>NC_139483.1:23151656-24351656 GCF_008360975.1 Lichenostomus cassidix
GGGGGAACTCCTAGAATAATTGTATATCTTAATATCTTGTTGCTGTCAGAAGTATTTTCTAGAAGAATTTTTCTGGGAGATGGCTGTGTTATCACCACAGCCCAAATGAAAGTTGCTTGGAATGAGTTTTATACTGAAATGCTACACTAGGTCATGAGAGATATATGTACATGCTATCTTTTTGTATATACCTGTCTTGCCAGAGCTTTTCAGTGAGGTTTAGACCTTATCATTCATACATTGGATAGAATAAGAAAATTCAAACAAACAAGCAAAAAACCCCACCAAAAACCAAAAAACGCTGAAGCAGTCTTAATATAACTTTTGCCCTTTCTGTTAACTTTTTTATTTTTTGATTGACTGTGGACTCACCATTGAGCAGGGATAAAAATCATAATCAGTTGTTCAAATCAAGAGCACTTTCCTCCTTTCATAGCTCACCTTACTGCCTTAGATTTGGGAGTAGGCCGCTACTTTTTAAATGGGGTGTATTTGCTAGTTAGAGAAGGCAACTTTTTTCAGAGGTAATTACTCCAAAACATTACAGGGTATGGCAAACTGAGCTGGTGTTTAAAAAAAAGGTACAAAAAAAAGGCTGCAGAAGCAGGAGTGGGGGAAAGATAGCTGGTTTGCCAGAATAGTTTCATGCTTTCAAGGAAAGAGAAAGACCTGAGGTATGATACATGCAAAGAAATATGTAAATTTGCTGAAAACAAATTATTGTGGGCATGCATGTGATTTCTGTTTAAGTATCGTACAGATATCCAATTTAAGTTTTAAAGCCTGCCTTACCCAGAATATAGAACAAGTAACAGCATATGTGCATATCCTAATAATGATTAAAAATGAATTTTAAATGGTGGTGTGTTTTGTATTACACCCTGTGCAGGTAGTCCTGTTTGCTGGATGCCTTGGAAACTTGGGAAGAGAACAAAGGGCATTATGAGGCATTTCTAATCAAAGGAATCCAGAAGGAGTGTACATTTTGTTGGTAGTCCAGGACAGTTAAATCAAAGGTGTTGCCAGTAAAATGGGATTGAACTTCACTTTCCAGCATTAGAGTTTGTGTCTGTGAGCTCCTAAATTGTGTGAACCTGTTTTACAATGGGATAAGCTGGAGGGAATTTCAGTTTAATTTTGAAAATTTATTTGAGTTTGAAACCAAAACCTAAATAGCCATTTCCGTTTTCTTTTAGCACTGAGATTTTTAGCAGTGGGGAACTTCTTGTCAAAGTGCTTAGTGCATACCTCGTAATGGAAATTGTGGGAGAATGTGAATAGAACAGAAATAGACCCAGCGTTTATCCGATAGTTCAACAAAAAGTAAATATTGAGATTGGTTTCTCTTCTTGTAATGGGCTATTAAAGTACAGCTGACTTGGCAGTGGAGGGCTGAAGGGGACAATTTCCCCAAGCAATCGTGTAAAAAAGAGAAGTTTAAATCTATATGGCCCTATATGTTGCTCCCATTCCCCACATGTTCTAACACATTTAAAGCCTTTATAAAATGACAAAGCGTGAGTAAAGTGTAGTGTGCCCTAGGGAAGCAGCAGAAAAGTTCAGGGACATTTTTTCTACATCTCTGTTATAGCAGGGAATGTACTAAATGTAAATGCGTGCCTGAGTGAGGGAACACACCATACCTGAGCTACAGAAGTCCCACCCAGGAAAAAGTCACCTAAACAGTAGTGAATACATAAAGGAGGTGCTGTGCAGACCCTGCTGAGGTTTGTTGTCAAGTTTATTGAAGTGCAGCTGGCCAGTCATCTTTGCAGATGGAGTGATACCTCAGGCTTTGGGGCAGCGGGAGTCCTTCCATCAGCCTCTTGTGAACAAGCCTTCCTTTTCCTGTGAGGTCCATCCTGCCTTACATAAACATACCTACAGAGCTCTGTTGCTTTCAGCACTGAATTGCTAGGCTAGAGGATCCCAAGTGCTTTCGCTTCCCTTAGAAAACAGTTTTGGGGGTTTTTTTCTGTGCTCTGTCTTCTGAGTTGTCTTTTCTGCACCTGTTTCAGTTAAATTAGTTTTGGACAGGCAGGTGGTTTGATTTTGTTTTGCTCTTGGCTTGGTAGCCACAACTATGTATATAAAACTACAACTAGCAGTTTGCCAACATCTTATAAGATTGATAATTCTGATTTTCTCTTTAAAATACCTAGTGTGTGTGTGTGTGTAACTACTGCAAAGCATCAGTCTCAAACAGCAGTTGATGCTCTGATGGCTCCCTTCTCCCCTTCACCTCCTGCTACTGGGTCCCAGATCACAGCAGAAGTTATTACTCAGAGCTACCTTTCACTTTATATGTGTAAATTTCATTACACTGGTGTTGCTCCAGCTAGCCTAACAGACTGTCCAGCTTCTGAAAGATGCCTTTGGGAGCAGCTAATTCTCCAAACTCTCTAGAAATTATTGTTGTATATTTGCTTTTTTTTTTTTTTTTTTTTGTATGGTCACTATGTAACTTATGTATAGCCTTGATGTCACAAAACCTGTGGAGCAGACATCTTCTCTTTGTTGGGATATCTTGATCTGTCTTTTGTGTCTTTAAGCCAGTGCTTTGTTTGTCTTTAAAATGTTGTATGTCTATACCTTAAATTCTACTGTTTATCGCATCAGTTCTTGCTTTAATTCTGGATTGTGTTCACTGGTTTAAGTTCTTTGGTTCCTTTTTTGAGGATTAAATTACCCAGGTAAAATCAAATCTGCCTTGTCTTCATTTCACTGCTCAATTTCATTTCTCTGGTTTCTTTTGTCCAGATCTTTTCTTATCAAGGTCATGCTTTTTCATTTGTAACCCCAAGGTTGATCTTCCTTTTCTCCCAAACTACTTCCTTTCCCCCTCCCTCTTGTAGTGTATTTTGGCTTATCTGTCACTGTTGTGAGTGCCAATTACTTTAGTGTTGTGGAATGGAGATGATCCAGAGCCCCTTACTTCTTTATTGTAAATGGTCTAATTTTGTTTCCACACTCTATGTGGCAATAACCATTACTCTATGCTCATTTTCAGTGTGTCCTTTTTTTTATCTTTACTGAAACAGAAGGCAAAACATTTTCTTTGGTGTTTGTTCCTGCTTGTTCTTCTCCCCAAATAATCTCTTACACCTCAGTGTGTAGGACCTGTCTTTCTTCTCCTCCTCTGAATCTGCAGTGCATAGTAACAATGATGCTTCAGTATTTCTTTTGCATGGTTCAACTTAAGCAGGTTTCCAGTTGGTTTTACTCTTCTGTTGGTGCCCTGTAACCTCTGAAGCATGCTTTTCTTTCTTAAGCTTTTTTTTTTTTTTTTTCACTTATGGAAAAAAGGGTTTCCTGCTTGTTTTTAGCATCACAGGTCAGGTTTTTATTCATCCAGATAGTCTGGGTTCCTCAACAAATTTGTTCTTTAGCTTGGAAAAGAAACTGAGCACCCTCTGACAGATTGTTTGACAGTATCTCTGGGAAGTGGTCAGGAATGGTGAGGATTGGCTCATGATTACTTGAGCTACTGGTCATCTTTCCTGTCCACCAGCATGAAACAACTGGGACAGCATTCTTATTGACCTGTGACTGATGATGACCATTGACCAGAAGAATCCTGCAGCCCTTATGCCCATGACATTGCTATCATTCATGTTTGTTTGGGTTTCTCAAAAAATAAAGTGTATTAGTTTCTCAGGAGTTCACCCTTCCCTTTGTCATTTTATGAGAGAGAAACTGTTGACCACAGGTGTAAATCTCTGTAGGATCCCAGTTGCTCTCCAAAGGGATAATTGTCAGAAGTCTATTATATTTCAGTATTTCCCTTCCTTTCTTTCTTTCTTTCTTTCTTTCTTTCTCCTCCCTCATCCACTATCCTACCTGGCAATTTTGGCCTTTATGTGTAAGTATTGGCCACCTCTCAAAGGTTATGTTTCTCTTAACCTACTTCTTGAATTTCATAACGTGGCAAAGACTTGTTTTTCTGTGAGGCTAATGCTTTTTCTTTTGTCTCTTAATTGTCAGCTGTGGTAGGACACTCTGGTGCTAGCATGTGGAAAACAATGCATCATGCAAGAGAAATGTGTGGCCAAATTATTTGTGTGTGTGTCTGTGTGTTTATGAAAAACAACCTTTTCTGCAGGAGACTGTTACTTTAGGACTGAAGACTGCGTGGGAGAGCTGAAATTGCTGGAAACATGTTTATAGGGGAAATTCTGGCAGGTTTTTAACTGCCATACGAGAAATGTGGCTGTCTAAAAGCAAGAAGTTGTACGATTCTTTTTCCAGATGTGATCCCTTCACTTTTAATTGCAATTTTAGGATATGAGAAGGCTTAGGAATGGAAAGACTCTTGTAAGATGTTTGATCACACCAGTTATTGACTGATTCTGAATTTCTAATTCCATGTGCACAGCAATGCATCTGCTTGAAGGTGGCTGTGCTGTATAGGCAAGTTTGTGGTTCCTCTAAAAGTGGGGGGACAGACATTAATGGTGATGTGAAACTGTGAAAGCTTTGAATGGTTCCGCCCTGTAAAAGAGGGATGATAGATGTTTGTGGTGATGAGAAGCCGTGCGAGCTTTGAATGGTTACATTTTACTTGTATGTCTGGATCTGCTACATGTAATTGTACTAAATGTATAATTGCCCAGACCCTCTGCAGTGCTTGCTGGGTTTTTGTGGCTTTGTTCTGCATTTGCTTTTTTCCTCTTCTCTTGCTTTTTCCCCCCAGTTTTTTTTCCTTTCTTTACTTTCTTCCCCCTCTATTTTTTTTGTTTGTTTTGTTGTTTTTTTTTCTTGTTGTATTTTTTGGTTTTGTTTTTGTTTTGTTTTTTTGTTTTGCTTCACTTAAGCTCCAGCACGGGAAGACGTCATCAGGTTTGCTGGTTAGGGGTCTGTAGGTGAGGGTGTGCAGAGGGTGGGGTATTTTTTTTGGTCGATTTTTTTTTTTTTTTTCATTCTTTTGAAATGGTGAGGAGAGATGGGCAGAGGGAAAGCAGTAGCAAGTAGTGATGCCTGGCAGGGTTTGATTACACTTGAAATAACTCGTTGAGATTTATGTTGTTTAGTTTTCAATGAGAAGGAAGAGGAAGTGGGACACATCCTGCTAACAACTTCTTGTAATGCTCCATGGTTTATCTTTGCAGCATGTGCAATATGACTGTTCAGTTTATTTTCTATGTGAAAAATATTCAGTATTGTCGACTGTTGAGACTTCTGCCTAATATTGCCTGTAGACTTTAGTATTCAGGTAGCCCCAGGCATATTGTTGCTGCTGCTTCCTTAACAGGGGAGCATGTTTTTAATGTTAAAGTAATCTCCCCATACCAGGGAAAGGATATAAAAGGTTTTGAGCCCAAAACCAACTCATAAATAAATATGCTGCTCTGGGGCCCGGGTCAGTGCCTGGCTGCGTGGGTCACAGGTGCAGGTTTGCATACAGACACATGAATGGTGAAGGTCACATTTTGGTCCTCTGTGCAGGTGGGATCTCCTTTGCTCCTATCACTAGGGATAGTGCTTAATCCCACAAGCAGGTTGTCTTTAAGATGACTTCATTCTGAGACCTAGGGAGGATTGTAACCAGGTCCTGTTTTGTCAAGAAAGGGAGCCTTTAGCCTTTATTTGGAGAAGTGCAAATCTTGTTGAGTGGAGTGCTATTATTTGCCACTCAACAAAAGAAGGGTTACTTGCCAGATCTTTCAACTCTGTTTTTAGACTAAGGAAGAGAGAGAAAAACAAGAAATAAGGATTTGAAATAAATGTTTTTTAGTCTCTGCTTTTCCAGGGCTAGGTTTTGTCTTTCTCAAGGTCCTTTTGGAGAGTAAAATAAAGTGTAAATTTTCCTGTCCTTTTCATGTGCAGATGGGACAGGAATGATGTATGTTGTGAAAAATCCTGGACTAAGGTTATTTCTTTCTAGGCAGACATACTAAGAGAAATTTATTAGACTGAAAAGTAAAAAATACTCTTTCATAATACATCTAAGCACCTCTTTTAGCATAATAAGAGCCTCAAAACAGTTGCTGTCATCAACAATTCATGCTTCAAATAGGTAAGAAAAGCAAAAACAGGATAAAAGGAAATATTTAAAGGAAATAAAGGTATTTTGTTGGCCATCTGTTCTCTCCTCTTTGCTAACATCCCCTAAATTTTATTTCCTGCTTGGTCCTTAGTGTCAAACATGCCAATTTTGCAGCTTCTCTATTTCCAAACCTGTTGAATTAGCCCCTTTGTGCATGTTGTCAAAGAAGAACAAACCGTTTTAGTGTCATTATTTAAAGGCAATCCCTGGCAGAATCTGGAAACAGACCCTTTGTGCAAGCACTCCTGGGAGTTTGTGGCTTCTGCTTCCATGGTTCCCCCAGGAGATCATCCTTGCTTTGGAGACACCATGGGGCTGGTGTGTGTCATGTCTGGCACAGAGCTGGAAGCAGCCCTTGTCTTGTTCTGGCTGGAAAATCATCGCAGCCAAGGGTTCCTCAGGAAGGGCCTTGTTCAGTGCAAGCTTTGGGAAACAAGATGCTGCCTGAAATAAAGAAATCCAGCCCATCACTAGGAGGGTTTGCAGGGTGGTCTGTCTTCATGTGGCTTGTGTTTTGGTTTTCAATTGGTGTGTCTGGAATACTGTTGTGTGCCTCTGATTTGTTCGGCATGGCTAGTAAATTGCTACTTTGCTGGATTTTCCAGTGGGCTGGAAATTTGACTCTTACTATGGAAAAAACATGAGTTTGTTTTCATTGATGTGCTTTACTGCTTTGTTTTCATAATCTACAAAGGAATTATAAAACCTCAATGGGCGCAAAATTTCGGCTTCCATCTAGAAGAATGAATAGAGGCAAAACATACGCAGTCTTGTTTGACTTAAACTGGAACTGTAGGAATTTTGCGTTGATAATTCAGATGTGTGGATTTTCTGTCATTGTGCAGCCCCTCCTAAATGTGCTGGGAATAATCCAGCAATGTCAGCAATGCCTAGAGTAAGGTATGTGGGTATTTTTTTAATGAACCTAAAATTGTGTTAATCTGTGGGAAGGTTGGAAAGGCAAACTCGTAATTCTTTTTTATCATCTATGTGTTTTGAAGTGACTTTGGAAATGCACCTGCCATGTGTGTCACTGCAGGTTATTTTTCAGAGTGACACGTGCTTCAGCCCCTTCTGATACAGCCACTTGCAATTCAGATAGGTTAAACAGAAAAGAGTTTTAAAGGCTTTTGCTTAATGCTCCAGTGCAATTAAGTCCTGGTTTTGGTTGTAGAAGATAGGATCAACATGCATCGGAACAATGGATGAGTCATAAAAATAAGAGGCTTTATTAATTTTTGTCATGAATGCTCTAGTAAGCCAAAGTGAGGTGAACATTACCAAGAGATGCGAATCCAGGGATTAAACTCTGCGATCCTCCTGGCAGAGGTGGCCTTGTACAGCTCCAGATGTGTTGGTGGGGGGGTTTTTTGTGGATTTTTTATTTTTATTTTTACATCATCTGCTCTACTGCTAATGGATATGAATTCATTGGCAATGTTTAAGGAGTTTGGTTTTCTTTAAGGATATGCTTGATGAAGCTGTGAAGCGTAAGGAAGAGAATTTCAGTGTTTGTTTAACCAAACTGGGAATCTATCAGTTCTCAAAGTTGCAAAAGGAAAAGCATGAAAATCAGACATATGTGAGGTACAGTGGGGAGTGGGGGGAAGTAATCCTGAATCAAATCAGTGTCATTTTCTTTCTAAGGAAAATGTCTCTCTTAGTAAATAGTGTTTCAAATTTTAATCATTGACCACTTTTCAGGCTTACAGTCTCCTGTACTGTACTCTAAAGCAGGTTTTTTGTCTGTAATTCAAATAAGTCAGCATACTACTGTTTTGTCATCTTTATGACTTTATTAAACTTTTTTTTCTAGCAAAACAGTATGGGAAATCAAAGTACTTGAATAATTTGCAAAAGCAATTTTTTTAACTGATGGTGTAACCATTCTTTTTACAAAAGTAGCTGTGATACTCAGTCACTGGGAACATGATGCCTTGTATGAAGCAGCAACAGTATCATATTTATAGCCCAATGTAGCCCAAGTTGCCGAAGTGCTATAGGGGCATAGTTTTATTAAAATGTTGTTTTTCAAAAGACTTTGTATCTATGAGGATAGCTGCTTGTAACTTGTTGAAATTTGCCATGCTATGTTAAGTTGTATCGGAGCATAGTGTATAATAGTCTGGAGGTGAGTCCTCCTTCATTTTTCAGTCAGCTGGAGCTTCTCCCAGGTTTTTATCCTGTCCCTCACCTCTCTTATGAGGTGGTCTGTGTTCAGAGCTGTGTCCCCCTTCCTCCCAGTGCACAGCTGCCAGCCAGGCTCCTCTCTGCTAAATTGTGCAGCAGGACCTAAAGCTTTCTTACCAAATCAAATCTTCCAACAGTGAATCCAGTTTAAACTGCTAATTTGCTAATGATCTAAACCAAACTCCTGACTCAGAGGTTTGTGCCAAGTACGTGCTATTTCCACTCTTAAGCCTTTTACTGGAGAGTGGTACCTTGAAAGCAGTTATCTGCAAGTGTTTTCTGGCCTGTTTTCAGGAATGGTCGGCTCCATTCCCAGAGCTGCTGCCTGACTCCATCCTGTCTGTTAGAGAGTGGGGCTGTGCAGAAAAACCACACTGCTGTCCCCCCCTGCATCAAGGTGCTCCATACCTCATATGTGTGTGTGGGGTTCAGACAGCCTAAGGTATTGCTTTGGGTCATGTGTTCTTGCAGGCTGGAAGGCTTCACTTAAATAAACAGCTGTTTAACATTTAAAAAATATTGTGGCTATAAATTAATGCAATCTTAATTTTTAAAAAAAGAAGTTAATTTTTTTAAGTAGACAAAATGCCCATCATTTGTTGATGTTTACATGCAATGCCCTTGCTCAGTGGTCTCAGATGCAGCATAATTCCAGACCACTTTGTATGGCTCTTCAGGTGGGTGATTAAGATTGGATTGCAAACTCAGTTTACTGCTGCTAGTATGTTCCTTCCAATGTATATCCTGCCTAGGAATAGCAATTGATTTATAAATGAAAAAGGGAAGGAGACAATGCAAATAAGCCATGTTCTCTCATGTCCTTTTTAATGCCATAGATCTAATTTTATCAGTGAAAGCAGTAATATGCTTCCTCCAAATTATTTTTTAATTTAATTCTCCTCTTTCCACTTCTCCCCACCTTCCTCCAATGCACATATCCTCTATGGGTTTTGAGGATGCTGCAAGAACAAACTTGATTTCATCTGATTGCAGGTATGCTTGAAAACCTGTAATTTGCCTTAATGGAAGGTAGTGCTGACCTCTTGATAGCCATGAAGCAGATAAAATCAGTTGCCTGATTACCCATCAAATGAGTTACTCATTAAATCAAGTAATCCTCCTGTGGTGAGATAAAATGACTGATTTGAACTCTGTCAAGAGCATAGCAAAGAAAAATACAGAGGTATACATCTGTTAAGAAAATCTTGAAAGATATGAAGTATACTCATTTGTAATCCACAGCTGCTCTTTCTTAACTTTGGCTTAAAGGAGCTGGGAGGAGCTGCCTCCTAGCAAGCCACCTTTCAGGGTGACAACCTTCAACAGGGTGGTTTTGTGGCTTAGTTTTGCAATACAAGTGTGTCTGTGTAAATTTGTTAACACCTGAGCTGTTTAAGTGTAAGAAAGGTGCACAAGTGACTTGCAACAATTCATTAATTCCTGATTTCTGTAGTAAAATTTTACACTTTATTTTCATACGGGGTGGCAGAATGCTGAGCAATTTGACAGAATAGTGAAAAACTGTGTTTCTGATGGGGATGAACATGCTTAATGCTGCTTCAAATCTGTTACACTACTAGTGGGATGCATCCTTAAATGATGCCTTAAGAAACGTGCAACATATAATGAAAACTTCAGAAACGGACTGGAATTTTCTTCGTATGTAAGGCAGTCTTCTCATTGCTGTCTAATACCATTCCTTTTGTTCTGATGTCCTTCAATATAGTTTGGTAGTACATGCTTTCCTGTAGCAGCCTTCATTTGTGTTGGAAAAAACCCTCAAAAACAAACAAGCCAACAAACCAACACATACTCATGCTGTAAATACACCCCATGGAGAAATAAAATAAAATGTCCAGCATTGCAGGTTTGTTACTTTCAAGTATATTTTCCTGTGGGCTGTGTTAAGATAGTAAGTCACTAGCAGTTGGTTGAAGGAAATAGCTGAGTCTTCCTGTTTATAGAGATAGCAAGCAAAACATTGCTACTAAATAAAACTTACACTGAAATTGTAACTTTGTCTGGTGCTCAGCGTCCTACAAGCGTTTGTGGTGATTAGACTCACAGATAAATAAATCACTGTTACTGTTTGTCTTCTTGTGTTGTTTTGACTAAAATTTCTTGAACATGCTATAAACTCTTTTGGCTTGAGGATAGAAAAAGGAGGAATGTGGGGTTTTTTGGGAACTTGTATATTGGACTGAATATTTCAATGGTCAGATGTAACCTCTGATGTGTATGATTTTAAAAAAAATATATATCTGTTAACTAATTTAGATCACTTTACAAAGGTTTGGACATCTTTTATGTCTCAAGACTGTCTTGAGATCAAGGGTCATTTACTTAAAAGCTTGGAATGCTAGAGAGCATCGTAGATTGTAAATGTAATGATACTTTATTGTGTCCGTAATTTAAAATCTGTGTAACTGTGTGCATTTAAGAGTTCTGTAATTTTCCATTTGGCTTTGTGGAGTGCTTTAAACATGGTACAAGCTTGAGTATGAGAGTGTTTGCAGTCCATTTCACAGCTAATATGTATTTCAAATGGAAGTTGTATGTTTAGAACTTTGTGTTAAAAAAGAAAAACACACACAAAATCCCCAAAACTTGGATTAAAAAAAGCTGTGTGTGAAGGTGTTTGTCAAGTTTCTGCCTAAAAATGTTGTGGTGGAATTGTGCTCATTACTCCCCTATGAGGAAAGGCTAAGTGATTTAGGATTGTTCAGCATGGAAATGAGAAGTTTTTGAGGTGACATAATTGTGGCCTTCCAGTACCTGAAGGGAACATCCAAAAAAGATGGAGAGAGACTTTTTGCAAGAGCATGTGGTGACAGGACAAGGGGGTATGGTTTCAGATGGAGAGTAGGTTTAGATTAGATGTTAGGAAGAAACATTTCACTGTGAGAGTAGTGAGGCACTAGAACAGGTTGCCCAGAGAAGTTACAGATGCCGCATCCCTGGAAGTGTTCAAGGCCAGGTTGGATGGAGCTCTGAGCAGCCTAGTCTAGTGGGAGGTGTCCCTGTCCATGGCAGGGGGCTTGGAATAAGATAAACTTTAAAGTCCTTTCCAACCCAGGCCATTCTGTGGTTCATTGTGTAAACTTGCATGTAAGCAGGCATAAAAATAGTTTGTATTATTTTAGTTTACTTTATATGCAAATAGAGATTTTTCCTTATCCTAAAATGTTGGGAGCAGTCAGTACTGTTGTCTCCTTTGCTAGCAAGGAAGTTGCTTTTAGTTGTAGCCCCATCACCCCTGGTGTTTTATTCACTTAGCTCATGGACTTTACCCTTCTTAAGAAAAAATGGGTAAACTCTTTGTTTCAGTCTTGATTAAATTCCTTTAAAAGTTGTAACTTCAGCGTGTTCTAGATTGTTCTCTTGATTTTTCATCTCTTATTACTTGAAGATAACTAGGCGGATCTGGAGTAGAGAAGTTTCTTGTGGTGAAGTAAGGACATAATGAATTTGATCATATGTTGCCGTAACCATCCCCACCTCTTAGGGCTGGTGGCTCCACAGTGTATGGAAATGCCTCTTAGGTAATATGATACCATCAAATTCCTGCCGCTTCTGACCTTTAGTCAGTCTCTGAATCTTTGGTGAGCTGGATTCTTGAAAAATACAGCTATGTTTCTTAAAGCCACCAAGGACCTTCTCCATTTTTTCTCGTGTGGTGTTTTTCCCCCTGTAGAATGGTGTGTCCTTGTCTGCATCACAGCTGTTTAGTCTGTCAGTTCAATTAGACATCTACTGCACATCACAATTCCCTCTCTCTTTCTCCCTCTGTTAACTTAGCCTGTTTATTCCTTGCTTTGACCTTTAGCTGTCATAACAGAATTGGTGATCCAGAGGAAGAAGTTATTTTTCCTGACCTACAGAATGTTTAGATTTTGGCAATACCAACACACTTCTGTAGTCAAAAGTTGACCTTGGTCTTGACTCTTATGAAAGAGCTACCAGGTAAAATGGTGGGGTGCTTCCCTTACTGTCTTTTGGTTATTCTCCAGAGAGAGAGGCTGAAAAAGGTATCAGTTGTGCCAGTTTTTTTGTAATATTACTATTCCTACAGGAAGAAAAAAATGTTAATGTCCATATGTTAATGTCCATAAAGTTACTCAGACTTTCAAATTAGCATTACTTCTAGTGTGGTAGATTTTATTTTTAACTTAGTTGAAAGGCTTCTTTTGACTTCCATGTGTGAATCAAGGTGATTTCTCCTAAAGGCAATTTTTTATCAAGCAATTTGTGGAAATAGTATGGCTTGTTCTTCCCATTTTATATTCACCAAGTTTCATGATACTGAGAACACTACTGAAAACCAAGAAAAATAAACAGGAATTTCCATATTTGACTTTCTGAAAAACCACAAATGCATATCTTGTGTGTTTTTCCAATAGCATAGATCTTAAACCCTGCCTGAGGATTTCACAATAGTTCAATCCTATATTTATAAATAAACCATGATGTTTATTATTGTGACCCATTCTCCTTAGTACAAAAATCTGCTGTCAACTAAATTTAAAGGAATGATATGGATATAAAACTGTTTCTACAGATTCCCTTTAAACCACTTTGTTCAGTAGTCTGTGCCATCAGAAGGGTAATTAATTTATGGACTGTACAGCTGTTATATATAATATGTCAAAACTGTGTGGCTGTAAATGATCTTTTGATAAGGTCAAACTCTGAAGTGAAGTAATAGCTTAAGGTCTGACACCTACCTCACATTTGTGTGTACTAGATAATATTTAAATCAGAGATGCTGTGTTTCTGCTGCGTGGTCACTAATGGAGATGATCACCCAACCCCTTGGGTGGAAGATTTGGGTTATGCTGGCATATGCAGAAGTCTGGAAGCCTGAAGGTGTTCCTTTCCATCTAGAATAAGCCAGACTGGCACCTGTGAGGTTTGTTCTTCATCTCCATGCCTTGCCATATATCTCAGCCACCTTTTGGGATGGGGTGGGGTGATTACAGTGCAATCACACGTCACACCAGTGCACAGCTGAGCTGGTCACCCACTATGTGAGCCCTCTGCGCATCCAGAAGGCTTGTGCTCAACATCCTCCAGAAGAGCAAGTTTTTTGTGAAGGATGGTGCTTTTTGGTAGTGGTTTTCTCAAAGAAGGTTTTCCGCTTCCTCAGCATCGCAAAGTGGATAGTAAATGAGAAACTTGTTGGTTCCTGCCATAAACAGCGTGCTCTTTCAAATTCTATCGGGTTTTTTGCTCTTAGTTTATTTTTTACTACTTTTAAAAGTAGTAAAACTAGTCACCATTGCAGCAATATGTTAATGGAAATAACCTGCATCTGGAGATGTTTTGACATGCAAGAATGATATTTGATCATTTTCTGAAAATATGCAACTCTTAAGTGGTGTCATATTTCTAGAAGTAGATTTTTATTTTGAAAGTTCTTTATTGGAAAACAGTTGGTAGATGGTTTCCCCGCTGTTTCCCCACTTCTTCATGGCAGAAGCAATATTTTTCTTTCTGTTGGCATCACCTAAATAATTAGATAGCTGTCATTTTACCATATCTTGTCTATAACCATAGCTTTTGTATGATCAACATCACCAATTAGTGTCATTATTAATAATCAAAGTTTTGCTGATCACTTTCAGAGAATGGAGATACGTCATATTGAACAATCTGGTCCAATTTACCTGTACTTTTAAAAATACCACTTATGCAAAACTCATGTGTTTGAAGCTCGGTTCTTGACCAGAGATGAAACTGATTATCTCTGTAAAGATACAGACTGTATCTAACAAGGATGCTACTGTTCAGACTCTTCCTTTCCTCATGGACAGGGTAGCATGTTTTCATGGGCTACCACCTAGGTTACGTGGTCTCAAACGTATGCCCAGCATGAAATCTGCAGGAGAAAAACCTTTTTGTGTCTATATTTTAGGTTTAATGCCTTTTCATCTTGACTACTGGATAGGCAGGAAGGCAGCTGCAAGCAGTCTGCTGTGCAAGTGCTCCAAGCAGGCAGCGGAAGGCATGCTACAGCTGTGGTTTGATGTTATGCTCAGTGAAATACCAGCTTTACACATTGCCACCCTTCCTACACTCCACATCAGCCTGCTGCCACCTCCGTCATGTTGGTGCAGCTGCTGCAGCAGAAAACCCAACCGACAAAAATAGGCATTCATGTGGTTGTTCTTAAAATACGCATTTGCATTTGGAAGGCTTTGTACTGTTTGCAGGCTTTCTTTATCAAATTATACAATGTGTTTTTGGACAACAAATAAAATAAAATTTCCCATTCAGATCACTTTCTTAGGCTGGTTGACCTTGGTTTAGTATGGTTTATAAACCTGGGTGTGGCTTAGTTGTGGAGGACAGCCTCAGGACAATTTTTAAGACCCAATGTACACCTCTTGTTTCTCATGTTTTCTGCATGCTGTCTCCATTTGAGAAAAATGCCATAGGATGAAGGAGCTTATTTTAGAGTCTAAGAGGGGGATGATAAGTGAAAGGCCTCAGGCACTGCCATGTACTCTCTGCCACATCCTGCCCTGGCACTGCTTGCTTGAGGACTTCACTCTCTTCTGTATCAGTTCTTATTTTGCTCAGTTTTCTGGCAATGAAATATGATTTACAGGTGTAGCTGTTTCACAACCCGCTTAAGTCATCCACGGGCAGAGCTGCTGTTGACAGACACAATTCCCACCACTCTTTCCAGAGGGTGCTGCCACCTCCTTGCTGCTGCAGCATGGCTCATTGTGCCATGCACAATATGACTGGCCTGGTGAGTTTTCCTGTTTTAAGTTTCATGCTGTTCAGTCTCCTGGTGTGCTTCATTGTGCAGCCCCATGAGCTCTGTTGGCAGGAGCTGGATGAGAACGGGAAGGATGCAGAAGAAGGGCAGGGATGCTTGTTTTATCAGTAGTGCTGCTGTATGCCAAATGTAAGTGATCTTAATGATAGTCAAAGGTCCTGCCTTTCATCACTCCTGGAATTAATGCTTCAGAGAGTGGGACTTTGTTAGGGTTTAATACAGTGCCAGCACCTGGAGTGAAAAGGAGCAAGCAGAGGCTGCCACATCCCACTGGTGTTAGTAAGAGCACTGGATCCTGCTAGACTGTCCTTGTTTTTCGTAGCTCACTAACCTCTGTACACCTCACAAATCCTGCTGGAAATAGGAAAGGCTTGATGCAATCAGCATCTTTAATCAAAGTGTGTCTTGTAAAACTGTCCTCAATTACTTTGTCTCACCTGATGACGTGATTTTGGTGTGTTGTGTTAGCTAGGTGATAGCAGATAAAACATGGGCTTAAAAACAAGCTGAAAGGACTTTGTCCCCCCCTAAAGAAAAAGTAGTAGAAGACTTTAAGTCTTTAGGAATTGGGTAGTTATTAATGAAATTACTGTTATTCTTTCTTTTCCATGGGGTAAAGCTAATGAATGCAGCTGCTGAAAGGTGGTACTGTTTGGCAGGGGGGTTAATTGCCAACTGAAATATTGCTGCAGTTTCTTTTCAGAAAGAAGAAAGTAAAATAATTGCAGGATCATTAGCCAATGAATATAGGATTGATTTCATATATATAAGGAAACAAAATTAACTGGTTCTGCTCTCTTGCAGTTCAATGGCAAGACAGGCATTAAACTAGTGTCAGTACAGTTACCACTTCGGGATGTTTAGGTACAGTTACAGGTTTTATGAATAAAAGCTAGATAGGGAGAGTTTCCAGTAATCTTCTGGATGCAACTGTGATTGCCTTGTGCAGCAGCTCTTGGATCTGAAATCTCCTAAATCTGAAGGAAATTAAGAAACTGTAGTTCTGTGAAAACCAATGTCCAAAGAGTTCATGCCTTCCTCCAGCTGTCTTCAAAACCTGGAAGAGCCATTTGCTTCCACCTCTGAAGAAAAGGCACACTGGTGTGTTTTTTGGCTGATGAAAATCTGAAGTATGCTTAAAATCATTCTTTTTGTACAGTCATAATCTGGTGCTGCTGCAGTCTTTGAGACTGTTCTGAACAACACCAGATGTTTGGTGCTCCTGAATCTCTGTATGCTGGGGATAAACAGGCAGTGAATGTATCTGTATTTCTACAGCGTGCAGAGCTCTGTTCCTGATCTTTAACAGTTGGCTTTATTCTTTTAGATTGAAGAGTGGTTGTTACTTTTTTTTCATGGCATGACAATGTACTTTGTACTGCTAGTAATCTGAGAGTTTTTTCCTGAGCAAAGACTTACATTGTGCAAGTGTTTTATTTTGGTGATTTTTAAGCACTATATTTTAAGTATTTTTTAAATTTTTTGTGCTTTCCTAAAATAGATAAGGACAATAAGACCAGCACCTCCTCATCCCTCACCATTCATGTTAGGTAACAGCTGGAAAGAGGGACCTGAGATGATGTTTAAGCTTGAAAAGTGTAGAGGTGGAGAGCTGTTGAAGGTAGGTTGCTTAGAAGGACAGGGATGGGCCAAAGATAGAAGAGTGAAAAATCCTGACGAGGAGGTTTTCATGAGAGGTTTAAAGGCATGTTAAGGAATTTTGATCCAAGTCTTCAGCCCAGCAGGGAACAGACAATGGGTGGGTTGAGAATGCTTCTGCCATTTTCAGGGTGAGCCATATATGCTGGGCCTTGTGAAATCTTGTTTCAGAAGTTAACTTTCGGAGGATCATTCTGATGGTACTCTGACGTTTGCTGTGGTTCCTTCTGCCTCATCCTATATGCTTTTGATTCAGCAAGCACTAAGCTCTCTTTAACCTACTGCAGTATTGCAACTTTTTTTCTATGCTGAGGAAATCCGTTAGGTTATAGATACCCAGAAATAGCAGTGTTTCATACTCATTTTACGGTCGGGCATCCTAGCTTTTTTAATACAAGGTGCTTTACTTACTTTGAAATTGATATATTCCAGAAGTAGTTTATTGGTGTGAACTACATTGGATGCTTCTTGCCAGTTGTATGTGATCTGTCATTGTTCAGAGCACTAGTGGCCACTTAAGATTTCAAATCAAGCCTATTTCTTCTCTGGTCGCTGATTTTACCAGCACATGCAGTGTCTGTTTGGCCTCATGGGGCATTTTGCCTGTCATTTCTTCCAAGGCTTCATAGTAATATTGGGAAGAATGTTGAGTTTGAAAGGATACCAAGGTGTGTGTGCTAAATTATTCTGTCTGCCCAACCCACCCGAGATAAGACTCAGTGTTTCATCTTGCAATTAAGATTGTTTAATGATGTGATGCAACAGAGTAGTTGGGACGAATTGGAAACATGGGTTCTTGGTCAGTTCCAGTGTTGAGGACCTTGACTTGTTTGGGCTCCTTTCCTTAATTGTGTGCTCTTGCCTTTTATTCTTTACCGTCTTCCGCTGGTCGGTTTCCTAGTCCTTTCCTTTTATTAATCATAGTAGTTGTCTGGCTGACTTCATGCTGCAGAGCTGTGTTCAGCTGACTGCCATCTCTTTTTTTAGATCACTGCAGAGGTCGATTCCTCCAGTCGATCAGGAGCTGCTGGAAAAGAAACATACTACTGTAGTAGGGTAGATTGTTAATCCTGGGGAAAACTCACAAAACCAGTTCACTGCTGACTTTATGATGTGTGTTCTTATGAACCTATTAACCTTCTCATCAGCCATTTCTGATAGTGGAAAAAAGTGCTGCCCCTCCTTGTTTTTTGAATGGAGACATGGACTTACCCACCCCCCACACCCGTTTTTTTTTTCTTTTACTATCTCACTGTTGTCTGGAAATCTAAACTTTAATCCAGAGTTATTTAATATGCTTGCAAAGCTTGAAAATAATGAACTATTTCAAGTATGATAGAAGAGTCAAAATACATGCAGTACATATTCACAAATAGTTTTGTTTTGACATTTATCTTGCTGTAGTCATTCTGCCAATTGGCTTCAGGCACGGCTACCAAAAGAATGAACACATGTTGCATTCATTAGTTCTCATCTGGCTGTGCTTCGTCTTGCAAGACAGACAAAATCATGATCACATTAAATAGATTGTAATGCATTTGTAATACGAGTTCCCTTCTGCTGAACAGAATGATAGCTTTGCAAAGCTGCTGCTTTTAAGCCATGATATTTTGCTTAGTTTTCATATAATGGATATGAGTATATTGCCAGTGATGTCATTGCTTTTTCGTCTCGAAAGATGTCATGTGAAAAATATTCCAATATAACACTGGGCGAACTGCCGCCCCCTTCTTCCCCCCCGTGTGAACTCCCTGTGTCACTGCTCCTGTCACTGCTCCTGTCGCGCTGTGACTGACGATAGCTCTGTGCCGGTTCTGGCAGATACACAGGCACGCTTTGAAGCAATAATGGTTTATGTGCACCGACCGAGGGTGTTGTCGTTAGTCCTGGTTCTTTCCGCCCGGCCCGCGGGCAGACGGATGGCCGTGGGCTGTTTGTAGCCCGCGCTCAGCTGTGCGCGGCGCGGTGGCAGCGGGGCGGGGGTGCCGCTTCCCGATCGCTGCGGTTTGCTATGGCGAGGGTGCGGGATCCCGCCCGTGTGCGAGCGGCTGCCGCTTTCCCGTTCGGGAGCGGCTCGGCGGGCTGCGCTTCCCTGCCCGACAGGCCCCGGGGGTTCGCGGCCCCGGCCGGAGCCGCAGCGAGCGCATGGCCCCCGCCTGCGGGCGGCCCCTCCCCGGGCCCGGCCCGGCCCGCCCCCGGCCTCCCGCGCTCGCTGCGGGCCAGGGGCAGCGGCACGGGCGGCGGGACCGGCGGCCGCCAGCAGCGCTCGGCGGCCCGGGACCGCGTGCTGGGCGCTCGCCGGGCGGGCCGGGGCGCGGGAGCTGCGGCGGGAGGGCGGCGGGGCCGGCTCTGGGGATGGAGGAAGGCTTGTCCTGCCTGGCCGCAGCCTGCGACCCCTCGGCGCTCGTCACCTTCTGCACGGGTAAAGTACCGCGCTGCTCCCTCCGAGTGACCGCAGGACTCTGCGCCCCGCGCTGCCCGTCCCTGTAGGGCACAGGGGCAGTCGTGCCCGGGTAGTTGCGCTGCCGGAGGTGTGAGGCTGGCTCCAGGTCCGCGGCAGCAGCCCGCAAGGTGTGCCTGCCCGCCGGCTGAGCGGCTCGCTGCGGCCCGGCATCCGCGCCGCGGGGAAATTTACTAAAAAAGATAACAAAGTAAAATCGCGATGGATGCGGGTAGCGGAGGAGGAGGCAGGAAGGTGATGATGAAGTTAGTGCTCGCTGGGCAGAAGGCGCGGAGCAGCGTGGGTCCCGACGGGCCGGGGCTGGGACAGGGAAGAGTTTGGTGCAAGGGACCTTTCTCAGCCTTGTGTAAGGGCAGCTCTTGCGTGTCCAGCCGTGCCTGCGGACCGCGCGGTTTGACGCTCTCCCAAGGAAAGGTCGGAGGAGCCCCGGTGGGACTGGCGCGGGCCTCAGGCAGGCGGCGGTAAAGGCTCGCTCAGCGTGGGGAGAGCAGAACTGCGCCCGCTGTGGCTTGCTGTGCCTGTGGAACCTGCATTTGTCCTTCACAACTAAGGGGTTTTCCCCCTTCTCCTTTCATTTTTACCAGTGTTGTAGTAAAAATGAAATACTTCAATACGTATTTCCTTTCTTTAAACAGCCGCTCTCAAAACAGTCTTTCTTGAGTGTAGATTAGGTAATTAATCATAGCATTCTGACTGTAGCTACCAGAAGTATATTGTCTTAAAAATACCAAATAACCAACCAAATAACCCTAACCAAGAAAACACATCAGAGATAAAGCACGTTCCTCTTGTACACGGTGTGGAAGGGTTTTATTGCAAGTGAAACAGACATCACCAAACGTCTTTCTTTGCTGATTCATGCCGTGCAGTTTGGATACAAACACAGCATCTCACATGTAAAACCTTACACTTATGGCTAAAGATATGATGGTCCACAGGAAAGTTTGCTTAATAAAATAAGGGCGAGTTCTTAATATACATTTCTATGGGCAATTAGCAGAAGAAAGGAATGACTTTGCTATAGTGGACTTTGTTGAAGTGAGCAATGCACGCTGTACTTTATCTGCTTCAGAATTCAAAGCATTTAGTTTAGATTTCAAGATGTTGCAACCCTCAAGAAAGAGGGGAGGGTAAATTGAAAATGTTAACACTGTGAGCGCTTTGTATGATTTTTTTGCAGGTTTGCAAGGATTTTTACTGTAGAAAAGCAGTGCTAATGTTTAGCTGTTTGTCTTCAGAACAAAATTCAAAAGAACAGCAATTTTTATGGCTATAGCTTGAAGCTTTGTCACTAATATGTAGAGATTTATGTTGCCGACATTTCACTGACTTTAATCACTTTTATCAAGAGTTTCTTTGATTGTCTGTTAAAAATGTAGCAGTGTCTCAAACTTCAGCTTGAGGCATATCCTGAAGTTCCAAAGTGAGTGTGACATAATGGACTTACCTTTGAGGTTTGTATGGAAATCTAGTAAAATAAGATGCAAGAAGTGCATTCTTTTCTCAATGCATATGTTTTTATTCTAATTTTTTCTTCATCTTAAGAAATTATTTTGACTAAAATCTTCATAAAAGACTGAGCATTTTGCTGGATAAGAGTTAGCATTTGTAAGAAAGCATGGCTTTGGATATTCTTAGCAGGGTAGCGTGTTTTTTTTTTTTTAATTTAAAACTTGATTCCCACTTGCACAGTTAAACCTAACATACCTTTATATCAGGTTTGTTGAGGATTGTGTGTTGGTTTGCGTGTAAACTTAGAGTGATAAGAAGTTGGTATGATGGAGAATCAACAAGTACTTTGTTCCTATGAAATTTCTAACTTCAGCCTTGAGGGCTTGTAGCAACTTCACGCTGGTAACAAGTATGGAAAAGCCTGAGATTAAGTTATAGAAAGAATTCTTTTTCTTCTTTTTTGTTGGGCCATGCATGCTCATTCTTGCTTTGTTTGAAGGAGCTTAAGGCTTTATCCTAACAGTGGAGTATTTCATGTGAGGGTTTGGGGTACAACTTAATTTTTTTTAGTAAGCATCCTATAGTGATATAATTTTCTATAGGAACTTTTCTACCATTAATTGTTATTTGTTTTGTGCACAGATGTCATTGTACGTATGTCTAATTGCTCATTTCTTGCCAAAGGTAAAAATTAATTCCTAGTTCAGCAGTAAAGAAGTAGCACTCCCTTTTAACATATGGGGTACAAGTGCTGATGGGCAGCTTAACCAAAATTTTAAAAAGCTTGTCTGGCATCAATAGGGAAGGCTTCTTTTTTTATTCTTTTTTTTTAATTAGCTTTTTATAAGTAAAGCTAAGGCAAAGGCATGTCCCTTAGGAAGAGCATAGCTATCAAACTGGATATGAGCTAGAATTTATCTCTGGTAATACAGATCAGGATTGAAATTTTCAGTTTGACTAAGGGAAATATTTACCTGAGAACAAATCTTCAGTTGGCATGCTTCTTGATCAAATATTTACCTCCAGTGACACTTGGCATTGAAATTGGTTTTTATAAATGGGGAAAAAAACAAACAAACTTCAGCATCCTTGTGTTTTTAAGTTTGATTGCTTTCAGACGCTTGATTTGTATGCATTTGTCTTTAGTGTTAAGACTAGCAGAGAGTCTGCTTAGGGCTTTTTCACAGTGGGGGTTCGCCAGTTGCGGGAGACGTTGATGGTAAGGGTGGCATTGTGGTGGTGGCTCTGCAGGGTTTCTCTGGGGTGACACTGAGTCTCCTCTGGGCTTGGTGCCCCTTGCAAGGGTCTGTCACTGTGCTGTGGAGGGCACCTCGATTGGCAGTGGCTTTGCCACCTGCCTTGCTGGCAGGCAGTGACAGTGACACATCCTGCTGTTCCTGCTGCCTTGCTTCCCTGCACAGGTACTGGTGCAAAAGTACTTAGTTTGAATTAGTATCTGACATAAGGGACTTTGTTGTAAGTATTTGGGTGTTACAAGAGCCTTTTTCTTTGTAGTGAATGCACTGGAACAGCAGTGCTATGTGTATACAACATAAAATTGCAAATACTATAAAGGTTGGGAGGGGTTTTCATCTCACACTGTTTGAGAGGTTAAGACCTTTTCTCAATGGAAGTCTCAATTCTTTACCTCCATAGTTACCTTTTAAAACGGTAGTGTCCTTTTTTGGTAACTTTTTTTTCTATTTTGCCTGTTCAGGCTCCTAACTGGCTCCTAACAGTTCTAGGAACACATATTAGTCATCAGAAGGGGGTTGAGGAGATAATAGACTCATGCGGAGTAATGGTTAGTGTTTTCCTAGCAGTTGCAGAAAGTAATTGCAAGTTGAAGTAACTGTAAGCCACACTTGAAGTTGCTGAAGTATCAAAATTGGTGAAATGTCAGAGGTGGATTTGACACAGCGAACTTGTCATTAAAGGTCAGATAGAAAGGTTCAGACTGCACACACTTTCTCAGAGCTGAGTCTTTGCTCTCAAATTTTGAGTTATGTCGTGATTAAGAAAGAGTTTTTATGAGCCCTGCATCACACCCCTGCTTCACACAGATCAGTAAATTCATCAGGGAAAAGGTGCCATTGGAAACTTCCCTCTTGCAGCATGCACAGCTAAAAGGCTTCTTCAACCTGCTCCTTCAAAGCTGCAGTGAGCCAGAGCAGCTTTGAGAGCAGAACTGGCAAAAAAATGCAGAGGAAGTGCTGGACATGCAGATCCTCTCCTGTGAGCAGGAAAGAAGGAAAAACCAGACATGACAGCCATCAGTCACAGCTCTTTATTGTGTGAGGAGAAGATGCCCTTATGCATCATAAAAAAGAGGATTTAGGTGACATGTCTTCTTGCTTTGCTCTTCTCTTCCAGCACCTTTTTTCTTCTTTGTATGTTCTAAAAATGCAGGCATTTGCTGGGTTTTGCCCTTGTTTGCCTGTGAAGCTCATCAGAAGCATTTAAAACCAGGATAACACCCACAGCCAGATTTCTGATACCTATGAAATGCATCAAAGGGGGTGTTTCCTTCCACAAGGACCTAGTTCTGGCCCTGCTGTGGCAGGGTCACTTGTCCTCCCCATCTGCAAGTCGATGCTGGGAGGTCTTTCCCAACTCTCCCAGGTGTGCAGGTTGCGTGTCACGGAGCTCTCTGGCACGGGAACTTTGTCCTGTGCAAGTTGCAGGTTGTAAGAATGGTCACACCTAGTTGAGAGCGTGGGCTCGCACAGGAGTTGCACAGGGCTCCATGAAGGTGGAAACTTGGAGCATGTTGACACAGTAGGTTAGCAAATGTGGATTAGTAGGTTAAACAAGCTGGCATTTAGTCTTGAGTGAGAGCAGTGTGCTTGAGTAGTTACTGCATGGAAGCTGTGGTGCTGTTTACTCTCTCTTGGGCTCGCTCCCTTGTGGTTTCTGTGGCTGCACCCCAGGTTGCAGCCCAAAAAACATACTTTGTTAGAAATAAAATAACAGTCGTAAAATAAGATTATTGGAAAGGTTAGAGGATGCCGAAAATAATTTTGTTCCTGTTGATGTACTCTGTTGTGATGAGAGGAATATTTTTCATGCATGAAGGATCCTGTTATTTAGGCTGGCAGTATTATGTGCAGATAGTATGCTCCTGGATGGTTCTTTTATATGTATAAATAGCTGAATTAGCATAGCTAATGCTTAGTAAGTGTATGTGGAATTAATCTGTTCTAAAACATAAGCATTAGTGGAATAAACTAGATAATTCAGTGGTTTAAGATAATAGCTGCTTTCAGAATAACTATTATCTTTTTGGCTTTAGATTGTTCCCCCCACAGTTATCAAACAAATAGAAATCTCCAGGATTTAAAAAAGAGAATAAAACTGAATTGCAAACACTGAAGACCTACAATATGTAGCCTTTTCCAAGATACCTTTCACTTTATGAGCTGGAGTGTACTAGTGAAAGATCTATAAACTTTATTTCTGTGGGTTGCAGGCAGGCCTTTCCTAGCATTGCTGTTCCTGATCTGTTATGAAATGGTCAAAGTCTTAACCAGTGGTAGCCAGAGAAGAGCTTTGAGATAGATCTGCAAGGGACCCACAGCTGCTGTGGCCGTGGCAGGTTTAATGGCAATTCAGAGGCTCTCTGGTTGCATTGGTGTTCTTGTACTTTTGCGGCAAGACATTCCTGCTTTTCTTTTTTTTTTTTTTTTTTTGAAATGGTGTACTTTAGCATATAAAAATTTCTCTTTCTGAGGAGGCTCTGCTTGTTGTGAGTTTTTGATTAATTAATGCCTTAATTTTGAGGAAGAAGGAAGTAAACAGGAAAGAAGTAACCTACTGGTAGTTTGTGGCACTGCTGTTACTTAGTCCCAGCCATATTGAAGTCTTGTTTCCCTATCAAGTATTTGTAGCACTTGTAGTATCTGTAATACCAGACAGATCCAGGATCAGTCTTGTCTCCCTTGCTATTTGCAGGGCTATGTTTTTTACCGAAAAACTGTTTTGTAGCAAACAGTGGGGAAAGAAACCTGAAGATTTTTTACACTTCAGAGACCCCATCTCTAGGAAGATCTGATAAGTAACATGTTAATGATACAAGATGTGATGTATTTAAGCAACTTTGATAGACATATCCCTTTTGAATGTACAGAATCTGCAAACATTCCACACAGAAGTGTGTTTACCTACAGGGTCCTTTGAGAAAAAAGGAGAGTATTCCTATGGAAAAGCATTTTTCCCATGTAAGCAAATTCTATGCACGCATTCATATGATTTAACAGCGATTCCGATACTTCAATTTTTTTGTAGAACTTATACAAAAAATACATTCAAGGTGGAATTTTAGAAGGTCTTAGCCTGCCTATGTCAACCAAAATGTTCTGTTCAGTGATTGATTTTTCTCTGGGAAGTTGAAGCATCATGTAACACTGTTTGAGTGTTTGTGTTTGCTTTGCTTCAATTCTGAACCTGCTTTGTGGTTTGGCCTAAATAAAGGTGAGACATGATGCCTTCTTCTTCTGGGGAGTTTTCCATTTTAGGAGTAATAGTGCCAGAATTAGCAACTGAAATTGTGATTGAAAGAGGCTTCATTTTTATGTATTCTTCTCTGCAGAAGCAGCCTAACTACAGCTTTATAAAATACATGTGCAGTCACACATACAGATGTTTGCCATGCTGTTCAAGAGTTCTTCCTCTTCATGAATTAAATCAGTTCCATTTCACAGTTACCTCATTTGTTTGTAGAGCATTTGTGGAAACTTGTTGATAGTGTCCTCGCTAAGGACAGTGGGGCAATGCTTAATGATAGATCTGCAGTATGAATTGTTTAAAAGAGTATCTTTGTAAAATAGTAAATGTTAATATTAAATGTTTCTACAGCTCTTGAGAAGTAGCATGTTGCTGGACAGTCTCCTGTCAGGCAGCATCCAGTCACAGCAGCAGGAAAGGTGGTGTGAGCAATGCTTTCCACCCACACCTTGTTTACAGCTGTTACTTCACTGAGGCTGTATAACTGCTAACATAATAAAATGGAAAGAGCTTAACTAAAGAACCAGTCAGGTTAATTGACTTCCCTTCTTGTGGTTCCCCTTATTGTGGATGTCTGCTGACTTTCACCAGCATACATACTACTTCTTGCTTTCTGGCTTGTGTTTTCTATGACATACAATGTGCACATATTCCATTTATTTCTCAATAGTTCCTCCTGTGTAATAACTGAATTGGAGATAGCAACTCACGTGTGATCAGCAGTTGCAGATACCACCTTCCAGGCTGGCTGTGTGGGAGCCATGCAGTTTGTGCTTTACCCTTGAAATCAAGCAGATAGCCTAGCTGTGTCTGTAGTATCACTGCTCTTTATGGAGATAAGTTAGTTCTTTTCTATGCAAAAAACCCCCAACCAAACAAAGCTGCTGTGGATTTGATTCCACCTGGAGTAAACATTAGCTGTTGTAGAGGTGTTCCTATAGTACCAAAGCTTCAACCAGTTGCAGAAGCTGTGGAAGCATCTTGGTTGAGGTAAACAAAAGCAGGAATTTGACTGCTGCTGTTGCAAGGGTTGAGCTGGATTGAGCCTGTGATTAGAGAGCTTTAGTCTCGCATTCCCAAGAAACAATGGAATTTTAAAAATACCACAACCAAGCCTCGTGTCTGTTCTTGCTTACAAGACACAGGAGAGATTGAATGACTGTGAGATGGTATCCTCTGCAGCAGTGAGGGTAACAATTGTATCTCAGAGCTGGGATAAGGGGTGCCTTCTGCCAGTGGGATGGGCAGAGCATGACAGGCATGCAAGCACAACTGGCTGCTCTGGCCCTGCTGCATGGATGGTCATGAGAGAAAAATTAACACTGGAATGAATACTCCCACCAGAAAGCATTTCTTAATACAGGTTATTTTTCACAAGGGAGGGAGTGTATTGTCATCCTTGGGTTTTAGATAAGAAGATGCAAAGAAGGACAATAACTCTTCAAGGTCGCTTGAGCTTGTCAGAGAGGAAGTTAAAAGCTGGCATTTTACTGAATGGGCTCTGGCATGGAGAGGTAATAAAGCAGTGGCCACAAAGGGCTGTGAATAAGTGGAAGGAATTCCTATACCTGAAATACCAGAAAACTAAGATAAGGCAGTGAGTTGGTGAGTCTATTTCAAAACAGGTTTTCCCTTTATCTGAAATCACCATGTCCTGTGACTTGGCATGATAAGAGCCACGAAATACGTGCTGTGTACACCAGTGCTGGTGCCTCCCCCTGCTCTGCTGTAAGCCTTTTGCTGCTGAGCACAAAAATGTACCAGATCCCACTTTTTCCAGCAGAGCTGAAAGAGAAGTCTTCCCCTGCAGGGTAAATGAGTATTTTGGAAGAAGGAGGTCCATATTTCTTTGAGAAAGGAAATTAATACTATAGGGCAGGTTTCTGTTTTTCTTGATGGAGTTTTGCATATTGGCATTTATGATAGATTAGCTTAGAATAGCACAGAATGAGATCACAGAAACTTGGTTTGTACAGTGGTATTTTTGATGTTACAAATTAGATATTTATGGGTCTTGGGGAAAGAAATGTGCAGCACAATGAAGCAGTCAGTACAAAAAATTTCAGAAATGTTCCAACACTTTTATTTGCAGAGATAATGTCTAACTTGATTGTTAGATAACAGAAAGTAGAGATTATTAATTTCTGTGTCAGGATTTGAAATGAGTAGAATTTCATAAGTAAACATTGCATGGTACAAAATAAAATACATTCATAAAAGAAAAGGGTATTTTGCTTTGCCTGATGTTATCTCACTTAATGATTTCAGTGCTTTTCTATTTTGCTGCTGAAAGGATTCTCTAGAATTGATGAGAATATAGCAATCTCAGAGTAGCAACTTCTTTCCTCTGGGGCAAAAATGTACTTGTTAAAAGCACACCACAAACAAAAACCCAGTTAAGTTAGTTGCCCAAATAAGCAATAAATATTTAAGATGTTGGAAAGTTTCCATAAGTGTCAGATTAAAAGTATGTTGGTACTACTGAACTCAAATGCACTACAGGGATGGGAAATGTTGGACTCTTCCTGGCTTGTTGCAATGTAAAGATTGAATTTTTCACAAACTTGGATTTTCTTTGCATGTTACTGGAAAAATATGCATTTTGGAAATAGAGCTTGGATAATCAGATGTGACCTGTATGAATTGGGGCTTAAAAGCTGAAAAACAAAACCCCCTCAAAATATATGGACATATCTTTGAGCATGAATTACCACCATCACTCTGGCAAGAGCAGTTAAAAAATAAGTGGTTCTGGGTGGAGGGAGGGGTGCAGAGAGAGATTACTGTGAGTGCTTGAGTGCTATTTTTTGGTTTTTTTTGGTCTTATTTTGTCCCCTCTTTCATTCCCCCTCCCTTTTTCCATTTACAAGTCTCCACACCAGCTTCCTTGCCTGCCACATAACTGGTGGTATCTGTCTGTGCAAAAGAGTATGCAGAATACTCCAGCAAAACCAGTGTTTCAGATAGTCCCATGTTTCTCCGTGAACTCTCTATGTTCACTGGATTTTGTGATGTTTTGGACAGCAGTACTTTTGTCTGAGCCTGACTGTGGTTATCATCATTCATTGTGTTGAGCAGATCAGTGACAATGCTACTGTCTTTTTGTAGATTTGTGCATTAAAGACATAAGGTTAAAGAAGAGTTTCTAAGTGGGAAGTCAGACTGAATTTAAAAGTCAGAATTGAGGTTGTCCTTCAAGACTGTGTTGAATCTTCTGGATCACATCGATATTAAGATGCATCTTTTAATTACATAGTCTTCCCCCAAGTCAGAACTCTGAAAAGGTGATTCTGCATATAAAGCAGTCTGTTGGTATTTTGAGTTACCTTTATTTTCTTTTCGTGAAGGGTTTTAATCTTGCTTCTCGAGGAAATGCATGCATTTAAACACCGACCTTGCTGCAGCACTTAGGGTAGTTCATTGGTAGCCTACAAGTTTTAATTAACCTTTATGCAGTGTGGGATGATGGATTTCATTTCATTTAACAGATGAAGAGTGAAGTTAAAAAGAGATTAAGGTCAAAAGTATCTGCTAATTACCTAATTTTCTAATTAAGTAGCTGCCTAATTTGAAACTAGAAAGGTTTGATTGTCAAAGTACATAGGAAGGACTGCCCTGTACATGTCAAAAGCCTGATTGCCTCTGGTGGGAGTACCTGTGAGAGCTTAGTACTTTTCCACATTGATGTCTGGTATTTTGGGTTCGGCACAGCATGCAGGCTCTTCCTCAGGGAGGCTTTGGGAGTGTGGGAGAGATCCTTTCCTGCTCTCCATGTCCTGCTGTGGCTGCCCTGGAGCCCCAGGCAGTGGCTGGCTTTGCCTCTGTCCTGCAGGGCTAAAGCCTGTTGAGTTTCTCTGAGGTACTTGGGTGCCTTCTGCTCTCGGTGCAGGGAGGTGAGTGGTGGCTGAGCCCTCAGTGAAGAGGAAGACCTCCGGCATCTGTTCCCCCTTCAGCCTATTAAAAAAAAGCTGTTTTCTTAGAAAATCTTGTCTAGATCAGTTTGGGTGTTGGGGAGGACAGGGGATTAACCTGTATTGTTTTATCCTTGCTTAATTTGTTCATTTTAAATTAGCATTTTAGCATGGAGATGTTCTAACACTTCTGGCACAACATGAAATATTTTCAGCAAAGGAATACTAATCTATGTGTTAAGTGTTAATGTATATGTCATATTACAGTAGAGCAGTTTATTGCAGCTGTCTCTTTGGTTGCTGCATGAATTTCCAAGTCTGTCTGTTAGAAAAGATGCTCCCTGCCCCTCTCCTTACTGTGACATGAAAGTGGGGTGGCACCAGATATTGATAAGAGCTTGGGGTGGCCTGGATTGCTGCTGAGCGAGTTATATGGGGGATCCCAAGAAGGTGTCTGTAGCCACTGTGAATTCTATCTATGAAGTGTAGAGGTCACTGATCTGTAGCAGAAACGATATTTTGGAAGAGGAAGGGCTTGTCTTGCTGGTTGAAGGCCAAGCGTTGAAGAGTCATGATCTTCAGAACAATACCAAGGATCATCAAGAGCCAAGCAATGTTAGGGGAAAAAGTACTTAAAAACCACAAGGCATTTGAAGTAGTGGGTGGGGAAATACCTGTGAATGGTCTTACTCTTGAGATGCATCTCAGTGGAGGTGGAGCTGATAGGAAGTATGCAGTTGGGGAAGGATATGAGAGAGTACCAGCATAATTATCTGCCTCTTCAAGTAATCATATGGATACCAATGCCAAATATAAGAAGTGTCTGTAAGTATTTGTTCTGTTTTTGCAGTCTGCCTAGCAAAGCTAGTATCAGCAAGTATGAAATATAAAACTTTTGTGCCCAGTAAGTTATACAATTACTGGAAACTTAAGCAAGCAGGACACTCATCTTGGTCAAATACAGCATGGGTGGAGCTGTGCCCTGTGAGTCTCATGCTGATATATTTCTAGATTATTTGCATTAAAAGTGAATGTGTTTACAGCAGCAGATACACAAGCTTATTACAAAAATTCATTATCTTCTGTAATTTGTGGTTATTACATAGTTATTTCTGTCAGGATGTTTTTGTATCACCTTTCAGTTTTTCTCCTTCCCTTGCTTTTTCATATCAGGAAAAAAAAAAGGTGTGAAAGCCAGTGTGCACGAATCTTTCTAGCTGTACTAAGAGAGCTACTAATTATTAGGCATGAAGTAGTAAATCATTTTACGTGTCAGAACAACCCTTTCAAATGAGATGGCTTGAAACCACGGGTCATGTTCTTTATATTGTCATAATGCAGGCTCACAGATGGGAACTTGTGTCAAACTGACCATAAAGCAGACCACAATATTGAAGGTCAGTAGCAACTGTTGCACTGCAGAATTTCATGAGCTTCAGCAAAATCATCTCACGGATGATCTACAGACAACTCACTACAGTTGTTAAAAGCATGTATGCCATGCTTAATTGAAAAGTTCTAAGAAAGCTTCTTCCAGTGTCATTATACCTTTTGTTGCTCTTTTGAATTGTAATGCATTGCTATAATGATTTAAATTTATACTTTATGGCCTCTCCTTTTTTTTTTTTTTTTTTTTTTTATAAAATACATCTCTACATATCCCTACAGAGTTGGGTTTTTTTTGTTAGGTTCTTTTTACTGTTGGTGGGGGATGTTGTTTGGGTTTGTTAATGGCCAAGTCGTGTATCCATCACAACATGGTGGATTGCACTGCTGTAATTTAAAGTGATCAATAAGTGATCTTTTTACATGGTTTATGGTTAAAAATACAGATGAGTCATTGGGATGATGACTTTTGATGTTTAAGGCATATCCACTAGACGCTGTACTCTTGTTTTATGGTCTGATTCTGCAGTGGGGTCTGTGCAAATAAACTGACTGCTTGCTATTGACTTTTGGTCAAAATGTTTTATGAAAGGCTAGTGTAGAGTAACATATCTTTTTTTATTAACTATTTGTAGGGGGCCAAAATAAGATGGATCTATGAAATGTTAAAAAATCTCATGAGCTATGCAAGGAAGAAAGGTTGATGTGGTGGTCCTTGTGCAGCATCAGTCCTTTGCAACTGAGTGGTGTGTGACAACATGTGTTCTTCCTGAAAACATAAAGAAATATCTTTGGAGAACAGAAATATGAGGTTTAGCTAGCTTTTTTTTTGTAGTTGTTGTTGAAAATTATGAATTACAGATATGGAACATAATTCTTGATCTTTGCACCTTTTATAAGCTACACTTAAAACAACTGATCTACAGAAAACTGCAGAGAGTTTTCTTTCTCATACCATGGTAGAAAAACAAATTTATCAGATATCTCTCTGGAAATATAAGCCTCATCCAGAGTCAAATTTTTTCACTGCTCTTTAGAACAAAAATTGGAAGTTATACAAACACATACTTTCTTAATCATAAATTACGTGTGAGCAGATCACGGTCCGGGTGAGAAAGGATTCTTTAGGGACAGTTATCTCCTGAAGTTGTCAGCTAGATCTTTATACCAGTTCCAGTAATTTCTGTTGCTTTTCTCTAATAAAAGAGTCTTACCACTCTGGGGAAAATATAGAAAATGCTGTGGGTGCCTTAACAGCCAGGGGTCTAAAATTACCTGTGGTTTATGTGGCTTTATTGGATAAAACAGGATTTTCCACCCCAGGGTTTAAATTTCCATGCGCTGAAGTCTGTAGAATTTGTTTTTCTGAAATGCTGCTTATGTCTAAAATGAATTCCTTACTTAGGTTTAGTCAAAGCTGGGAGGAATTGACTCAGAGGAGTAACAATGGATGCTCTGGAATTGTTGAGGGGGGCCAGAATAGATGGTTCAGTAGTAAGATATGCTTTTTTCAAATGTAGCCAGTTTAAATTTTTCATAGGCAGTGAATGATGAAGGGTGATGCTTTTCAAGTGCTGTTACCCTCACATGCCTGCTAGCTGACATGCGAGGATAGGACTGATATGTGGCTTGGGAGGTTTGTCAAGTACCATCACTATGGCTTGGACACCCTTTTGGTTTTCCTGGCCTAAGTCTAAGGGGCAGTTTGAATTGCTGCTGTGTTTGATCTGCTGGGAGTGGTTTGATGCCTGTGGCTGTGAGGAGTCTCACGCAGAGTAACCTGTCTGATCAATGATGTTCATTGACAATGAGAAATTACCTTCATTTTTTATGGTCATCCTTGTGTCTCATGAGTACTGAATACAAGCATCTCATGTGTATCCCTTCTTACTCCAAAAGCAGGGGAAGCGTTGTTTTCCTGGCTAAAATGAAAAATCAAACTGATGAACTACAAAAATTAGCAAAACATCTTATTTTGAAAGTTATAGTATTGTATAGTTAGACCCAGCATGTTTTTGCTGTCATTAGATACCAGTTCTCTTACCTTAAACCAGTTTTTAAGACTGAAATACTTGAGATTCACATCTGTGTGGATGTCTCCTCATTACTACCAGCGAACACCGTAGGTGGTGCTTTTATTCCACAATGGATCTTGTTCCCAGTGCTCTCTTGAAGGCATAGGTCATCAACAGCTTGGGAAACATAACCAACACATCAGTAATGATGCTGTTGGGTTATAATCAGGATAACTGGGTAACTAAAAAGGTATTTTTAAAATGAATTAAGTGTATGAATTAATAGTCAAATGCACTTAATTTCTTCCTCTATTTGCTTAACTGGTTTCCCTTTTTACGTAAATTTCCCTCTGGTTTAATAAAATAAGAGTGGCTCATGGAAGGCCTGGGTAGAAGTATGTCTGTCAGCACGTGGGAAAGGACAGATGTTTAGGACTGGGAGGAGAGGAAGGGAGGAGATGGAATTTTGCTTCACATTGACTGACTTTGTTCTCACATAAGAACTATTTCCTCTCTGAAGGGGGGAAGGCATGTCCTTCAAGCAAGGGATTTTTTTTGTTTAAAGTTCTCTTGAAGTTTCTTTAGATTATAAAATGTATTTTAAATGAAAGGAGAAACCTGGAAGAGATTTAGAAAACTTCTGTGAAGAAAAGGTATAATTCTATATTGTGCAGATTTGTCAAAATGATCTCACGGATTCCAGTTTTGTTTACTTTCAGGGCATCTTCTTTTAAGATAATCCCTGTTGAGTTACTTTTCAAGACACTGCCAAGAAGGGCATGTTGGAATTCAGTTGAATATTTGCTGTAATGGGTGAGGTATTTGGGTTGGGAATCATTCATTTGAATTCTCTAAGAGTTGCCAGGGTAATACGTGATTGTCATCACTTGAAACAGATCTTGCTTCTGTAGAATGATAAAGAACAATGAAATGTCTTCCCAGTGTGCTACTGTATTCTTTGATCAACCAAATTATTCTTGATTTCCCAGTGATATCCTTGCTCTCCAGCTTCATTCAGTCGCTGTGTCTCCTGTGCCCTCTCTGCAATGCAAAGCAGCTGCTGGTGGTTTGAAACCTCCTGTTGCACAGTAGGGCACATTGCTTTGTCTGGTTTGGAATCAGCTGAATGGCTTGACCTCTTTGGCTTTCTCCTCATGCCCCATTTCTGGAGCTGCACCTTCTGACAAGCTGTTGGGTTGAAGTTGGGTTTGAGGGTCCTTCTGCCCCTGAGCTGTGCCAAGGCTTGAGCTTCCATAGCACAGCTCACAGAGAGCTCCAGTCAGCTCCTCTGCCATCTCACTGGGTATATGGAGGAAGTCAAAGCATTGCAGCTCACCCTTACAGGGCAGGAAGATTGGCACTCCTATTGTTTTCTGAAATTTCTAATTAGTGACATAACTGTGGATTTGGGAGCTGCAGCAGCCAGCTAATATGGGCTAGTTTTAGTGTGCTGGGGTTCAACAGAAACAGTCTAGTTTCAGTGTTAGTAGTTCATGGGAAATAAGGATGTCCAGAGATATGCAGAGCACTTGCTGCTGTGCTCATTGGAGAGACCGATCAACAGGATCACTTTCCTGGTTTGGTAATTACTATTATTTGGACTCCACACAGGGAACACAGTAATACTTGGCATCTAAAATGATGATTTGACATAGCTACTTATTCCTTTTGAAAATGTTTTATAGTGATCTGCTGTATATTTATGCAGCCTGGGAACGTGTCCATAATTTAATCCATTACAATGGATAATATCTATTAATTGAAGACTTTGGCAAACAAAAAAGAAAAAAATTAGGTTTGGGGTTTTTTTTCCCCCCTTTTTTTCTTCCTCTTTTTTTTAAGGAAATGTCAAACTACTCTTCTGTTTGGACTGCTACCCAGTGTGTAAGAGAAGTTATAAGGTTTATAATATTTTAAAAATAATAGTTTTCTGGAGTTAACTCTGGAGTTAATTCTGACTGGTCCACTGCATCTATTTAAAGGCTAATATTTCATGGATAGTAGAAGTATGAAGTATATGGTATTTTAAATCCATTTACTTCCCTAAAGTAAAAGCTTTTCCTCATGAATTAATGGACATTTACCTTGGTTCCTGTTATTATGCTGTATAGGTATGTATGCATGTGGGAACTTTTACCAGCTCCTTAAACCAAATGGGGGTTTACATTTTGAACATGAGGGCTTTAATAAAAGAATCTTACACAATCCTTCCAAACCCGGGGTAGCTGTCACAGGTCTGGGTTTGCAAAGTCCTGGCGAGAGAGCATTGGATGTGCTGGGCTGTGGAGTTGTTAAAATAAATCTTCTGTGTATAGGGAGGTACAGGGAGGATGGTGGTATTAAAGGCATTTTTGTTGAGTTCTAATCTGTTGTCTCTGGATCTTGATTTGATTGTGTGCCTTATTAACTGATTCCTCTGCAGTTCTTTATATCAGCCTGAATGAATATAGTACTAACCATGAAATGTACACTTCTGCTTTTGCTTTAATCAAATAGTGAATTCAAACAATATGTAAAACTGTTATCTGGGGGCTGTTTTATTATTGTAACCTTAACTGTTCCTTTCAGTTCAATAATAATTTTGGATACATTTAATTGCTAAAAGGTTTTTAGGGGTTTTTTTACTAAATCATTGTAGGAATTTTGTTTGTATTGTAAAAGTATTAAATGTGATGCTTTATTTTGCTTAGTTTAATTCTTGGTCCTTCAGTAGTGAGTATCATGTTTTAACTGCCTGGAAGTTGGCATGAAACTCCTTAATCTCTTTCATATTTAGTTCATTGGAGGAATTTGGCTCAGTGTTTCTTTTGTTTATATGTAATTTGAAATGCCTTTATGCAAGTACTTCAAAGATTAAAGCCTCTTTTTAAGGAAAATCAGAGTTTTGGGACTGTGGCTTATGTTAACTTTTGTCTCCTTGACATGTCTTCTTAATATTAGTGAACTAAAGTTTAGATTGAATAGAATCACATTAATAATAACAGCTATTTTCCCTTTTGTTTAAATTTGCTTTATTTATTTCATAGAATATGAACTTAAACTAACTGTATAATACAGGTAAATTTCTGTAAACCTGTATTAGAAATTCCTTACTCAGTTTTTAGGAAGCTTTAAACAGAATGAATAAGGAATTCAGTACCTTGTGATTGAGCAACATATTCTTTTACAGATTTTTTTTTTTTTTTAGGTGGTTGGCCTATGATTTATTAGAACAACCAAATACAAAAATCTGTTACGTGTTATTTTGGCTTGGCAGAAATAATGCAAAGAACTGTCAAAGGCAAAGAGTAAGCAGAAGCTGTAATTTCCTTTTTACTGCTGAAGAATAGATTTGGCTGTGTCAGGCCTTCAATGCTAATCTATCTCTGTGTGGCCAAACAGATTTTTGGAACCTTTTTGTAGTGCATTTATTTTCTCTTCGCTTCAGGCCAAATGTTATAAGGTTGTATGTTTTTTGGCACATAGAGGGTGGTGATGTGAAAAAAGTTAAAGAGAAGGAATTGAAATTAAGAACTGTGATCTAGACCATTTAAACTGAGATTGCCACTTGATGCAATTAGGTCATCGCTAGCAGTACTTGTATGTTTAACTGTGGACTTTTTTTAAACTTTGAAACTTGCTGTAATATTAAGGATCATAGTTAAAATTCTTAAACAGTTCCACAATAATATATTGCGTAATTTTACCACAGTTTTATACCTTTTTTGTTAATTGAATTGGAGTTTAAGTAAGATTAATTTCAGTCTGCCTTCTAGTCGTAAGCATGTTTTTCACAGAGAGCACATTGCCTTTTGTGATTTTAATAGGGCCATGCTTCTTAAGCCTTCTTAGCTAATGATTAGTAATGATATCTGTCTTGAAGCATTAATTTGATGTTTGCCATAATATCCATTCCTTTTTTGCCTGAACATGCTTGTTAGAATGTCTTCAGTATTTCAAAATGATGGGGCAGATGTATTTGTGCTGTACATGCTTCTTTCCCTGGCTTTTAATTCAGAACAGAGTGGTTCAATGCCTCTTTCTGCTCTGCTCTGCCTCTGCACAGATGACAGCATCTCAGCTGCGAGCACCTCTGATGTCCAGGACCGTCTTTCAGCCCTGGAGCTGAGAGTGCAGCAACAGGAAGATGAAATCACCGTGCTAAAAGCAGCGTTGGCTGATGTGCTAAGACGTCTTGCTATCTCTGAAGACCATGTAGCTTCTGTGAGAAAATCAACACCAAGTAAAGGTAAGCCCAAATTTGGTAAACTCTTTCTAGAGTCAGACTGTGTTATCATGTTAGAATGTTCTCCACTGGTCACTTGTTTCTTCCCTTTTCTGTCTCATTTAGAAAGGCAGATCTATTTTGAGCTGGAGGGGTTAGGTTTTTAATAGTGGCTTAAATATATATGGCTAACAGATATCTGAAATATCCTTTTTAATTTTGCTGTTTACTGGCATTTTTATTTTCTTGACGCCCCAGAAGATTTTCCATGCTTCTTGCTATTCTTCCTGCTTTAATTTCAGTGGTAGAATGTTAATCTGCCACTGGGGATTCTGGGGCTTATGGACAGTTTTGAGTCTCAGCTCTGACTTTGCTTAGAAATTACTTGATTGAAAGGGCATATTAGAGGCTACATTTCCTCTTGCTCCTAAATTATAACCAAAACAAAAAACAAAGTACAGTACCATCAAATAAGAGGGCTTTCTGAATATAGTTAATTTTTGTTCCACTACAGACATAACTCACCACCAGTAAATCTCATATAAGCAATGACAATGTAGCAGCAATATCTCTTTTGGTTAGTCATTAGTAACTTTTATATTGCAACATTGAAATATGTAGGTTTTGCACTAATTTTTATTTATTTATTTATTTTTTTAATCCCCTGTGGACATTTCATTTTCTGTTCTAGAGAATTATTTGAATTGAGTTTTGAACTTACTCCAACTTAAAAGTTGTGTGTTTGAAGAGAATTATGGCAGTGTATGTTTCTGGCATATATCAGGTCTCTGATTAAATAAAAGGTTAGGTCATATTTCAAGTAATTCACAGTTTTAATTCACCATAATTGCATGTAACCCCATCAAACCATGCAGCACAGAGGTCTCTGGGATCAATCCCTGTGTTTCAGTCTTGCAGTGCATCTATTACACCAGTAAAATACCGAACTGGTACAATATAGCCTATGTTTGGATGACTACTTTATACAGGCTGAAAATGCTGAAAGTTTGAATTATTTTAGATGTGACAGAGAGATATAATTCCTTAATTAAGTGTTTTTGCAGTCTCTCTGCCAGATGGAAGGAAGTCATGATGCGTAATTGGCTTAGGTTCTGAATCCTGCCATTCTCTTTTGCTTGCTAAATGGTAGACTGTTGTCATCTCTGCTTATAAATGGAGCTTTTATCTATCTGATTTACAAGTCTGGTCTCATCAAGACTGAAACTTCCTTTTCAAGCTCTTTGTAAATGGAGCTCTAGCAACTATTTTGACTAAATCACTCTGCTGTCCATTATGAGAAAAAGAAAATGTCCAAGTGAAAAACTGGGCAAAACATATGCACCATAGTGCCTTATTCTTCCTATTTAAATGCAGATGAGCTGGGATGTGCACAAACGTGGCTAAAAACCTTTGGCTGGGAGCTCTCTAACACCCAACAGACTTAGTGTACAGGCAGGGCAAATTTACTGTATTCTGCAAAATGCCTTGGGGCTATCTCCTTTCTAGGGGTCTTGGGACCATACTGAATTCTCTAGGTCAATTTGTTTAGTTAAAAATAAAGGAATTATTTGCAGGAGGCAGAGCAGAGGAAGGGTGGAATATCTACTTATCTTCAGCTTGGTCATATTATTTCTCTACAAATTAATGGCAACATGGAACTGTGGAGAAAGAGATGGGAACAGGGACAGATATGTATATGTATGATCTAATACACTGAACTTAAATGAATTATGACTAATTGGCACTGTATTTAATTTGCAGTGAATGTGTTCCCATTGTGTGCAGATACCCAATACCACCAGACAACCCATTAACTTTACTGTTAATCATGAAATCAGCTGTATATGAAATTCACAGAAAAAAATGTTTACATACAGAGACTGGAATTTTATGAGTCTAAATTTAGGCTTGAAGGATAAGCTTGGGATTAAAACAAGTTCGTACATTGGTTTTTGCAATACCCTAGGTTCTGCTTTTGATTTTGTATTTTAAGTTTTTTCAATGGCAAAAAATCTCTTGAAATGTTTTAACAGAGGTAAATGCATTATTTATTTGGATAAGTAGGACTAGAAGATCATCTGAATTGCCATACAAAAATAATTCTTCAGAGAAGTAATTGTTAAGTTTTCTTTGAAGTATTATGCATGTATATAACAAACTCTTACTGGTCAAATCACGATTGCTGCAAAGGTAGCTGTAGTCTTACAAAGCTCCTTTTGGTGTTTGCGATCCTGTCAAGAATCTGAATTTCTGCATTACAGTAGTTGTGGTTTCATGGAAAATTTTATAGGTAAACTTTCTTTAAAAGACAAATGCTGAGGCTTTCAATCAGAGAAGTATTTTTCTCTGCAGCAGCCCTTAAATACATACTGAAATAACAAGTAAAGAGAGTATATGTGTATATATGCTTCTGAATATGTGGAGAGAGATGTGTTAATCTGAAGTCTGGCAGCACAGTGAGATAAATACTTTTAAAACAAACTGAACTTAACAAGAATAATAGTACCAGAAAAAGCCATCCTGAATCTTTCTATCAAACAACGGAGTTTTAATCTGAGTACAAGGCAATAACTAACCTAATTTGAAGGTGGCTTTTCTATATTTTACTGAAATGAGTTTTCTAAAACCTCTTCATTTTTTTTCTTGTTGCCACCTGATCAGTGTCTTTGAAGAGAAATTTTTCATAGGCTAAAAATAAGTGTTGTGAGCAGACTGTGAATCACACTGAAAGGGACAAATCCATCCTGATCACTTTTTCACTGATTTTTCTTATTCTGAAGTTGATGGCTCCACTTAGTGCAAAAAGTCGTCTCGCCATCCTTTGTCTAGTTTGTCTGCATTGCACATCTGGTGATCTAATTCTGTTCTTAATTTTCTTACTCCTTCATTTTAGATTGACAGGTTGAAACAGTAGCTGAAGATAAAGTTTTTTGCATTATCCTTTAAATCCTTGTTTTTCTTCTTTTTCCAACATTTCTGGCGCATGCTTATTTTGAACTCAGTCCAGTCTCCAGTGCAAAAAAATTCATATAGTCATGGGTAGATTTTTATTTCTAACTCATGGCCTTTCAGTCAGGAGGTTGCTACTTATGATCTTGTGTGTAAAGCCCTGTTTCAGAAGCAAACGGCACTTCATACAGGGATTTGTGAACTGTAGAAGATAAGATAAAGGTCAACATTTTTTAGCCACCTTAGTGTCTCCTAGTAAAGCATGGAGGGGAGATACTGTATAAGGAAAATAACTCTAGTAGGGATTGCAACAGGATTAACACTTGTCTGTATTTCACAGTGAAAAAAAAGCAGGCTGGGAGCGTTCACATATGACTTCTCAATGCGAAGTTATTCTAAACAGAGCAAATCCTTTCAAAATAAAAAGACTGTGATAGTCCATGTCTGCACACAGCTGAGAATAACTACACAAAGAGAAATTACCAGGTCCAAAGATAGTGTTAAGGATTGGAAATATGGAAGGGCTTGGTAAGGGATCAGATCCCCAGCAGCTATGGAGCTTGTAGGGATCATGGTGTGGGGGTGTCTTTATGGGCTTTTTTCCTTTCGTTGTCTCTTTCTTTCCTTTTTTTAATAGATGGCTTGGTAAGAAGAATTTTTTTGGTGGGAAATTATTTGCATTTGCCAGCTCTGCACTCTTGTTGCCACATGCCTCTGCTGTTGATGCATGATTGATGCTGTTAACATTCACAAAAAGTTCCAAAAACAAAGATTACCTGGACACTGAAGAAAAGGAAAGCGTGAAGCAGTCTGGTACTTGTGGCTGCCAGCAAGATAGATTGGCTCACAGCTGATGCCTGGTAAACCTATTAAAATCTTCCAGGGTGTCAAAATGTGTGTAACAGGAGAATTCATCCCTCAGGCTCTGGGTGTGCAGGCAAGTTTGTGGCACACTATGGCCCCGGTAAAATACCTCTTGAATCATTGCACTGGAGTATGAGCTTGTGCCTGAAAAGGTATATCTGATGTCTGCCTGTAGAGAAACAAAGAGTTCATGTCCTTTTTCTGGACTCAGAAATAATGAGGAAGCTTGACAAAGGTTAAACCTTTGGAGGAACATTTCCTATTTCTTGGACAGGAATTTATATCAGATAACTCATATGCAAATTCAACTCACAAAGTGAAATTGGTATAGTGGATGGCAGTTTGCAGAGAGGGTTGCCCATGACAGTGAAGAGTGGCAGACTGAGAGGCATTTTATTTTACTTAAAAGCAGTGATCTTAGAGACCTGCAAAAGCAGATATGTACTGGAAATGTACTTGGTAGGGTTTTTATTTTCTTTTTTCTTTCCTTTGTGCAGTGGGCTTTTATAAGCCGAGCCTGTTGAGTTTTCCTCCTTTTCCTGCTCCCTTCTCTTGTATGAAATAGTCTCATCAAATTCCATCTCACTGCACTCATGTAAACAAAGTACTTCAGATGTAATTTTTACCTTATCTCAACAATGGTTTAATTTCAATAACATTAAGTCATTTTGTTTTATGTGAACAAAAATTGACTTCAGGTGTTGAAGCTTCACTGATGGAAGCATAAGGTAGATTTGCATTTTGTTTTTCTAGTCGTAACACTATTCAATAAGCAGAGTTGTTCTAATAACTGTGTACATGTTTATGTTGTCTAATCAGTAAATGTTAAAGAAACAGAAAATAGAAAAGTAAATAGGAAAATGCTGTGGTAGTGGTAGAATATAGGTTCTTATCCACAGTATTAAAAATAACCTGGCAAGCCTGTATGTGGGTCATTTTACTCATGGGAAAAGTCCTATTGAAGTTTGCAGGCTGCATGCTCACATAACAAATAATGATACTCTTGAGGTCTTAATGCATTTCCCAGGTATTGGTTTTAGTGCCATCTGTTCTTTCTGCATTTCTTCCCATTTTTTCCTATCTTCTGCTCTGACTTACAGATTTTTTTCTTTTTCTGCTGTTATGCTTACTATTCTTGCTGTTCTTCATATATTTTCATTTTCAAAGAATTTGGATCTATAGGGCATTAATGAAATAAGGGTCACTAACCAGCTAAACAAAGTTCTGGAAGGAGAAGTGAAAAACAAAGTTCATAGGGTTTTTTTTTTAAAGTTCTGTAACCTAATAATCTTGTTCATTGTAGAGGAGTATTTTTCAGTTGTGGTGATAAGTATCCTTACTCTTTTTCCATATGCTTCTTTCAGTTTTGGGTATGTTTTGTGCATCTGTGTACTTTTTTTAGAACAGTGTGGGCAAATTTTCTCAAGCAGTACTCTGCTGTTCTCTATGATGCTTCTCAAACTAATAATTGTAATGTTGGAAGAATTCAGTATTGCCAGTAACTTTTCCAGAGAAAACCCCCTTATTGTTTATAACACTTGAGTAGCTTTTTCATCACTTGTTTGCCAAAGTACATCAAATTGTTTCAAATTACCGTGGTTGAAATTTTATTTCCTCTGCTTGGAATTAGTACATTTGGCAATTGGTTGAGCACATGCCTCTGGGAAAGTATGGCAAAATAAGATAGAAGGGAGAAGGAAAAGGGCTGTGTGGTTTGAATAAGCAATTGGCCAAAGAAGTCTTCAGTTTTCTGTAGCTTGTTTTAGAATGCCTGCCCAAAGACCAGAGTCATGGCTCCCCTAACACCTGAAAAATTAGTTTTATATCCCTATGAGGATAATTTAAAGTTAGACATATATAGGTTAAGTCACTATTTATAAAAATCTTGCAGGAAATCTCAGAATAAATATTTAATTACTGTTAGCATCTAAGTTAGTTTATCTACCTACTAGGAAAGGTTCACTTGGTGCTTCAGTTGTTTATGCATTAGCTATACACTCTCAAACTGTTGCATATTAACATGCCTCTATTTAGATGGCTCTTTTCCTTTGACTATGACAAATAATGTATGTTTAATAGATGTCTGTTAAAATTTATTAAATTGGGCTTCCATTAAAAAAAAATTTAAAAAAGGTTTATTTTTTCAGCTAGTTGTAATTACTGTAAGAATAATAAAGTATGTTGAAACTTAGTTCTGTCTTAAAATTTGATTGTTAAAGAAGAAGCAGCATAACCCATCAGCAGTGAACTGAACTACTTATCCTGATTTGTTTTGTTCATTATTTGAGACCTAGGGTCTCACTCTGACCTGCCTTTTCATGTGATAGAAGAAAACACTTTTTCTACTCAAGAAGTTGCAATCAAAATTTGACTTTTTGTATATAAGTGAAGTAGCTGAATAAAGCAAAATGCTGAAGAAAATATTTCCCTACCCTTCAGAGTACAGTAATGTATTGTACACCCTTTGAAAAGAGTTTCGGTGCTCCCAGGCTATTTCTTTGCCAGCATCTTCCATGGGCTGAGGGACTTGACGTCCTTTGAAAGTTTAGAAGCAGAGCCATAACTAGAGTTAGCTGCTTTTATACAGTTCATTGTAACACCTTGAAACAAGTTTAGGATTTCTCATAATTTCTATTGGTTTTGATGTTGTTATATTAGGAAGGAAGTGCAGATAAAATCTTATGTTCTGCTACACTTAGAACTATTTCTGTTTGTTTTTCCACAGCTCACTCTGTGGGCTCTCTATGTATACTTGTTTAGTAAGACTGCTAAATTGGTTTTCTGTCCTTCCAGGCATAAATTATTTGCAGAACAACCCAGGGCATGTAGTATATTTGAAATATAGAAGTCTTTGTCACATTTTTCTGAAAGTGAAGTATTTTAAGCTTGTTGAAGGATTTGGATATTGTAAGCCCTAATGGGAAAAAAAAGAAAAAATCTACCTTTAAAAAGAACAACTTTTCTGTTTTTGTAATACGTATTTTTTTGAGCTTTTTCTTTTAAATCCACTTAAATTAAGTGTCCAGAGAAGTAATTTTAATGTAGCTGCAGCTACTTACCTTAAATTGAAATTACCTGAAAAAGAGAAACAAGGGTTTGGTTTTTCTTTGTAAAAAAGGGAGTTTACCTGTCAGAATATTAGCAAATGTAAAGATATCGGGGAAATTGTTTCATTAAACATATTTTCATTAAACACAATAAACTGCATTTTAACATAAAATATTCCAAGTTTTGGGTTTGGGAAAAAAATTGAATTACTAGTTGATTCTCTGCTCTACCATCTTGTAAGTATGTTCGGAGCGAAAAGCTATCATGTTATCACAGGACACACATTTTTAAAAACTTACCACTCTCTGTCTTAACAGCTTGGCTTCATTTTTTCCCCAGTTAGCTAATCAAGACTGATAAAGAATTGGAAATAGATTTTTTGGTTTACTGTGGTCTGTTTTTTCTAATCCTACTTATCTTTCATTCACACATTTGTGTACTTTACAGATGTTAACAAAATGTTTCTTTTGAACTAAACAGATACTATTCTATGAAAATTATCAGAACACAAAATTATCCACAAAAGACATTTTTACCACTGTGATCTCTGACAATTTGGCTTTAATCCTGGTCACCATACGTTGGCTTTCATTCTACATTCAGTTTATGTCTGGCTTTTGTTCCAAACTAGGAGATAAAGCTAAGTGCTATTCAGTCTGAAAAAATTCAGACTGTTTATGCTAGCAGGTGACATATGACATGATATTGGCAGAGATGTGCAGCCCAGTGCTGGGAGAACTCAATTGTTTTAGTGTATTGATCTGGAATTTGTTCTCCTATGCTGCTTCATTCTTTCCAGGTCTCTGAAGCAAAGTCAGTTGACTACCATGAGGGACTATCTCTGCAGTGAAGAAGTTTTCAGTGGTGCTAAATTTTGGCATCTTTTGACTGCAGGGATGGCCTGCTTAAAAGTTATTAAGAGAGATGTGTGGTTTGGACTGGTGGGTCAGCTTTCTTGAGTTCTGACCCAGGTGGGAAGATCCCCCTTGTACATCTCTGTCGGTAGCCAGGCTTCACTGCCTGGGATGTGCACAGGACTTAAACTTGCTTTTCCATTTCATGGTTTGAAATACAAATGCATTTTCTTTACATATAATTGCACATGACTGATTGAATTTTTTTCTTCCATTTTAAAGTAGGTATTCTAAAAGTCACTTTTGAATATCTAGTTATCATGCAATATATGGAAAATTTGGAAGGGGTCTTGTTTCTTAGGGATGTTTCCTAGGGGGGTGGAGTTTGGGGATTTTTGTTTGTTGGGGATTTTTTTGTTGCTTTTATTGCTTTTTTACATTTTATTGCACATTGAGTGTGGCACACTCAACAGTGACGGACTGAGATTTTTTTCTGGAGTGTAAGAAAGCCTGATATGTCTTTGACACTTGAAAAAAAGTTGTCACTGCAGTTTTTAATCTGGGCTATGTTTAATTGTTAGTCATTTTGCAAAAATAGTTTTTACTTCAACTCAAAAATCTTAATCTCAAATGTAATTTTCTATGCCACTTGTTGACATTAGGAAGTACTTTGCTCATCTACCATCAATATCCACTTTACTGGAAAACAATCCCAAAGCTGCTGTCTGGATCCCTTTCTTTTATCATATTCATCATTGCATGGAGCAGTGCTTATTCCTGTCATGAGTATACACTGATGTAGAGTTTTATTTGTAATCAGTTTTCTCCCTGGACATAAGCAGGAACTAATACTTTCCATATCTAGTAGGGGGAATTATTCTAGATGTCGTCAGTAAACAAAATAGCAGTGTGCTCCTTGCACTCTGACAGTGTGTTCCCCATCTGATTATGCTCCTGGGCTCTCTGTAGCACTGTTGCTCTTTACACATGAATTCTTTACCCACCATGCTGGGAATAACTGCTGTTATTTCTTCTGATTCACATTTCTGGAAAGCCCTGCTAGAGCTGGTTGGAGAGGAATTTATCTATTACAATGAGCAGACAGAGATGTTAAGGTCATATACAGTTCAAGAGTGAATCATAGGCCTTGATATTATATATCTCTGCAAAGATGGTGATTTACTTTGTCACTGAAACTAAAAGAATCTAATTTATAGGCTTCTGTAGTAAATGAGCTTTCTAAGCTCATGTGCTTTTGTTGTTGCATCTGAGTTACACGGGTTAAAAAAAACTCTTAAGCTTTAGAGGTTTTATACAGTATATTCACTTCTAAATAAATTCTGTATTCCAAATGTTTGTGTTGCAAATAAAACAGTCTCTAAAAAGTACCAGTTGAAATGAATCACACCAAATTGATTTATACAGAATTTAGGAAGAGCAATTATCTTTGAAGTGTTTCTGGATTGTAAGTGTGTCCTTACTTTCTTCAGGTTTCCTTCATTCTCATTTCTACCTGGGATATTCCGCATGCTCCTTTTGGCTTTCCTGATCTGAATTTCAGATGTGATCACATGCTGCTTGGTGCATTTGAAGCAGTATTTGGTTTGTGTCGGTCAGCCCATTTCTGCCTTCATCCAAATAGTTCTGAAATCTAATATTCTTGGGTATCTCTTGTATATAAAGTGCTACTTGAAAATCAGAGCTAATGTACCTCTCAACCTGCTTGAAAGAGCTGTGCTGTGCCACATGGCTGGTATTGTTAAAATGAGGAACCTGTGTAAGTTTGTCCTCTATTCGCAGAGCTGTTGATTCTTCCCAGCTGCTGTTTTACTCCTCACTTTTATCTTCGATGGGTGGCCTCATGCCTTATCTGTCTCACACTATTCAAAGCCTGCCATGAGCACAGACCTGTTATTTTTCTGTCGGTCATGTCCTCCGTGTTTGTTGCTGAAGTCAGAGTGACTGGCCGTCACAACCCTACGAGATGCAATAGCAATTTGCTGTCTGTGAAAGAGGATGTGACGCAGAGGAGCTCAAAAGTGACCACTAATTGTTGGATGCTTAATGTCATCATTATAAAAAGCCCAGGGATCTTTTTCAAGGCATGTCTTGCTTCAGAGGAGAAAAGTACAAGTCTAGCACTTGGAAGGAGGAAGGGGCAAAACTCTTCTCTGAATCAGACCTTGGAAATAAAACAGGCACACAGAAAGAGAGACAGTTAGTGGGAAAGGACGAAATGTTGGGTTAGAGTAAAATGCCTTGTATTTCACTGGCATTCTGTGGACGAGGCAGGTCTGGGAGCTAATTGCCAGGCTACTGTTCAGCTCTGAAAATAGAAGAGTCTTTGCTCCCCCTTGTCTTTCTTGCAATCCCCTCCCACATTCACTGCATAGTTTTTAACTTCTGCAATGAGTGAAGTGGGCATCTGACAGACAACAGCCTTCTTCACATATACACTCTTGATTTGTCCCTGGAGAGAGCCTGTAATGTTCCCTGGATGTGGCAGATGTTCTGCAGAGTGAGCAGTATCAGAAACTTAATAGCTATACCATAGAGCATATACTGAAATGTGTTTTAAGATGGAAGGGGCAGCTGAAATGAGACTGAAAATCATTTGGGTTTTTTTTAATCCTTAGAATCACAACCCTTAAGTAACTTAATAATTCTTTCATGACATCATGGCAGTAGAGAAACTGACCTCTATCAGAGCATACTCTTGTCTGCCTTAGTGTCCCAGGTTCTCTCTGATCTAGCTGCCTAGGTTAAGGTTTCATGAATATATGTTAATGCACATTTGTCCTGAATTCTCAGGCTGCTGCTGTGTGATACCAGGTCCAAAACTGAGAGCTTTTAGTTGTTCATGTGGACCTCTGGATACAGCTGTAAAACCTTATGTTCTTCAATATTGCTCTTTTCTAGGTCAGCCAAGCCTCCGAGAAGCTATCTCGATGTCATGTATAACTAACGGGAGTACAGGAAGCAGGAAAACAAGCCACAGTTCATCTGTTTCTGTTGCCAGAAAAGAAACTCTTTCGTCTGCTGCAAAAAGGTACCAAATTGTTACTAAAATTCAAATTTTTATGTATTAAAGAACCCCAAAACCAAACAGAGACAAAAGAGTTTGGCTTTTGTCTCTGCACAACACTCAGCAGAGCTTCCTGAAGTTTAGCAAGGCGTAGAAAAGCTTTTGAGATTTACCACATTGTTGGGTTGTGTACAGAAAAGTTCTTAAAATAGTTAAAAAAGTGAGAGTATTTCTGCAGTGTGCAATGTCCAAAATTAATTCTCACTAAGGGAATAGGATAATGTACTTCCAGTACAAAAGGAAAATTTTTCCTTCTGGTATTCATGTGCTTTTTTTTTTTTTTTTCTGTCTCCTTCCTTTCCTTAAAGAAATTAAAGTGCAAAGTGCAAAACTGACTTCATTGTCTGCAGTGTAAATAGTAGGCATTAGCAAAATAGTTATGAGACAACAGTGAATTGTGTAAGATAAAAAGTTACATTTTTGGGTAGAGAATCTAACCCAAAATATGGCTACTTGGTCTGTGTTAAGAATATCCATATCAGATCTCGAATGTGAAGAAATAACATTGCTTGAGTAATTCGTAAGTTAAATGAGCTAAGAACTGAACAATAGTGTTTTTTTCTCCATGTAATACTTTCAGCTTCATGCAGTAGACAAAGCATTCGCTGAAACTGCTTTTTTCTGTGGGTCTGTTAGACAATGATTGCATGGCTTCTTGAGCAGTAGGTTTTGTACCTATTCTTGTTTGTTGTGAAGAACAGGCTGCCAGATATAGCCACGGGGCAGAGAATACTCTAATGTGTAACTGTGGTAAGTTATGTGAACAAATTCTTGGCGTCCGTAGAGTACTCTGGTCGCTCCAGTGGCTGGTTTATCTTCTAGTGTGGATGTAAATACTGTGCTGTACAACAAGACAGGGAAATTATATACTTTAGGGAATGAAAATGCTGCATGCAAATATAAACTGTATGAGAACAAACCAGAAGACGCTTTAGTGCCCTTTGGAATTTGGAAAGCAAGGGTAGTGCCCCATTCTTTGCTTTTCTTTACTGTGTAGCATTGCAATGTTTCTTTTTATTGAATTCTTACGTTTACTTTTCAACGATAAATCAGACAGTGATCAGTGTATGTGTCTATCTGCTAGTGCGACAGGCACAGGGACAAAAGGCATTCCTGCAGGAAGGTATTTCTTAGTTAGCACTTCTCCATTAATCTTACCCATGTGGCTCTTGGCACTTTGATGAGAGCCAGTCCGGTTCCTGTGGTGTTCAGCTTGCATTTCTGCTGAATCACCTTCTTGATTCATTGGCTGCTCAACACTTGACTACTTAAGAAGAGCAGAGTGGAGTGGCTGGCATCCCTTTCATCTGAGTTAAGGTCTTTAAAAGGAGACCTGGATAGGCCAAAAGAGAAAACCTTCATATGCAGAGGGCAGCTCTCCCTGGGCCTCCGAATAACTGTCCAGGGGAGGTTTTGGTGCTCCCAGTGCAGCTGAAGACATGTGACTCCCTTCATCAAGACGTGTTTTACAAAGGTGTAGGAAAGTTCTTTTTCCAGTAGTTCATTTCACTGTCACGTCTTTATTCCTTTAATATTTTTTTTTGGTGTATGAAAGAAAACAAACTTGCCCTTTTGAAAAACTACCAGCTCAAGAAAGGTGAAAGGAAACATAAGTAATTGTCAATAGTAGTCCCATCTCCTTACAAAGGCAGGGTAACCATGTTTATTTCTAACACTTGATGTGTTGAAAAGGAGGGAGGCCAAAGGAGACTGGAATGTTCAAGCTTATCCAGGCCTTTCTTCAGGTTGAAGCTTGAGCTAGTACAGCAGGTGGACATGGTCATCAGCTGAATTAACCTTTAGGTTCTAAACAGACCCCATAGCCTGGTTATGGCTTTGCATGTTCTAAAAATATGCAGCCATACATCTAGCCAAAATAACAGAAGACCTACTTGTGTCCAAACTGTTACTGGTGTTGAATTTTAGTGTGTGAATTGCTTCTATGAACGAGCAGTTTCATTTCCTAGACTGTTTAATCTTGTTCTACTAACCTGAACATTGAGATCTGGGGGATGATCAGCTGCCTCAGTAGCTCCACAGCAGCAGGATGTCTGATTTCAACAATGGCATGCTAAAATATCAGCAATCACTAAAATCAGAGCCCAGGAATGTTCCCTGAACAGCAAGTAGATGATATGCCATTGACAGAGATGACATATGTATGTGTTGAGAAAATTCGAATGCTATTGTCTGGATTGGAAACAGACTTTGCACAAACAAACAAACAACAACCAGACAATGACTATCAGAAACCTGCTTGATCATTTTCTCTAGGACTAAACATTCTTCTGAAAACAGCATCTGATAACAATAATCTTGATGTTTCAGAGTGACCACCATCCACAGTAGATGCCAGTGTGTTGTGGTCCAAAGGATGAAACATTGTACTAAGTGAAATCAGAGAAGCTGCAAAATTAGGACAGATAGTAATACCTCTCAACTATTCACTGCAGACTGAAGAAATGCCTCATCAAACTGGGTTTTGGAAAGAATTTTTGGATGCATTAAATGCCTGCTTCCCGGAACAACTAGTCTGTAGAAACCCACAGAAAGGATGCTGGTTTTGATTTGGTTTCAGCAGTTACACAAGACCTACTAGAAGAGGTATTGGTGGGAGAGCCACTCTGTACTACCCAGTCATAATACAATTAAGCTGAAGATTTTAGCAGAGGTGAGCACACCAAATAAATTCAGAACGAAGATATTCAGTACTCAGACTGCCATATAGCTACATGATTTCCTTCCAAATTAAAATGGCAGACAAAAAAACAAGCCCACTTAAAACGTGGTGATAGATAAAAGCACTTTGTTGGAATCCACGATATACCTTGTGCTGCAACCCAGACTGAAACTGGAGTGGTCCAGATATTTTCGTGGCCAAACAAACAGGTTAAGAAAGTGAAATGGATAATCTGCAGCTGACAAGCTCATTGAAGAGATTCCCACACCGAACTTGTAGTTTCTAGGAGATCGATCAGATGTGCTAAAAGAGTTTGGGTAGGAACACAGAAAATGTGAGACTGAATTGATAAATTAGATTACATGCTGCTATCAGCAGGTGGCATTCAGCTGAGCCTGCTGGTTGAGTGCAGAGGTGACTTGCAGTGTCGCTGATGTGTCATTGTAAACAGGACATTAGAAAAAGTAGTGAAAGGGCTTGCGGATAATGACCTCACTGGAGAACTCTAATGCTACCATCAGAGGCAGATGACCCAAGTGAGCCATTGTTCTGGCCAACTACAACCATTCTTTGTAGCTTTGCAAGGTGGCCTTGAGGAAGTCATTATGTTGTTCTCTTCCTAATTTTCTTATCTCTTTTGCCATTATTAGACCGGATTTGAAGTCCCCAGCTAGAGGGAAGAGGAAAATTTGAAACATGTCTTGTGAAATGTGGTTTTGTTCTAAAACTGTAACAACAAAAATCCTGACCTAATGGATTGTCTTTGTTGTGAGAAATCCTGCGTTTATGGGATAGTGAATGCAGAGGTCTGAGTGTACCTGTCATAGTTGGAATAGAGAGACTTGTCTTCTACAGTGAAAAGACATTCCAAAAGTTTATTGCACGATACTGCACTTCTTGCAACAGCCTGCAAAAAGATTAAGTGTAGTATGCTTTGCATCCAGCAGTGCAAGCTACGTCTTGTGAATAAAAAATAATAATAGATTTCTATGCTACCAATTAATTAAGGACTTCTGGCTATAAATTATTAATCAAAATCCCACAGTTCTCTGTGATCACATATATGCCCTCAAGAAATGTGAAAGCTCTTTGTTTTGTTTTCATCTGGTTTTCTTGAAAAGGAAATGTCACTCTGATGAATTATATTGACATTTTAAACTACTAAGTATGTTTTTCAGTAGAAATCCTGAGTGATCCTTACAAATGTGTCTGGGTTTTATGCTCATGTTTTGACCTGTTTCTCAATGCTTTTCTTCTCTGAAAGCAGTTGGAAAAGCTGAACTCATGTAAGTGTTGGGGGCTTTGTCTCAGTGGTAGATGATATAACTGAAATAATAAAAGAAGCAAAAACAGGTCCTTAAGAATGATATGTTAAAATTGGGGGTCTGTTTTTATTAATTTATTTTGAATGTTGATTTACTGTTTTCTTTGTGTTTTGGGAAAAAGTAAATGGAAATACAAATAATTAAGGTCATGCTAGAATTTGAGGCAGGGGGAAATTGGTGCAAGGGAACAGAAATCTGGATTCTCCTGTTCAGAAAGATACTCTTTTCTGTTTCACTTTGCAGGTTACTTTGCTCCTAAGAGAAAAATATTTCTATTAAATTTTTAGCTGGTGTTTATATCTTGCTTTATTTGTTCACTGAGTAATCTATCTTGGAAGATTTTTTTTTTACCTTAAAAAAGGAAAAGGCCATGTATTCAAACGTACTTGTCTCTTTCAGGTCCTGCTAGTGTTTTGATGATTCAGTATATTGCAAAGTATGTAACTTCATAGAATAGCCTTATAATTAATCTTTCTGTTTACATAACAAACCTTTGGCTTGGTTCTTAATAGACGTAAAGTTGCTCAGGGCATGTATTTAAATTTGTTTCAAATATTAACCTAATAAATACAGCACTACGAAAATTAAGGTGTGTTCTTAGCTGTCATTAAAGAAGTGGTGAGACAATCTAATGTTACTCAACTATAGATCAAAACAGCCATGAGTTTTGAGGGATTATTTCCTTGGAACTCTGTTGCAGCCAGGGAGAGCCCAGGGACAAGCACCAGCATTCCAGGGTTTTGGTGGCAGCTCAAAGATAAGTGGTAGCATTTATGTCCACAAATACAGTTTCGTGGTGGGCTTACACTAATGGGAAACAGCACAAATCACAGTCCTGCCTTTCACTTGCACTGAGCCTTGGCTGGCAGCACAAGAAGGTGGTCAGTGAGCTCTGAACCAGAGGATGGTTTCTTCCTGAGGGACAGCAGACTTATGGAGCATCACTTTGAGTCAGCTTTGAATGTTGTAGGAGAACTTGTGAGAGAAGGACATAGTAAAATCAAAGTTATGTTCATTTTAAAATGAGAGTAAATGTAGTACAACTAAAATATGTAAATAATCTTCTATGCCTCCCTCCCTGTTTTTTATTTTTGGAGCTAGTGGATAAAACTTATTTCAGCAAAATGCTAACATGAAGAGATTGGGTAAATAATCAGTGTTCTTTCAGTGATTGTTTATAGTAAGTTGTTAGATACTTCTCCCATCTTTTCACAGAGGACATTTTCTCCCACCTTGCTAATTTGCTTGTTCTCTTTTTTCCCTCCTTATGTTACACTTTATTTTACAGCGGTACAGAAAAAAAGAAGGAAAAACCTCCAGGACAAAAAGAAAAAAAAGAGGACTCTCATTCTAATGATCAAAGTGCACAAACTCAAGCATCACCTTCTCCCCAGCCCTCCTCACAGACTCTCCAAACACACAGGCAAACTCCAGAAAGCAAGAGTTCTGCTCCAGCTAAAAGGTTTTCACAGTACCACAGTACAGATCTAGAAAATGATTGTAATGATACTGAGTTCATATTTGACAACAAGTCATGTGAAATAGTTCTAATCTCATGATCAAGTTTAGGTTTGATACTTTTTCTGCTAAAGAAGATGCATTCAATATGCATTGCAGCAGGACAAATATGTAAAAATGCATGTTTTCCTGAGTATATTTTTAAGATTATGAATTTTTTTTGTTCTCAGGTTAAAATCCTAATACAGTAGATTACTTCTAATCAGCCATGATTTTAAAATATCTAATGACTCTGACTTGATCCTTCTCAAATACACTTCATAGATTTTGTCTGGCATAGCTGAATTATGGAGTGTATTTTCCACATGGCCATTTATTACATCTCATAGCAGTATTTTTTAAATACTAGTATCATTGCAACCCTTGGTTCAGAAATTTTTTCTCTCAAATTATTCTATCAAGTGACTGCAGGGGTTTTTTTTTGTTGGTTTTTTTAATATCATGTCTCTTCCCTTTTAAATTCCTGCTAGGTTGCAGGATGGCTCACTTTGATTCCTTACATGAGTGAAGTTCTAGTTTTACACCCAGATCATAGGACTGCTTGACTTGAGTAAATACAGAAGTTTATCTAGTATTGCCTGTTAAGTTCCCACTCATTTTTGCGGGAACTAGACACAGGAAGGAAAAAAAAATGTTTTAGGAATATTAGATGTCTTTTTGAAGTCAAGAAAATGGATTTTAAGATTTGGGTGATAACTTCTGAGTTTCAAAACTATACAGGTCACTTGGCATGGTTTTGTTTTTTGGGTTTTTTTTAATTTTTATTCATTGTCACCTCACTGTTTTGGAAGGTGTAAAATTTTTTTTTTTTTTTTTTACTCTTTGACATTTAGAGACTGAAACGAAATGGAAATGAAATTTATTATTCTGAAATTTACTGTAGTTCACAAGATTGTTGTCTTGCATTGCTTGAATTCACAGCTCTAATAAATATTTAAACTCCCACTTGACTGATGCATGTTATAACACTCCATAAAGGCTCTGTCTCCATGTCTTGCACAAACCTGTAAGTTGTCTGAAGCTGAACTTGCGGCCTGTTGTTCTCTTGCCTGGTATCTCACTGTAAAGATGTCTGAAGTCTTGCTTACTAATCTTTTGCAGTGTGGGGAAACGATAAATGCCTTTTTTAGTCTCATACGGGTTTAACTTGATTTGATTAACTTGTTTGTCGCAGGACCTTTGAGCCTCTTGAGGTGCTGTGGAAGGAGCTTGCCATTTCTAAGGTTGCATTTCAGGACTTAACTCCTGCAAAAAGCATTTCTGACGGGATGAAGTGTGATACTATTAGCAGGACATGTGCAAATTCTAAATCAGCTGGTTGAAGGATAATTTGGGCTGGATGACTTTTTGAACATGTATTCCATGATTAAGGCATATGTGAAATTATTGAACTAGTGGCTGGAAAATTTGCAAGTTCCCATTAGTGTAAATTGGCTGTAATAAGATTGCTGAAAAATTACATCAGAATTCATGGATTTAATTGTCTGTAGTATCAGGCCAAACCTAGCTTGTCTTACTCATGCAAGAGGTTTGCAGACATTTATCTAAAAAGATTAAAGCCATTAATGTGATTTAGTATGTGCTAACTGCAAAGCTTCCATATGAAACTGTAATCTGATAGAACTGTTCTGCCTCAGAAATCAATGTGCTAAAGCTGGTGAACAGTTAATCAGGGGGAAAAAAATTACATTGTTATCTACTTAATTGATTTTTTAAATACAGTTTATTCTTTAAGGCTTATATACTTAGCCTCATTTTTTCCGCTATGGTAATTTGTTAGCAATGTAGTAATGAAGTATATTTTTTTTATTCAAGTCTTTATGTAAGAACATTTGGAAATGGAAAAGAATAGAAAAAACATGGCAATTGTCTTGCTCAATTGTTTTCATTCATCCAGTTAGAACTTTTTGACTAATCTTTTTTCCCTGTTTCATGCTGCAGCTTGAAGGAAGATCTAGCTCTGCTTTTGTCTCCTGCTGCTTGATCTGTCCGTTGCATACGAGTTCCAGTTATTGTTACATTATTATCTTGTAATTGTAAAATATGTTTTTGTTTCTTCTAGCATAAAGAAATCCTTGACTGTGGAAAAACCTCACAGTGCTTGGGAGAGTTCAGATGACAGTCGTAACAAGCTGATGAGAGTAGCATCAACATCTAAATTAATATCAAAAGTGGCAAAGAATGCAGACAAGTATGTATTGATTTGGTACATAAAATCAAGTGAGCTTTAGAGTCAAAATACTATTAAATCACACAATTCTAGTGAACTTACCGGTAGATATGCTAGGACCTTTTGCATCTTTGTTTTTAGTGTGAGTATTTATATAACCAGTTTGGTGCTCCAGGTGCCCATGGAATTTTAAGATTATTATAAAATAATTCTTGTGTAAATACATTTTAATTGCCTGTTTGGATTAGCAGAATTATGACATTTATGGCCTAATGCCAGTGATGTGAAACTTCCAACTGTTTTTTTCCCCTAATTAAAGATGATTTGAAAATGCAAACATATTTCTTGCAGTCAGTTTTTGGATTTCACATGGTATATATTTCCAAAGTAGACTGTGATAGTAGGAATATACTTTTATGATTTCAGATAGGTCTCTCAATTTAACTGTTTAGCAGGTTCCTGATTGCAGATTCTAGACAGTAGGCAGGGATCTTCTTTTCAGTGTCACCTTCAGCAGGTGATATGCTGTAGCCAACCATTCCTCTCATCCTTCCTCAGCAGCAGGTTTTCTTGGTTTGTAGTCACCAGGGAAAGCCTCTGGAGATGAATAGCACAGAGTAGTTACTCCTGTTCTGTCAGCACAGTGGCAAGAGTTTGCTTTTTGCTGTAACTCCACGTTGTTGACCCCTATTGTGACCCACTCTTGTCCTCAGTACTCTCTGCCAGTTGGGCTTCCCACTTTGTATTCACACACTTCGTTTCTCTTTTTGACTTTGTTGAAATTTTGCTGAAGTTGTACTGTTGATTTTTTGACTGACCCCTTTCCTATTTGTCAATATCCCTCCAATGTGCTGGCAGCTCCTTCCAGCTTGGCGTTGTCTGCAGATTCAAAGATCTGCTCATTAATCTGCATTCAAATAGCCCTTAACTGGTCCAAGGCAGAGCTACCTGAAAATGCCTCCCATTCCAACAAGTAAAGCACTTTAGACCTTTCAGAGTAATTGCCAGTATTTTTATGATTATGTCCATAGTGCTCTCCTTAGCTTGCACATAAGACTGTCAAATACATAGTCAAGAGTGGTGCAAGTGCATTCCTTCTTCCCTAGGACTGGGGAGAACAAAAACAAACTAATCTTGGGTGTGGATATCTGCACATTTACTAAAAGCTTTATGCTTAGCCTGAAGAGTTCTGCAGAGCAGTGGAGTGCTGTGTGTGAGGGAATTATGCATTACATATTTTGCAAGTATTTCCTTTCCTTTTATAATTGGTTTTCACTGTTGGAATTTAAAAGCCCTTTGGCAATTTAGATTATAGCAGGGTACTGCTGGATAATATTTTGGAATGACAAAACCCTCTGCCTTGATATTTTTGCTGGGGTTATTGCTATGCTGCTAAAATACCTTTCACAGTGTGTTATATATTTCAAATTCGATAAAAATAAAAAATAAATTTTACTTGGATTGACACTTTATATATTGGTTCAGACATGGCCAAAATAGAAGTATTTTATTTCATTTTTCTATGATTCTGCTTATTTCTGAGACCTTAAGTGTTGCCCTTTTGCAGTCTCTAATGTAGAAAAAAAGGTTTCTAACAAAAGTGTGGACAAGAAAAGCTTATTTTTAATTATTTTTAGAGAAAGTTGTCTGTTCATGGCTTGAAGCTGTTTTGTCTTTATATTTGGCAAAAACAAAGCTTCAAACATGAATTGTAGACCATCACCTGATTGAAGACTGGGTGTTATATTGTGTACCTTGTTCTCATGCTCGGATTTATAACAAAGGCACTATTTGTTTACAAGGACACACATTAATACTCATTTCTTACTCACATTCTGTGTGCCACATTTCCATAAGAACTTGTTGGTATTGTGCAAAGGCATATTGTTATATTGCATTTATTGTTCCTAATTAAGAAACATTGGCTTCGTCCACTTGAAGCTACAGGAGTCTTGTGCAAGGGAGTAGAATTCAGCCCCTAATGTGGGCCCCAGGACAGAAATGTTTTACATATGCTTTGCACTATCAGCCCAGGATATGAACTTTGTTTATGCAGCTCAGCCTTTAAGTCAGCACTGAGCTGTAAATCAGTCTGATAAAGCTGTAAGAAGGAAGAGGGTTCCCACGGCAGCCCCATCATTCAGTGTTTGTCAGGCAAGACTGGGAATCCACTTTAAATTTTTCATTTGGCACTGTGGTAAAGGGTGATTCCACCATTAGCCAGAGATGACTTTCCTCATGCATATGCTTGACCCTTTGTCACGGTTACAAAAATCTGACCTCCATCTGGCTAAAAATACTGGATGCCACTCATACCTTTCTGCTGAATTTCAAATGAAGTCAAGAGGGTATTTTATGCAATACATTCTCCTATCAAGGCGTGTTATTCGATTAAGAAGTAGGTCTGATGCTGGAAATTAGTATTTCTTCGCTCCTTACAACAAAATATTACTGAGGTTTTTCGTGAGTAACTCATTTCTGGCTCTGGTAAGGAGAGATGTCTCAACTACACTCTGTTGAAGACTTTGTGTTGCACATCCAGAAATGCTGCAGGGATCTGGTTTAAATGAAACTGCAACTTGCTTACATTTAATCCATGTGTCCAATAGAATTAATTCCTAGAAAAATTTGTGGTGTTGTATGCTGACAGCTTATTTTGACAGGTGTTAAATGCTTTGCATGCAGGCCTGAGGATGTTTGGCAGCTTCAAACATTTGGTTATTACAAGTTTTCAATCTCAAAATGGAATTTTCCGTGCACAAGGAACATGCCCTACATAATTTATTTTTAAATGCTTTTTGTATTTTGTAATTATCAGAGTAGTCTTAGAAGCCTTTGCCATAGGGCCAAAGACTTTAAGTTACTTGAAAGATACTGTGAACTGCATAGAATGAGTAAAAATGCACTACAGATTAGCTCTTGAGCATCCTATGCTACAGTTAACTGTACACAGAATCTGATGAGATTGCCAAATGCAATAATGGGTGAAAACTAGATGGTATTGCCTTGATAAGCATTTTTCATATTATTAATGATAATATTTTTAATTTTTCCCCAGGCACAAAGATGTCATTGTCAGCCAAGGTAAATAAAAACATTTATTTTTAAATACTGGATGAAGTTGAAAATATTTGCTTTTGACTGAGTAGTATTTCCTGTAAATGAATGCATTGGGACATATGCTTATGAAACAGGGGTTTAGAGATAAAATAGTATTAATCAGCTCCAAGAATTCATTTGGCAAAAAGTTACTCCAGACATGGATCTCTAGTAAGTAGAGAAATTTTTGGTAGGTGGGTGGTGGGAGGATTTGAAACAAACCCCTTTTTAAAATTATTTTCTCTATGTGTATGTGCATAGAGAGAGATTATGACAAAAATCTGTAAAGTTTTGACCTATGTGCCAGTCTTCATCCAAGCAGGTACAAGTGAGACTTTAGAAATAGTTTTAAGATATTTTATTTCTGTCCCATAACCAGCAAAAATGTCAACTCGTGAAAAAAACAGCCAAGGTAAGAATTGAGCTATGCCCTTTGGTCGCTTTCTTCTAATTTAGCACTCACGAATCTTTTATTTGGCTTTTCACCATCAAAGAGCATCAGTGCATATTCTCTTAATATTTCAACTCTCTTCTTACGAGAATTTATATTCATATGCACGTTGAATTTATATGGGGATTATTTGGGGATAGTTAAAATAAATATGACAGACATAATTTCCTCAGAGAGGAATATGTGTTCAAATAGAAGCCTTGCATTGTTGCCTAAGATATCAGAGTATTAAGAACTGCCAACTAAAAGATTTGTTTTACCTCAGCTTTCTGTCTTGCCAATATTACAACATATAAATGCTGATTAAATAAGAACAGAGACTGAAGGTTTTAATATAGTCTCCTGAAATGAAAAATGAGTCTCTTCTGAAGTGTATTTCTTTGCACCAATGAATCTTGCATTCTGTGGCTACTTGCTGCTGCTGGCTTGTTCCTCAGGAAAAGAAGCAACCTCTCTGAACATGGTGGGATGTGACAACAAAAGAAGTCCACCTCTGATGTTGCAAAACTACTCTGCTTTGATGTCCTGCAAACTGTCCTGAAGCATGCAATTTCAAAACTAAAGCATGTAACCCAAGTGCATGCCGTACACAACAGATCTATGTACGGAGATTTTGTCTCATGCTTTTCTGCTGCTAAATAACAAATCTGTAGTCTTCATATTCTGTGCTGTCAGCAAGTTTACATTATTCACAGTTTGATTGCTTTTGGTCCCTTCAAAAAAGAATAAAACACTGATTTTTTGAAAGTTAATATACGAACTGTTGGAATGAAAATGAAGTCAACTTGAATCCGTTTGCTTTATCTTTTTCTAGTTCACAAGGAAATTACAGGTATAAAAATACTCTGGCTTGATGCTCATCAAAAGCATCTTTCAGAGACAAGATGTGTGAAAGAGAATGAATAAGTATGAAGAGCAAAGTAGAAATGTTTCATTATGCCATGGTGTTTATCATCACCTGTGGAATAGTACATATGTGCAGCAATGGTTACTGTAAAAAGAAAAGTAATCAGTAGTGGCCAGACCAGATGCAATTTAGCTTTGCAAGTTTTTGAATAAAGCTGTTATATTAAAAATACCTTTCTACTAAAGACAGCTTTTCACAAAGCCAAGTTGCATATAGCTAAAATGCCTTCAGTACTAATTATTTCCTTACAACGTGCTTCTACAACTCGATTGTGTGCTGCCAAGAATGGACCATCCTGAAGTTCTCTCATTTTGATAGCTGTAACTTCAGAGGCTTCGATGTGTTCCCTGCTGTCTACTGTGTTACTGTGCAGAGGATGGGCACCTTCCAAGTGTGTCATGCCATAGCCTGTTCTGAGCCTAACTGGAATGAAAGGCAGACATGAGGCAGATAACAGGGCCCCACATATGTGGGAGGTGGAGGAAAAGTCTTGTCCTAGAAAATGCATTTGCTCCATTTTAAACACACGGTGCAGTAAAACGGAATTCTGCCTCTAACATGGATGCAGTTGCAGTTAGGGGATTCAAAGTTTTTTTGCAGTTTGGTTTTTTTTTTGTTTTTTTTTTTTTTTTTTTAATATGGACCATTAAATGTGTTTTTGGACAGGTTTTAGAGTAAGTCTGTGTGTGTGAGACTGGGTTAGCTTTAGTGTTGTGTTTTCGGCCATGGAAAAAAGCATGTGTAAGTTACTGTTGTTGCAGCAGGTTCACCCATCCTTTCCAGTATACGCTTAGCAATGCTTGGTCACTTCTCTGTCAGGGCAGGTGACCTTAGCCTGTTTTGTACTTGATGGTTGCCACACAAGTAAACCAAGTTCAGTTGGCACCTTGACCCAGCTGGTCAGGAAGCTGAAGAGTTGCACAGACAGTTAGCATAAGGCTTCTGAGGTAAATCCTGTGGACTTGGACAGTGTGGGGTGAAGTGTTCCCCTTGCTCATGTTGTTTGTACAGAACCTTCCTGTTCTGGAATGCAAAGGCAGGAAAAGTTACAGCTGCTTTAACACTCCTTTGTGGCTTGCCAGCCTTTGCCTCTAGGGGCAAACAGTCTCTAGCACGGTGTTAATTAAGTTACAGCAGCTCCCCTGAGCTGCTCATTTCACTGAGCTGTGTGTAAAACATTCTGAATGCCCCCAGCACTCACCTCCCATAAGGATTGCATCCATGTGCTTCCTAGACCTAGAAATTCTGTGAAAGAGGCTCTTGGGAAGACTGCTGATGTGCAAACTGTCAAGCTTCAAAGAAAATCTATGTTAAAAATACGTCAGTGTCTTTATACACACATAAAATAAGTTTGGAACCAGTGTGAAATTGCAAATTTTCATAGCAGAAGGTGTTTGCATGGGATAATGAGATGGAAGATGACAATTTTTTGTTGCTTTGAACATCCTGGAATCACTTTGTTTCCTTTTTTTGATTCAGCTATTAAAGAAACAGCTTTGAAAATGCTGGTATAGTATATTACCGCAAAATATAGATGAATACATTTTTGTATCCTTAGTTCTTGGAATCTAATTTTTCTAGCCACAGAAGTTACTGCAATAATATCTATCTTGTGATAGTCAGTGTTGATTCAATGTGGTTTCTTTTGGTGTTGTTATTAGCTGGTATTACCTTCTCTGTACCCAGTTTTATTCCCTTGCTGCCTTTATCTCTCCCACTTGGGTTGAATTGCATATATTTCACATAAGGTTAGTCTGAGCTTTATGCTTCTGGGTATGTGCTGAAGCAGAGGTAATAGGGGCAGTTTGTTTGTTTGTTCTTGTAAACCATGCCAGCCTTTTTGCATGGCAATCCAGTACTAAAATTCTGTGAAAATCCAATAAAGCTGTGGGTGAAATGAACAGGTGCTTTGTGTAGCCTTAAAAGGACCCTAACTAAAGTTATTCTTTTAAATTCTTTACCAGCAGGTGTTTATAATTGCCTATAAAAGCCATCTTGCTTCTCACTTCAGCAGAAACATTTTTAAAGTATTAATCATAAGGCAGTCATATTTTTATACCCAGAAGTTAAAGACCTGGCTTATTTTAAGATAAAAGGTAATTTATTTCACTGAGATTGTATGTTTGAGTTTGGTTTTCAGTGATAGCAACTCCGTATATGAATCACTTGTTCACTTATTATAAAGTAATAAGAGACACTTAAACCTTTTGGATGGCAATAGAAACCATATGTGAAAGAATTAATGAAAAACATTCACTGCATTCCTGAGTTTTTTGGGTTTTGTTGTTTTTTTTTTAAATTGTGCTGTATTAGTTTCCAGTACTTTTTCTTCTGTTAGTTTAACAGTGCTACAGTTCTAACTTCAGAGACAGAGCAATCGTGAGGCGCACAATGGAAAAAATGTACCCTGCTGACAGTGTGTCCTGTCTGCTGAGAGTGCAAAATTGAGTGACTGCCTCAGATTGCTTTTTCATCACACAGAGATTTTATATCAGGTGGTTGTTGAGGGTGCTCATGTGCCTGAGGGCAAATGGAGACCCAGTCTGTTGTTATTGGGCTTCTTGCTCTTGTTCAGGCACAGTGCATATTGTTAAAAACCATCAATACTGTCACAAAACCAAATTGTGTATTTGGGAGTTTTCTTACTGATTCTTGGTGAAGTTGGGATTTTATATACGCAGGAAGCCTTTAGACAGAGTCTTACTGAGCTTGTTTGTGTCCAGTATTCCTTTGAGTCCTTTTTTTCTTTTAATAAAAAGCTAGAGTTTAACATTAAACTTCAGTTACTTCAGTGCTATTGGTAGCTGTTGTTAATACCTAGATTCTTAGTGTCACCCAATAAATGAAAAAGCAAAGTTTACTTACCAGATTATGTAAAATTAATAATCAAAGATCTGTTAAGAAATTGCAAGGCAAAGATGTAAAATCATTCCAAATCAAGGCAAGTCTCTTGTCTCATCTGTTTTTTTCGACTGTTTGGTTGGCATTGCACCAGGGCTCAATAACAACAGTGCATGTCTGTTTGCCAGGTTCAGCAAGCATTGGCACATTATAGCTTGGGCTGAGAGATGGCAGACCTGCAGCCACATCTTAATTCCACTGTAACAGTCTGGGCATGGTTGCTGGATTTGGTTATTCATCTCTGTGCTGTTAGCACTGGTTTAAATTAGAAACAGGCTTCTAAGCTCTTGTCCCTCAGGTTAGTGGTCCTGCAGAGTTCTTGGACACAGTCCTGAAAGCAGAAGGCTTGTGGGAAAGAAGCTATTTGTAGTATTAAAAAGCATAACTTCACTGGTCAAGCAACTAGAAGGTGAAGACAGATTAATAAATGTACCCTGGATGTGGTAGTTTATTGTATATTACTCAAGTGTTCTGCTTGGCCAAGCTAGTTGAAGTCTTTTGGGGTTTTTCATTTGCTTGTAAATCACTTTAGGGTGCTGCTACACACAAATAGAAGTGAGCTGAGCGTTTTAATGCATCAGTCCAGGTTGATCTTTCAAACTAGATGGGGTGGGACCTACTGAAAAGTAGTCACTAATAATTTGAAAAATTACTGTAATAATTCCTTTAGAACTAAACTTGTGTGTGTGTATATATATATATATATATATATATGTATGTAAAATCTACTGTATGCTCATTAGACATCCCTTTATGTATATGTTTGCTAGCTGAAGAGCAATTAATGACAGCACAGACTTGTGGGGCTACCTCAGTGTCTTGTCTAATGACTAGTGTAATATAAAATACATTCTTCTTGTATTTTGTCCAGTTTGGTTGAAGAAATCATTAAGTGAGGATGAAGGTTTCTCACATGCTTCTACAAAACTACTTGATGATTTCTGTTTGAGGCATGTTTTTTGGAAAACAGGAGGATTTTGGTTTTGTGGCGTCACCATCTTCAAATTTCTGAAGTATCTAAATACTTCATGTCTTCAGGATTGCTTTCCACAGTAGATACTTCTTAGCTAATCTACAAAGACTTCTTCGATTTTTTTTTTCTTCTCCTTTCCTATTATTTTCCTATGCAAGCCTTTCATATTCACCTAAGAATGTGATTCACAGAAATTAAAAATTTGCTTAAGTGCCATTGCATGTGTCTTTCTGTGCTGGCTTCATTGAAGCAGTAATTTCAGCCTTTAAGACAGTTTGTATTGCAATATCTTTGCTCTGTTATCACCTGCAGGGTTTTGCATTGGCCTTCCCTTCCAGCTTGCTTTCCCTGAATTGCTGGGTTTTAAAATTTCTTCCAAAGGTGAATTAATAGAAATTGTTGGGAGGTGAATTTTAATGTTACTGAGCTGCTTTTTCTTATTTCTTCACTTTTTTTTTTTTTAATAAGACCTGATTAAAAGCTTATTTAACAGGAATCTACTCTTGGTACAAAGAGGCTTTGCAGAAAACTTTCAGCCAGTCCACTGTTTGCCTGCAATTTTTTATTTGCCCCTAGTTTTAGTCCTAGATTCCCATGCCTTATCAACAGGTTCCTTGTGTGCAAGGTAACCATGCTGGCTTACAGTGACTGTCACAGAGGATGCAATCATTTCCTTGCAGATCAGCCAGGCTTGTGGAGTTCCCTCTCACCAGCAGCAACTTGTTTCACCAACATATTTATTCCTTTCTTCTCTGTCAGGCTGTAAACTTCCAAAGAACCTGCTGTAGATATTTTGGTTGCTAGCATCTGCCTCCAGCCTGCTGGGACCTATTTGGCTTAGTGTTTACACTAATGAACTTAACACAGGAAAGTAGAAGCACTGAAATTTCACTGATGACGTGAAGCCAGGAGGCCAAACTGGTAGAGTTGTAAGCTGAGATTTTAATACAGTAAGACCTAGATGTTCCTGAGGCTGGAGTGGTATAAAACAAGATTAAATTATTCATGGTGAGAGATCACACATTCAGGAGTTGCTAGCAATGTTCTACCTGCCAACAGCTGTTTGCCAGAATTAAATGGTAGGGAAAAGGGCTATAACATGCCACTTAATTGTATGAAGATTGAACCACTGACTTATTGTGAAAACACAAATGCAGTCCCAGGATGTATCAAAAGTAATTCCAGTGGAGGTAGAGGCCTTGTGGAAAATGTTAATGCATTAAAACCCTGGTAGGTTCTCTGTAGTACTGCATGCACCCATAATCATAAAGGGTAAATTTTGTGAGACAGACTATAGTCTTATTATGCAAAAAGAGAGTTAAATAGCTGGCTGTTTTTATTTTTTTTCAGAATAGGAAGGCTGGGAGGATTGCTGTTTTCATGCTCATCCAGTGCACTTTCTGACAGCAGATGGGCAGACCTGTGCTGAAGTGAGCAGCCATGCTGTCACTCACAGAAAGAAAATGACCTGGTCTTGTGTTACTGTCCCCTGGAATTTGAGAGGTTCCCAACTAGTAGGAGGAGGAGGTTTTTGGATGCTGCTCTGAAATCAGCAGAGCATGTTTGTGTCTATCCCAGTGATAGCCAAGGCCCTTGCTCTCTAAAGTGGGTGCTGCAGTACCCTGCAGAGTGAAAAGCAGTGATGCAAGCAGAGAGAAGGCACTGGGGGAGGCATGTTGGGTATCTCGCAGGCTGGACTGGGCTGAGCTGGGCTGGGCCATGATGTTCCTCCAGCTCATTACATTAATTTGCAAAGCCATTTTCTTGAGCAGGGCTCAAGGCCACCTTCACATGCACCTTCACCATGTCCTTGGCTTCTCTCTTTGTGTCTTTCCTTCCGAGCAGTGTTTTGTGTCACTTCAGCTGACTGGGGCCACATTTTATTCAAATTAAATGTTTCTGCATCTTCAGAGATGAGTTAATCATTTCCCCAAACCTCTGGGGAACCCAGGGGGAGCCAAGACCTGCATGGAGTCTGCTTAGGTCCAGCACACCCAGAGGGCTGCTATGTGAGGCTAATGAGCCTGAGCCAATCCTGGGAGCATAAATGGGGAGTGCTGATCCTGTGTTCCCTGGCACTTGTGTAAAGAGACTGTTGAGGCTCCAGAGGTGAATTATTGCAGAGCCAAGTAGAGTTTGGCAAGGGCTGTGAAACTGAGCTCAAAGCTGCACAAAAGCAGCTACAGCTGTTCCTGGTGAAGAGCTGGAGCCAGGGTGCTGCAGCCACCTGATGGTACCTTTTGTAGCAGCTCTGGGCTGCGCTGTTCCTTTTTGTGTGGCATGGATAATCCATGGCACCTGGGTGTGCCACCTGCAGAGCTTCAACTGTGCTTCCCGGTTGGTTTGATCCATATTTGAAAGCATTTATAGGATGTCTGCAGTTGCGTATTAGTTAACCTAGTAAATAAATGCCAAAGATTCTTCAAGGTATACCCTCCTGGCCCTTTCCACACACATCCCCCAGCCCCACCTTCCCCAGATGCTTCTGTAAATTGGATAGTGGGGTCTGAACATCTCTTTATATGCAATAAGGAATTTTTGCTCTCATACCTAACGTTTTCAGGCTGGTAGATACCAGAATTGTCAAGAATTTTTTGTTAGTTGGGGTTTGGTGAGTTTTTTACCCAATCTCTTTAAAACATTTGACTTTTTCTCCCTTGTAGTCCCTTACGCGCATATCTGTCATAACATGACCAAGGCTCTTTTTTCCCAAAAGAAGGAAAAAGAAGTCTATGTGCTGCTTTTTCCTGGAAAATAGTGAGAAAAGAATTGTAATTTAATGCTCCTGATCCTTCAGTTTAGCAAGTATAGCATGAAAGAGTTAAATCACTGATTTTCTTAAGTTGCAAATATAAGAATTTGGCCTCAGGCAATTAATTGCTGTTTGAGAATGGTGGTGTTGGTATGCTGCCATCCTCTCTAGTATTTCAAAAGAGTTTTACGTTAATATTAAATCTGCCCTACAGATTATTCTAACAAATAGAAATTTACAGTCTTAGACAAAAAAATCTTTCAGTCGGTTGTCTCTCTTTTTCTAATCATTCCTCTTCTTTAGGGAGAGGCTTAATCAAGTTTTACTTAGCCTATATCTTTCAAACGTGTTCTAAATATGTATCTTCAAAGGTAATCTTGAGTAAATGCAGCTAACTAATAAAGGTAAAAATGTTCTTTCTTTAATGGGGAACTTCAGAGAGCTAATTTGTATCTGAATGCCCTGTAGATATTCTTTTCTCTGAGCTCCAGGAGAGCCTATTCTGCCAGACACTTGACTGAATTCTTCTTGGACTCTTCATCTCCCTCATCTGCAGAGTCCAACAGGTGCAATTGCCTCCATCCATAAGAATTTCAGTTGCAGGTTGTCTCCATTGTTCTAGGGAACAATGAGAAATTTGATCCTAAATTAGTGATGTCATTTTACACTGATCTTGTGGAACCAGAAGTGTCAAGCTCAGTGTTAAATCAAGAATTTATGGTTTAACAGTGAGCAGTCTTTTGTAAATACCCTCAGGCTTTAATTTATAAGACTGTGGCTGCCAGATTTTGATAGAAAGGTCATTGTTAATACATTGCTCTTGGGTTTGGCCAGTGTTATTTTATCTCTGAATATACATACTATAAAAAATATATTGGTGGATAAATGAGACATGGTACTAGTTTAGAGTAATTATCTAAACATTTATGTCAAACTAGTGACAGCTTCAATCTTTAGCTTTTCTTAACAATGCAATTAAGCAATGCACATACAGTAAAATAACTATTGTGTCTAATTTAGCTACGAGGGAGTGATTTACTTTGTTCTTTTTGTTTTATCTGAGACATGTTTCTACTGCTCTCAGTGAAGAGACTCATGGGGTTCTTGTTCAGAGCACCCATGTTTGTTCTTGGAAAGAAGTGAGACAACTGTTTTTCATCTTTTCAGTATTTGTGCCTTTCATACTTGACTTATATGGGTCAACTTTCCTTGTATTTATAAAAAAAACCAAACCTTTATATAAGTGTTAGTTTTAAATTGCACAGTTATTATTATTTCTGTTCAGGAATAATTTCTTGAATTTGTGGGGGTTTTTTTTGCACTAGCTTTCAGTTGTGTTTGGACTGTTGCCTCCACCACAGGGTAAACATTCTATCAGCATCAAAAGCAACACAAAATTCAAGTAAAATTAATTCTTGTATTCAGAAGGTTGACTTGAAAAAACTAATCATATTTTTCAGGTCTGGGAACTTGGTAAATCTGATAATGGTCTGTTTCATGAAACAAACAAAAATATTTGAAACTCTTAAACATTTAGAACTCCAACTACAGGGTGTTAAGAGGGAAAACAAAAGTTTTTGACAAATTGAGCTATATATGTTGTGCAATCTTCACAGTGAGTGTCATGCATGTAGAAAAATAGTCCTAACTAGCTTATGTTCAGGCACACGGGTTCATTGATCTAGTTAAGTTTGGGCAATGCAGTGACAATAAAATCACGCAGGCTCATGGGTAGTTCTTTCTCAGTTAGGAATTACTGAATATATTGTATGATTTGGTCACCACAGATTTTTTCTATATGTGTCAATGCTGTCCAAAGAATTTCTGTGTGCTTGGATCATCAGTGCTGTATTCAAAGCTGGTGTTTTCAGAGCTGAGGAGGTATTCCACAGAATTTCACACACTACAAATAAAATTATAAAATCCTCTATGATCAGAAATACTTACTTTAAATAACCTAGATTATTTACCACATTTTTTCAGTAGTCCAATTTTTGCTCTTCTATCTTGAGCATCAAGAATTAATTTCCAAATTTTGTAAAAAATTGCTTTGTATCTTTAGTGGATGAGATTAGTTACAGGCTTTTCTTCTCATTCTCTTCTGACTTCAGTAAGACATACTATGTTTCTGTGGTCTGTACAATAGGGGTATTTCAAATTCAGGGAAGGACAGAGACTCTAGTTTAAGGTTAGTCTAGCTCACAGCTTGGATTATTTCTTGATCTTTGCATCTTCTGAAAATGTTTCTGTAAGCAGAAGAGATTATTTTTGAGACTACATTGCTTCTACTGTCACCAAATTACCTGGTTTCTGCTGCCTTTTTAGATCTCCAAGTTTGGCTTGAGCTGTTAAGCTATGGTTCTGTGGAAATAAGTCTGAGTTTCTCATAATTTGAGTTTGATGTTTTAGGGAATGATAAACATAGATTGCACAATCATGCAGTCTGCATATTAATATTACGCTTAATTGGGGAAATATTTCCAAGCATTCCCAGAGCTTGGAATTATTTATTGGGAATGTTTCATGTTGTTTTCTTAAAGAAGTACTAAATCAATTGTTTAAAAATCTGTTTCAGAGCTTAGTGTTGGTTGTGTCAAATGTGATTAGAGATTCCTTAATACTATATTGCTAATTTACAGCTATTCTTCTACTCCAGTTCTATTCAACTATTCAAATTTAGGTTTGAACTCTGAGTTCCCCGTGTCTGCTATGATTTTCAAATCCCTGCTCATAAAAGTATGTTAGCCTTCCAAATTCACAGCAGAATATTGTATTGCTTTGGTTAATATTTATACTAAAAATGGATATTAATTACTAAAGAAGTTGAAGAGTGATAAAATTTTACTACTTTGTTGATGCAAAGTTAGTGAAATAATTGGCTCTTTGTCATCAGTGCTTTTTGAAATGAAACTCTGATTTTCCTTGGTGATGGGTAAGCTCACTTTCCTTGAAAAGGAACTCCTAAAGGTTTGTGAAGTGCTCAGATGCTCCCACAGAGAGATAGACATGTGTTTTGTCAGGGCTATAAGCACTATTAGCTGGAGTCATTATGAGCTGTTGCTTCTTCCCATTCTTCAGGATACAATGCTTAACAAGTCAGGTTGCTTTATTAGTTTGTGCTGATGTCTAATTCTTTATTATATTCGTCAGCAAAGCTCTTGACACTTTTTCCTGCAGTGTCCTTGTGCCTTAGCATCTCCAGCAATGAGCTGAGATGGATGACCCAGCACACTGTGAGTGGCTGTGCTGGAGAGATGGGCCTGCAGGAGCCTCACAGAATCCAGCAGGGACAAATACCAAGTCCTGCACCTGCAGGAAAGAAGAGTCATTGGCAAGAATGCAGTCTGGGGACAGAGGGGCTGCAGGGAGCAAGCACTGTGGGAAAGGCCCCTGGTGCAGTCAGGTGCCAGCAGAGGCTGTGCCATCTCCATCCTAGGAGTTTTTCAAATCTGGATTAGGCAAAAGCCTGAGGAACCTAGTCTGGCCTCATGGCCAGGCAGAGGTTGGACTTAGAAAGCTCCTCAAGTCTTTTTCCACCTGAAATACCTTATCCTGTAATTCTGTGACTAATTGTTTATTCCGTTTCAGATTTGAATTTGAATTTTGCCTTTATAACTTAACTTGCATGTCCAAAATGTTACATGCTCAGTCTGTTCTATCACAAATTCAACTAACGCTTATGCTGTGTGTGTTTAATGTTCATTTAAAAAAAATAAAATCTGGGCCTTTACCAAGCTCACATTTCCAAAATAATTGTTATATAAGCAGTGTGATTTGCATCTCTGTGCTTATTACTGGTTTCTTTTGTTCTTATTTCTTGTGTAAACTTGCTACATGATTAATGTGCCTTTTTGTTTCAACAGAGGGAGAATATATCAAGATGTTCATGCGAGGCCGACCAATCACAATGTTCATTCCTTCTGATGTAGAAAACTATGATGATATTAGGACAGAGCTGCCTCCTGAAAAGTTAAAACTGGAGTGGGTGTATCCTTAACATCAGTAACTATTCACTGTTCCCTTTTTGTCTTGTCTTGCATTTTTCCCTTTTAGAATCCAGTCTTGTTTCTTCTCTCTTAAGAGGTAAAAACTAGAAAGTGAGGAAAAATGTTCAAATTAATATAACAATGGAAATGGTTTGTAGCTTCTGTATAGTCTACAACTTTAAATGGCAGACTACAGAGGCACAGAAATACTGTACTTTTTCTTTGTTTGTTTTGCTGTTCAAACTAATTCTAATTTATTAACAAATTTATATTTAGTGTGAAAGAAAGTGTCTTTAGAGAGTTACAGAGTTCCAAAAATGTCCCACTCTGCCTCCCACTTAATTAATGTGGGCTTTGCTTCAGGAACATGGTTAGTTTTCAATCTCTGATCCTTTTTTTAGAAGGTTTTAGAACTATGGAAGATACTGAGTTTGTTGTCCTTACTTGTGGAATGAGGATTGCAAAAGCAGCCATCTTTTGCACTGCTTCTGTGTTTCAGCTGCAAAGTGAAGCTGTTAATTTCTTGGAAACTAGTTTGTATTAAATGCACTAAATTCATCATTTGAAGAACTGAGTAGGTGTGTGGCTGATGACAATTCTCCAAGTTTACTAGATCAGACATTAAGTTCACTTCAAGAGATGTGCTTTTGCACACGTTTGGGTCTTCCTGTCACTTCCCCATCTCTGCAGATTTCTCCAGTAAGCTGTGATTGTGTAAGTTTCTTAGTACTTCAGTAAAATAACATGTCTAGGCTGCGCTTGAGTTGTAATAATCTGAAGTTTGATCCTTCTGATGTTGCTGAAAGCAGGAAGATTTTTTAGGAATGTTGATGATACACTGTCATATGTCAGGAGGAAAGTTTCGGATTAAAGTCTGACTGGAAGGAAAACAGACCTCTTATTCATGCTTTGTAAAGCTGTGGTACCCAATTTTCCAACCATCACAGCTCTTGGTTGCTGATGCTGGCACTCATGACTGTGGAGTGAATTGGGTCAGTCACTGATCAGGCTGAAACGTAATCTTTTTTTGTGAAGTTAACTTTCAAGCAGGACTGATACATTAGTTTGATTTGCCTTACAAACGTGCAAGGGCTGGAACTGGCATACTGGAGGAACATCAGCTCTACTTTTCTAGCATCAGTGAGCAGTTTGGACTGATGAAAACTGATCATGAAATCACACCCTCAGTTAAGGAGGTGCAAATCCCAGTGTGGACACATTTGATGTCTAAGAACCTTAAGTTCAGGTTAAACCAGTTGGCTGCTGAAGTCTAATTAAAGTGAAATAAATCTAGTCTAAACAGGCTGTCCATATGTTTCAGAATCTGTTTAAAGAAATGTCATCCTAAATCAGACCAGTATATTTATGAGTGTAGGGTATCTTTTGGATGCAAAGGTGAAGAAAATGAGGAAAAGGCAGTAAAATTTATGAGGGCTAAATATTGGTCTGTGAATTTGAAGGAAATTGCTCTTCAGTTTGGAAAATACAGCAGCTGCAGATCTTCTGCTTTATGCACAGGTTTACCAAGGGGAGCAAACCTTCAAGACAGCTGTAACTTGCAAATATGATAGGAAACTGAACCCTTTACACCTTATTAAAAAAGTGCAGGGACCACGATTCAGTGAGTATTTTACTAATGTCAGTGTTTTGCACCTGAAATGTCGACTGAGTGTTGAATTTTTCTATTTATAGGTTATGTTTTGAATTTGTTTAATTCTCCTGCTTTCCGGATGATTTTTTTGTAATTGGGTTTTCCTTTGTTATTGCTGTTTTGGAAGATGCTTGTCAACTATGAGCAACTTCCAGGAAACAACAGGCAGATTTTTGGGGTGGCTTTTTGTTGGTTGATTGATTGGTTTGGGAGGTGGGGGGAGGTCTCCTGCAGTTTTATTCAACTTCTCATACCCTATACTGTAGATTCAGCTAGGGAAACTTAGCTTTTGTCTGCCCTGCAGACTACTGTCATTGAAGAAATGCCTAAGCTGCTTGGCAAGATAAAGCAGCTGATGGGGAAGTCTGAGCTCTTGACTGTGTCTGGTTCCTGAGTGATGTCATTTAAATTTAATAATTTTGTTTGAATATCCGTGCTTTGTAGTGCAGTCTTTGCCACTGCACTTCAGAACTGGTTAAAGCATATCTGACATTCCTAATAATAGCAAAATTGGCTTATTTAGTGGCTTCAGAGGTCACAGTCAGTGCAGCTTTTGACAGTGACTTTAGAGATTCTCCCAGTGTATAGTAGCTCAATTTCAGGAAGGTATTTCAGACTCCATTTTATGAGATTATTTTTAACAATACTCATCTTCTTTCTAAGAATAATTGAAGACAGTGGTGACTATACTGCTGAATTCTGGTGTACAGTGGATCACTTCTCAGGAGGGCAGTAGCTATTTTTAGTCAGTTAAAACAGACCAAAAAAACCTCCAAAACTTAGTTTTTAAATATACCAAATCTTGTGATAAAACAGTCCTTATAACTGGTGATAAATAATCACAATATCAAAGCAAGTATTTCTCAATTTCCCTGATTAATTATTAGTTTCACTGAAAGATTAGTGTTGAGATTCAGTGGAAATCAAGCATTGATGTTTTGTCACCCCTTTTTCTGTAGAGACAGTCAGTTATTGCATTAATTGTATTGCACTGTATCTGCTGCTTTGTTCTGCATGTGTGGAGAAGGAAAGACCTGCTGTGGAGCAACAGTCCGTCTTGTCTTTGATCAAAATAGTCTGGGATGGAGAATAAAGAAAGCAAAAAAATTTGTCCCACAGAACAGGTTGTTCCTTTACATGCTTGTAAAAAATGTGCTTCTAGAAAATGCAGCCACTCTTGGGTACTTTATTTTGTAGGAGAGGTAAAGGAAGGGAATGGACTGAGAAACTGAGAAAACGTAAACTTTTTTTTTTTTTTTTTTTTCCTTTTGCAGCTTCATGAATGTCAAAGCTCAGTCGTGGGTGCCAAAATATTTAGCTCTAGCTTGGCTAAGCATGGAAGACTTCTGCTGTGGAAAGACATGTTTGTGTATATCATTAATACTTCTCTAGGGTGAATGTTCAAAGATGTCAATCTTACTAAATCCTTATCAATACATTCCCTATTGTATACAGCAGATGAGCAAAAGCTGCCTTTCTCCTGGGAAGGTATTTTGAATAGCATTCTTTGTGCTTCAGGATAGAAAAAAATATTTTCATTGGTTTGTAGCCCATTGCTTTTGAAAGTTCACTTGTTTGGTTTGTTTTTTTAATGAAAGGCCATTCTGGGGTTTCTTTTGGTTCCATCAGTGTTTAAAAGAAGAAGAAAGGGGAAAATCTAGGGAGAAAGTTAATAGTAATGGAATGAGAAATGCAGGCATCCATTTTTTCTGCCTTCAGCATTGTGTTGTATCAGCGTTTCTCTTGATATCATTTGCTTAGCAAGCCAGTGAATAATCTCTGCTTCAGAGGAGCCATTGTGTTCTTCTGTAGTGAACAGAAAAGAGCAAGATATAAATCTGTTTTGTTTTCCACACTCCAAAGGGGTTTAATTGACAACTGAATGTAGTGTTCCCCTTTGAACTATTCCTTAGTTACAGCATGTGTTTAATTTTGCAAGTGTTCCTCTGGTGTAGCAGCCCTGTGGTCTGGTGGCACTGCAAAAGATGAAGGGTAGTGCAGTGCAGCATTTTGGGGGGTTCAGTACTATTTTTGACAGAAAGGCAACCCTTTTCCATGAAGAACAGAGGCCAGGTTAGCAGATTAGGTGATACCAGTTTAGATACTCCCAAATTTGAACTATTGCACCTGCCTTCATTTATGAGAAAGGGACACCTTTATCCATCCAGACTTCTCCATGTGAGCCTTTGACTTCCTTTTATTTACGTGATTAGCCAGGACCTAAAGCTGGAATCCTTTAGCTGAAGTTGCTCAATGTATTTCCCATATTTTTCTTGCTGTTGCAGGTGTATTAGCTGGCAACAAAGTGGAAAGGTCTTTCAAGTGCAGGACATAGCAGGAAAATCATATTTTTGGGGCTACAGAGTTAGCTGTTAAAGTCTGAGTTATGATGTTAATTGTACCTAGTGACCCAGGGAACTGAAATACAGGCAGGAAGCCACATTACTAGTCTAGATGAAGAAAACTGCACCTGTTCCAAAGAAATAACGAGTTGTAATAAAGTTTGATCAGTGCCAACCAAGGCTTGTTCGCAGTGTGTAAAACTTCTGAATGTCATTAGGAGCTGTGCATATGTCTACAGAAAACATGCCTTTTATATATTTTAGGTAGATTTGGATAGAATATTTTTCACTGTGTAAATTCCTTTTGAGTTTGGTTTGTTTAAAAAATACTCTAAAACAGTCTAAAGAAATCTTTCCTGAACTCGGCAGCTGCTGTGCTGAGGCTTGCCTTTTTCTGTAGGGCATTAGGAATTGTTTTAAAAGGCCAAATGAAAGCAATACTTTGCTGCCCAGTCTGCTGATACACAGCTCTGTTGCTTAAAAAATATTAAATTAGTGAGTCCTGCTGTTACCTAATGAAAATTCACATGGAATTTTTTTCAAAACTTCAACACTGTGTTTGCTTTACTTCTACCATGTCTAATTTTTAACATCAATGATCATCATTTCTTGAGGCATTTGGTTTCCAGAAGTCCAGTTGTATGGAGTTTGTTTTGTTTTCTTTTTAAACTGTATTAGTGAACTTGTGCTGTAGTTACAGAGGAGAAAACTTAAAGAGCGTTTGCTGACATGAGTGCTTGCCAGGAATCCTTTAAAAAAAAAAAAGTTGTTTTTTTTCTGGTATGTAGTGATTATGAAAACCTTGACTTGAAAAAAAATATTATAGATATGGGTATCGTGGAAGAGACTGTCGAGCCAATGTTTACCTCCTTCCTACCGGAGAAATTGTGTATTTCATAGCCTCAGTGGTGGTACTATTTAACTATGAGGAGAGAACCCAGCGGCACTACTTGGGTCATACAGACTGTGTTAAATGGTTAGTATACAACATTTGCATGTAAGTGTGTGGGTAATAATGCAGAAATATTTTTATTTTCTCTCCTGCTTTATGTCAAAACTAATTAATGCCATCATAGTTGTAGTTATTTCCTATTTAATCAGTCCTGGTAGATTTCACTGTAGTAAACACAGCACAAAGAAATGGTGTTAGAGCAGTCCTTGCTAGTTTAGGATGTCTGGTTTAAATGTAAAACAAGGGGATATGTAGACAATCTAAGAGTACCAGGTTGAAGAAACGATCGTAGCATAAATTATTTCAAATAGTTGTCCCAGAAAATAAAAATTGTTGTTAGCCTAACTCTAAATTGTTTTCAGGCAGTAAGTGCAATCTTGAAGGAGAGCTAGAGTACCAGGTGGAAAACTGAGCAATCATTTTTTAAAAGATGTCCTATCCAAGTATGAAGAGAGGCTGGGAAATCAGAAAGATGTTTGCTATAAAAAACCCTAGAGAAGCAGGAAAATTGTAGCCAAAATCATTGTGGGTGCAAAGCAGTTAGAGAATTTGTTAGGTTAATCTGAAGAGTAGTGCACAAAAACTAATGGTGAACATAAACTGTTTACTGTACTGTACCTGACTGGAGAAAATTTGACATCCAAAGCTCTTTTCTCCTGTCTGTGTAATTGCTTCCTGTGGGAGTAATGCTGCCAGTTTTGTGTTCTTCACTTTCATTCAGAAAATTGAACTGAATTGTAAATTTTTTCGGTATCTGTCATTATGACCTCTTCAGATTTTGCCTGGCCCCCTTTATTCTTTCAATGGCTTTCTTCACCTCTGTAATTTTACAGAGACAGCAAATAAGAAGGTAGGTCAAAAAATCCCAAGGATTGAGAGGATGTGTTCTCTGAAATCTGTTTTTTCACATCAGCTTCAAAGCAAAATGTCCTAAGCAAGGGCAGAGTTTGATTTCCACTAGTAGTGCACCACACTTCATTAGTACAATTACATCAGTAACTCATTTCGAGTGGTGGTAATCCCTGACTCCTGGGTGCACAGGCAAGCCCTCAGCCAACTTTTCTGCCTTTTTTTCCCCAGGTTCATGACATCTCTAGGTTCAGGCATCAAATACACTGCAGTCTTTATAAATATGGCACATAATTATGTGTTGGAGGCTCATTAGAAACATTCAAGCTGTCTCATTAGAAGGGGGATTGACATTCATGAGTGTCTTCATGGGCTTTTGTTGAGAAACAAAAAATTTACAAAACACCTCTCAGTTTTAAAGACCTATGACAGCAAAAGCAAGTCATATTTCTGTCTGTCTTAGTCTTGCAGTTCATCCAGACAAAATTAGAATTGCAACAGGACAGTTAGCTGGAGTGGATAAAGATGGAAGGGTAAGTAATAGAGCTGTTGAGCAGTAGTATCTTGTTTTGAAAACCAGGAAAAAGTGGTTTGGGGTTTTTTAATCATCACCTTCTGTCTGCAGTTTATATTATGCACTGCATTTACTGAGATATTTTGATGTTTCTCAGGTAACAGCCTGTATCTCTAGCAAAAGACAGTAACAATGAAACACTCAACCATACATTAAAAAGAGCAGAAGCTCACAAAGTCCTTTATCTGCAAGCAAATGTGAAGCTTGTAATTGATTTATAAGGCCACATCACTTCTGTCATAGTACTTACTCTCCCGAGGGAGAACGAGTCCCCAGTTCTGCGGGTCAGTATAGTCTTAAGGCTTCATGGAAGAGGAAACCTACTTTGAGAATTCATGGAAGGTGTGCCAAGCTTTCCTATAAACTTGCTCATTTGAGAGCAACTGCATTTGAATTCTTCTCCCCAGCTCTTGGCGTAATTCTGTCAGAATTTGAATAATTGGATTATTTTCCTGAAGTTATAGAGGGGGAAAAAAAAGACAGATGCTATGAAGTGTAGAAGCATGTTAAATATAACTCTTTTTCAGATGTTCAACTTAATTTTTTATATTTTGTACGAAATTTATGTGGGTGCTTTTGTGTACATGATTTCCACTGAGCCTTTTCTGACTCTTGTTAGAGCTGGTTGGTTTGTTTTTCCATCAGTGCAAAGATTTATTATCACTTTCAATAGTGAATGCTGTCCTTAAGCCAAGTTAATTCCCACTTTATTTGTGATTGTTTCTAAGCTAGTTTGGGATAGTAGTGGTGTGAAATAGAACCACGGTCATTTTCATTGAGTCGTTGGTGATGGTTAAGAGGCTCAGTGCACCAGGGTTTGTTTCTTTTCTTTTTTTCCTAATATATATATTATAAGCCTAGGTTTGACCAATATTTTCTGTTGTTGCATAATATCACTAGTATGGGGTCTGAAATGCAAGATGACTCTTTCATTATTTGCTCAATTACCTAAATTGGTCAAAATATTTTCATAACTACCTAATGCCACTTATCTGCCTCTACAACCCCTCTGCCACGTTGGTAGCCCAGACACAGTGAGCAGCATTGCCTTGACTCTCCCCTTTTGACTCTGAGGATAGCGTGCAGCAGCATCCCTAGCCCAGGTCACCCTGCGTTTTGCTCTGCAGTTTGTAACTCAGGCAGTGCCCAGTGCTGTCCCTGCTGGTGATCCACGTGTCCCATTGCTTTCCCACGCAGCCCCTGCAGCCCCATGTTAGAGTGTGGGACTCGGTGAGCCTGGCGACGCTGCAGGTCATCGGCCTCGGCACCTTTGAGCGCGGAGTGGGCTGCCTGGACTTTTCCAAAGCGGTAAGATGGGCTCAGTTCCTTGCTGTGGTAAATCATGGAGCCAGTCCTATGGAAATGGGACATTTTGCATTTTGTCTAGCTGATCTCTTTTGGTATTAAAAGTGTGGCTGTAATGTTTCTGCTTTATAAAACTCTACGTTATAAAACCAGCTGACAGCAAACTAGCTGGAAAAACAGGAAATGGCACATGTAAAATTGTGGTAACAAACTAGCACGGTAAATAAAGAGCAGGCTGAAGAAAAACCTGAGCTACAAAGTCCACACTGGGGTTGGTGGTTTGGGTTTGTTTGTGAGGAGCTTGGGTGTTTTTATTTTGATGTTAAAAACAAATTTATTAGTGGGGTTTGTGAAGACAGAATTTAGTGAGTTCTGATAGGAGGGTTAACGTTTTTGGTTTCAGAGCTGGGGTAGGTTTTTATCCTCCAACAGGAAATTAAAAAAAAATACCCCTCATGTTATCTTCTACTATTTTTTCCTGAGGAATAGCTTGTTCACTTTTTACCTCTACTTTTGCATAGAAAATAAATAAAGGTCTTTGTTACTGGACCCACAGAATTTATTGGAAAAATTGGTAGCACATTGAGATGCACTACTTGGCTTTTAGAAAGTTCTCATTTCAAATTTGGAAATGAGCTCAGATTTTTTTGTAAAATGTGGGCATAGTTTAGTATTTAAGCTGCCAATGTATTTTTGCCAAAAGACTGAGACCTATAAGACCTCCTGAAAACCCAGGCTGGATTCTTGCATTCCAGAAAGAAGAAAGAATTAATACATGTAAAAATAAAAAAAAATAGAGAAACAGTATCTGCAGTATTTTGCTAATAGAGGAAGAAGTTTACAGGACCGCTGAGGTGGGAAGGGATGTCTGGAGATCACCTCATCCTCTGTCCTGCTTACAGCAGGTTCAGTCAGAGCAGGCTGCTCAGGCTGTGGTCCAGCTGGGCTCTGGGTGTCTCCAAGGATGGAAATTCAACGGTGTCTCGGGGTGACCTGTTGAAAAGAAATTCTTGCACTCTCTTGCTGCAGTTTCACTTTACATTGACATATTTTCATGTTAGTTATAATACATTTTGTGATTCAGTAAATAAGTGTTTTATTTTTTTAAATAAGTGGTAACACGAATAAAATGCAATACTGTGAAAGGAGAACTGCCATTCCTTTCACTCGAACAAACCAATGAAAGTTATGTACTTGGATACAGATCTTTTTCAAGGTGAATAAGAATGTATTCCATCATTTTAAAAACAAAACAAACAAAAAACCCGGGGAATTTTGGAGGACTAGATTTTAGTTTTTATTGGTTCTGTTTTGCAGCTGAAATTGATTTTGGTACCTTATTACAGTCTCATATGATTCCTCACTAGACTGAAACAGTTTGTGTGCAGTATCTGGAACTGTTTTTACCACAGAATTTATTAACCCCCACAAGAGCTGTGTATTTAGCCAATGCTGTCTTCAGGGTTTCTTCCCAACTAATAATTCACACATGTATTTGCATATTACTGCTTACAGTAGTGCTTGAGAATAATAACTTTAGCCACCTCTATTTTCATAATTTGTTAGAGAATGAAGTGCAAGAATCAACTTTAAGATAATTAAAGTCTCCTCCAAATCTTTCTACAATTGTCCTTGAAACAACTGGTTTGTGCAAGTATGCATTGCTGGGAATAAGTATGTTTTTGCTTTAAATTTTTTTCTCTGTTCCTTTAATTACATGTAGCCATATATTTATCATTTTGTTGTAAAATTGTTCAAAATAAACGGTTTCAGCTATTTAATACTGTAGGTGCTGCTCTGCCTCCTCCGTTAGCATTGTTTTATTCAGAAAGTGTTACCTTTGCTACAGTTTTACCAACTACATGATGAAACTGCTGGTACTTTATGACCCATGGGGAAAAAACGAGATATGCTAACAGAATTTGATAATGTAAAGTTGTGTGTATGTGATGGTGGTATTTAAGGAGAAAAAACAAGTGGAGCTGTGGGTCTGTCCTCTGAGACCTGAGGATAAACAAAATATTTATCAAATAGAATCTTTTTGCTGCTAGCATGAAATTGCAAACAAGAAAGCAAAAAAAAACCAAACCAAAAAAAACCCATGCAGGAATAAAAACAAACAAAACCACAGTAAAGATTTGGTAAGACACTTTTCGTATTTGAACCATGGTAATTTTTTATGAGATTATACAAAAATCTATATCTTTAAGAAAGAAAAAAAGGAAAATTCCATATTTGTTTAGGTTATAATTACTTTAAAAGGGCTTAGTTAATTTATATTTGTACCTTTGTGGATTTTTAAAATACCTCTGCCCTGCCCTGTTTCTAAATTGGATATGATAGTACTTTGTGATTTTTTTTTTTTTCCTTTTTCTTTAGGATTCTGGTACTCATTTGTGTGTAATTGATGACTCTAATGAGCATATGCTTACTGTGTGGGATTGGCAGAGGAAATCAAAAATAGCAGAAATAAAGGTAATTTTTGCACATGAATATTCTGAAATAGAAGTGGTTTTATTCCCATAAATACAAGTTTGTGAGGCACACTTTTGATCTTACTTGGAAACTACAACTGTGTAATACTGCTGGCTTGGTTAAGGGTTCCACAGAAATGTATTCTTAACTTGTTTACTGGAAGGGTTTTGAATATTGAAGGGTTTGTAATTACATGTTACTCATCCTTAAGAGTCAATTCAAAAAACAATTGTCCAATGTTTTCTTAATTAAAAAAAAAAAATCCTGGGAACTTTAAGAAACTAAACTGATGATTCAGTCTGTAGTTGTTTAAAAAAATAATACTTTTAGACATTCTGTATTTCAATTTTGTCCAAATCAAATTCCAATCACTGATTCTCAGTACATGTCCCTTCTCATTTGAAGTCCTAAGTACTTTTGTGGATTGCAGTCTTGTCTCTGCTTTCCTGTTTCTTTTTGAACCTCTCTAAACTTCACACCAGTGAAATGTGTTCAGGGGTGTTGTGCTCAGTGCACATGTAAAGCTGATTTCACTGGGAACACCCAATCCTTCATGTTGTCCTAAATCAAGCAAGCAGTTATTACATGCATGGGGAGCTGAGTATTTGTAAATTTTTATAAATCGTGCTCTACAAGCATATATATATCTATATCATTGCAAACTTGCCATTTCATAGAACAAAATCAGGTTGGTTTGACCCATTTTCTTTAGGTTATGTTGACCAACACTAACTGTATTCTATAAGTTTTAATTTAATTCTTTGACAGTATTTTCATTCCCTTTTTGATATTTTATGTGAAACCATTTGGCATATGCCTTGTATTTCCCATTCACTGACATTATGTTTTGACTATTTTTTGCTCTCCAGGGAGCTCCTTGGTGTTTCAGAATTGGCTAAAAACTTTTTGGCAGGGACAGCTTGCCCTTCAGTGCTTACTCACATCTAGGATTTGGTCTTACAGTATCTTAAGCACAGAAGATGATGTGAGCAGAGTTGCATCCCTTGAGCTGGGGTGCAAAACAGAAGCCTTTTCTCAGCTGAACTCCATTAATGTTTTCAGTCCTTAAGTGCCAAATGATTTTTTTTTGATGTAGCAGATTTGCTCATGTGAAAACTGTGTGAGAAACATAATTCAATAAATATGGCCATGAAAAGGAAAAAATAGGGCAACTTGAGAAGATTGTTATTCTGAAGTAAGCCAAAAGTGGTGAAGTAGGAAAAGTTTCTCCCAAAGGTGTGATTTAACAGCACTTTTATGTATAGTCCTTTAAATCATGTGCTAAATCACAGAGTGGCTGGGGTTGGAAGGCACCTGTGGAGATATCTGTCCAAACCCCAAGCCAAAGCAGATGCACCTAGAGCAGGTTGCACAGGATCATGCCCAGGCAGGTTTACAGTATCTCCAGAGAAGGAGAATCCAGAGCCTCTCTGGACAGCTTGTTTTGAAATCCTGTAGAAAGAAATGCATTTACTTTCTTGTTTTGTAGTCATTGCCTACAGATTTGTCTTCAAAGACAGTTTGGTTGAATATATATTAGAAGTTAAGTAAATGACCAGTCAGTTTGTTATGTTTGTAAAATCTATTGGTAAAGGATGAAATACTTTAAGATGTTGGTAATTCAGTAACAGTATATGCAGCCAGTAAAAATACAAAGTTGGGACCCTATGTTTCAAAGTTTTGAGTTATGAAGATTTCTCTTTTTCTTCTTCGTGAGGAAGAGAGGAGAACAAAGAACCCGAAAGAATTTTTATAGAATTTCAGAAGGAGAATAATGGATATAATCCTACAATACTATCATTGTCTTAATGCCTCTGTCACAGCTTTGTTATCCAGAATAGCAGACCAGTCTGTGTAAAGGCTAAGCAGGGTTTTCAATCCAAAAAAATGTCTTTTATACATTACTCATTTTCCTTGGCAGAAGTTTTACCTATTTGAGAGAGCAGAAGCTTTTGTGATTTAAAAGGGAGTGTAAAACCCTAACTTGTGTTTAATAAAGGTCTTGTAGGAATGTGAAAAATCAGTATGTGTAAAATAATATGTGCAGTCATTCAGACAACTGACTTAGCACAGAACACTTTAGAATATTTTCAAGTACACAATGAGCTGTCTAGTTTCACATATCTCCATTCTAAAACTTGGGGGTTTACATGTGTTTCTAATAGTTCATGTCCTATCTGAATAAATATTATTTCTTTTATTATTTCAGACTACAAATGAAGTTGTTCTTGCTGTAGAATTTCATCCAACGGATGCAAATACCATAATAACATGTGGCAAATCTCATATATTTTTCTGGACCTGGAGCGGCAATTCACTATCAAGGAAGCAAGGGATATTTGGGGTAATAATGTCTTGATACCAGGACAGTTTTAATCAATAGAAATCAGATTTGCTATACATTTGCTTCGTTGTTACCATGCACTGTCTGATCAGAGAGTTAAACATACCCGAAAAATGGCTAAATTCTGCTTATGAGTATGCAAGGTGTATGAGTGTGGATGAATTATTCTAATTATGTAACAAGTACAACAATTATCCCTTTCTCTTACTTATTTTGTTTCAGAAATATGAGAAACCCAAGTTTGTTCAGTGCTTGGCTTTCTTGGGAAATGGTGATGTGCTTACTGGCGACTCAGGTGGGATAATACTTATATGGGGCAAAACTACTGTAGAAGCTACTCCAGGAAAGGGAGCTAAAGGTAGGATATGTTTGGAGTTAATCACAGGTTTTAGATAGTCTGTGAAAGACAAACATAAAGGATTGGCATTAGGGAAGGAATAGGGAAACCTGACTCAGAGCATGCACTTCCTATAAATAACAGGTGGTACTAAATTCCTGCAAGTCCTGTGAATTTGCTGAATTAAGAGCAGTCTGGAGTTTCTTAATAATTAATGAGACTGTGCCTGAAGTGAATGAAAACTACTTTATCTAAATGTTTTGCATTTTAAAAAAATGTGGTTAATCAGCTTTCCTTTGATCTGGTGATTTGAAAAAGGCTGTAGGATCAGTTTGGGGATTCTGCAGCCTGCCTTTGCCTCTTTAGGCTTATGTTGCACCATGCTTAGTCTCAGAGGAATACCATTAAGTGGGGGAGCTGACATTAATAGGACTTGTATGTGAAGTAAAATTACAGTGCTTAGTTGTAACAGTTACATGAATAACAGTTTCTGCTTTAGCAGACACTCAAGTCATGATATACTTTAAAAAAAAATTGAAATTTGAAATTAAACTAACTCTTTAGTGGAAAGCTTTTGTGAAAAAGAAAGGAAAATTATTTGTTACCCAACATATGCAGACCTGGCACAGCTGAGCCCTAAGGTAACTCATAAATTCAATGATAATTTATTTTACTTGGCAGCTATTTCAAACACTCAGGTTTAAATTGGTATGCCAGGAAAACATTCATGTAAAAAGTACATTTTTTAACAGTAAGTCTGTTTTTGTAGGTAAATCTTTTTCTCATCTTTCAAGTTAACTGCAATGGAAAAGTAATTCAACAAATTATCTGATGTTTAATTTTTAATTTTTTCTGCAAAAGTAACCTTTTTCCAGTATCATTTTAAGTGTTATCAAATAGAATATTAATTTACGTTGGCTTAACTAGATGTGGGATTTTTAGTTGGCTTATCACATTATATTGGTCACAGGACTTGATCTCATACTCTTTCACGGTGTGAGAGCACACTAATTTGAACTGACTTGAGCCATAGACAGGGTCAGCAAAGTTAAGCTCATATTTAGCTGGATGGTGTTTCAGGCTTTTTCTGTGATTGCTATTTGAAAATATGCAGCACCAGAATCTTGTTTTGTTTGGGTTTTTTAAAATTACTTTCCAACAGCAGTTCTTCTAATGTGAAGACCCAATTAAGATGCAAAAGACTTCTTTGCTACCCTTGTTGTTTAATTTTCTCATCTCCTTCATTCTTCCAAGTATTTTCCTTTGGGTAGACTTCTGTCTTGATAGAAGACTTCTTGGTAGACTTCTGTCTGCCAAATGCTGGTTGTACTATTTTTATGTGTGGCAATATCCAGCATTAGATATTAGGCTCATGCATCCTGGAAACTTTGCTATAAATAATTTGCTTTTTATTCCCAAAAGGCTGTAGACAACAAGTCTTTTAGTTTCTTTTAATAAAATAGCTCTACTTCTTTTCTAATAATTACTTGCTAAATATTTTTTGGTTCTAAAAGACAGATTCTCTTGCATCTGGAAAAACTCTGTTGCTTTGGAAAGCAGAGAAAATGAAAGCATTTTACAAATTGTTGTTTTTACCTTCACACTGTAATTGTAGGACATTCACCTTAACATTGTAGGACAATCAATCTAAAAAAAAATTTTCTTCAGAAAGGCGGGTCCTTTATTTCATCTTTTTATCCTGTAAGAAAACACTACCACCTTGTGTTTGCAATACTGAGAGCCACCCAGTCCAAGTGTAATTATTTATTATACACTTACTTTATTCTTCTGCTTAAAGACAAAGCTTGTCATAAACCCTAGGTGAAAAAAAAAAATGAGCAGTGTTCTTTATTCTTTTCTTTTTGTGCATACAGGAGTATATCAGATAAGCAGACAAATCAAAGCTCATGATGGCAGTGTGTTCACACTCTGTCAAATGAGGAATGGAATGCTGCTAACTGGGGGTGGGAAAGACCGAAAGATCATCCTGTGGGATCATGATTTGAATCCTGAAAGGGAGATTGAGGTAAGAAAGCAAGAATGACAAGGAAATTGCCTTGAACAAGGCATTGGATAGCAACACAGCCTTCCCCACCCTTAGTAGTTAGGGTGAAAGAATACTTTCTCTTTGCTGTTTTTTAAATGAATGGCAATGTTTTATTATAAAAGTGTTTAAATATTAGCCTATAAATGAGCCTGTATGAGGCTTCAGTTCTCCTGTGTTTAAGATGAACAGAAATTTTAAGAGTTTTCTTTCTCCAAAACCCTTCCTTATTTTTCTTTTAATTCCTCCTGTTTGAGGATATTCTTTTTTACTGCCTGTGGTTTTGTAAAGTTTGTCTGTCCAGAGAAAGAATGTCACTAGTATATGAGGGCTTTAGTAGAATGTGTGACATACGGTAAACAAATGGTAGGACACATATTGGTATCTGTAATTAATGATTTATAAGCTATGATGAGGAACTTCTTTTAAATTTATCCTAAACCAGATGTTTAGTGAATATGTATGTTCTTTGTGATTTGGCTGTATGGCAGCACTAGGTCAGTGAACGTGAAGTGGAAAAAGTTGTGTATTTTGGATTTTAAAAAACTTTTCCCCTTGTTTTGAAATAATATGTTCTCCTTAAACAGTTCCTTTAATTGGTTTACTCCACTTACCTAGTGTGCATTTATGGCAGCATTTTTTTGGTAACACATATATAAGTTCAGTCTAGAATTTGTTACTGCCTTTTGTCTAATACTGACATTTAGAAAACATGGCTGAGAAAGTAAACATTGATTATCATACATAATTCTTAAGCTTAAGTAGCACACGCTATTCATATCAGTGTCTCTGTTTTCCTTTTGTTAATAATGTTATGTTAAAGCTAATTTTTATGCTACCAGGACCCTGAGAGATTGATTTTTCTATCTTGTGTGGCTGATATTAGTGTATTTTCTCAGATAAATCATTTAGAAAACAAACAATTGCACACTGTAAAATAAAGCAGTGTATTAGAATTCAAGCCTGCAATAAACAAAGTCATTAAAATTCAGAGTCATTGCTGACATAAGGCATATGAACATTTACTTATGGCTAATCAGGAAGCATTAAGAAAATCAGGAAGCATTTACTGTGTGCTACAAGATTTTTCTTGTTTTTCAAAGTGTGTTTTGAAAAGTAAATAGTAACTGTATTATTCCTTTCCTTATGAGCTGTAAGGTTGTGGAGTGCATTTGTTTAGTGAATTTGACACTTAAAAGCCATGTAATTTCATTTGTAATTTTTTCTGCTGAGATTAATTAAAATGACATAACTGAGATTGTCTTGGAGTGAGATCTTCTTGTATGCCTGTTCTGAACAAATAGATGAGGGAGGCTTCAGGTCAAGCCCTCTTCTGGGTTTTACATGACTGGATCGTTCATTTTTACTGGGAGAAATCAATTTCTGGTAGTCACTGTGCTCTATTTGTGGCCTCCAAAATTAGGCACCTAGCAAGATGCCCGCTGTGGTTTGACAGATGTTTCTTTTCCTAGGTTCCTGACCAGTATGGAACAATCAGAGCAGTAGCAGAAGGAAAAGCAGATCAATTTTTAGTGGGTACTTCGCGAAACTTTGTTTTGAGGGGAACATTTAATGATGGTTTCATAGTAGAGGTACAGGTAAGCATAACTTCTTTTTTTAAACTCTAACCCAAAAATGTAAAGGTTTTCTCTGCTGGTGTGTTATTTTAAGACTCTTCATTTTATCAATTGTTAAATCACATATGATTTCTTTCTAGGGACATACAGATGAACTCTGGGGACTGGCATCTCATCCTTTCAAAGACTTATTTTTAACATGTGCCCAAGACAGGCAAGTTTGTATGTGGAACTCGGTGGACCACACACTGGAATGGACCAGGCTGCTAGATGTATGTCAACCCTTTAATTTAACTATAAAGCTGGAAAATAGGAAAAAGCATTCAATTCCTGCAACACCGTTCTTTCACCTGACTACAAGGAAAAAACCTGTAGTTATGCTTTTAAAAACAGCTATCTGGAAGCTTTGATAAACTTGAAAGAAGGCTCATCAGACATTGTGTAGGCTGTAATTTGGCTACCATTGCTTGATGTCATTTTGTCAAACCAACTTGAAGAAATCTTAGCCCTTTATTCTTGTTACAGTTTAATTTTTCCCCCGATATTCAAACAATCCGAAGAGTGTATTGTACAGTTGTGAAGGTTTGGCTTTAGATGTAGTTTCCTTACTGTCATTTATTTCATAGTTTAGCTAGTTTTGTGCTAATATCCAAGCAAAAGTATTTTTTACACAAAAATGTAGGCTTTTTACTCACCAGGTGTTCTTGTAGTGCATGTAACTGATACACTGACAGAAGAGCTGTCTAAGGATTAGTGTGCTGCTAACTGACTGATTTTTCCCATGTCAGCTCAGCTCAGACTTTCAGGCTAGTTTGGTGCAAGGAGAGGTGTTTGGGCCTCAGGACACAGCCAGGGCAATAATGTGTCTGTGTGTCTCTGCTCAGGAACCAGGACACTGTGCGGATTTCCATCCCAGCGGAGCGGTGGTCGCCATAGGAACACACTCGGGCAGGTGAGCCTTCCAGCTGAGCTGGGATGATGGCAAGTGTAAAGGAGACAGTTTAATACAACACACCCTCAAAAATTCGAAAATAAAAATTTGCTTTTTATTCTTTTTGCTTGAGGTTATGGAGTCTAAAAAGCGTGACAGAAGGGAGCAGAGTATCTTATATGTGTTAGAAGAAGACAGAAGAGTTGTTTGATTGTTGTTGGGCTGGTTTGATTTTTTAACAACTCTTTAAACAAAAGCCCAGATGGTGATTTTTTTTTTTTTTTAACTGTATTTTTTTCCAGGCATTTCCATGAGCAATCCCTATTGTCTTTACAAGTATCATATCTTTTAATGTTCTGTGCACATTACATTTCTCTGTAAGACAATTACAGTACAGATCTTTGTCTTTCCCAAATCAAACATTCTTGCAACCTTTCAAACTGAGGTGGACAGGCAAGTGTACAGACTAGCATTTTAGTTTTTGTGTAAGACAGAGTTCAGCATAGCACACTGCTGCAGTGAAGTGATACTGAACTGTTCCTCTTCCTCCTGAAGTCATTGTGCCTTGGAAAGCTGTCAAAGACTTCTTACAGTGGGCGAGAAAAGTTATTTTATTTCATACTCAAACTCTGGCTTGGTATCATCTCCCAAGAAGGGAGTACCAATCTACCAATTAAAAGAAAAAACAGGATGTTCATACCACTCAAAAGGTGAGAGGAGCACATAATAAAACTACTAGCATTTTTGATCCATTTTTCAGTTACACCTCATGTTGATAACTTGATGATAAAATAATGCCTAGTGCATATAAGAAAATTGGGATTTTCTCTGTGTGTTTAATTCACCAACTAGAAGGTTTTTTTATACCTAACCTCATGCCTAAAAACCATTTGAAGTTGGTTTTTAGAAACTGCTGAGCATATGCAACACCCTTCAAATTTCCTGGAAAAATGAAATGCTAAATATTTTTTAGGGAGTTTTCTTCACCAAGATGAAGATGCAGTCTGCACTAAATTCATTAGATATAATACCAGGCTACAAAACCAAGTTTGCCTTCTGGTAAAATCCTTGCCGAGTTCTTGTATATTTGATTACCACATTGAACTTTTCCATCTTGCAATTATAAACATTAAATTGAACAAATATTTCTATCTTCATTAAACAGAGCAGAAGGTACAGGCCTAAGAGTACTTGAAACAGGGAAAAGGGAAAAAGCTGTGTTTCCTCCAACTTTTTAGATGTTTATGAACATTTATCAAAGCACAGTCAAGGTACATTGCATGGCCAAAGCCTTCAGTCTGTTGCTTTCTTTTAGTTGACTTTTTTTCCCTCTCCTGGAGCATGTAGTGTTACATTTTACGTTTGGCACATTCAGTTTAAATTCTTATTTTTAATTTACTTGAGGAAAAGTTAATACTGTATTCAAGAAATTTATGACGATGGCTTTGGGGTCTTTTTGGGTTTATTTTTTTTACCCTGCTCCTCTTGGTACCAAACAGTTGTATTTCCACCATTATATATTTTAGTGTGTTCTGAAATTGTATGATTCAATGAGAGGTTTGAGATATACAAATGAAATGGAATTGAAATGAGACCTGGTGTGTAAGTGGATGAGAAATAAATGGAGTTGAGTCAAGATAAACAAAACAGTTTTAAAATTACTGCCTACCCAGCAGCATCATGCAGTGCTTTCTGTGCCAGAAAATCTGGTCCAAGGGAGTTATTTCCCAAGGATTGAGGGCTGCATGGTATATCTCGATTAACAGACGACAAAAAAAAATTCAAACCCATAGTGAGTCTTTTAATAATTTGAGTCATAGCCCAAAAATCTTAAAGCCAATATTAAATGAGTCTAATCTGTTTAGAGCTCAGTGAACCCAAACCTTCATGCGTCTGTTACCATTCTAGTGCTGCTCAGTTTTCAGTAGAGAGGTCAGTAAGACATGGGCAAGGAATAAGGCACTAAGAAATTTGGGTTTTGTAGTTAAAAGTTAAAAGCTGGTTTTTGTGATATCAAGAGAAAACTGAATTTTCTACCTTTTTTCCCCACTCTTGTCTGTTGTTTCGCAGTGGTATGTTTTTTATCAGGCTACACATCTCGAGATGCTTTTGGTGGCTTTTTCACATTTCACTTCCCATAATGAGTATTTTGGTGTCATTTCCCTTTTAGGGCTGTCTGCATGGGGTCTACTGCAGGTTTTGTTACCTCTTCTTTAAATACCTGCTGTGTGCCTGATCATCAGTTGTTTGGGAGTAAGCCTGGTTTGGAGAGAACTAATTATTTTTGTGGATCCTGCTGCTTGCTGAAAAAGCACAGCTGGAAAACTAAAAAAAGGTTTTTTCAAGGCAGATCCTTTTGCCATACTTCCAGTGTAATTGAAGGGAACTAGACCTTTCTGTGACTAATCATGTAGAATAACTTGAGTACTAAACCTATGATTATTCAAGGGCACTGTGGAAAAAAAGACTAAAAAGATTCTAACAAAAGTACTAACATTGGTAAGAAAACTGAAGGCTGAAGGACAAGGTTAGTGTAAGCCAGAGCCACAAGGAAGTAAATCAGGCAATAGAGCTACACATTGCCCGTTTTCCACTGGTTCTGTCTGTCTTGCACACAGATTATTCAGCAGTCCATGGCATGTGAGGTTGGGGTTTTTTACGTGTATTTTGTTTAATTTCTTTCATGTGGTTCTCTAACCACAAGCTGGTTTGAAGCCACTGGGATGAGGCTGCTTTCCAGATGCCTAGCTGTCAGACACTGGGTGAGCATGAGCTGGAATCTCATCCCCACCCATAGAAAGCAATGTGGGATGTTGTTCCTGGGGTTCATTGTACAGCTTTGTTATGGAATAAATGGCCCTAGATTTAGCAATGTTCCACTGAGTTCACTAGGAGACAGAGGGTGGAATTCCCTCTCTCGTTTCCACAGTGTGTGAACTTGCCATTTGCCATTAGGGCTAGAAACCTGGCTGTGGCAAATATACATGGCTGTGAGACCAGAAATTTGGAGCAAAGAAATTAAATTGAGTGCAGCTTCAGTGTGTTCAGCCATATTGAAACCTTCTGTTTTCGTGATCTTTGTGTATGAATACATATTATTATTAATTTGTCATTGTCTCTGTGTTGCTAATGTTCACTTTATTTAGGAGTTAGTTGGGCATCAGACCCATTGCAAAATGCTCAGGTTCTGCTGACCTTGCACATGCTGTCAGTGGCCATTTTGGTCTATGTGCCAGTGAGTTTTTATAAGCATCTCCGGGCATTTCACATGTGCCTCGTAAATAATATACTGCAGGTTAAAAGTTACTGTTAAATAATAAAAAATGACATTAATTCCCTTGGTTGTAAGTCATCCAAGCAGGAAATATAAAATAAAATGCTAGTTCATGAACGATCCAATTCTAGTGAATGGTTGGTTATTCCTTCTTACTTTAATAAATTTATTGATAGAAATGCAAAGGATTGAGAGAAAAATATCAAACTAGCATATTATTGTGTTTACAATGAGTATGGAAATGTTTTCCACTTTCACCTACTACTTCTATTTTTTTTAACTTTGATTTAGAAAAATGGAAGGATCAGTTTTTATATCAAAACTTATCTTCAAAATAGGGAAGAAGTAGATTGAAATTCAGCTGTAGCCTTAAGGCTTAATGTTGATAAGATGCAGTCATATTATCTGTTTGGTGGCATGTTTATTGTCCAGTAGACATTTTGGTGATCATTACAGTGTTCAGGGAAGGAGAAAAATTGAATGGTATTTAGATCTTTTATATATTGTTCACTGAAACTCATATTGCTTTGTGAACCAGAAAAGTGTTCCATTAGAAACAGATGTTCTCTATGCTGCCCTTGAGGGGCTAGCATAAAAATATGAAGGCAGGCAGTGATTGTGGCTCATTTGCTTGTTTTTTTGTTTAGTGGAAGTGATACTTACTGGAATTCTTCTCACTCTAGGTGGTTTGTTTTGGATGCAGAAACGAGGGATCTGGTTTCAATACACACTGATGGCAACGAACAGCTTTCAGTGATGCGCTACTCAGTAGGTAGGCAGACTTGTACAGTCACAATATTTCTGACAAACCAGGTGGGTATTCTGTTAAATGGTGTTAAACTACTCCTCAGGCATTAGAAAACGCACAGCTTTCAAAAGGTTGTTTCAGATGTTTAATATGTAACTAAGGATTTGCTTGCAGATTTGTTTGTGTGCTAAATCCTGGAGTTTTGTAACTGCAAACATCACCGTCACCTTTCTCAGCCTTTTCTTCATGTTAAACTCTGCTGTTTATAAGTGTTAGCTTTGCACACAAAAAAAAAAGGTTCTCAACTAAATAGTTGACAAGTTAACAGAAAAGTCTGTAAAAAGCTTAATATTTCAGTGATATTTTAATATCCTTTTTTGATAGTTTTCAAGTTTATTAATGCAAACACATACAACTAAGCTTGTGTTGGTCTGGAAGTCAGAGCTGTTTGTTGAGTGTTTGCTCTGGGATTACATGGAGTCCAAACCAGTGTCGAGTCTCCTCTTCAGACGTGACGTGACAAATCGTCAGAGGCTGACTCCTCTCTGTTAAAACAGGATGGAAGAACATCCTTGTAAATCATTTTCTTGTTTGCTTTTGGCTCACATGCCACATCAGTGAGCAAAATGTTCCTCTGCTGCTGCCACATGTGCCAAGCATAGCAATTTATTTTAAATCACTGATGTTCATTGACACTAGAGGTGTTTGTGATTCATGGTAGCTCTTTGTCGCCATAGTTGTTTTAAAAGGAGACAACGTAGAATAGAAAAATGCTTATGATGTTTGAATGTTCCATATCTGTAGAAATTTAGTGCTGATTTATATGCAGTCCACACCTCCAAAGTTAAATTATCTGTACAGCAAATATTCTTCTGCATTTTTAGGATGCATAAAACTCAAGTCTGCCTGCTGCCAACAACTTTCAGAAATCCGGTGCAGTCTGAGGGGTTATATCCTGTCCACTGAACACTTATTCTAAAAAAAAGCAGAAGTGAAAGAACATGTCCAAAAAACATACCCACAAAGTAAACAGATGCGGCTGAAAAGCAGCATAATGTAAACAGTTATGAATCCTCCAGAACAATTCATAAGCAGTAGTTTAACTGAAACTATTGTCTTAGCGTTAAATCTGAAATAATTAAAATGCACAAAACAAACATTCTATTTATTTGTATCAAATATTCTATGTTGTAGATGGCACCTTACTTGCAGTTGGATCCCATGACAACTTTATTTACCTCTACGTAGTAACAGAAAATGGAAGAAAGTATAGCAGATATGGAAAATGCACTGTAAGTTTTGGAGCATATATAACCATCAGTTCTTGCATTTTGATGTTATACATACACTAAGATGTTAAGCAGTGAAACCCTCTCCAGAATGATGCTTTTCCCTTTTGGTTCTATCTTTTTCAGCATTTGATTGATTTTAAACTTCAGTCTCTGATGAGTACTGCATCATATAGGACTAATTTATCAGACTATTGCCTGTTCTCTCTAAAATGGGAAATTAGCAGCAAGATGGAGAAATGCCTTGAACCTATATGCTGAAACTTGTTCAAGGAAAATACTACATTTGTTTGGGGGTATTTTCCTCCCATTGATAAAGTACTCCTTTGACAAACATAACATAAGAGTTGTGTAACTACATTACACCATGTACTTTTGGAGGTTGCAAATACGTATTGTTTTCAGTTGTAGTTGTTACTACAAAATTTAAAACGGAGGTATGTGGCCCAGGGTAAATAGAGCTACATGTAGAACAAGTAGTGAAGTTTGTTATTGTTAACACTTAGGTGAGGTTGTCCCAGTGCTAAACAGACGTACTATTTTTTCATGTTAGCTAACATTCTGTCCTGAAGTTCTTTTTAGGTTAGTGGAAATATTTACATAAAGAACAAATGAAACTTAAGGGGATTTGCAAATTATATCACAAAAATAGGTTCACCTTTGAAATGTGACACATTTCTGTGCTGCTAGACATTTCTGTGTGCAGCTGTTGTAGGGGGCACAGGGCTGCCAGGTCAGGCAGCAGCACTGGGTTTGCCCCATCCCTGCCTGAGCTCATGCAGTGAGGAAAGGGCAGAGCCCACAGGGAGCTCAGAGCAGGGCCCCAATGGGGCTGGTGGTGAAGGCAGTGGATATTTGCACCTCAATACAGCATTTCACCACATCACTTACTTTTTTAACCATAGAATATAAAATCACTTGGAGATGGCTAATCCTAACATACATAATATTTAGCTTGCAATGAATTTCAGAGTCTCTGTGAGCTCTTTGAAGATGTATGAGATCATTTATTTCTGTATATCCTATGTATTGGGAGAGAGCATATAGTAATTTAAACCAACATCTGGATGTCGCTCTATCCCACTGCCTTGGCAGGAAAGGGGTTTGTAAAAATTGGTGTGGGAGAATTGAGCATTGTTATACGCAGGCAGAAATGTCAAAGCTTCAAAGCAGATTTCTGTAATCCTTTTCCTTTCAGCGTGAGTGACTGCATGTGGAATACAAAATCAGCAGCATGGTTTGTGTCGGGGCTGAGCTGCCTGCCCCTCCCAGGCGGTGCAGAACGCAGCGATGTGGAGCTGCCCGGAGCTCACTGCGAGGCTGCCGATCCGATTTCACTTGCTCTGCGCCTCCCCCGTGCTGCCTGCCAGCACCCTGGAGGGTCCATACCAGTTTGATGCTAAGCAGGGAGACACCCAGACATGCTCGGGACCAGGAGCACTCTCCTGGCACTGCATCCTTCTGGCATTCTGTCATTCAGTAGCCTCACGGGTGACCTCCAAGTAGTATGACTCAGTCCTGCTGGTAGTCAACTTCTGGTTGTTTCTTCCAGCTTGAATACATTATTTGAATTCTTTTAGAAGGATTTTATCTACTGAACCAGCATTAGCTGGTGCATGAGGGCTGTATGCCTGCTGTGAATTTATATCCCCTCTCAGTCACAACCAGGCATTCTTCTTCTGCTAGAGTGGCAAGTCTGTGACCTGTGGGCTGTTTCCACAGCAAGGGATAGTGTTGGCTGTGATCAGAGCTTCAGATGAGCCAAAACAACCATTTTGACTAGTGCAGCTGTTTTTTAAGGGCTCCAGCTATGCAGTCAGCAGTGTGAAGGTATGGGCTGGGTGTGAACTTCCAGCATGTCAGTAGTTCCTGGCTAGCTGGTGCTGCATCTGTTTGCCTAACATCAGAGATATCTTAGCAAAAGAGGGGCAAGTGCTGTGCAGTTACTGGGAGGGCTGTGGGCTGGAAGCTCCATGGGCAGCCATGCTGAAGTGTTTGGTACACTGGACTTAACCTGAAATTATTAGTGTGCCTGTCCTAGGGCCTGTGGGCATTTTGAACCTTGCACCACTGAAGTCTGAAACAGATAAACACTGCCAGTGGAAGAAAGAGTTTCCATTTAGTCGGATAGTCTTCTTAGCCCGTGATAATATGAATAATTGCATTCATTGTATATAAAGGTACAGAAAAGCAGAGAGTAAAATGTTGCCTTATCAGTGGGCAACTACCAAAGAAAGATTTTAATAGAAAATGGGATCCTCCTATTGCAAATATGATAACAATGTTGTGTTCCAGTTCATCATTTGGTGATCGCTTGCCTGAAGGGATTTTGTAGCCTGGAGCCCCCTGGCCAATTGCTTTGTTCCCTCCCCCCACCACCCCCAGGAATTTTAACAGCTGCCAAATGTCTGGCAGGATTTAGTAAATGACTGACCAATTCTTTTCCATGTTGGAGTTCGATTGCAAATTGGAAGACTTGGAAAATAAGGGGGGGAGAAAAAATCCTAGCCAATTGTTCACTTTTTTTTTTAAATACCAGGTTTGCGTGTCAGTATCATATGTCTCACCCATGACTGCAAAGCAGTTATGTCAATACACAGTTCCTCTGCTTGAGGCAGAGACTACTTCTTAAGTAAACAAATCATAAAGGCCAGCCTTTCCCATAAATGTTTTTCTAGTCTCTTACAGAAGACCTGGGAATAGGGAGACAGGACATGGATATATTTCTACTGTAATTCTGGAAGCAATCAGGATCTCTTAGAGTTTTCTGTGGAAGAAGTTGGTGTGGTGGGTGGCACAGCAGCCAGTGCAGAGCTTCTGCATGGCCCTGGCATGGCTGCTGCAAGGTGGGCCAAGACATCTGTGGGGGGCTGAGGGACACCTTGTTCATAATGCCCACTGAGGGAGGGTCATGAATGGACATCTGACATGAATGGTCAGTCAAGAATGTAGCATTTTGTTGCCTGGCAGAATGAATATGAAGGGGAGAAAATAGATGGTCTTACAAGGGGAAAAGGAGCTGTGAGAAGAAATGGAAGGGTAGAAGAGGAAGAGTGACATGGATGTCATTTTTATTAATTTGCTACCCATGATTCCTACCTTATATAAATTTGTGGCTTCTCTGGAGTCTTTCATAGCTTTATTATTACTATTATTATTATTCCTTCCCTCAAAAAAAGTTTGTGCAGAGAATAAATACTCTGTCCGGCTGCATTTATTTTCTTCCTCAAAATCAAAGCCAGGCGTTTAACCCTCAGTGTGCTCTTGGTGGTGATAACTAAACAACTAGACCAAAGGGTTTTGATTCTTAATATAGATGACCCAGTGCTTATAGGGCAGATACCTTTCAAAGCTGGCACTGACACGGTGCAGGCAAGAAGCACAGCAGAAACAAGCTTAGAAGTGTATTCTTGTAACACCAGTCCATGATATTGTGCTTCTACATGGTGGTTGTTAACCAAGGTATGCCGAGTTTTTAGGATAAGCAAGGGCTATTTGCATGAGCGTGCATTTAATGGAAGTTACTTTAAATGGACAGAGAAATAAAAAGAGCTGTATCTGTCATTTTTGTTAGGCTCTAAAACTGATCCTGTGCAAGTTACTTTCTTTTCTCAATTAGTAGCAATGTGCATGTTCCTGATTCCAGTATAAATTAGAGTTCATCCATATTTTAGCATCATGCCTTCTAGGAGTAAATCATTCTGGAGAGCAAGAGGGCCAGGATTTACAGGAGAGGGTGGGAGAGGCACAATGCCCAGCCTGCATTTGTTTAGCTGTTAGCCAGCGTGGTGCTGTGAGTAAGGAGCCTTTAAAGGAGCACAAGTGAATTGCAGCAGACCTGGGGAGGATGGGAAGGTGGTTTTCTTTTGCTCTTAGCTGTCCCATCTGTGGGTGCAACTTCTGCTTCACTCCAAGTTAAAATTAAGTGTTTCACACTGGTGTTACTTCGTTCTTCTTCAGGGACATTCCAGCTATATTACACACCTTGACTGGTCCCCGGACAACAAGTATATAATGTCAAACTCAGGAGACTATGAAATACTATACTGTAAGTATGAAATTAAATACACTGGAAACAGAAATATGTATTAGCTGTCAGAATATTTAGAAAAGTGTGTTTGATCAGGACTGTACAAAATGCTTACTGACAAAGGGACCGATTTGAACTTGTGTAACCTGATATCTTGATGTTATTCAGAGCTGTGCATTACCTAATGGCAATGCCAAATATAGCTTACTTCTTCACAAGGTCATAAATCAGTTTAACAGCATAGAATTTACAGAACAAGTGGCTCTACATTTTGATGTTGGCCAAAAGTTCTGTAGATTGAAAATAATATATACAGTTGTCTAATTAGTGTCAACAATACCAGTTATTTTGGGGGAACCAAATCAGTGGGCCTGTGCCACAGTTCTCTTCTGGGGTTTCTTGTTTGAAACTTTATCTTGGCTGGTGGTGGTGAAAACTAAGAAAAGCAGTAATGCTACTTTAATGAGTTACTGGTAATAATGTTTTTGTGCTTGTCTTTTTTTAATATGTGAAAATGTGAATGTAATAAAAAGTGGTTATGCCTGAGGATCAACATAATTAGTGTATCTCAGTCTGTTTTTAAATTGGTTTTTATATTCTTCTCTTCCTATGGCTTTAACTAGACCTAAGAGGATAGTAGTTTTTCCCTGTACAGGCAAGAATAGCTAGCAGTTTATAAATGTCTGTCACCTTAGCAAGTTTTTTCTGCCTGTCACAACTTAGGTTTCAAGTCTAGATAGTGCAGTCTATCAAAAGGAAGTGTTGGTGCTTATAATTTCATGTATAGGGAAGAAAAGAACTGTGACCCATTGTTACTGACTTGGCGTATCGCAAGACAATCTTTCCTTTTCTATTCTAGTTAAAAGTTAAAGAACAGTCTAAGGCTTCTCTGGCAGTAGTTGCTCACAGTTTTAAAAGCACAGCTTCCTCAATGATTTATTGAATTTTAGCACATCAGTGGAGCTGGTAGAAAGAAGAAATTACTGTATTACAGACTCTTTTAAAGCATTTTGTAGAGTTAGTCGTCGGGTACTCAAGCTGCAGGGAAGTGTTCTTGAGGTTATGCTATCAGAAGAGGGAAATGAGAAACAAATATGACTCATAAAAACCAAGTAAAGCTTCAAGTATCTGGAATTTGATAAGGTGCTGGTCTGTCTTTGCCTCTACAGTGTAATTCCAGCTTGGATTTAAGGTTCATTTTTTTACTGTGTTAGCATCTCTTTAAAGAGCATGTATGTAAATGTAATTTTGCATTGCATAACTCGTCATTCACTCTTTTATTACAGGGGACATTCCAAGTGGCTGTAAGCTCATCAGGAATCGTTCTGACTGTAAGGATATAGATTGGACAACGTACACTTGTGTGCTAGGCTTCCAGGTGTTTGGTAAGCACTGTTTAACTTGCTTTTAAGCTACTAGCACTGTGCTTTTTGTGTTTTTGTTTGCTTCAATTTGTCACTAGAAGTACACTGTTAATAATTATTAAGGATGGTGTTGAGATCACAGACCAAAGTGACTGACCACAATATTTGTCTGTGATAAAGAGCACCAAGTATTCTATCGACAACGTACAATTGATTTCTATTGTTCTTGAAGTTTGGGGGTTGACTTTCCCACTGTCATTTTAGGCTACCAATTTTGGAGGCTCTGAAGCAAAAAGCTTATATTTTACAGTGCTCATGTGGCACATGTGCATTCTCCTTTGCTTACCTTGTTTTGAGACAGCTAATAAAGAATGTATGAGTGTAGGTTATAGTTCATAAATTAAAATCATGACAGCACTTCGATACCTGTAGTCAAAGGTGAGTGATATACTCTGTAAAGAATAAAAATGCTTTAAACATTAAACAAATTTTTGCCTAGTAGTTTATTTTTAAAATGTACAAAAACAATTTACATAGCTGACAGATCTGCCTTTAATAGTACTCTTTTAGACTCTGGCAAAGCCGTTCAAATTGCTGTTCCTGAAGGCTGCTCTGTTGCCCATAAATGAGGAGCCCCTCCGTGAGGGGTTTAAAAGTAAGGATCAGCCTCTCAGTGAAGTTGTGTGAGCAGGGTGCTGAACATTCCTCTTGCACCACTGAGCTCAGGCACCTACCTTTGGTCTTCATTTTGGTAGAAATGCTAAAAGCAAGTAAATCAGCAAATTCTTTAGAGGTGAGGATTAGGTCTACAAATCTTCTCTTCACAGCTACTAGGAGTTCAACTTTGAATACCAGTTTACGTGCAGGGTAGGAGAAAATCAATGAAGTGTGAGTCCTTTCTGTAGCTTCTGACATCTCTCATGCGTATTTTAAGGGCTGTCATGTGCTTAACTAGCAAGTAAACTCAAAGTGAGGGCTAACACTGACACACTTGTGTGGCATATTGGTTGGGTGGAAGGCATTTGGTGCTTAATAACCAGGTATGATTTCCTTTACAGATACTAAAGATCTGAAACAGAACAGGAAAAATAAAGAGATCAGAGAAGGAAGCTGACTAGTTGGTAGACTGCATGAATGTATCTGAGTTCTCTGGAGCTTGAGGCAGGTAGCACAAATAACCAGGAGCATTCTCTTTCTGGAGCTGAGTGCTGTTGCTTATGGCTAGCTTGATGAAAATACTGACTTCCATTAACCTGACAACTGTGAACCAGATTGTGTATTTGTAGGTGTTTTTATTCAGTCTGTCTGGGAGAAGCAGAAGGTGGCTGGGGGTATCCTTCTGATGCTCTGTTCACCTAAGCCTATGCTTACAAGGAATTGGACCATAGCAGTCATTTCCTCACTGGCTTTGCTGCTGTGACAGAAGTAATAGTGCAGCACAAAAGCTCTTTTTGAAATAGAGTGTCAGAAGATTCAGGAGATGCTACAGTAACTGAAAAGCAAAACTCTGATGCTAATATGTCTTTCTCCAGGAGCAAGGAAAACTGTGTAAGGACTGCATATTCCCTCTGGAGTAGGCTTGGAGCTGAAACATTTTACATTTTTTTGCAGAGTACTAAAATCTTCCAGAAACATGGAGATAGCAGACTCTGTTGCTGCTGAACTTTTACCACTACATTGGGTGGTAGAGCAGACAGAATAAGGGGAGCAGCTCTCTGAATCCCAGGGCTTTCCCAGAAGTGTCCTTTACTCCTGACCTAAGGAGGTGAGATGTGGGAGTGCAGAAAGAGCTTGTTACCTAGACCACTGGCTTTGTCTTTTTAACAGCTGTTAGATAGAAGCTGCTACTAGTGACTGGGGCCAGGCTGGACATGAGCAGCTCCCATAACCACTGTTCTGAGAAACCATTTTACTTTTTGCTTTCAAAATTGGAAAAGTCTCCTCATCCTGCCTGCATTCTCTTTTGGATTAATACAAACTTTAACCACTCTGAATTAAGTTTAATTAGTCTCAACTGCTCTCAAAATCTTCAGTGTGCCAGAGGACCTGGGAATGAAGGAGATAAAGCAGATAATTCTGGGGCAGAACAGAATATATTTAAACTTGTAGCCAAGATTCATCAAGCCCTAATTTTGTAGTGTCTGCTAGTCTGACACTCTTTGCAGAAACTTAAAATTATGGTTTGGCCTCAGACAAAGGCAAGTATTTTCCCATTAAATCAGACAGTGCAGCTAAGCCAACCTATCAGATATTTCCTAGTCTGGCTTTGACCTGAGAGTCAGCTGGCTCAGGGATCCAAGCAAGCCAGGGGCTGCTCACTGCTGTTCAGGAGAGAGGGTTAAGTCTGTGGGATTTGGGCTTTTGGGTGTATGTGTCTTACAATTCATCTCTGTGAGTAGTGTGCCATAAGATCAGGCATTACACTATTGTCAGCAGAGAGAAAAGAATGGAAATGTGTGGTTTGGATGAGAATATTATCACTCCTTTTGGCAGTTGCTGTTTCTATTGGCTCAGCAGTATCATCACTCTACACCCCAAGCACTCGAAGTCGCTCTCTGGTTTGCTGCACATTTCCCACACTTTTGTCTGAACAGATTCTTTTGAGAGGCTTACTGCTGTCTAGCAGAATTTGTTAAAATTGAAGTGCTGCTGTAGTGCCTCATGACAATGTCCTATTATTTTAGGGGTTTTTCTTATTTTTACAGTTATTAAGAATTTTTGCAGTTACATTAAGAACTCTCAAGACTCAGTCATGTTAATGTCTTGGATTTTTTCATGTTTGCCTGATGCATTGAAAGCAAATCCTGCTGTCTTATGACAAAGGGTTGCCTTACCTTTGGAGCTGCTAAAGGACTTTGTGAACATAAAAGATGTTTAATAAAAGCTTCAATCTTGAATATTAGTCCTTTTAATCTTAAATTAAAAAGAAGAGGAAATTAAAAAGAAGAGGAAATTGCATAGTTCTTTGTCAAAGTCTGCCTGCCTAAGGTGGTAGGTGAAACTTCAGGCATTTATTACTCCCACATGATGACAGTATTTCATATATAGAAAGAATGAGAAAAGATAAAATTCATTCATGTTGAAGTACTTGAAAATTCTTAAATAGTGTACATTTTTTACTTTGATTTCATTGACGAGAGAACACTAAAATGTTTCTGACTACTTTCCTTAGCACTTTATTTCTTTATTTAGTAAATTACCTACAGTGTAGCTTATTGGCACTGTAACAAGTTCAACAAGCTGCCTTTGTTACTCTTCAGAGAAAATAAAGTTCTTACTCCACCCACTAAAGAATGGGAAAAAACAGCTTTAAAGTTAAATGCTATTTGCCATTTTGCTTAAAAACAAGAAGATAAGGCAATTCTGAGTTGGCTTTTTGGGCTGTATAAAACAGTAGACAGCACATGGTTTTTATTTTACTGAAGTCAATGGCTGTAAGGGAGGAAGAAGATATTTTCATATCTGATCATCAACATTCCTCTCAGTCCGTCAGACACACAGTTTTTTGGGGTGGAGGTGAAATTTGAGGGGGTAAAATTCCTCCTAACTCCTAGACCTTATCAGAAACCCAAGTCTGAGCTTAAAAGCATGGTACATTTGGCTTAAATTAGTATCTTACAATCACTTTCTTACCTTTTGTTCAGCTTTCCTTTTAGATGTGAGTTATCTGGTTTGTTATGGGAATATCTAAGGTCTTTATTTTTTGTTTAAAAAATTTGTTTAGAGTCTCTCCTGTCCCCAGTTTGTTTTTCATCTAGGAAATGTTATTTTGTCTAGACGTATGTGTCATTCTTTTGACTTAAAACCCTATTGAATTGTACTTAAGCACTTGACAGCACTTATATCTATGAAACTCACACAGGCTGGGTTTTTGTGCAGAGTATCATCAATCAGTTGTCTTCTTTGAGCTAATACAAGGCAAAGCAATTAAACCAGAAGAACCATAATGTACAGTACCTGGGTTTGTCCAATGCTTCAGCATCACTGTTGCTTTTAAAATGTCTGTGCATGAATGATAGTATTAGGAGCTACCAGTTTTAGCAGCAGACTTAATCTAAAGACAAGGTATAAAGGAGACTGAGGTTTTGAACAGGAAACGTATGTTAAACCCAAGATGTTATCCTGGCTGAAACTGAGGATTTGGGAGAGCAGAGTTGGGGGAGCAGCATTAGACTAGAAAAATGTGAATTACATTTAATGCAATGCACCTTCCATTTTCCAGTTGAGTTTCTGTCTTACCTTTTCCTCATCTTGCATTTTCTCACAGCTTTATAGATTTTATTTTTGTTCGTGAATTGTCTGTTAGTTTCCAAAACTACCATCACTAAATATCTGCTGTACTTTTTCCTAGGAGTTTGGCCCGAAGGATCAGATGGGACAGACATAAATGCCCTTGTCAGATCCCATAACCGAAAAGTGATAGCAGTTGCTGATGATTTTTGTAAAGTCCATCTCTTTCAGTATCCCTGTTCCAAGCCAAAGGTAAGTCTAGAACAGTCTAGTCCATGTGCTTGTTTACATTGCTGAAGCTTTCCTTGCTTCCAGCATAGTTGTTTTGGAACCTGGCAGGCAAACATTTATTTTATAACCAAGAACTCCCATTAATTTAACATATAAAATACAAAGTTTAAAATAATATAAATATAAAACAATATACCTGAAATACTGTCAATAGTTGTCCTTAAATTGTGGAGATGAGGCTTGATGTTTTGTGTTTGCTGGCCTTAGTGTTAGGTCCATTACTTTTTCTGTAAAGATCCAAATCTGTTCCAAGTTGCAAAGAAGAGAGGATGTATTGCAGTGGAAAATCTAATATAAATATAAGTCTTTACTCTTTTTTGAGCGAAGATCTCTCTGGAAGGGCCAAGCAAAAATAGTAGTAGTTTTAATATTCTGTTTTGAGTGCTCTTCTGGTCAACATGTGATGTATGTTTCTGCTTGTTTTCAATAGGCCCCAAGTCACAAATACAGCGCTCACAGTAGTCATGTGACAAATGTCAGCTTCACTCATAGCGACGGTCACTTGATTTCAACTGGAGGCAAAGATATGAGTATTATTCAGTGGAAACTTGTGGAGAAGGTAACTCTGCCACCAAATGACATTGTGCTGGATATTGGTGCCACCAAAGTGCCCATCCCTGCTGGTGAGAACGCTGTGCAGCCTCCTGCACATCTCCCGCAGCCTTTTAACGAAGTGAACCCAAACGAGAGCGTAACTGGCAGCTCTCCAGCTTCCTTGGAGAGCAACCTGGAGCAGTCTGCAGAGGCCAGCGAGGAGCAAAGCGAGGAGCAAAGCGAGGGAAGCAGCGTGGATCCTGCCGAGCCGAGCTATGAGGAGCCCTCCAACGAGCTGAGCGAGGAGCACAGCGAGTCCACGGTCACGGAGGAGCAGCAGGATAACTCACCGGTGTCTTAACGCTCCCAGCTCAGGAGGTTGATATTTTCCCTTGGTGTGCGTGCTTTCATTACGAGGGTGAGGGTTCAAATAGGGAAGAGTAGCTGAGATTCATGACCACTCCAGATTTTGAGTTTCAGTGAGATTTTTAGTCTGAGCTTCAGTTCAACGTGTGAATCCATCCCAAGGGCCTGGCTTGATGGTCTGTAGCAAGATCTGGTCGCAGTTAGTAGTGGACATTACCATAGATCCATTTCAGTTCTGAAATTGCTGTCAGGAAGTGGCATGAAATACATGCTGGAAAAAAGGTTAGCTCTGAGAATTAGCTGAAGTAGACCACCTTAACTATGTGAAAGTGCTTTCTAAAAGAACTGAGCTGATGGGAAGTGCTGAGCTGTTCCAGCTGGGGAGCACTGTGCTGCTTTTTCCAGGTGCAAAGACAAACAGAATGAGAAAACCAACCAAAAAGCTCGTCATAGGGCTGTTTTCCTTTGTTTTTTCTTAATGAGAAAAATAGAGGAAAAAATAATGTAACAATGCCACTTGTATGGCAATGCCTTCTTGATCTAACACATATGCAATTTTCTAACACTACTAATTCCTCATGGAGTCTGGATGTGTTCAAAGTTGGTCTGCCCTGGGTGCTGCTAGTTCTAAGGCAAATCCTGGCGAGGAATGGTGTCGGCTGTTCCATTTTCACCGACTCTGTAGTAGCAGACTAACCAAATACTGGCGTGTTTCACTTTTCATTATCTGAAAGTTGACTTAAACCATAGGACATAATTGTCTCTTCAAGGAATTGCTTGCCTAGAGAGTTGGAAACTTGAGAGAATCTTTACAGTGACTTTGATGTGAACAGCAGAGGAAGCATGACAAGAACACAGAAGTCAGATGGGCTCCAGTTAAACTTTAAGCCTTCAAGCAGAACTTGCTCCATCCCTAGTATGAAAAATATAAATACATTTAACTTAAATTATTAAATTGGTGCTTAGAATTAGTAAGTTGATAATATTTTCTTCTGAATTTTTAGAGGTAATTCTTAAGTATCATTAAACTGCAATCTCTACTTTCTGTTTTTTCCCCTGGCTTCTTTAGCAGTTGTGATATAACTATACAGTAATTTAGATGATGATAATGATGTGATTTTTTTGTTGTTTTTCCTAGACTTGCTGATCTATTGTTTTTGTGATTTTATTTCCACCCCACCCCTCCCTGGGTTGCTCTAAGCCATGCAGCTCTCATGTGGCTATACCTGGCCAGTTACAGGATATCTTGGCATTTGTTATGCATTTGGAAAGTACTTTTTTTACGAAGTTTGTCAGATAGCTATGTTTTTTTCTTAAGTGCATACATTTCCTACTTTAAAAAAGGTATAGATTTACTGGCAGATATCCATTTCCTATTACTTGTTTATATTTTGATTACATAGAATTTTCTTTTTTATCTTGCTGCATTGTGCTGGTATTTTAGTTCTTAGTTAGAATATCATGTTTAGAAACTTTGGATGAGTTCATAAGTCTTAATTGTGCAAGCGTTTACGTGATTGTGCCATTCCAAAGTGCATCAAAACTGTCATTCCCTTACTAGTATCTTCTCAGGAGAAATGCTACAGATCAGGTATTTAGTCATCATTTGGAAAGATAAAAACAAATGGACTCCCAAAGGACATTTAGAACATTTATATATAAAATATATAAATATATATATACACACATATATATATATAGAAAAAAAATATCCTCTTGTTTACAACAGTTCCAGAGAACCTCAAAGTAGTTCCCTTCAGATGGAGGGAGATATGGATTCCAAGCAACCCATCTGTTTAAACTGTGCTCTGTACATAGAGTTTTACTGGAGAGCTCTAGTATGCCTGACTTGCAAATTTGCCAAATAGCAGCAGTGGAAGATAAAGGTCAGCTCATCGAAGTTCTTGGTTACAAATGAGGAATATGCTGTAGGTTTAGAAAATAATCTTAATTAATGAGAAAGGATAGAAGAGCCAACGAGGCACAGAGAGCTCTGTTGTTTTTATGAACTCCACATAAGCAACACATTTCTCTTTGGAACATCTGTCACCTGGGGTTGCCATGTAAGTGAGAGTTAGAGTTATGATATTCTTGTGTAGTTCAGAAGACTCTACTAATATGCAAAAAGCCTTACAGCTTTCAATTGCTGGCAACTACTGTTTAACAAATAATTAAATCTGTGATAATGGATGGAAATGGGTGGGATTATGTAACTGTAGATGTTTTAGAAAAATAATTGTGAATGAATTATGATTAAGAGTGTTTCATGTGAAGATGTTTGAGCCATTTCTATCTATCATGCATTCCTGTCTTGAGGCAGAAAACTTTGAAGATTAAAAAAAATAAAATAATCAAAATAAAATGTTGCTTTGTCTTTCTTCATATCTGTTCTGGTTCCCTCTGTACATAAAGTGGATGCTGTCATCACAGTTGCAATGTCTGGGTCTGTGATTTTGAAAGAACTTTTTCAGCGTGTGCTTTTTTGATAACCTCCCAGGCTGTCTAAAAATAAGTTAACTCAGCATCATTAATAGTGTTGGCAGACCTAAATATTGCTCTTGTTTGTCTCAAAAGTTCTATGCCATTTCCCTTTTCCATTTGTCATGAAGAGCCTACTGGCATTATCCTTCTGTAGCTAATAGATGGGTGGCAGAGTGTTAGGAATAGGTGTTTGTCCTGCTGCACAGTGCAGTCTGCCTTCCAAGATTCTGCCCAGAACTTTCTTCTGGAAGTCATGAAGGAGGTGTACAAGCTTATTTTGGCTATAATGTATTAAATACCACAATGTTTCCCCATTCCTCATAGTCTCTGTCCAGGTGCAGATGCAGGAGGTCACAATATGCTGAATATATTCCTTGTGAGACATTCTGCTTTTTGGATCATTCACATTTCTTGCATCTGGTTTCTGTCCTTCACAAAAGGGGAGGGTGGGGTGCAGAAGGAGAAAACCTGCAGGATAGACAAATACCTCATGTTTATCCTCACTTAAAGGAAAAGCAAACAAAAAACATCATTGCCACCCTGAGTTTGACTGGAAACTTCGAGTCTTCTTTTCCACCCAATTGTCAGGAGAATGCTGCGGTTCTACCATGAGCAACAAGCAGATGTCCCAAGGTCATGCTGTGCTGTTCCTGGCACACCTGCAGCTGTGCACTGCTGTGCTTTTCTATGCTCTGCTCCCTTTCTCTCCAGCTCAAGGCTTTTGCTACCTCTTCTCCTGGGATTCTCCGTAAGGCAGGTGTGTTCCTGAAGAGTAGGTAAGCTGGTCTTTGAGTGCTTGTTTGTGATGCAGGGCTGCCCAGTGCCCACTCTCTTCACCTGGGACAGCAGCATCTGCTGTGGGTTCAGGAAGCTGCAGTCATAGTCTTTGTTGTGTGGAGATGAAGTTCAGGGTGGAAGCACCACTGAGCTCGTAAAACTATAACAGCATCCCATTTTACACAATGGAAAGCTTAAATTCAAGTCTGTATTAAAATGTTTGTATAGTTACATAGTAAAGTACTGGCAAGTTATGGAGGATGCTTAGGGATTCTTGCAGTCTGTGTCCATGTGGGGTGAATTTTGTGAAATGATCCTGGGTTTTATGGACATGACCACATAGTGTGGGTTTTTTTTTTCCCGTGGAAGTTTCAGGATAGGTGAGGAACAGGCTGGGGATGTGGTTGGGTAGTGATGAACAATGAGTTTCTTAGGTTTGATGTCACTGGAATTCTCATAAATGACTAGTACTAGTTTTTGTGTATGATGCATTTCAAGTTCTAGCCTCTTTCTTCTTTTAATCATCCCTAGAAAGCATAGATCCTGACTTAGTCTATGAAAATAAGGCAAAAATTAAATGTTGATTATTACAGTCTACACTGAACAGTATATTGTATTTTCTACTTCGTGCTTCACTCCATGTGTTATACCCCCTTATATTTCCTTCACTTCACTGCAGTATTTCAGTTGAATCAGGATGAAGAAAATAGAATGTCCTTGTGAAATTTAAGCTTGGCCAAAACATCCAAACAAAAAATTCTCATTTCCACAGCCTCTTGCCAATAAAATGTGGGCTCCTGGCAATGGAAGGGTTAATGTTACATGGGGTGGATTTTACTTGAGTGATATTTGTGCTGCATGTTTGCTTTCCTCCTGAACAAGTCCAAGCCCATTGCCTAATCTTTATTTCTGACAGATGTTTTATGTACTAATACTTTAATCAACTGAGAATGAAAAACTGCTTACAGTAGGATTATACCATTTGGAACCCTGGCCAGTGTACACATTTTAATGTATTTAATGTGCTTGGGGTGGCTTTGTGTGCACATACATGTATGCAGGCATCAAATGGATATGGCTGCTCTAGGCCTTTTTTTTTTGTGTGGATTGAAAGAGAGATGCAAGTGACTTCACAGTTAATTAAGAAGGTTTAGGAGCACAGAACAAAAAGCATTCCCAGCAGAATGGCAAAGCAAGAGGACTGGGAGAGGAGGGGTAGTTGTGGAACTGGTTTTACACTGGCTCCCCACCACACACCCCAAATTTCCCTTTACTAGGTTTTGTCTGTCTGTATGCTAAAGCCTATAAAAGCTTTCACTTCTGTTGGATGTACCAGGTGGTTAAAAGGTGGTTTTGAGAAAGCAGGTTTATGGAGATTTTGGCTGGGTTTTCCTTTTAACAAACAATTCTAGAGAACACCTTTCTTCCAAAAGTTCTAAGGAACCAAAATCTACAAACAGCCTTCATCTTTAAGGGATATGTATGTTGTGATTTTTACGGCCCAGTATCCTTTTCAGAAGAGGACCTCTGGACACCTCCCAGCTCTCACCAACCAAGAGACTGGCAGGGCCAGCAGGGTCCATGCCTTACTAGCAGCCTCTGCTGTGTAGCTCTGTGTGTCACAATATTTTTTCTCTTAGATAACCACCACACAAGTTGGTTCCTTGTAAAAAACCAAACAACTTTCTCTAAGTTCTTAAAGACTGACTGAATCGTAGTCAGTTGCCTTGTCCCAGCTTTATTTTTTGATGAGTGCCTTTAAGTTACTATTTCTCTATCAGAGATCAGTCCTTGCACTGGCAATAATTTTTTTTTTCCTTTTAGGCTCTCTTAAGCCCATTCACACTCTCCTATGCACTTATAGCTGCATACAGGGAAATCAGAGAAGAGGAAGGTCATGAGCTGTCTGCACCAGACAAGGGATACAGCTTCAAACGTTATCTAGGATTTAAGTATAAAAATCCCTGGAATTTTGTACTCTCTCAGTGAGTGTCTCTGGTGTTGGGGAGACACTGACAATAGAACTGGGAGCTTGTAAAACCATGCATGTCCTAGGTAAAAGGAACTTGGAATAGTCTTGGTGTTATTGCTACATCAGGAAGGCCTGGGGGCTCACCTCACAGCTTGGGAAACAAGCCAAAAAAACCCAAAAACAAACAAATAAATTATAGTCAAAGCTTTTGGCTTTAGCAAAGCAGGCAAAAAGTTTTCCATCTGATAGCTAAAGAAGAAGGAGCAAACAGAGCTATGTGTGCACAGAGCAGCCCACTGTAGGCCAAAGTTGCTCTGCTATGTTTCCTCTGCTCCAGAAGTATGAGCAGGATCCCTGCTATAGGTGGGCACTCTTTCCTAATGATGCTGCAGATTTTACTTTGTTTTCAGCCTTGCGTTGATCAGAATTTTTACTTGAAGAACCAGACAACACAGAATTGAGAAGAGATTCAACATCTTGTTCAGACACAGATTCCTCCATTGCTAATGCTAAACAGAGATTTTCATCACTGTCTACTGTGAAATGACTGTTGCATAGACAGGGCTCCTGAAAGGATCCCATTTGCCCCAAGTTTGGCAAAGGGAAAATGAAATGCCAATTGAGCGTGTAAAGCTGGGTTTCTTATGTCAAAAGTTGTAATGCATTTTTAGATTGATTCACAAATCAGGAGATCTGCAGTTCCATGGGTTTTCTGCCAGCTGGGAAGGAAACAGATGTGAAGCATTTTAAACTTTCATAAAAGCATACCTATGAGGGATTTTTCAGGACAGATGTCCATTCCACCCTTTGCCAGGGCCATATGGATCTGCTTACATTATATTTTGTGTGGGTGTTCATAAAAGTTCTTCTTATATTGGAGTATTTTGTATTAGACTCCATAATTGTCTAGGGACAAAACCAAAACCACACAAACTGCTTGAATATTATCTTCCAAATTTCTCTCTCAGTGGCCTTCCTAGGTTTGTACCTCTGAAACATCTTTGCCTGAGTAGACCTCTTGCTCTGATAGATTTTAATTCAATTATACATAACATTTCAGAATGTTTTTTCTCTCTTAAGAGCAGGACAACCTTCCAGGCTATTTCTAGCAATTAAATCAGAGTTGTTCGCCCTAACAGCAAAGAGGGGAACAGGTTCAGTTTGCCTAGGACTTGTGTCATTGCTAACCCATGTGGCATTCCTGCAGTTCCTGCAGTTTCACTTCCTTGGATTACTTTCTCCTGGAGTACTGGCAGTTTAGCAGTAGCATGCAGGCTATTGCAATCCATAAATTTCTCAGAAAGGGAGGGAGAAGATTTGGTATGCAGTGTTCCCATTTACTGCTTTGCTTTGATTTTTTCCTTCATTCCACAGATTTAAATCTGTTTGACTGGAAATGAGTGAAGGAACACATTGACACAAAGACTGACGCAGGTTTGACTGGAAAGTTTATTCCTAAGTTCCCCCCATCTCTTTGGAGCCTGACCAACATCACAAATTTTAATGTCACAGATAGCGTGATAGAAATTCTGGCTTAGCTGTGCTGTAAGAAAAGACCAATGGGAACTATGGCCTGTGTCCCATTTTTGGGTTCTGAATGATTGCCAATTATAATCTCTCCCACTGCAGGCAGTGTCTCCCCAGAATCACCCTGTGGGAACTGATCATAACTCTGTGGCAAAGAGCAGAAAGGGGTTTGTGCACAGGGGGAAGGGCTGCAGATGAGGAGAGCTGCCATAAATGGCTTAGCTGACGGCCCAGCTTTTTGCTGAATTGAAAACTTGTCTCTCTGGAAATCATGGGAATCGGCTTAGGATTCATCTGCATGGAGCTGTGTGTGCAGAGAGCTTGGCCTGGGGGTGCTGTGCTCTGTGCACATCTGATGTGCCACGTCACTGTGAAATATGCATTGGATGGAATGTGCGTGGAGCAGAGGGAATGAGGATCATGTGTGCAAAGGGATAAGCAAGGTTTTGATCAGCCCAACATGGAACCCTTTTGTTGCCCTTAGCCTGATTTGTTTGTTTTGCCTTGTTCCTGCACGTTTTCAAAGGCCCTTCATGAGGTTTGTTCCTGGTAGTTCTCACGGAGTTTCAGCTCGGAGTGATTTTCAGGGCAGAGCCCCATTTAAACAGCAGCAAAACACACCATTGTTTTGTTCTGCAATCCAGGTGGTGGTTTGGTGAAACACTGCAGGAGTGAGGCTCCACAGTGACTGAGTATGGCTGTGAGAAAAAGCCCATCAAAGTAGAGGTGCCAGCTAAGAGGCCAGTGCAGTACAGGTACACCATTTCTGCTGCAGGTATTTAATTGTGGTGATTAGACTTATTTGCCTTTAGTACTTGTTTTGGCTGAGTAGTGTTGATTTGTGTTTCTCTTTGACTCACATGCACCAACCACTGCCCAGGAATATATACATGTATATAAACTAATATAATTACAGTTCTTGCCCCCTGACCCTGTGGTACTGCATAGGAGCTTGCAGCTTTTTTTGACATTCATTTGGAAAAAGATCCTCCCCTTCTTACCATGAATATAGAAATTTCACACCAGGCAAATTCGAATCTAGCATTAAAAAATAGTCATGGAAGTTTGAAGTGGAAAGGTGAATCTGAGAGTTGATTACAGGAAGGAAATATGTTATCTCCTATGACTGACACAACAAAAGAGGCAATTGCACCATTGAATTTTCTTAAGCATAACAGACAAGTGATTTCCAAACACTGGCATAGGGAGTTGGGCTGTTTCAACAGTGAATATATTCTAGGAAATTATTTTATGTTTCTTGAGCCATTTGAAAAGTGAAAGAAGGGAGAAAGCTGCAAAAGGGGATTTGCATGGATGGGTCATCCTACTTCTCATAGCAAAGGAATGTACTCACCAGTACAGTACTTTGCAGGTTGGATGGTGGATTTGGGATTCTCATTCTTTAAACTACAGGAATATGACCTTTCAAAGGGGTCTTTTATTTTCTAGTAGAGAAGAGGTAATAGGAAGAATGTTGTGCAATGTTTTGTCAAAACTTGTTTCAAGGCAGACTTTCCTGAACGATTTTCCTTGCATCCATCCAGGAATATATTCTATTTTAAAAAAAGCTCATGGGGTCAGTATGTGGATAAAGCCCTCTGTTCATCAGAAATCATACCCTCATCCTTCCCTGCACCCTATGGGAGACTCAGATTTCATTATTTTCCTTTTCTATCCAGGCAGGTTTCAAGTATCTTCCCTCCCTCAGGTATTCTGTGGTTCTGCAATAGCTCTTTCTTTAGCATACAGAAACTAATAATGGTTAATTCGACCATTGCCCTTAAATAAAACACATATTCAAGCTTTTGAACTTGTTCATCCAATGTTCCCCTGAACACCCCATCTGTGATAAAGGCTATGCAGGTTGCCTCTACCTGTGAGATCCTGGACATTCTGTACTGTAGCAGTGGCCAGTCCTGTTTGTCCAGCTGTGTTTTAGTGTCCCTAATTTGTCCCTGACCACCACCTTGGTACAAATTGGAGCTGGGTTGATGACTGGCTGTGTTGCTGTCTGTCTTTCCACAAGCTGAAAATCTGCCTGGCTGGAAAGATGCTCACACCTCCCAGCTTAGACCTGGGAAGTGCCTGTACCCACTGATGACAGGAGGATATGCAACAGGACTATTTTATTGCTCATGTTGGAGCTAGTGGATAGCTTGGGAAACCCTACAGCTTTGCAGAAATTTAAGCAATGATATTTTGGATTTTTTTTAATTATATTTTTTCCATTCTTGGTGAAATACTTTGATTAATTTACAGTACCTTTGTTACAGCTGTGATTACCTAAGTTGGCTCTGTAGGCTTGTACTAACATTGAAACTAAGCAGTGCTGCACAGTTACATTTTAACAGTTACATTTTAACTTGGGAAATATTTTCAAAAAATATATCGTGTTCTGCATGTATTTTTCGTATTTCTTTATTCTCATTCCCTCGCAGAACATCTGGTATTTTAACTTAGTGCAGGTGGAAACCGATTATATAATCTTTTTACCAAAACTTTGACCCCATGGTGTATGGTATCAGTTATCAGGGTCTCTACTTTGGGCAGTGATCAAAAAGATGTTTTTTCTCTTTTTCATCAAACTGTGAGTGTGTGGAAATAGGCTTTTGCCTCTCAAGAACATTTCAAGATAGGGCTTTGGCAGTGCTGGTTTTGGTGGTGGTGGTGGCTTGGGTTTTTGTTGTTGTTGGACTTTTTTAATTAGCAAGTTGTATTTTGATGTAGCTGATCTCTCAGGTGTAAGCTGCTCATCTTCTGGGAAGGAATGCCAAGGGTATTCTGCTTGCCACTGACAAAGTTTTGTTGCCACGTTGGCTTGTGAGCAAACACTTCTCTCCAGCTCCATCTCTGCATTGCAACCAGCTTTGCCAAGAAACTGCAAAAGGCAAGATGAATTTCAAAAAATACTTTCAGCAACATATAAAATCCTAGAACTATGGAATCATTTAGGCTGGAGAAGATCTCTGAGGTCACTGATTCCAACCATTAACCCACCAATGCAAGTCCACCACTAAACAGTGTCCCTGAGTGCCCCATCTGCATGGCCTTTAAATCCCTCCAGGGATGCTGACACAACCATTTCCCTAAGCAGCCTGTCCCAATGACAGCTCTTTTAGTGAAGGTTTTTTCCCCCAATATCTAATCTAAACCTTCCCTGGCACAATGCAAGGCTTTCTCCTCTTGTCCTGCCTCTTGTTACCCGGGAGAAGAGTCCAAACCCCACCTCCCTACAATGTCCTTTGGGGCAGTAGAGAGTGACTGTAGAGAGTTATAAGGTCCCCACAGAGCTTCCTTTTCTTCAGGCTCAACAACTTCAGTTGCTTTTTCCTTGCAGGCAATGCAAACCCATCACCCTGGTGAGATGCAGGTGTCAGATCCTTGGGCTGTGCTTCTTGCTGCCAAAGTTGGCTTCTGTGTGTGCATTGTGAGCTCTTCCACGGGGAGCAGCTGCTCCCAGCCACCACCTGGGAGGCTGAACTCTGCCTTGGAAGTTCAATTCAGCTGCTCAGGCTGATCATCCTCCATATGGGACAGAACGTTTGTGTTAGTTTGGAATTTTCTTTGTGCAACATGCTGCTAATGAATGAGTTGCTTCTGTTCAGCTTTTCCACCAAAGGAGGAAGGCTAGGCCTTCTGAATTAAGTGAGATGTGCACATGTCCATGTGTGGCTGTGGCTGTTTAACTAGGCTGATGCAGCTGGCTGTGCAGGGCTGTCCCAGGAGAGAGGACCCTGCTGGTGCAAGGCTGCAGGGCACAGGGGATGGTGTGTGTGGGCTCTTCTTGCTGACATCCCATTTCCTGGGATCCAGACACAGACCTTCCATAGGCATGCTTGCCAGGCTGTGGATACCTGCTGAACATTGTTTTCATCTTAATATATTGCACCTATAAAATTTTTAGCCAGGGCCCTTGGAGGGAGGCTTGTATTAATTCCTTTGCTGAACTCTTCTGATGGGCAGAAAAGCCATTTTAACAGACAGCTCTCACTCTGCTTCTCCTCAGATGGGAAAGACAGAGTTGCTAGTGAATTAACTGGTTTATTTTTCTGTAGAGATCATGGTTATGTGAGGTAGTAATGACTGAGTACTAATAAGCTTCTTGTCAGAGAGAAGAGCATTGAAAAAGTGTAATTTTATGTAAAAAAAGGTTTATGTAGAGCTCTGTCTGCATGGATATAAGAAATCACACCTGCCATCTAAAGCTGCTGTGAGGTTTTAGATGTGAGGTTTTTGATGGAAGGTTTAGGATCATCCCACCCCTGCTTTGCCAGCTGCCAGCTGGGCTGGTGGGTTTTTTCCTTGCTGTGCCCTTGGAGGTGATCCTCCTACAGCAATGGCTTCTAGTGGGAGCCACATGGGCTCTCCCTGAGCTCTGCCATACTGCAGGCAGTGTTGAAACACTTAGACACCAGGGATATGACTCAGATGCCTGTGCTAGATAAGCAAAAATAAAATAAGAATCAAAAGGAAACCCTCTGGAAGGAGGGGAGGGCCTACATGCATGTTTAATTGGACAAAAATCAGGCATTTTAAAGCCTTCCTGAGAAAAACAAGCTAAGCCTTAAGCTAAAATGCTCCACAGCCATTTTGACAGCCATTCCCTCCCCTCCAGCTGATATAACAAATGGAACCAGTTTCCACCCCCATCCCTCTTTTATCTGTTTCCCTTCAGTAAAGTCTGAAGAAAGTATTTCTGCTCCCTCACCCTCCTCAAACCAGGAGGCTGCTTGATATCGCCTTGATCCACGGGAAATGGGATGAAGACTGTGATGGGATGGTTTGTTCCATTACAGATGTGCACAGCTCCTTTACCCCCAAGGCACAGGGTGCCAGAAGGTGACAGCTCTGCATGTGCCTGCAGCTGCCTCAAAAAAAGGTCTGAAATACATATATGTGGTGGGAGAGAAGCACGAGGGTTTTAAGCACACATTTATGAAAATATGAGAGCTTAAGAAGAATTGGGTCACATCTGACTGCTACCATCTGGCCCACTTCACTCCAAGATTACCCAGGAATGTATTTCACATGTGCCTTTGGAACAAGATTGTGAGCTGCCAAAAAGAAAATATTTTACAGCTGAGCATTGCGTTTTGCTCGGAGCAGTTCAAATGTAATATCCCAAGGAGGAGGATTCCACCAGCAGGTATCAGGCAGGGAATTTGGGCTCAGTCCCTTTGTTTTGTCTGTGCAGTTTTGTAATATGGGACTCTTTGCTGATTGCTGGATTTGTTTTAAAGATCCTTGGTTAGAACAGGAGCTTCCCGATGGAGAGTGGATTCTTAAGCCAGAGCCCAGGGTAGGCAGCTGAGCTTGTGTTACACTGTAGTCACAGCTCAAACGAGGTGGCTGACCTTGTGCAAACAGCACCTCAGGAGCACCCGTGGGGAGAGCTGTGCCTGGGGGAGGCACCTTGGATGGAGGCTGGAGATGTCTGAGTGCTGCTCCCAGCTCTGTGGGGAAGTTTCCCCCAAAGGGCTCCACCCATGTGTTTCTCTGTGTGCATAGCATGAGGGCATCCCCTTCTGCAAAACTGGGTGTGCTGCCTTGCCAGATATGGATATATAGATATATAAAGACAAATGTTATTCAATATGTTTTAAAACATATGAAAATGGATTTTGTGGTGATGATGATACATACTTGCAACGATGCACAAATTTCTCCATGGCACACCAGCACGTGGGACAGAATCTCACATGGTGAAAGAGCAGATTGCACCTGTTGCACTTGGGCTGATGTGCATTCATTTTCAGTAAAATGGGGAATGTGGGGACAGCAGCACTTCCCTGTGCCTCTGTCTGGGCATCCTGGAGGAGGAAAAGGAGCTTTTTGCATACTACTCTAATCAGGGTGGCATTAATCCTCCCTCTGCCTCAAGCACAGTTTGTAGGACCAGAGAGCTGAACAGCTGTGGAGGTTTCATTTGTTGCAGTGTGCTGGAGATGATGGACTGCTGAGGTTAGTGAAAGACACAGCCTCTCTGGGGGATGCTGGGATAATCGTGAAAAGATGGGGGAATGCATCCTGCCTTTTTCTATTATTTTTTTTTAATAATTAGAATTGGCCATATTTTGTATTTAGAAATATTTGCTAAGCAGCCATGAAGTCTTGTTTGTCCTGTAAAACAGAAGGATTTGATAACTTTTATACCGTGGTCCATAGCTGTAAATTATAACAGCCTCCCAAGGCCAGCTGTGACAGTGGCGTTTTGTGACTTTGCTGCAGTTGGAAAGCACTGAACAGGATGAGACAAGAAATGCAACATTAATTCAGAATAATCCATTGAATCATTTCTTGCTCCATTCTGACCATTTCTATTAGGCTAAATATAGGTTGTGTTTTTGGTAATAAATGTCAGTTAATCTCAACTTTCTCTCAAACACACCCAAGGAAGAAGACAGAGCTGAGCAGCAAACAGACTTTACCTCAGACTGTGTTTTCCTGGGAATATCTGTGCTCCACCCCAACAGTCTGTCTGAGCCAGTTGTTCATTACCACACGTAGCACTCACCAGAGAAGGGACTGAAGATTCTGTACTCTGGGTATCATTTTCTGGGAAATCTCATTGTACAAGACACCTGCTGTTGGGTGTGTTGAAGGTTCAGGAAATTAAAAAAAAAAAAAAAAAGGACATTTAATTTTTTCCTTCGTTGGTCTCAGAGAAGAAAATCTATGGCATGGGAACATCATCCTAGCCAGGGAAATGCTTTCTCTAGCTTAACAGCAGGAAATGCTTAATCTCTGTTGGAGCTATCAGGGAACTTCTTCCTGCTCCCACACTCTTCCCGCCTTATATCTCCCTTTGGAACATAAGTCAAGGCATTTAAGGAGTGAAAACCTTTGTTTTGCTCATCTCTGCTCATGTCCTTGCCCATTTTCAGATCCCACTAGCAGAGTTTTCACCCCATATCTCTTCAGGGAGTTGTGGGACATATATATTTTGGCTGATGTTTGCTGGGGTCTGTAAATGCCTTTCATCTGTAATTCAGAAGATGTTCCTGGCATGTGTGATGTGCTCCCTTCAGCCAGGGGGTTTAGATTTTCTCTTGGTGGGACAAAAAGTAAATCAATCCAGAGCACATGCAGCTGGGTAAATGCACTCACCTAGAAATGCAGTGTCACTAGTGGCAGAAACTTGTCAACTTTGCAAAGAACACAATTAGTGCAGACTCCTTTATAATCCATTGTAATCTAAGAGAGGGTGTCTTACACTGCCAATACAACTGGAGAATGAATTTCTAGTCAATGTTTCTTATAGACAAGAGCACGCCTTTTGAAATCAAACCTGCTTAGCACTAGGTGGCACTCTGCTATAATCTAAATTAGTTTGCTTTAGTTTTGAAGTTAGGTAAACATTTTAGCAATGGCAACAACAAAAAGAGATTAAATTCATCAGCAAGTTGCCAGGATGGGCACCCATGTTGTGAGACAAGGGGAATTTTAACTGGCTTGTAAAGCTGTCAGAGCCTCTCTAATGTTCACTGGATGAGAGGGCAGGGAGGAAATGAGAACCATGTACTTCTTCTAATAATGCCAGTCATTGCATTTGCTGTTGAGAAAGCAATATGATGTTCTGTGGGGTTAAGAATGTGATGCCCTCTGTGGAAGTGGTACAGTGGTGCATAATTCAAGGCCTTGTCAGCAGAGAATAGAGTGGGAATTGTGGAACAGCTCCTAAAAGAGCAGCTGTTGTACCCCATTTGTTCTTGACACATTTTGTATCATGGAGGCCAGGAGAGGGAAAGGTATACTCTTCATAATTTTCATGGGTTTGCATTGCTAAGGTTTTTTTAACTTATTTTAGTGGACTGAATTTATGGGGTGTGTGAAGATTTTATGGAGAGGTGGTTTTCTGGGTCCAATATTGCCTGGGTGGGTGTAGGAACAACTCTTGGTCCAAGAGGAGGAGAGGGTCCTGGAGCTGGGTGATGATGTGGGCATGTTTGCAAAGCAAATCCTTAGGGGAGGAAATGGAATTGAGGGATGTAGGGCTGGAGCATTGGAACCTGGTTTCCAGCAGTAAACAATGACCTAGAAACCTTGGAGTTACATTGCAGTTCCTCCAAGCTGTACACTGGATGAATATGTATATTTGTATACGTAAGTATTGAATTTGTCAATGGGATGAATTTGTATACATATGTATATTTATATGATGATTTCTCCTCGTCCAGAAGAAGCGGATCATCTTAGAAAAACTCAGATTGTCAATGCTGCTAAGGAAAATATATGACTTGAAAAATGACTGTCAGCCGCTGGTTTTATGTCAATGCTGTTTCTAGGCTGCTTCAGAACAAGGGCAACTTATGGCTTAGGACACAGACCCAGCCTGGGATTACTGCTCTGGTGATTGAAGTTTGATGATCCAGGCTTCCTATGTGTCCCTGAACGAAAAGGCTGGATTCAGTCAAAGGCTCATCTCCTACAGCCTCATTCATCCTCCAACTCACAGAGCTGGGGACCTGAGACTCTGCAGCTGCCACATGATGAGAATTAAGCATTTCTGCTGCTGACCAGACAAGAGAGAGAGTTGTTGGTAAAGCTGAGATGTGGGGAAATTTCGTGTGCTCAGCAGAGCTTAAAAGCATGTCTGAGCCTGCTGCAGGCACTTGTCCCCTTGGGAGCCAGAGACTGAGGACATCCCAGCAGGGAGGCAACTGAAGGCATCTTCTGGGAAAGCTGACCTGAACTCGCTGTTGTCCTAGAAAATGAGGCTGGCAGGGGAGGAGAAGGGCACTGCTTTTTCTGAACCAATTTAAATATTACATATCTTTACCTGGTACCTTGGGGACTGCAGGCTGTCCTTCCCTGGCATGTGGGGATTCACTGCTTGCCAGGAGAGAGCTGCAGGGCATCTGCAGCACCTGAGTGGAGGAGCTGCAGGGCTTCCACCTCCTGCAGGAGTTCAGGATACAGGAAGGTCGAGTGGAAAGGGAGAGAGCCCAGCCCAGCTCTGTTCTTCAGGCGTTTGCTTGGTAGGGAGGACTGGGCTTCAGGAGCCTCTAAATGCCAGATTTCGTCAAAAGAGCAGATTTGTTTCGTATAAAGTGTGTGTGCCTCTGTGTGTGTCTGTGTCTGGGTTTCTTGCTGGTGCACGCTGATTTTTTAATGCTAGTCTGCGACCTTTGTGGTTTGGGTTCTGTCCCTGACATTAAAGGCTCCCTCCCAAAATACCTTTTCTTGTGCTCTGTGTGGAGCAGTTCTTATCACCCCAAGTGACTGGTGCCATTTTCCTTGGCTCTCTGGGCACAGCATCTGTTTAACAGTCTTCTTCCCACCAGTTGGTTTACTGGATTGTTTTCTTTTTCTCTGCATTTTAGCCCAGCCCTTGTTTTGTGCTGTAAGGCAGCTCTGATATTTTGGAATGCCTTTATTATTTGCTCCCCTTCAAAGGTTTGCAAATAATTAACTTACGTTTTTGTTCCACAGCGGATCTTTGGTTGTTGTAATGGCAAAAAGGGATATGTTTTGTATATTTCTTCTTTTCTAAGGGATAAGAAAGCTCAAGAATTCTGAGTTTCTGTCTGGAGGCACATGTACAAAAAAAGATAAAGCCAAATGAGAGCAAATGGCTGTCCATACACACTTGTGTACAGCCTGGGGGTTGGGTTTTTCTCTAGTTTTTTGGGAGCTACTGCTTCCCTCCCTGTAAAGATTACATAACAAAATTTTCCATATAAGTTCAAACCCTTCTGAGGTGGTTCATGATGAAATGTGCCCAATTTGACTGTTTTTTGTGGAGGATCACAGCTGCAGTTGGTGGCTCCAAATCAGTCCAATATGTGGTGGAGCACTGGTAAAACACACTCGGCAGCCTGTTTTGCAGAGTATATTTCTGCTGGCAGAGACCCTGGATCTCCTTGGCCAAGCATTCAGCTCTGGGATAAAATCTAGATTCCCAGCAAATTCTCAATTAAGTGCAAGATGTTTCTTGAGCACGGAGCCAGAGATCAGACTGAAATAAGGCTCGCTCTGAGAAATATTTTGAACACTGTTTGAATAACCTAGTGTATACAAATATTTTAGGTCAACTATCATATTCTCCCAAGACTTGTAGGCGTTTCTGTATGGGCGCCAGCAGCACTGCATCTCTAAAGAATGGAACCAATGCTGAATTCTTACTTCCACTACTGTGTCAGTGAATCCACCCACGGCCTGATAATGTCAGTGCAATCTGATGGAAAGTTTTAATTGTTGTTTGGCCTTTGTGTTGTTTTAGTGATGTTTTTGCGTCAGCACTGCGAGGAAAAGGGGAGGGCAGCATCCAGGGATAGGAAAGTAAACCATCCAGCTCTTTGAAGAAAAGCTCACCTCGTCTCAGTTTGCAAAGTGCTACTGGGAGCCAGCTTTTCATTTTTTCACTTTAAAACCCTGGCCTTAAATTAGAGGATAAACCACCCCAGACAATTTCTTCTTCCTGAAGCTGGATAGCACACACCCACTCAGTGCCTTTCTGGAGCCACAGAAAAGTTTGGATGCTCTGGCAGCAAACGTGACTGAGTTTGTGCAGTACCAAGAGATGAGCCCAGATCAGCAGGCTGTGCTTCTAACCAGCTACTGGCTTGGTTGTGTTTGTGGTGCAGACAGAGCTTGAGCTGCTGTCTCACTTCATCGCAGAAACCACTGTGCAGGCTGCTGACCAGCTATATTGAAGTATTTTGGCAGAATCCTGTTTAAAATTGGAAGGAATGCTTTTAATAGTCTGCATTTCAATTGGAGGCCTGCCTTAGGGGTATAGTTGCATCCCAAGCACGCACAAGCCTGATGGGAAAGCGCAGTATGGCATGGATGGGCGTTGTGGCTGCAGGATGTCAGCAGGACAAATTTAAAGCACTGCTGGAGGAATGACAGAAGAAATATGCAGACCTTTCAAGATTAGAGGCCAGATTCAGATTTTTCATTTATGAAAGCAGCAGCGCCTCGCTGAAGGCAGCGGTGTTACTGTTCTCTAATGCATGTGAAGAGACTGTGCATTATTCATGATTTGAACCAAAGCACATCCCTGCTTCTATGCCACTTTGATATTTGGTACATGGAGATGTGAACCTCCTAAGGAAGCACTTGCCAGCTGCTGTTAGTTTTTATGCAGGAGAATTGAGCTTATCCAGAATTCCTGCAGCCTTTGAGGAGAAATGCATTGTTGCTCTGCAGTCTGTGGTGATGGAAAAGGGAGGAGATTTCCATACACCTCCAGTCAGGATTTTGGGGTTGTTGAAAAGCTACCTGGTCACCTTCAGAGCTATGTGCAGTTAGAGCTCTGTAGTTTGCATGTACAAAGTACAGAGCTGACATTGCATCAGATGTTTGCAAATACTGTAACAGGGCTGTGTCGGCGTGTGGGATGGATGGAAGAGTTGTCAGCCACAAGTATTCACAACTTAAACATTAGTCTCTTCTCTCCCTGCCTCTCTTCCCCAGTTAAACTGCAGTAGGGAGAATTTATTTTCATATTAAATATCTTAGCTTTTTTTTTTTTAATTTTTCTTGCTCACAAAATGAAATTATGCTTTTGGATTGCACAATAATGGCCACTAGGACTCTAACCTTGTTTTAAAAAACAGGCAAAAATATAACCAAGCAATGAAAGAGAGAATCTTTCCAAAAGCTGCTGATTCCTAAAGAGGCTTGAGGAAAACACCAACAAAGATAACACCAGTATCCAGAGGCTATTGATAGGCCTTCAAGAAGAGATAAAAACTAAGGGATCTCCCCATTTTTAATTTTTTTTTTTAATTATTGTTTAGAAGTTAACACATGGGCAAAATGAGCAGAGAGTCAATTATGCCTTGAGCAGAAATAACAATTTCCTGGAAAACACTGATAAAGCAAAAACAGCAGAGAAAGGATGTATGTAAAATGTCATCCTGTGCATCAGAATTTCGCTGAGCAGAGGAATGCCTATTCTACCTAGTGTGTAAGTAGTGCACCACTTCATCACCTTGTTTTTCTCTGAAGGATTAGAGAATGGGTCTGCTTGAGCTAGGTGATGTGAATGCAAGCATATTCTTCAAATGGGAACTTTGAGAGCAACTTAATATTTTGGGGTACTTAAGTATTTTTTTAACACCTCCATGAAGATTTAAGGAATCATACATTGGTCTGTGGTGTGGATGTAACTTCTCTTTTTGATATTCAGTTTCTCTATTAGTTCCTGTGAGGAATGTGAATTGTTGTCTCAACAAACCTGAGTGTTTTCAGACTGCTGACGAGCCTTTGAGCTGTCTGTATTGGATATCTGCTGATTATTTTTTGGCAAAAGAGTTGCTGAGCATAAGAAGCTGTGTGAACCTGTAGGTTGGTGATTTCATCCTTAGGAGCCTTGGTAGTGAATTCTGCAGCAGACTTGTGCCTTTGACAGCATCTTTATGAGGACTTGTGTTAGCAAGGATTTCCAGAGATGAAGTTTGGACACCTACAGACACTGACAGAGCCACCTCTTCTCACAGCAGTCATGGGACTTGCTGTGACAACAGCAGATACTGACAGGGGCAAAGGAGGTTTATTTTGAGAGAGGTTTATTTGCAGGTGGGATTTTGCATTTGGAAAAACAAAAAGAAGGTGAATTAGGAATGAATAGGTGTCTGTGAATACACAACACGAGGTAAAATACATCTTTTTAGGTCTCACTTGAGTCCTTTTTAGATTGATTTGGATGTACTAATTATTCCTCTAATGCTGATGTTAACAAAAAATGCTCTGCACAGGGAGATCTGTAAGGCAAAACAGTGCTGGGGAGTCTGATGTCTGCAGCATATGCCAAGGGGAAATTTATTTTTTAATAGCTCTGATCTGATCCTGTTGACTTGCTGCCCATTAGCAAAATACGTGCATTCCTGGAGCACATCATCCTGTTGAATTTAATACACAAGGAATTAATTGCACCCTCTGGGTCAGGAGCATAATTCTGAAGAAAAATCTCCTGGTTGATCCCACTCACTGCATTTTGGTTTGCATCCCAGAAACATCTCAAATGAGCACAGGGTCACTCCAGATCACACAGTTTATCCTCTCTCCCCCTTTGGGGAGATCTGTGCCTCCTCATGTCTGCCCATGTGTCAGTCTGTCCTGCTGGAGGCTTTGGGAGCCACAGCCAAGCATCCCCGCTGACTGCAGCTTGATTGTAGGGAAGTAAGGGATTTCACCAAGTAGGATTCCATCCCAGGGAATCCAAAGCAGGACCTTCTGGGTGTTGGCTGCTCAGTTTTAAGTATCAAATCAACACAAAGGAAGTCAGAAAGGAAGATCAGAACAAATCTGCCTAGTGTTTGCTGTTTACCGCACAAGGGCTGGAAACTGAAGAGGGAAGGCTCACCTGCTGGCAGCATATTAGTCCCTAAATTTTCATGCTGAAAACTCTCATGCAGGATCTTGAAAATCTGCACTTTTCATGTCAGTATGAAAGCTGTGTGTTCACTTCATCACAGCACTGTTCCTTGTATTAATAAGTCCCAAAGCTGCCTTCCCTATTGTCTGAATTTCCATTTTCAGCTCACATTTTTCTATTCCTATGGGAGGTTCCCCACTTTCATTTCCAGGCAGCGTTGAAACTGGGAATCCCATTAGCGTTGTTCATATGACCCACGGAATGTGAGTCAATGTTTCATAGCCCAGTATCTCCTTGGCTGCTCTCCAGGGCTTGTAATTAACTCCACATACATTCCTCTGTCTATCAAGTGCCTTTAGATCTGACCTAACAGAAACAGTGAAAGCTGAAACAGAAAGCAAAGCTTGATGGAAAAAATCAAAGAAAGTGCTTTGCTTGCTGATAAGTCTTTAAGTGTTTGCTGTGCACGCTGTCCTTTTAACAAGATTTCACTCCCAGGAAAGCACTGCAAGTGTAAAGCAGCCCTTTGAAAGGATCATGTGAAATTACTTTCAATATGCAAGAGATAGTTGGGCATCCTTTAATTTTGTAAGCATGATGGTGAACACGTCACTTGTGAGTGGGTTGAATGAATCTTTACTTAGGGAAAAAAACTTTTTAAATTTAATAAGTCATTTAACTATCTTGTCATCCTGACTAACTAGAATAGTTTTCAACAGTAGCTGCTTTTCAAGCAATATATGTATGTCCTTTTTTTCCTTTTGCCTGTATTTAATTTTCAGTTTATATCAAGTTTTTGACAGGACTGTAATAATTCCAGACGTGGTGGGGAAAAACACAGTAGGATTCATAAAGGTAAGACATGGGCACAACATGCATTCTCTGCAGGGGTATCATTTATTTCTCAGCCTATACTGAGGTTTAGGTCTTTGCTATGTAAATCTGGAGAAATACCACTGAAACAAGTGCACCAGCAGGGCTGGAATTTAAACTTGGCCTTTTGTTTTGTTAAGCACAATATTAGAATTTCAGATCTTTAATCCATTTGGTTTTCTGTTAGCTCAGTCTATCTTCCATATCTAATTATGTATATTTAAACCTGATTAGCATAACTGTTCAGAAACAAAGGCTCTCTTCTGATTTTTGTGCTCACACTATTGAGATGTTTAAGACACCACCTGTAGAGAAATGTTAGTGCCTCAGTCACCCTTGATATCAAATTCCAGTTGATGGCTTTTGTGTATGTCATTCACCTGGAACAGATGTTTTCCCTCCCACTTCAACCATTCACCAAAAATATCTAAAAGGAAAATGAAAATACAATTAATATGCATGTGTATCCAATCAATTTGAATAAATTAGCATTAAAATTGATTATGGGTGTATTTAGACACTTTCTGCAGCAACCAAAAATAATCTTGATGCAGGACTGAATTTTGTCAGATACCTCAGTAAACAGCAGAAACCTTTTATTCTGAAGAGGAATCTTTATTACACAATGGTAATTCAGTCCTAGAACTCTGCTTTTTGTGACCAGTGTGATCCCTTGGATTTTTGGTCTGCTGGGAAAATGATAGAGGAGAGCAATACCTTGAAAGAGGATGAGAGTCAGCTGAATCTGCTGGGGTTTTGGGAGAGGAGCAATGCAGACCAACTGTTGTTTTACAGTGCAGACTACTTTAAAATTCTGCACTGAGCATTAGTGAGTCCAGCAATTCCTAGACTAGAGGTATTTCTAATATGCTGGGAATATGAATTGCAGGGTTTTGGAGGCTCAGGTAAAGAGAATTGTCTGTCCACACTTAAAGATTTTCATACCCAGGGTGTCAGGCTGCTGAGTGGAATGAGGAAAGGGGATGATATTAAGGCATTTGGGGAGGATGTGTTTTCTTTAAGGGGCACTTTCTCCTGGTGGGAAGTTTAGTTAGGTGCAGACGTTATTTCCTAGATTCCCTAGCTTTTGCTTTCCTTTGCTGCAAGTAGTGAAGCAATTAACGAATAAAATCTGTCTGCTATAGCAGATACATATATAGGTCCCTTTCAGCAGCTGCTGCTTCCATCCCCAGCAAGTTTGTCAGCTCCTTTGGAGACCATGGACCAACTGTGCTGACAGTGCAGTGGCAGGTTTGGACAGCATCTCCTGTGAACTGTGTCCAGTGCCAGCTCCAATCCTTTCCAGCCCAAGCTACACAAATATATTTTAAGGATTGGCCATGATCCCATAATTAAATAGCCAGCTGTGTTGGACTTTCCTGACTGTAGTTGTAGTTGAGATAAAACATAGGTTTTCCCTGGTTTTAGGATTGACAAAGTCACCATGAAGGGGTCACTCCAAGTTTTTTGCTGGGATATCTGTCTCTCTCCCTCTATTGGCTTTGCTCTTGTGCATAAAACACTAAACCATCAAGCAAGTTGGATTGGAAGTTCCCTCGTTGTACGTTCTAATGAAGCCTATAAAAATAGCAAATAATAACAGGACATTTTTAAAGAAAGTACCAAATTATGATCATTTTCCCTTTCCTCCCCCGGAATATTAGATGTTAATCTTGTTCCTCCCACAGGCTAATGATATAAGATTCTTCAAACAACAGGTGAAAGGTAAAGATGAACCAGAATATGAAAGAAAATGTACTCTGAGATAGTCATAAAGTTATACTAAGTAAGATTGAGTCAGCTGTATTTTCTCTTTTAATACAGAGCCTGAGTTTAGGTAAAATGGATAACACGACATTTGTACCTCACTGCAACAAAGTCAACATGAGCACTCCAAATACTTGTAATTTTTTAATGAGCTGGTGAAGTAAAAAATTCATTTTTCTGGCTTAATAAGGGTTTTGTCAGCACACCAGTGAACAATATTATTTACATTTTGGTCTGAGCATACGTTTTGAGGATAGTTTATTATATTCCTATACGCAGGAAACTATTGGTAGGCTTTTGGGAATCTGCAAAAACAAACACATAAGTGAGTATGAATCATGATGTACTGGCTGGTTTTATTTCTTCTCTGATTTAATGCTAAACTTTTTATGTGTTTTGGCAGTTTATTGCTCTAAGAACTTTTGAGCTGAGTTGGTGTGAGGGCAGGTGTGGGATGAGCACTTGGGATGTCAGTGCTGCTGCTTCTCCCACCCAGGGAGATGCCCTGGTCAGAGTGTGATGTGGCAGTGTGTCCTCATTCTGGCAAGAAATCAATATTAATATAATTGATGATGAACTTACTACAGAGATCTTGCAAAAACAGAGACTGATCTCACGATGGAGGTAGCCATCAAAATTACCTCTTTTCAATCTGGCAGAATCTTTCTCTTCTGAGGTTAAAATGTTGCTTGGGAAAGGCAGCCCTTTTTTGTTGTTTAATAAATGTTGATGAGATGCCTGTGTGCTGTTTGTAAATGTAAAAATAATAAAAATTAATATTTTTGTCCTTAGTGAAAATATTTGAAAATAAATATTTGAATAGCTCATTTGAAAGCTGACATTTGGCCAGGATTATAGCTTTCGTTGGGAAGGACTTTGGAGAGTTTCAGTGGAAATTGATTTTGATTTGGCCAACTCTCTGAGCCTTTGAAAAATATAAAATGGATAATGCCCAGTGTGTCTTTTTCCACTAGGCTTGTATAGATGTATTCATCATGCATTCCAGTGTGGATAACTGGCAGTATTATGAAATAGGAAATGAAAATCCACAGAAACCCATGGCTCCTGGGTTCTGGTAAATCATCTGTTGCATGAGGTGTGTACTACAGATTGCTGTGGTGAGGCACTTGGGAGCTGTGCTGGGAAGACCCTTCTGGGCTCTGGAGATGTGCAGGATCAGAGGGACGAAAAGGGTTTGTGGTGGGGCTTCAAGGGGGCAGCACAGTGTTGTTCAGAGGCTCCACTGTGTGCACTAAGAGTTGGGCATGCAGTAGTTAAAACCTGCCAAATTGAGTGCAGTGACCTGAACTTTTAATGGTTTTGGTACATATGTTACACTCAGCTGTTTGACTGTACCTTTTTATGAAAAAACAAGATGTGGTAGCATGTGATTGTTCCAGCCACCCTCTCCTTTCCTGCTCTGTGCTTGGCACTGCTGTGCCTCATATCCCAGTGCAAATGGCACTTGGGTAACCTGTGCCTGTGCTCCTCCACCTGTGTTATTAGAATTATTTCACAATATTCAGTTTGCTATCTCTCTGACAAGTTTTGTTTTTTTCAGAGAACAAAACACATCCCTTTTCATAACAGCCTTCTAAGTGTGACAGCTCTGATTTTTGCTTCTTTGTCTTGACTTTTATCAGCTGGCCACACTGCTCTTCTGTTTTCTCGCATTTTACCACAATTCTTCTTGGCTGTCTGAAATCAGCTGAGATGGTCAGGTCAGTAGGAAAAACATGTCTGAAGAAGCTTGGCAAGTAATAGCCATGTGGGTAGAGTGTTCTCACACACCAAGCATCAGGGCTGGAATGAATCCACACACCTATTTTTTCCCATTTTTTCCTTCAGACTGTAGAAAATCCTACTGATCAGAGTAAGGTAGGTGGAAGACACATCCTCTATGTCTCCTTTTCAAGCACAGCAGTGGCTGGTGAAGAATTCGAGGTTTTACCAGTAGGTTTGAACCTGCCTCAGCAGCCCAGAGGCTTTCACTTAGGAGCAGTAAACCATGGATTCCCATCCATGTATGCTGAGTCCCTGCCTCTTTATGTAAAAATAAGTTTCAGGAGTGGGAATCAAAGCTGGACACCCTGCCATGTTGTAGCCTCAGCAGCTGGCAAGTGGGTGCTTTTCTGCAAGCAGGGCTGTAGCCTCCAGAATTTCATTGGAATAATCTGCTGGCACACCCAGCTGACACAAATCCTGGGGCTGCAGGGAGGAACTGGAGACTAAGTGAACTGGAGAGGGTAATTCCTTACCAGTTTCCCATCTAGAGTGACATTTCTTGAGTGGCTTCAAGGACAAAAGTTGCAGGGAGCAGGAGGAGAGGGAGGAGGTTGTGTGGAAGAAGCCATGCTGAAGATAATGCTCTCAATAGGTTGTGGTCTTTATTGGGAACAGCGTTAATATCCCCTGGGAGTCAACATGCTTTTTCAATAAATGCCTCTCCCCTCTTTACGAGGAGATAGAACTTCACAAAATCTATTTTTATTTAAGACCTTCCAGTAAATTGTGAATATAAAAGTTTTTATTCATATTTTTAAGCATATCAAGAGAAGAATGTTCTCTAAAATATTTGGCAGACTCCCCACACTTCTTTCCATGAACAAATTCTATTGTTCTCCATTAAACATCCCCAAAGACTTCAGTTGCTCTCACATAACAGTATAGAGCTTTTCACATGTCAGAGGATAATTTATTTTTTGAATTAATGAATGTAATTTCATTGAGTTTAATATTTTAGCCAGGATTTATTATAGTGCAGTCTCTAATTTACGTTCAGCTCAGGTGAGCAGTGCCTTGCATTTGTCATCATAAGAATGATTGATTGGAGGTCTCATTACAAAGCAGTGGTGTGATGGCTCCCATTTTATTCTGTATAGGAACAACGACAAGAAACACTGCTGTGTGTGACACTTTCTTGTCATTTTTTCTGCCCTCTCAGCTGAGGCAAAGTGAATTGCAAGGAATTTTTTTCTTTATTTCCGAGGTTGTCTTTCAGGCCCAGTTTGAGGGAAGAGCATAAAATCTGAGACACCCCTACAAAACTTTGCTTTTCTGTTGTCTGCTAGGTACCTGTGGTCTTTGGCTTTTAAACTTTTGATTTTTCTTGAGCCTAAAACTCACTGCTAGGTAGAGCACTAACCTCAGCAGATATTTTTGTGAATTTGACTAAGTCATTGCTCCCCTATGCCATAACAATTATCAAGGAAATAAAATAGATCTTAATTGTATCATTGTGTTTACATCTGTAACATGACAGCAATTATCCTTATCTAACTAACTTTTCAAAAGAAGCCCTTAGTACTTAGAATATTCGGCAGTTATATTTTCTGTCCTTCTCTAGAGGCATGGATTTTTGGTTTTTAAGTATTTATTCAGCATTATTTGTGTCGGTTGTAGGAGTTAGAGTAACTACAGCTGTAATATTTGGTATTTGCAGTGTGGATAAATAACAACTGAGTGACAAAAGCTGCTTTTTTTGGTTGTGTAAAGAGAGTAGAAGGGCTTCATTTTGAAGAAACAGCAGACTCCACAGACCCAGAAGTGGATTAAAACTTGTCCCACTGATAAGCAAAAAGATATTGAACTCTGCTCAAGTGCTCACACCACTCATGCATGCACACCAAAGACTGATTGAACTTTATAACTGTGCAGAACATAAAAATTAAAACCCAGTATCTCTTCTGGACCAAGCCTGAAACAACACCAACCCAACCATGGCTTCCACTGAGATCTAAAGGTTTCTGCTGGGGTTTTCTAAGAGCATAAGGTGCCTTTAGGCCAAACTGAATCTGAAAATCAAAACCCTTGAGGGCCTTGTTGCTCTTTTGCAATTTATCTTAGATTAAAGCACTGTTATATAATCAAGGATTAAAGGCATTAAACTTTCCTACAGAAACATAAGGATGTAATTTTATCCGAGTTACCAGATGATAGATCTGAAAACATTTTTTTTTGATTGTTTAGTTAGAACACATTCTTTCTTTGATTTGGACTGACTAACCAAGTAATTTAAAAATAAATTATTAAAATCTGAGGGCTTCACTTCCTCCTGTGGAGATCTGGCATTTGAGGATATGTCAAGGGCCAGCCATCTTTCTGATCTACTTAAGCTTCAATCAGGTTTAAGCCTAGGCAGATCAGTAAACTGCAGTGACACACACATCTCACTTGATCACATGAGAATTGCAGCTTGGGCTTAGTCTAGCCACTCATAATCCCAGTGGCTAAATTTAAACAGCAAACTTAGGTAGTTACTTGTACTGCATCAGTAAGCTGCCAGTAATTTGCATCATTCTAAATTCCCTTGCAGTTAAAAATAATATTTTGAAATATTTAAATTTAATATTTAGTGTACCATCAAAATTAAACTCTACATTAAAGTTGTGTTTAACAATTATTAGCATTGGTATGAAAGAAAACAAAAAATATTACTCCATAAATTTACAAAAAGGAGCTAGGTTTTGGGTTTTTTTTCTAAACAGACTACATAATATCCTGTAAATGTCAGACTTAAATACAGAATTCATTTGGCTGGACAGATTTTGTTGCATGAACTAAGGTTATCTACCATATAAATTTGGCAGAAGGTGTCTCAATATGAGCTGAAACAGCTAATCATGGTTTGAGGGACGCAAACACGCTGAGCCAGAGAAGATCTTCTCTTGCTTTCCACAGTGGGAATGAAATCATTCCTGATCATAAACCAAGCTGTCAGAAACAGTGCATGCTGTAAGGAGGTGTGTGGTGCAGACAGGGAACACAAATCTCTGGTGGCACTTGGGGAAATGTGAAAAAGGACATTCAGATATCAAATCCAGGGCTAAATGTTGCTCTCAGCATCCCGCAGGTATACGCTGGAAAACATAGCCCATGTATTTTACATCCTAATTTCTAGTTGTACTCAAAGCTGGAAGAGTCCTTAGACCAATTCAGGCAGCTCGTGGAGTTCTAAATATTAGAAGTTCCCCAGGTTTGCTGTTGGCCTTCGTTTTCCCCATTGGGCTCACTTCCCTCTTTGCCCCTGTGCTTTGTAAGGATAGGGAGCAGCCAGCTCCCCTGGGGTCACCAGCTTTGGACAAGGACTGCCAGGGCCCACTGAACCTCTGTCTGAGCTGAAAACTGTTGTTTTCAAGTGGCATTCAAAAATGGATTGAAAATCAGGCCATTTCTAAAGTGTAATATAAGTGATTGTAGGCAGGCAATTTATCCCTTTCTCTCCCAGTAATTGCATTTTATTGTTTGTGGCTGTATTTTCCAGGCCTCTCAATAATAGAGAATATTTACTTATTTTAGCGCTCTCAAAGCCAGTTGTGATGGTAGCTGCCTTGCTTGCTGATGGCTACACCCACAGAGAGAGGAGGTGCTGTCCCTGATACATGAAGCTAAGGATCCAAAGAGTCAACATAATATTTGCTGCTCTCAGTAAACACTGTGATGTACTCTTGTGAAAACAGAATTGTTGAGTCTCCTTCCACGTGTTTTCTGCTCTTTGCTCTGAGAGCAGTGCACTTAAACCAAGCCCTGTCTCCCACAGGCATGGGACTTTTCACCAGGAGCTCTGAAGGAATGCAGTTCTTTTCCTGCAGGTGCTCTGCAAGCATTGGTTAAGTCACGGGTAGAAAAGGTCCAATTTATAAAGAATTAACTGTTTATACTTGCCTTCTCAGCATATGACTTGAAGTAGTTTGACTGGGCAAATCAAATTTTCTAGGGAACTGCAGATAAAGTGGTTGATTATTGAAGTGGTAGCAAGTAGCAATTAGTTTTGCTAGCTGCTGGCCACCAAATCACATGAGACTTGCAAAGACAGATGCTGGCAAAGGATGAGAAAGATGTTTAATTTTTTTTTTTATTGTGTATTTTCTGTAAGAAATTTTATGGGGGTAGGGGGGAACCCACAAACAAACCACTCCTACTGTGCTGCTCCTTTTGGGGGCATTACATTGGGAACTGGAGTCTAACTGGTGTTCTGCTGGTAAAACCAATTTCCATCCTGCACCTTGACCATGCCAGCACTTTCCTGTTTCTTTTCTGCCTCCATAAAGACCCAAGCTTTCCTAACATCCTTTCTGTTCCTCACCAATTTTTCTGTCAGCCATCCTGCACTGGTGCTTCTTGATCTGCTCTCCTCTTGGACAACCTCTTCTTTTCTCATGTCTTCTCTGATGTGTTGCTTTGGCTCAACTTGCTCTTCGTTCACAACTGTTCTTAGTGAACCACCTCTCCTTTTACTTGCCCACAGTAGAATAAGTGTTTGTTGAAATGCATTTATTATATAAATGCTTATGCATAACATTTTATGTTGAATAATCCTGGCATTCGATATTTTTCTCTAGTTTGCTATCTGGTCCTTGAAGTCATGGTGCTGCAGTCCTTTGCTGATTGTGCCTTACAAAGTTGACCCTGCAAGTTGAATTCATCTTGTCTCATCTTAGCAGAAAGCATTATCTTCAGGAGTAAGTATTCTGATTTAGAATCCTGGGGTAAATATTCAGTGTGGGAGTGTTTTCTAACTTGACTTTTGTCAGCAGCCCTGGCAATAATCCCGCAGGATAAGGGGTTACTTTGCCATCAGCCCAGCAGTCATCCTTTTCTCCCAAGCTTGCTGGTAAAATGCCATTTTCACCATGAAAGATATTAAACAAATATTTAAATTATCTCATATAGTCAAATAGATTCAAATTCATTGTGATCTATTGAGAGATACTTATGTTTAAAAAAAAAAAAAAAACAGAAAAGAGCTTGTATTTGTTAAGTGTTTATTTCTGTGAATATTGAGTGCAAGAGAGTGAGCTGCATTAGTCCTGTGCTTCATCAAAGAAAGGGAGAGGAAAACACAGTGATGATATCATTGTTCAACCTGTACTTTAAGTAATGTCACATTTGTGGGAAATAGATAAGTAGTGACTTGTCTGAGGTACTCTCAGCGAGCTGATGAGTAAACTACTGGAACAAATGGAAGGAGGATTATCAGGCTGGGAGGGAATAAAATTAAGACTGATAACATATGGAGTCTTGCAGCTATTTCTTCTGTTTCCTAAAGATTAATTTTCTCTGGTGATATTTTTTAGAGTGATTAAATAATGAACAGAAGGATGTGGCTTAAAGTGCTGGCAAAGGGCAGATTTTAGCAAATGACTGCAATGTGGAGATCACAAGAGCGGGGGGGTTGTAATGGCAAATTGCAGCTAAAGAAATTTTCTTCCAAACTGAGGGGTTGTAAATGTATTTCTGGCTCAAAATATAAACAATCAATGAACAAGAGGAAATGCACACCATGATGTGTTTGCTTATGGTAAAGAGCTTATATTTAAAACTATGGACTCAGGTCCTTGTACTCCATGAGATGCTTACAAGAAGGTGTGTGAAGTGTGTGATTTCTGTGTAGCAGGAGATGCTGAACAAAGGAGTCTCTGAAAGACAATGATGTTGCTCAGAAGGGCAGATGATGACAGAAACTTTATAATGCAGCCATGTGATATTGAACAGAACTGAGCTCAATCAGGCTTCAGACTGACTCACATGAACCACTTGGGTCAACTTCATTTGTCTACATATAATTCATATGACTTCTGTCATTCTTAAGGATCAAAATATATTGTATTTATTATGTTTTATTTTTCTTGTGCATGTGGGAGCAATGGAGGGTAGGTGTTCTTTGCTTCCAGTGACAGGCACTCCTGGCATCCCTGGTAGCTTGTGGCATCTCCTTGCACTGATGGGAGTGACCAAATCAGTCAGAGAGGAGAATTCCAAGTGTCAGGGGATGGAAAGAAGTGGTGGAAGACCTAGCTAATGGCTTGCTTGAACATTTGCATGTATAGTATGGACTGAATGCCTTTATCTCATAATTTAAACTCCCACTACTGCAGAATGGAGCTTCTGTGCCAGTATCAGTTAAAGGGCAGAATAATTAAAGGCTGATGTACTCAATTTCATGCTTTTGCTGGACTGACACTGCCAGAATCTGCCACTTTAAAAAACTTTTTGTAATCCTACTCCTCTGTTTTGTAAAGCATGTTTACATAAAACCCCACTCACAGCAGTTACTCAATCAAATGCCTTTGTGGACAGATAAATAAAGAAGGAGCAACAGGAATATATTAAAAGCAGTCATTAGCATGTACCTCACATCAAATAAAAAAGTACTGCAATTAATCATGAGGACATAATTTTTCTTAACCCCATTTTAGATTGCTGTTTTAAGTGCAATTTGTGCCACACACCCACCCATGTCTATTTCAATCAAACATTTTGTACTGATGGGTGAATTAAAGTAATATAAGAACAGAGATATGCGATAGAACAAATAAAAGGCTGTTATGCTCCTCTTTCCAGAACCACAATGTACCAGATAAAAGAGAAAAAGAAATAAAAAAGAAGGTAACATTTTAATCAAATAAAAAGACTTATGGATGTTCCAAATCAGTCTGACAAAAGGTCAAAGTAACATAATGTCATTTCTATTAACCATTTGCTGTTACAGCATCCACAAAACAGTGGAGAATCTTCACAATTCCCATGCAGGCAAAAAGTGTTCTGATAACTGCTCATCTCTTGTAAACATTGTAGATGAAGAAGTAATTTCATTTAAATATAAATAGTCTTTTTAACTGACAGACTCTTTTTGTATAAATGCTTGGCAGGGTCATTTGTGTCCCAGCAGTCACCTATAAATGGCACTGATCTTTTGATGCTCTTGGTGCAGATCTACTGCAGCAGATCTGTTACTTGCACTTGGCTGCCACTCCTTGCTTTGGACTGATTTTGATTTCAAAGAGAAAATTTTCCAAATGAGCCATAGTAAAGTCACAGAGACAGTGTTTCAGCATCTAAAATTCAGAAAGCATTGCTGCAAGCTATCTCACTATGTCACTATCCCTCCGAGTGTTCCCTGTGCTTGAATTCCCTCTTGGTGAAATACCACTGCTGAAATTTCACCCCAAACAGCGCATTAGATGAACTTCTGTTAATGATCAAATATTAGTGTAAGTTATTCTTGCTTTTACCAAGACTCTAACAAACGTCTCTTTCTAAATCAACAGAAACCATTAGTAAATTAGTTTGTCCTATGACATTTTCCCCCACAATGGAACATACAGGGAAATTGTTGCTAATATCAGTATTGTTGACACCAAAATATGCTGCTGTAGCTCAGTCCTCCCACACCCCTTTCTTTTCCCTTGGAAAATATTTGTTACACTCCTCTATGGTGTTCATTTCTGACCCATTTCATTCCATCTCAAATGCATGACTATTAATATTACTGCTTCTAATATATTGATAAGTATATTAAAACTTAGTCTAAAATAAATTATTTGGTAGTCTCAATTCAAAGCTTTACAAGAATTAAAGCTGAAATGTTCAAAATACTTGTTCTAGTAAAAGCATCAAGGTAAGTAATTTTCTGAATGAAAGACAAGGGGAAAAAAGTGAGCTTCCACTTGAATAGAAATTATATTTAGAACAATGTGCTTCTGAATGAATAAAGAATTTATTTCAGGTTTCCTTCAATTACTCACACCCTAGAGCAGATGTGTCATGTCAAGGTCCATCTAACCATGTAGTGTGTCTTTGATGGAAATGGCAACTGATAGTGGAGGAAAGGTGTAAGAATAAGGGATGCAGAGAGTGATAATCATACCAAGTCTTCAGCCTTGAAAATCTGCCTGGTAACTTCCTGAAATTGCAGCAAACAAAGATTTCATGTTAGTGCCCAGTACATGAAACAAAACTGGTAGGTTGCAGAATTTGGCTCAATTTTTTAATGCAAAACAACATTTTCAGCATTACCAAAAGAAAACAGCAAAGGGTTGGCACATCTTCTCCAAACAACTCCAATGCTCAGATGCAATCAGGATTTGCCTTTATAATGGTAGGGAAAGGCACTGAAGCCCCTACAAGATTAATGCCAATTATTATTAATATGGACTGGATCTACTTTGAAACCAAATTGTATGTAAATCAGAAACCTGAGACTGTGGTCCAAATTTACTGAAAGTAGAACATCTTCTACAGACATGTCTGGTTTAGAATGCAGGTAATTCACTTTGCCTGGAGGTCAACTACACCCAGGCTTGGCTGGGGAGCAGGTGGCTGCCACTTAATCCTGGCAGGTTATATCATGCTGCTGGGTTGCAGAAAATATGATGTAATTACCAGAGAAAAAATTGATCCCTTAACTGGGTTTAGAGAAATCCAAGCTTCCTTGAAACTTGTGTTCATAGACTTATGTACATCTGTATTGTGTTGATACAATCCCTCTGGCAAAGTTTCTGCCTGTAAGCCCTGCTAATCAAGCCTTGCCTTCTCCAAAAGATATATTCTAGGTCCTAAATTTTCTCCATTGGTGAACTCTGAAACACAGCCAGGGTGATGCCATGAGGTGTGAGAGCAGAGCTCAGCAGGAAGAGCTGGCAAGCAGGGGAGGTCTCGTCTCCTTACTTCACTACAGGAAGCCACAGATTGCATTTGCCAAAAGGTTTGGGACAGTGAAATGAGTGATGGAAGAGGCAAAATGGGACTGTAATCAATTGCCATTGGCCAAAAATTTGGTGCCCCAAAGGACAAGGAAAACCTGGAAGAAGAAAACTGGTAAGAGAAACTGGATAGCCACCAGAAAATTTTGCTTGGATCCTCACAGGGGAAACAAAAGAAGTGGAGAGGTCTGAAAACATGGCTGCTGGAAGCTCTGCTAACTCCTCTTTTTAAAACTTTTTTTCTTTTTTTTTAGTGTCAGAACTCTTGTCAGGGCTGCAGGAGATTTGCACTCATTCCTCCAACCTGTCCTAGAAGACCTGACCCCAGACGTGTGCACACATGCACACACACACAGGTATGTTCCCACTCCCTAAAATGAGAATTCAAACAAAACCCTATTTTCATGGCATCCCAGGCAGCCACCCTATCTTTGTGTGTTTCTTGTAAAATTTTCTCTTCTTTGATGGTTTGGTTTAAGCTGTAGCAAGCTGGAGTTGCTTTTTTGGAGAGGTTTTTGTCATGTTTTTGCAAAACTCCATTGCCTCCTTTACATAATGAATGTTAGAAAGAATAGAAATGAAAATTTCTAGTCTTTCTAACAAGAAAGAATAGAAGCAAGCATACCAAGACATTTTGATTAGCAGAACATTTTTCCATAAACAGGCTTATATTTTACAACATTTGAAACCCATTTAATTACCCCAGAATAGCAGAATGAGTTCAGGATGTTGGGAGGATCTGGAAGGCTGTTATTTTACAGTAAATGGCTTTAATCATCCTGATAACAGAGTTGTGCTTTATGCATAGAAAGCCTTGTTTCCTTTTTTCCCCCTCCACCAACATGTTCCATATCAGCTTTCTCTCTGAGCTCAAGCCACAGAGGATGTGGACAGCCAGGTTATATCCCATTTGCTCTGTCTGCTGATTAAACAGGAAAGATTAGGTTAATGTCATGTCACCCTTTAAAAAATCATTGTTCTTACAAGTATGTGTTTCATATTTTAAAGACATTTACCCTTTGAAAGAGAGAGGTTACAAGACCATAAAATCAACGTAAAGAGTGGTTAGAATTGTGCACAGCCCACATTTTTGGTTTTTTTAATCAAAAAATGCCTTCATATTGCATTGTGCCTTGAATTTTCACACAGCCATAGCTGGATGCTTTGGAACAGATCATCTTTCATTGTCTCAGATGTGGATTTGGCAAGGAGCTTCTGTGCTGAGGTTGAATTCTGGGAAGTCTGAACTCCGCATGGTTTACTTCTGTCAGAAGGAAGAAGTTCACAGATAAAATTAGTTGTGATAAACAATTTTCAATAGCTATTGAAAGTCAGTTGGACACATACTGAATACTTTTTGCTTTGATAGCAATGACTCACAAAAGTCACTCACAAAAATTATGTGAGTTTCATAACCTTTCATTTCATTGGAATGTTGTCACTGACTCGCATTTATGCAAAACCAACAAATACTTTCTCCACGAAGTTATGCCTTGCTGTGGAAAAGCACCTCTGCCCTGGGCTTTCAAACCCCTTCATGCTGTCTGCCTCATGCACCCCAGTGTGTGAGGAGCTGGGCACATCAGGGTCTCTGCCTTGGCTCAGTTCCTGCTGCTCAGGATGTGCTGAGATCAAGGGAGCCTGAAAGCAGTGTGAGAGGAAGAACTCCTGCACAAAAGCCTCACAATGCCAGGTGCTGGATAAACTATAACTTCACCCATGCGCTTCCTTCAGAAAGAATGGTCCTGTGACACCATTTTCTCTCGTTATTCACTTGCTGTTTTCATTATCACAGCTGCAACATTTTGAAACACACGCAGGTAAGTCTGAAGGCAAATCCCAGCAGAGAGTCAGAAAGCACAGTCTAACAGATTGCTTTGCCTTCATAACCTACTACAGCAAATAAATGTGCATGCTGGAATTGATTAATTGCTTCCTTTTCAGTGCAAGCACAATTAGCCATTGATTCGTTTTTATCAGGCAAGTTCCAGGTCATTTTACATCTCACAGATTTTCCCAGTGGCAAAGGGAGGTTTCCCACTCATGTGAATCACTTCAGTGGGTATTTAAGAGCAAACAGGCTCTGGGAGATGGAGGGTGTCAGGACAATCCAGAAGCTGCAGCTCAGGACACCTTTCTGGTGCAGAGCCCCAAGGACTTGCTGCTGAGAGAGAGAGAGAGAGAGAGAAAGGGCTGTTTCCTCTGCCTTTGCTTCATCTTGCCCAGAGCTATTTAACAAAAAACTAGAGGAAAGGTTCTAACAGTGAATGTCTGGTTAACCTTTCAATTTTCAGGTGCTCTTTTTCTCTGTAAATCAAGGTTGAAATGTATAAGCAGAGCTGTCTGGAGAGTGTCCAGCTATTCCCCAGGACCTCAGTATGTTTTTTCCCAGTTGCCTTCATAGAAGCAAAACAGGCAAGAAATTTGATGTGGTAAAAATCTGACTGGTTGGCCAGCAGTAACTGATACCAAATAGCCTGCATATTGTATTTTCCAATAATGTGTGTACGACAAAAAACTGCTCTTTGCAGGTGCTTAATTTATTGGATTTTTTTTCAGCCATTGTTACAAGTGATGTGACAGTTACACCTTTGGTTGTTACAGATGGAATTTCCCATTTAGCCATCAAGTGTGTACCTATGGCCTAAGATCTCTCTTGAGGAAGGATGATTTTAATGTGCTTGTAAAAGATGTCCAAAAACCACAGCTGTTTGCTTCCAGCAACTCAGTTACAACTATCAGGAAACTATGCCCGGTGTGAACAAATGCTAAATAATCATTGTAAAAATTCACTATTGTGTGAACCTCAGTAGAAATGGATAGGACTTGATAAGGTGCCACGACTGATATTTTGAAATTGTTCTCTTGAAATGAATTCTAGCTTAGGTTATGTATTAGTTGCTTTTTAAAGAGGCACAGGGTGCTAGAAAGATTTTTTCATTGTCACCTATACACCCAGATGGTGTATAGAACATCCTCTAAAGTTTTGATACTGACAACATGAAGTCTTCAAAAATTAGCAATACAGAGATCAAGTAGTAAACTAGCTTACTGTTAGACCTTTTACAGTTCTCTTGTTATTTTATTTTTCCCAAGTATTCATGAGGATCTCTGGGGCCCCAAAGTCCAGGGACACAGGGACAAGGAAACTGCTGTTTCAGGTTGTGCTGCACAATTCAGCCTGAGCATGAGAGCTGGGATGTGTGTCTGAGCCTGTCAGGTGAGGACATGCTTGGCACTGCTGGGATTTTGAGCACTAAAGGTGCTTTAACTAGACCACCTTTCATGCACCCTATATACATCTAAGGAAAAATAGTGGAATGGAAAAAAAAGGGGAGAATTTCCTCTTGTGATAAATGTCTCTTCACAGTCTCCCACCCACATCGCAGCCACAGGCAGCTACAGCCAGCCCTGTCTAGAGCAGTCTTAAAATGTGTGTCCAAACACAGCTGTGAATAATGTTTTAAGATATGCACAGGAAGACCAACTATTCTGTGTTGTGTGACTGGAAGCCTTTGAAAGGTTCTGGGATGCCTCAGTAAATCCAGAAGGAATGGTTTCAGCACTGTGGAACATAAATATTCCCAATATTTTAATATTTTTATAATGCAATGACAAAAAATATCACTCAGACTAGGCATCCTTAATGGAAATATTTAGTCTTCTATCATGTGGGAAACAGACTGGAGCTCTTAAATTCTGTTCTGCAAATGTGGAGTCAAAGGGTAACGATTCTCCACATGGGATAAAATTGAAATATTATACACAATTGCTGAGCGCAATGATTAGGAATTAGAAGATCTCGCAAGGCTCCTGAACTCTAACTTTTTACTATGTCAGTGATATTGCTTTAACAGAGATAATTTAATAAGTAAAACAATACTGTCCCTAAAATGGACAGTCTTCATTTTTTCCAATGCTTTGGGCTTTCTCTTGCATTAGATATATCAGCCTCAATTCACTTGCCATAAATTCAGTGGGGTGACTGGAGCAATGTGAGGGATGTACACATGTGCCTGTTTGCAGCCAAAGTGCATTATGAAACTTGCTAATAAGCAGAACTGTCTGGACTGAGCAATCTCTGGTGTTTTTCTGTAATCTCACCCTATTTAAACTGAATGAAGACAGTGATGGGCAAGAAACCTCGTGTTTGGATGATTGTGCTCCTTGGATGTTCACTGCAAAGGAACCACGCCACAGCTATTAGGTTGAATTAGATATTCTTGAAATGTGCACTGAATAATTTTACTTCTGATTAACAACAGGTATATGATAACTTCCATGTGAACCATAAAGATGGGAAGAGGTCCTGCAAGACCTTAATAAACTGGAAAAGGTGTTCCCACATGTAAACCTTATCTCTCTCCTACTGCCTAGAACCTGACTTTGCTGCTCTGTAGCTCAGCTCTTTGGAACATGGGTTGTTTTCCACTCTTGGGAGCACAGCAGGTCAATTTTTGTCTTAAATTCTCCCTGTACCTAGCAGAAACACTTCTCTTCAAAACACGTGATCCACCGGCCTTTGGGGAGAAGAAATGACTAAATGACACAGAAAATCTGCACTTTACCCGAGGAGCAGGGAAACATGTGCACCATGCCTGCTAGAAGGGGCCATGGGAGAGGATTGTGTGCAAACGAGTTTGGGGATGTCACATCTCCAGGTGGTGACTGTGACAGGTGAGAGGAGATAATTTGGCAGCCCTGCCTCGCAGTGAGCCCTGGCTTTTCTCACCCTGCTGAGTCACACAGAATAATTCATTACCCAGCACTGCTCAGTGACTGTCATAAATAAGCCATGGGCTGGAATATTTTGCATCCTTCTCTCCACCTAGGAGACTGTATTTTGAATATGATGAAATTTTTGCATTGATGCCTTAAGGATTTTTACCTTCTATTTTTCATGTATCTGTAGCTTTGGTGTGTAGCTCTAGGCTTCATATGAAGTGCAAAAAATCTCTGGTTCCAGCATTTTAGACAAAACAATTGCTCTCAACTGGAAAATCCAAGGACACTTCACTGCCTCAGAGCCCCAAAATATGTAAACAACAGTGAACTGGGGGGGAGCAAGCTCAGAGTGGTTGACATCATCACGTGAAGGTGATGAATTTTTCACCTAAGATTTGATTTGGTCACTGAAAATACTTTGGACTAAGTTTATTTTCTGTTTCTTCACTTACTTGTCTTTCCAGAACAAGGATGTGTCAAAACAATGCAGGAAATTATTTTCTCTCTCTTTAGAAATAAGATCTGAAAAAAAAAAATTTGTAAGAAACTCCCTAAAAAGATGTCTTGTTCGTGGTTAATGTCATAGATGAGCATGTGGATATGATGATTATTATTCAAACAGAAAAAAGATCATGTAGCCTTGCCCACTGACATTTCCAGACATTTAGTGCATTTTGCTGCAATGGTAGAGACGTCTGGGTCGTGTACTTTTTTCTGACAGAATTGTGGTTCTAAGCCCCTTATAGCTGGAGGAGCAGTTTTTCCCAGCTAAAGCAGGGAGATATAATTCAGTGCTACCCTGGGTCAGAGGTTAACAGCACTGAGAATTGTCTTGTTAAAATGCCACTCTGGTGTGCATATGGGATATTTCCAAATCTGTAAACTGTGAGCACCTGGGGAAATATTTTAACTATATGGTGGCATTTCATGCATCAGAGACTGAGGTCTTTTTATCTCTTTCACTCTCCCCTGAATTGCTGAGACATGAGTATTGGAAAGTATGGAAAACTAAGATGAGAATATTTGGACTTAACTGTGCCCTGAATTCCCATTCCAACATACCACAATGATTACTGGGAGATAGACAGGAACTATCCCACCTGTTCTTGTGGAGAAGAGCAATATTCTTGTACTGTGCTGAGGGCAGAAACCATTGTATTTCTGAGGGGCTAAGCTCCAGTCCTGAGCGGTGTTCACTAGAAAGGGGAAATTTTTCCCTCCCGAATAACTGCAGAATTCTCAGCCTCAAAATTTTCTTGAATCACATTGAAAATGAAAATCTAAAGTGTTTTCTCCTAAAATTTAACATTAATTTTGGGGCGTGAGAAGAGTTAAGTTCTTGATTTTTCAAAGGGCTCCGTTTGGCTCTCAAAATTTATTCTTGCTCTTTCATCTGCACACAATTATGTCTAAAAATGCACATAATTTCTTTCACGGGTTGAAGGCTAAGTATGCATTTGTTGGCACAACCAGATAATTATCTATCCAAGTAATATAAAACAATTGTAAAGATATTTGCAGCTCACTTCATTTTATTCACAATTACCATAAAACTAAGGGAATGTGAGGAATGAGGTCTGGCTTCTTCTTTGAACAAAGCAGAGACTTCTAGAAAATAGACTTTAATTACATTCCTCCTCTTGTTGGAAAGGTTGTACATCAGGAAAAGTCTTCTGAGTCTTTTTTTATTGGCAGAAATGTAGCCACCATACAAAACCTGTAATAAGAATTGTCAAATATAACAATTCTATGGTGTCTTCATCATCTGGGCAGTGAAGCATTGCTTAACAAATGCATTGATCTGACAGTCGAGGGCCAAGGAAGCAGCAGTACCAAAGCTATACCATGGCTTCAAAGAAAAACACAGAGATGAATATTTGAAAGTCAGAGGCACAAAGTTTTCCAGTTGTTTTGTCATTGCTGGTGGTGGGAGGCTGAAGGTGGACAATAGGTGGGAATTCAAGCCAGCAGAATGGAACAGGGCAGAGAGCTCAGCTCATATTGCCCAGAGAGACCAGGGAGAGGGGTCTGAAACACAGGTTATTGGATGCTTTGGAGGGTGTATAAATCAAGACACATGCTGTTGAAGTTTGGGTCCTTGGATTTGTTTTAAAAACAAAGTGAGATTAGAAAAGGCTCCTGTAGATTATCTTTTTATAGCATGCTGAGTAAAATGGTCAGGATTTTGGAAAAGCACATAATTTTTCTCTCTCTCCAAGCTAAAATATAGCTTTATCCTCTCCGTGGGTGGCTAAGAGAATATCACAGTGTCAATATATGATAGACAGCTTGCTTTTTTTTTAAGCAAATTTTCCAGGGGCTTAGAGACACTTATCAAAACAGGCAGGACCTGACTGCTGCCTGCTCCCCCTGACATCAGTACCAACCTGCCAAAGTCAGGCCCCAGCAGGATCAGCTCCTTGGGGCTGTGTCTCTAGTTGTTTACACAGGTGTAAATTAAGTGTGAGTCCATTGTGGCCAGCACAGCCATTCATCATCAGGTCAGCCTAAGAGAGCTGCCTTCAGCCTTCCATTGAACTCTCTGAGGTGCGTCCCTGCCCTGTGATAAATGTGCCAGACCATGAATGTTGTGGTGATGCCCATGTCACACCGCAGTGCTCCTCCCCAGGCACTGTCTGGGAGCTGCTTTGGGAAACTGCTCCATGGTTTATGCCCTGTGACTGTGAGGTGCAGCATACTCATCACTTGTGTGGTTGGGCTCAAAATCGTCTGCCAAAGCTCTTTGCTAACACCTGACACTATTCTCTCTACCCCACAGACTCCTTGTTTCAGATTTGCTAATTCCAGCACTGGAGGATCTGTGGTTCAGCTCAGAGCACGAAGCAGCATCTCCAGAGGACAAGTTAGCTCAGCCACAGCTCTGAGGCAGTGCTGGCCCTGGAAAGAAACAATGCATCAACTCCTTGGAAGGAAGCCTGGATGGCTGTTGTAAGTCAAGGTTTACATGGTAAAATGGACTACTGGCTACTGCAGTGAATTGTGTGTAGCAAAATGTTATGGATCCACAGGAAGATAGTAGGGGTTATAAGAAGAATTTATTGTTGTGTCCATCTGTTTCTTTTCTTTTTTTGCTGAATTGTAAAACTGAGTTTCATATTGAGATAAATTCAGTTAGCTGAGCTTGTTCTTAACTGTTTGTTATCGACATTAGTAAATGGTGACATGTAAATGTTACTGACATTATAGAATATGGCTGGAAGGTTTCATCCATCTTAATATACAGCAGACAGAACTGGAAGTTCATACTGAGAATTTGGCTCACGATGTTTGTGAACACACACACAAAGGTAATTTACTTGCACTTAATTCAGTTCTCAGAGAATAGTTGCATTGTCTGTGTGTTTTCTTTTTTATGCTGGATTCCGAAAGGCTGGCTAAAACAAAGTAAAAAAATACCTCTATTTAGAAAAAGAGATTTCACTCTTCATAACTGATGACTTCATAGTTTTGGAATGTTCAGGATAAATGGTGTTTTATTATTACTTTTGGTGTTATAAGGAAAGTAAACAAGGGCAAGGACACAAGCCTTAGCCTGCAGAGATTTTGTATCATACTAACAGAACTTTCTCAGCTCAAAACTTCTGGATTAAAGAAAGCATTTGGGAACAGAAACTGGTTCAAGCCAGTGGCATTATGAATAAGTTTTTACATTCATAATTTAAGGCTCTTCACACATTTTCTTTGGAAATCTCAAGTTTCTATTTTGAGGGCTGAAGTTGTATTTTAATGAATCAGAAAGTGTGAAAGCAATATGAAAATAACTTGCTAAATCTTGGGAGGAACTTTAATTCAGAACGGTCTAGCGATAGAAAATTGCTTTCAATAGGCTACATCTTTACAAAATTTGAAGCTAGATTATAATCTACATAAACATTCTCAGACTGTAGAGTGCCCACCTTTGTCCTCAGAAAAGTGACATGAAGTCGTAGTATTTTCTGCATTAGATAATTTTTTATTTGTTTCACAATTAAAGTAAAAATACAGAAGGTACACTTAGATATAATTAACATAAGATTCTTAGTAAAGATTAGAAAAAAAGTAATTTGAGGGACCAAAAGCCTGCTAAAGTAAGTTGGAAGGAAAACCTGACCTTCATTTCTATCTGCCCAGGCAGTGGTGCTTTGGCTGCCCTCTGGATGCCTGACATGCATCCATTCCAGAGCTTGGGATGCCACAGATGGCACAGACAATGCAACACTACCAACAACTTTGATTTAGGAAGTTGTGGTGGCTTTTTACCCTCTGAACTAGAATTACTGGAAGGATCTCTTCTTTGTTTTTGTTATTCCGTCATGGATGTGTTAAAGGAGGGTTATCCAAATGGTTTTGCCCAAAATATAATGAGACTGAGAGATGAAGGTGGGGATCACAGTCTCCAAGCATTTGCTTGGTCCAGAAGTTACAATGACTTAGTGCATCTACAAGAATAGAACCAATGTTTAAACAGGATAAGCAAGGATCTGTGGTGTGGTTTATCCAGGGAGCCACACAGAAGAAAACACAAATGCAATTCATAAGTGCAGCTACTACGAGAAAGGGTGGCAATGTTGGAGCATTAATGTTTTCATTTTTAATGCAAATGAATTACAGATACCTTTCATCTGATTTTTACAATAACATTCTTTCAATAATAACTAGAAAGGACTCAGAATACAGTATTAAATACAAGACTTGGCCCTTTGGTTACTCAGTGACATCTGAACAATACCGGGATTACAAGTCTGTGGTTTTAAATTAGGTTTGCCAAGTGTCACATAAAACAATCAGATATGCACAAACTAAAGTTGTTGAAAGCCACTTGCATGCTGGATCATAGGGAGACAGAACTCAATGAATGTTACTGCCAACAAACAATCAAACCTGCTGCTGCAACCTGTATGGAGCTCTTGAGATAGTGGGTGGCACATTTTAGGTAAAGGTGTTGACTTAAAATAAAAAACAGCCCTGCTTTTCCTGTGACGTGAAATCAGGAAAGACCACAATATCAGCTGCAGTTTTTCAAAGGTAGACAAAAGTTGCTTCATGCTAACAATTTTATATGAGCTCACAACTCTGATGTATAACAGCACTTTAGCTGTTTACCAGACTCTAAACAAAATAGAAAAGGTGTCCATTTTTTAAAATCTTTGCTTAACCTAAAAGTTCTGCCAATTACTATTCTCGTATGCTGGGAAAAGAACTATTAATGTGTCTTGCTGAAAATCCTGTTGCACTTGTGTCGCTGTTGAGCAGCTAGCAGAGTAATGAAGGCACCAGTTCTCAGTGGCAAGAAGGAATGACCTTTATTGTTTTGATTTCATCATATATATAGAGTTTTCAAAAGTCACCCAGATTGGTCAGTCAGAAGCCTTCCCCCAGGCCTGATTGGCCAGGCCTGCACCGTCCAAGTTCTGGGACACTGTTCCAATAACATCCAAACTTTATCTTTATTCATAAAACACAAGAAGAATTCTCGTGCGAAAAGCCTGTGCTAGCCACACACTTGTTAAATGTTTGTTTTGAATTGCCAGTATGCTTTTCTTTTGAGTCCTTCTGCCTTTCTAGGTAGCAAAATGCAAAGTTAGTTTTGTCAGCTCACACTCAGAGCAGGCCAATATTGCTGGACTTCCCAGCACAGTTAATATTTGGGATCAAGCAGTGCTCTTGTGGCTTTATATCTGAGTTAAATTCGCAGAAATCAGAGGAAAATTGGGTTCTGATTTATGCTAAAATCTTATGCCTTGAGGTGGTAGCTCTTTGCTTTCCTCAGGACTGTGAAGGTCTAGACCAACTTGTGTGTTGGTTTAGATCAACTCAAAACAGATGAATTCCACAGGGCAGCTCGGGGGAGCTTGGCAAAATAATGCCAGTGAGATCTTGTCTCTCTCTGGAAGGCAGCAGGAAATTTGCCATTAACGTCATCTGGGACAGATTTCTTCCTTTTGATTCTCATCCCTGGTGGAGTCTGCTTAATCCCCTCCTGGGCCAGTGAGATGGAGCAGTATTGAGGAAGGTGTGGTGATGTAGAGCATCAGGAATAAGTGATATAAGTTGTGTCCAAAAGGCCAGATAAATCTTAATTTATCCTACATCCAACCACAGAAGGAAGAGGGACTGATACATGCAGCTCCTCTTTCCAGAACAGACAGAAACACTTCTTAGATCCTTATAATCCCTGACCAAAATTTCTCAAAAATCCCCTTTTTGTTGTGGAAAGACTTAAAAGTAGATTTTGTTTCACAGAAAAAAAAAAAAGGAAAAAAAAACAACCCAGACTGCTTAGTATAAAAAATCCCCTGTTTATCATATAAATCAAATGAAAAATCTTCTATTTGTTAATTTACATGAGCCAAAATTTACATATGGCAGAATAAAGTTAATTCAGAATATAGAAAATATTCCAGAATTGAAATTATTACAAATTGGTATGTCTGACTAAATTGACCTTTCTGGATTTATGTTGCCATCCACACTGCTTCTTTAGGTATGAATATTGCTGGTAGTTTTTGTCCTGATCATGGTGACATTTGGTATGTGATCAGTGAAAACATATGCCCCCAAGCACACGATGAACAAAAAAGGTAATGTTCCTATACCATTTAGAGTTCTTATGGAAACTGAAATTTCTTAGCATAAAACAGCATCTCTCTCTCCCTCCTTCTCAGATTTCAGGCCAGATTTATTGATTTCAAAGAGTTGTAATGTGATTCAATGAAGGCTGAGTTAATTGCAAAATTTTGCCCAATTGCATAGCATAGAAATTGGTCACTACTGATTTCCCAACTGGAATTCTGCCTGAGTAGATTCATATCCCCAGTCCAGACTGAAATACCTACTAGGTTATTTGTATTTTTGAGATGATGCTCAATAAACTCCACTTACTTACATGGCTCCCATTGCATGGAATGACTTCCTGGCAGCTTAGGATGAGTCATTACAGACTGGAAACTGAAGGTCTGTAGAGAGAAGGACTTCAGTTCAGTTCCTTTTCCGATGAATGCTTCACAAAACACCTAAACGGGTTCTGGAGTGGTGACAGGGAGACAGGTTCCTACTGAAGGAAAATTTCCTCACTTTTTAATCGTGCCCCAGATCTTGTTCTGTCAAAAGGCATATTTAAATAGTCTGTTGAAGTTGAACTGTTTCCAAAAAGACTAATACACATAGTAAAACAGTTACAGGTGTGGCTCAGCACAGGCATGCTGGGGCTGATATCTGAGGTGATAAATCAGGAGGGAGGAAGAGGAGATGGCAAGGACGAAGGGACAGAAATGGAGAGGCAAGCAGATGTGGAAGTTGGCAGTGAAGCCAGCCTATAAAAACAGACTACTCTGCTCCTCTTCCTTGCAGGGCCCAGCCCAGCAGATGTGCTTTGAGAATTCCCATCAGATCAGCCTTCACAGAAGAGCCAGAGCAGTAACAAGTTCATAGTTCCCAGCAGGGTTTAAGATCAAGCTGGAAGCTGTGCTGCTCTGGCTTGTCAAGCTTGTGGATGCCCAGAAGCAAATCCTTTCCCATTCTCTCCAGAGCTTTGCTCTTCAAGTGCCACAGGAAGAGGAACATGGGGCTTGAGGAATGAAATTTTACTCTTTGATGCTTGGCTCAGCAGTTAGCCTAATTATTATTGTAAATGTGGCAGGCAAGTTTCTTTCTAATATATTCCCTCTCTTTTTGAACTCTCTGTCTAGATTGTGAAAAATATTTCTACACTGCCCTAAGATGCCAAATTTCAGTTTCAAAATTAAAAAGCCCAGAATCCAGAAAGACCTTGTTCTGCTGTCAAGTATAACCTCATCTCTTAAGCATTTGAAAGCCTGAAGGTCTTGGAGAGAAAATGAAGTGTATCTAACTTTCATGGAAACATGTATTTTTTTCCCTGATCTCTTTATTTATTTTGGTAAAAAGTATACAGAAGAAGGGCAACTATGTTGAAATTAACCACGTGGAACTGATTTCTGCAGGAGAGGCCAGGAGATAGCTGCAGAAACTTGAGAAAAGCCCAGGCCGTGTTGCTGTGATGTGCTGACGTACAGAACCTGCGTGACAAGAGGTGACATGTGCTGTGCCACACCCAGGACCGAGCTGCTGTCACAGCCACCATCTGCTTACACTGGGCAGATTAAACACCAGCTGGAGGACAAAGTCAAGGTCTCAAGCAGTGAAAAACACAAGTAGAGAGATCAGTTGCAACTGTAAGGTGGTGTTCCAGCACCATCAAAATGTGAGTGCTGCACACCAACTTTACCCTCTTGCGGGAAAGGAACTGGCAGCTTCTGGGTGAGGAGGCTGCAAATATTTCAACATTTATACTGAATTTTTGTGCTGTGGCCATGACCAGAGAGAGAAATTCCAAGAGAATTAGTGTTTGGTAGGAATAGGATATATAGGCACATATAATGGGTACAGGAAAAATATGAGGACCAAATATTCAGCAAGCCAAGCACTGAATCTTTGGGAAGATTTGCTCACAGACCTAAGATGCTGTTGTAAAAAATACATAGCAATATAATCCATGAGGCATGAGACTGAACTTTGAGATCTTCCAAAATAAATTGGTACCAGCAAGGTCTGTGAAATCCTGGAACATTTAGCTCTTAAGTACTGTCTTTTTCTTCTCTGTAGTGGTATAATTTGCATTTTGATTGAACTAGCCAAATATTTTGTTGAACAAAAGAGTTTCTGAGTAAACATAATTATATTTTTAGTCTAGATGACCTTTTTCTCGATTAAAAAAATCCTAATTACCTTTTCTACTAATGAAAAGTTGATTAATGTAGTTGAATGAATTATTAAAGAAGAGATAACTGAATTAATCATTCTTAATGTAATAGCAGATTACTGGAAGCTTATAGATTAGTATCAGAATTTCCCTTCCTTTTATAGGCTAATATAAATAGATTTAATTCAAATGGACTATGTCCATTTTTTTCCTGTCCTTACTCACAAATTAACACTCTCTTGTAAAACTCCTGGCATTTGACAGACACAGGGCAACACTTTGAATCAAACAAAGTGTTTTTAGGCTGGTCTGTGTTTTTCACCATTTGCTTTTAAGAGAAGCTGGAAATCTGTTCTGTTTGAAAATATAGATTTTTATTGTCACACATTAAAAAGATCTCTGTTATTTATTCAAGATGCGTTTGGAAATATTCAGACCTTGCAGCTGATTAATCACTTTTGAGTTGCTCTTTAGCTACCCAGTTGCTTTGTTAATTGCTGTCCTGTTGGTTTGTTTCCTGAGATCTGAGATAGATCATGCAGCAGGTGACTGATGTACATTCTCATGTTAGTACTTTCAGAGAAAAAAAGTCAATTCTCTTCTTGCTTTTCTTTTCTAGACCTTACTATCAATAGCTGGGGCAGATGAAGAGGATGAACAAAGTGAGCAGGAGGCAGGTGACAATGTTTTTCCACTCCCTGGGAGTATCTGATTCTTCTTGAGGAAGAGACTGCCTGAGCCCATTGGATTCCTGCACAGTTCAGCCTATGATAGACATAAAGTACAACCACAGCCCTTGAAATGCAATGAGTCCCTGATGCTCAGTGAAACAATTCCAGACATATACATGTGGCAGGAAAAGAAGCAGGTGCCAAAAACTTCTCTTTTCCCATAAAGGGCGAAACTATTCCCTCTAAAAGGTAAAATCCAATGACCTTTCTAACATAAATCTTTGTTTACATATGTTTTCTTTCTGTCATGCTTCTGTTCAGAATCTTTTAAGCACCTTCATAAAAAGGGTTTTCTAAAAAAGAAATGGACTAAGATCCTCCTTCTCTATCCAAAAGGCTGCTAAAAAATCTATATAGTTTTTATGCATGTGACTGGAGCAGCATGTCTGTAAGTCCAGAGTTGTAATAGAATTTTAATATGACCCAGCTCAGCATATGGTGACCAGCAGAAAAGCTCTAGCCAGCTTGTCTAGGATGCATTGGTGGCTCCCACATCCCTAGTGTGCTTGTGGATGAGATGAGAGGGAAGATGAGGCACCATCTACCAAGCAGAGACTGAACAATGATGATAATGTTCAGAGAGCACAGGAGCATGAGAAAGTGGGTGATGTTCAAAATAAATTGTGCAATGAGCAGTTCAGGAGGTAAACACAATTTTAACATCCGGTTTGGTTGAACAGGGTTATATCCCATCCAGGAGGCTGTATGGGACCCCCTTTCTGTCATTTATATTCTTGTCGCCTGAGAACACCTCGGGTAATGAAATATCTCCCACTTGTGTGGTAAAATAATTAAGCTGTTGGAGGCAGTGTGTAGGTGTGCAGGGAGAAGCCTGTAGGGATGGCCAGATTGGCTCAGGCCAGGAATTTGTCTGGTGTAACATCTCACAAAGAGCTAGCTTTGAGCATGTGATGAAGGTGCAACAAACACAGCAGAAGACTAAAGGAGGGCAATGAATCCAGCAATCCTTAGAGGTTGTGATGGACCCTGTCATACCACAGAGCCTCTATTTAGTCCCTCATTATCATTTGTTATACCTTTCATATTATATGAAATATACATGATATTTAGCATAATTTATAATGTCATTTATATTTATCATTATAACCCTTGATACTTTTCTTATCGGACTAATATTCACTTCTCTTTGAACTTAGTTAGAAATTCTGAGACAATGAGGTCTATCACTTAATCATGTGCAAAATGCGCATGCTTTAGTGGGGAAGGATGGGAGGCAACTCTTTTAATGGTTTTTAAATTTATAAACTCTCATTTTCATGGAATTTAGACTTCCTGTTAGGTCTGAAACTGTGCCTGGTGCTGTCCCTGCTTTAATTTCCATCTAATGGTTACAAATGCAAAGAGCAAATGCAGAGTAAACAAATGAAGCAACACACTATTTGCGATATGACCATTTAAACCATTCCTAAGGTAATTGTTTATTTATCAAAGACATTTTGTAAACCATATTTAAAAGGTTAAAAGAAAAATCCCTATTTTTGTCTCCCAAAACCTTCTTTATATTTAGCTCCAGAATAGTCTAATATCTTCTGTCTGTGGAAAATAACAGCGTTCACATTTCCAAACCTGAATGGTTCTAAAAAGACCATGACACATTTTCATTTTTTTAAAAATGTAGTTAATCTCAAGCTTAAAATTGCCTACAATCTGTTGAACAGCTTTCAAGACTTGATACACAAACATAAGAAAGGATGGTCTCTAGGGAGCTAATCTTGCAGCAAGTAATGCTTTGGGGTTTCAGCCAAATAGGATTGGAGACCAGGTTTTCTATCAAGAATGATTAAACTGTATAAAGCTCAGATTAGGAATTTTTTTAAAAATGTGTACATGAAAAGGCTTTAGGGGAAAGCTAAAATCTCACAAATCTCCTGTTTCATTAAAAGCAGGAGTACTCATTTCAATGGAAGAATTTTTTCTTTTTCTTTCTTCTTTTTCTTTTTCTTTTTCTTTTTCTTTTTCTTTTTCTTTTTCTTTTTCTTTTTCTTTTTCTTTTTCTTTTTCTTTTTCTTTTTCTTTTTCTTTTTTTTCTTTTTCTTTTTCTTTTTTTCTTTTTCTTTTTCTTTTTCTTTTTCTTTTTCTTTTTCTTTTTCTTTTTCTTTTTCTTTTTCTTTTTCTTTTTCTTTTTTTTTCTCCTTTTCCTTTTCCTTTTCCTTTTCCTTTTCCTTTTCCTTTTCCTTTTTTCTTTTTGTTTTTTCTTTTTGTTTTCTTTTTTCTTTCTCTCATGCTATTTTCATGGTTGTAGGTCAACTTGCAGGAAACTGTGATAACACAGGAGAGACTATCCATCTGTTGGATTCATTATATCCAATCCAGGATACCAGCACAGCCACCTGGAGCATGCACTGGGCTGCATCTTCTTATTTCACCATTCAATCCCAAACATTAAAGGGAAACAAAAATGTCCATATGTTTTTTAGCAATGCCATGAAAGTGTAAAAATTGTTATACAGGAATGAAAGAGAATAAAAATGCGCTTTTAAATCTTGAGTGAAGCCAGATTAGGACACTAATGACCCAGTGGAAAATTCTGAGAATATCTCACTTAAATCAAGCAGAACAGCTTGAAACCTAACCTCTTACGATATAGAGAATGGAAAACCTATCATGAAAACAGGGCAAAAATGCCAAAAAAGCTGAGATAGAACCCTGTTTCAAGTCTAATTTTGGGAAAGTTCTGAATCAGAACAGAGACAATAAAGTAATTAAATGAATATTCAATCTCATAGTTTTTATATATTTTGTGAATAACAAATGGTGTAAAATTGAATTGTAGAAAACAGTTCTCCATTCAGGATTAAAGCAGTATTTTCTTACCTTGCTCTGAATTTTTAAAATCTTTAGTGAAAATGGGGATGTTGAAGTTTTAGAGTTTCTCCCTATTGCTAGTGAGAAGAGTGGCCTGTATTAAAAAAGTGGAGAAACAATCAGAGATGTGATCATAGATCCAGGAATGATATAAAATCTCTTTAAAAAATTCAACAAAACTAAGCCAATTTATTCTCCTTACATTATCATATATCAACCAAAACCACTTTGTAGACTCCACTTATGAAATAAATGTAATCAAAAAGGTTGGAAAGAAATATGTGAAGATTAAGTAATATAGTGTGTCGCATCCAGCTTCAATGTGGAAGATATCTTTGTTTTCTACTCTTAATGAATGTATTTTAATGAATCAATTTTCTATTGATATTTTATTATCCTAATAAAATATCAATCTGTTTTTTTGTTCAGTGTTCCTTCCTATGGTGAATTTGTTATAGGTTTTGCATTAAGCAAGGAAATGTTTGACTGTGTAAATGCATAAGTGGGAGCTGGGGGACAGAAGTGGGAGTGCAAGTGGTGATGTCAGGATGGTGAGGCTGACTTGGATTGATGGGAATCAGAGAGGGTCTCCCTGAAAGCAAGAGCCATAGGAGGAGAAGAGACACTGTCTCAGTGTGGGTGGAGAATGTTTGAGGGCATATGGGGAGTGTAAGGTTAGGGAATAGTCCAGGGTACTCCCTAGTCAGAGACGGAATAGAGCTGAACTGGAAGCTGTTATGTGTTTTAGGGTGTTGTGTAATGATACTGGAGGAATCTGTGTGTATGAAGCCAAAATATCTCCTTATTTTTAAGTCAAACACTTACATACTACAGATTTCTCCTATTATTCCTGATGTTTCCAGTACACAGACTGCTCCCATTTCTTCTAATCCCATCACACACCAGTGCAAGGCTCCTTCTCCAAGCTTCAGAAAGATGGCAAGCAATGAAACAAGTCTGGCTGAGCTGAACAGAAATCAAGACCAAAATTTTCGGGTGCTGCTGCCTTAGACATAATGCATTAATGTTTTCTCTAACAGGGATTTTTGATTGAAAGAGGTGTCTTTATAAGACGAGTTTTGGCTTATTTTATATTTAATATATTTTTTAATCAGAGCCCTCCAGATGTTACTGTGTTCTCCTCATTCAAAATGATCAACAACCATATGCTACAGAACCAAAGGCTTAATTGCAAAGATGTATCTGGAATTCAACAGAGTCAGGGGAGAAGAGAGGGAATTTTGTTAGTAATCAGGCAAAAAAACACAGGCATGATGAATAAGTAATGAAGAAATGTGCACAGCTTTCTCTCTATTGATCAAATTTTCAAATGCTTCCAGGTCCTACAGACAGGGGAATGAAATTGGTGTCTCATATACATTCACCTCCTATTTCTTTAAATACCAACCTGGAATTCTTACAGGAAAAGTGAAAATAGGGAAGAAAATAAAAAATGAAGAAAACACATAACACTACAGTCCAGTGAAGCCTCAACCTTGATTTCGGGGTGAACCAACATCTGTCTAAGAATGGAATTGAAATGGAGCCAGGTGGCATCTGTGGATGGAAAAAACTGATGCATAAAGATGAAAATGTATGAGGTTGTTGCAAGAATTTGAAGTTATTTATAGTGATCAAATGGTTTTGACCAACAGAGAGAAAGCAGCAGGTTCTGTACCCTGTTTCAGGTTTGCAGGGTCTGTGTTACTGGCATATTTCACACATTGCTATTTTAGAAATACCTAGTTTAAATAAAACTAAAGACCTGGTTTCTGTATGTGCAGCAGGTTTCATCTTGCTATTCTAGTAATGTATTTGGGTACACACTGAGAGGAAAAGTCACATGTATCTGGACTTGTTTTGTATTTTACACAGTCAAACATACAGTGCAAATTAAATATGTTTTCAGCACCCCGAAATCCCATAATCATCATACTATCAGATGACAATTAAAAAATTATTCCAAAATTTGCTTTATTTCCACTAGAGGTCAGTCAATAGATGGTAAATTTTCATGTTGCAGAAATGTGCGTTAACAGCTTTACCTGCATAACTTCTGCAAACCTGCTGAACAAGAAAATTATTGTACATTACAAAATTATGCAAGAAAAATGCTTTTAAATATATGCCAAAATTTTAGAAGCTTATCCAGCAGGACTAGGGGACTGATTGTCCCCCTGTACTGGGCACTGGTGATACCACACCTCAAATCCTGTGTCCAGTTTTGGGGCCCTCACTGCAAAAGAGACATTAAGGTGCTTGAGCAAGTCCAGAGAAGGGCAACAGAGCTGGGGAAGGGTGTGGAGCAGAAATCTGATGAGGAGCAGCTGAGCGAGCTGGGGGTATTTTGCCTGGAGAAAAGGAGGCTCAGAGGTGACCTTATAACTCTCTACAACTCCCTGAAAGTAAGGCATAGCCAGGTGGGATCAGTCTCTGTTCCCAGGCAAGAAGCAACAGGTCAAGCTGCATCAGAGGAGTTTGGATCGTATATTAGAAACATTTCTTCACTGAAAGGTTAGTCAAGTACAGGAATAGGGTGCTCAGGGAAGTGAGGGAGGTGTCACCATCCCTGGGGGCATTTAAAAGACATGTAGATGTGTCACTTTGGAATAATTTAGCAGTGGACTTGGCAGTGCTGGGTTAACTCGATGAAGTTAAGCATCTTTTCTAATCTGAATGATCCTATGACTCTGTAAATGCTATCAAACAGAAATTGTGGTAAAGAATGGCTTTTCCACAGTTGGGCACAATCTGGACAGAAAGACTGTGTTATTGTGGAGTATTTTGTAAATTACAGAAACTGCTTGGAAATCTACATGAGCCTTTTACAAAGCTGAAAATGCAGTAAAACTATCGGGTTTTTCAAAGGCAGTCTGTCTTAACCTAACACTTGAAAGTATCAAATGGCTTTAGTAAGGCTGCCTAGAGTTAAAACTGTCATTTCAAAAAAGTTTGCCCCAGCTGCATTTACCACTATCCTTATTTGGTGCCTCCAAATGTGGGGTATCCTCCAGATTATTTGTTGAAGAGATACAACTGTTCAGTTGCATTATTTATTGGGCTTTTATTTATTACCTTTTCTGAAAGCAGCAGATTCACTTGTCATTTTTTCTGGCTATTGAATTACCTTATTTTTAATATAATAGCATTGTGTATTGATTTCTCTTGTCTCAGGACCTCAATAATGAGGTCCTTGCCCTCAGATGCTCTTTTTTGGCTCCAGCATGCAGGTAGTGGGTTTTCAATCTAGAAAGCAATTTTATTGCACAAGATGGCCTCTTAGAAACTATTAAGCTGGACAATATTCATGCTGATTATGTTTTTTCTCAGCGAGTGTTTACCTAATATTTTAATTTAAATGCTTCCAGTGAACATGCAGAGAGCTCCCATTTTCCACCAAGTGTCACCAGTTATGATGATTTTAATCACACTCAAATGCACATTTTTGTTGCCACACCTGTGCTGCAACTGCATCAAGGCTGAGAAAAGGAATTTCTCCCAAGAATTCACCACAAGGCTATTCATGTGTGGACCAAGAGCATCAAAACTGTGGGTACCAGTGCTCAGTCTATTAAGGTATCACATATGTATTTATATGCTTTGATATCTTTGCTTGTCACTCAAATAAAGATATAAGCCCTACGTGGCATTACTCAGTTATGACACTAAAATCCTTAACCATCCAGCATCAGGAAAACTGAAGTGCTAAAATTATAATTCAGGAATCATTATCTGTCCACTGCTTCACGTCATGTGATGCATCACTACAAAAAGTTTTACAAATTCTTACAATGCTTTTAAATAGTTTTATAAAATAAAATGTACGTGCAGCTTGTGACAGCCCCAAATTGCAGGTCACTGACTTCTTAACCAAGAGTCATGGAGTGGGAGTACCATAGGACTGAAATTGTTTCATTGTAACTACACTTGACAGCTAACTACAGGATAAAAAAGCTCATTTCTGTGAAGCCTCTGGAGGAGCATTTTCCAAACTTCCTGTTTTTCCAATCACTGCCTGTTGTATTGGACCTCTCAGTACTAAGCTGAAGCATCACACACAGTTTTGAGTACAGGTCAGAAGAGTTTTGAATTCAGTGGTAGCATTTTCAAAAGGAGTTATGTCTTTTGCCCTGTTAGCTATGCTTTTTCTGACACCTGGCATTTGAAAATTTATTTCTGGCTGTTTCAGCAAGGGAAGGATGATCCAGTGGAGACCTTGAGTCCCTTTAAAATACATTTCTTTTAATGTTTCAGTGCCAGGATGTAGTAAAAGAAATGTGCTTTGAGAGGCACTTGTTAAGTGGGAATCTGATATCTCAAAATTATTTGGTTTACTTGATCTTGGAGTTGCAGTCCTTAAAATTTCCTACTTCAATCTGAATCAAGATTCGTCTTGTGGCATCTCTGTGAAAATGACAAAGGAAATATATCCATATTCTTGTTCATTTACAGCACTTAAAGGTCTGGCAGTTATATTACTTTGTTCCTTTTTATATGTCCTGCAACAGAACACTGCTTTCATAAACCTGGGAAATTGTGGCTTTGCCACATCCCTTTTGTGCTTTTACTGTGACAGATAGCTTTCCCTGAGAGGGAGCATGAGGGGTGGTGGGAGGACAGCAGAGCTGCACAAAGTGATGAACACGCACAGAGAGCTGGTAAAAGAAACTCATTTTGCTTGCGTGTCAGAAGAGGTGGGATGTGCCCTAGGGGAGCAGATTTTTGGATGAAAGTTGCTGAACTTTTCCCTGATGCTCAGAAGTGAGCACTTTGCTTAATGGCTGCTCTGGGACATTTACCCTGAGGCTCTTTAGACAGCTGCTGACTATGACAAATGAAGAGGGATATTTTTTTTCCCTTTGCCATGTGAGGCAGAGCCAAATGAATTTGTGTTTTCAGGAAATCAGACTTTTTTGCAGAGGCCCAACACACTCTGTTCCTATTTTGGATGGATTTACTGAGGAGGAACAGAGCAAGTGTAGGAAATAGCAGTCTGCCTTGGGACTGCTAAAGAGCACAGTGCCACAGCTGAGGTGTGTTGGCTTATTATCCCATCCACATTTTTCTCCTCAAGGAGAAGGCCCTAGGCTGTTCCCAGCAGATTGCACAGGCAAAGTGACCTCCAGCAAAGGACCTCGTGCTTCTGTTGTGGGCTTTGTTCAGTGTGAAAATTTCCTGGCAGCTAGTTGGTGTGCCTTTATGCTGGCACTGCAATCCTGTATTGGTGATTCCAGACACACACTGGGCATACAGCTCCAGTGATCTCAGCAGGGCTCTGCCCATTTACCCACTCTGAACACATCGTCTCCAAGCAAATCCTGCAAGAAGATAAGCTCCAGAGGGTTAAGGCAACAGGGACAGTGCCTTGCTGAGAACCTGGAATGAGCAAGCCCACTTTAGTTGAGTTTACAACTCCTGGGAAGTTATGACTCTCTCTCAGCATGAATAACCCTTGAAGGCTCTTCAGATGCTGATGAAAAGAGTGTTATGGAGACTTCAGACTTCAACTCACAAAGCTCCTACAACATAAGAGCATTTTATACCAGTCCTGCTTCAGTCTTCACTGTCTGGAGTTCTGGTCCAGCAAAAGCTAATAAAGAAAATGTTATCAATACTGTTGCTCATTTATAACAACTGGTGTTCAGACCCAAACTGGCCATTTATGTGCCTTTATTTGAAGACATGTTAAAAATCACCTTGGGTACATAGAGGACTAATATATACGTACACATATATGTGTCTATGTATGAAGACACTATAGCTTTATCTGCTTAGCTGCATAGGATTTGGATTGAATTGAACAGAAAGGTTAGTACAGAAGGGTAAAAAATAATTGAAAGGAGAACTGAGGATTCATAAGGAAAACCAATGAAATTTTTTTGGAATGGATTTTAAGACTGGCAAGTGCATGCTTTTTGCATGGTAGTTTTACTCCTAAGTTGAACATTCTCTACTGTGCCATGAAGGAAGGTTGTAGACAGCACTGAGTGAGTCCAGCTGCTAGAATGCCAGGTAAAGCAAGACTCTGGGACCATTTGTCATTGTGTATCTCATAACAAATTGATATCAAGAAAATACTTTGACAACAGTACGCACAAGGGTGCAGTAAGAATAACAGAATACTTGAAAAGCTGATGCAAGAAGACAGCTGCAAAATGCCATATGAAAAATCCACAGAGAAGCTGAGAGATGAAAACAGACAGGACATATGATACCTTGCTCTTGGCTGGGAATCCAAACCTCATCTGCTCAGGAATAATCAACATCAGTGTGCTACCTGATCTTGATTCCTCATACATCCATAAGAGAGAAATTATGGAGGGCTGAGTCTTTGGATAGCTAGAGATGCTCAGATGTGTCTGGAAGGAATAAAAGGAGAGATAGTATGGTGTTGTGAAATGTTGATTGTTTTATGACCACTGTACCATATTTCCTCCTGCCAAATCTATGACAATGTCAGGATGCTAAAAAAACCCACAAAACCCAAACCCCAAAGGGTTTTGTCTCTCTTAGTCTTCCTGCATAGCCAAGGGGCTGGAGGATACTGTATGATTAACAGCTCACTCTCACACTGAAATTACCACAAGTTAGTCAGCAAGTAAAACAGTCAACGGGTGTCAGCTGAGCTGTGGCAATTGTTCATTCATGTGCTTGACATGTAAAATACCAAGTAATTTTATTTAACTCTCTTCCATTCCATCAAATTACTCCCAGTGTGCCATGGGTTAGGAGTGCACATCGTGAGGGTTTCACTGCTCTAAATTTAGATGTCTGTGTTAGAGAGGTTTGTGTCTGAGCTAGTTGTCTAAGTTTATACTAAAGTCAGTGGAAAGAAGCAGGTGCATCTGGAGTGCCCTTGGTCTTCTCTTGGGGTAGCTGTTCAAAACTCTGTGAGTCCTGCTGCACTGAGCTAAACAAGGTCTGTATGATTAGCTCAGGTGTTCCTGTCCAAGGTTAAGTTACACTAATCTCTGGAGAGCTACCGTGTCTCAGCTGATGGGTGATCATCTGTTTGAGCAGGAAGATATATTGACTGGTTTGGTATAATCTTTCCCTGATCAGAGTAAAGAGAGATTAAGATTTTGCTGAATACCAGTAGGAAAAATCTTAATCTAGATATTTTCAGATTTACAGTGGGGTTCTTCTAGTTTCTTAAAATCTCTAACTGAACAGGCAGGTCACAGAGAAACCAGCCAAAGCTCATCTGCCATATTAACTAAAACTCTTTGCTTTCAGGTACATAGCAATGCCTTCCTTTTAATCTTGTTACTTCTAATCCTGTAGGTACTGGATGATTTTTCATTTTGCAGTACAAACGGACCTGCCACAGCAATTCAGCGAGAATGTGGACTCAAGCAGCACTAAAGGAAAAGCACAGCTCCTCATCCGGTATGATAACTCAATATTTTCAACAATTTACTGTCAGAGAAGCATTTACTGTGGTTTTACTTCAGTCTTCCTGAAAGCATGTAAGTCTTGAGCCTCTCATGTGGTTTGGCAATTTTATTCTTGCAGTAAACTTGCAAAATTACAGGAGATTTGGTTTTATTGTCCTATCCTAATCAATTTTGCCCAAGAATTATTCCTGTGGGACCTGAAAAACCCTTTCTCCAGCACCCCATCTCCTCTGCTTTGGGGTGGGATTTGGTGGGGAACTTAGGAAAAAAGAGATTCCCAGAGCTCTGCTTCATGGGTATTTAAAAAGGTATCTGAGTCTTCTGACAATAAAATCTGGGGCAGCCTGCAGGTTGGTCTGGGTTATATATGATGAGCTAAATGCTCTTAGTTGGACCAGCTAAAGCTGCCTTCAATAATGTCATTCCACTCACCTAATCTAGCTCAGTCTTTACCTTAATGTCTTTTGATGATTCACATCAGTATTACACATAACTGTTATTGAAATGTGGGTTAAGCAGTTGCCACTTTGTTCCTGTCTGCATTAGGCTTCCCAGTCCAGCTATATATCCTACCTTCTGCTGGCATGAGATGGAGTAACAAAAAAAATTACATGCTCAAGGAATCCTTTTTTCCACATGTATCTGTCTTGCAGTGTAGCTGCTGAAGCACTTGCTCCAATTCAGCAGCAAAAGAGGGAGGAGGGGGAGACAGCTGCTGAACACTTGGGTGCAGCAGCTCAGGACAAAGAAGACAAAATTGTCTTGTTTTCCCCTCTAACAATCAACAAACACTGGTGGAGGGGGAGCACAAATCATCCTTATTCCTACTAAAAATGGACTTTGAGTTCAGGATTATGATGCTGACAAATTAAAAAATGTTTGATGAAAAGAAAATTGCATGAGAACACAATATTTGGTTTTCTTCCTGAAAGCACAACAATGCAACCTTTTAGGGCTTGTCTTTTACAACCTTTGCACTATTGCCTTCATTTGTGGTATCTATCAGCTAATTAGCTATAAGAAATGTAAACCTAAGCTCAGTCTCATGTGGACTTGGATTCAATCAGAGAAACTCTGATGACTGGCTTGCAGCACATTTTCCTCAGACACCTGTCATGCCTCTGGAGTGGTTGGCTGCACTCTGGCCTTAAGCAGAAACATCAATGATCCCAGTTGAGTTTCCTCCTCTCAGGATGTGCTGTGGCTTTTCTATTAGCCTCCTGTTGTGTACAGCCAGATAAAATGAAGGTTGTTCTGAAGGAAAAAGGATTGCAGTGCTGGATTTCAGCAGTGTCAAAACCTGGCTCCAGATTAGTCCCAGGTACTGGCAGTCTGGTGAAATTATATGATACATCCTGTGTATCCTGTGTTTCGTACATTACAAGTAAACGTAGGTCAGGTCATTGTGAAGACTTCATCCAATTCCAAAACATTAGTAATGCTCAATTTCCTCTTTAAGTTCACAGGGAATGCACTGGGCTGTGTTCAGAAGCATTGGCACTCAGGATTTCAAGGCTGGCTTCTGTGGGCACAGGGAAAAAACACATCAATTTAACTAGATTTTAGAGTGAGTTATTGAACTAGATTTTAGAGTGAGTTATTGAACTAGATTTTAGAGTGAGTTGCTTAGGGCTTGGTCTGTGTTCCTTCACCCTCTCTGGATGTCTGCAGTGAGGTCAGGTAGATGTGCTGGTATTTGCTATTATTTTCCTTTTTTCATTCTTTTCTTGCAGAGAAATTTCCCCTCTCCTCTGTGTTCTGGCAGGCAGAGGGATGATGGTCTGGTGGTCAGTGGGTACCAATTGCTGCGCAAACATTGATGTCCCTTGTCACCATTAGCACTGGCTTGTTCAAATGTTATTCTGTCTTGTTTTGTACATTTCATGATGCTGCTTTTAATTGCAAAACCGTACAACTCTTGTGAAATATAGCATAAAACATGCAGGGTTTGAGACCCTTCTTCCTCTGAACTGAGGATTTGAGGACCAAATAGCTTCTGATGGCTTTGCAGCTCTTCCTTCTTCTGAGATCTGGGGTTTTTCTGCTTTTCTGCTTGGAGTAAAAAGAAATAATAATTTCTTAATTAATTTGATCATTTAGCATGAGAGGTTCACTGATTATAAATGTGAAAGAGGGTTGCTTGCATTTGTGTCACATAGTAGAAACTTAATGTTATTGAGTATTCACAAACAATGTTGTTTTTTACACTTTCATTACAGAAATAGTCCTTACACAAGGTATGCTCATGATTAAAAAAATAGAGAGAAAGGAGGAGGTATTCAATATGAGGTTGCTTCCTGTTTTTTTCAGTCGTTGCTTTTCTGCACAAATAATTCTTCCAGTATTGGGATCTAACCTAAATTGATTTTTAGAGAGATTTGTTAGCATTACACTTTGGCTCTGCAGATAAGACTTTCAGAAAGAGTAGGTTGTCAGTGTAAGAAATGTCTAAAGTGCCTGTGGTAAGCCTGTTTCCACGCTGTCTGAGAGGGTGTTATGTGAGACGCTGGCCTCAAATATTTGTGCTTGCACAGATGATTGACTTAAAACCCCCAGCACCTGTGATCTCTGTAATGTTCAATCTATTTGTGCAGCTGTTCCTGGGAGACACTTACATGCAGTAATTGATTCGTTCAGCGGTCCTGCTATGGCACTGTGGTGTTATGAAAGCTGCTGAATTAAATAACATTTCAGCAGCACACAGCCTCTTCCCCTCCGTCTGTCACTCTGCATGACACTTCTTGGGTACCAGTATTTTGCTGTAGGAGCCCTACTTTTCCTAAATACTTAGAACAGTTAAAAATACTGATTTTAAGAGGTAAAACCATCTATTTTCATCACTCCCTTTACCGAAGTCAAACAGTTTTTCTATTTCATTTGGTGAAGAATTGATGAAGGTAATCTTTAAAAGAGGACCAGGAGACAGAGAGCATGGAGTAAGCTGAGAGCAGAAAAAGCAACTAAGATACCTTGTCTGAAGGGAAACCCTAATGTTTGAAATTAAAAAGATGATCATAGAATTTAATTGTACTCACAGAATTAGTACAGTGTTATTATTTCTGAAGTACTGCTATGGTTGGAAAAAAGAGCTCTTAATTAGTCTTCTCCCATGTTACATAACTGTAAGAGAACAGTTCATTAATTCACCCACATGTAGAATAAAAATAATTTCTCCTACAATACAAGGTTTAAAACAACACTATCACATAGTCTGTTGAAATTAAAAGGGAAAATAATAGAGTACATTCCCATTCTGCTGTGCACAATTAAGTTTATTTTTCAGACTAACATTTTTCTAGGAGTACCACAGCAAGCGGTAATCAAGCTGTCTAAAAAGTACTTCATGAATTACAGATTTTATGTATATAAAGAATTGTATTTACTATGCTTTCATGAACCTAACACACACTGTGAGATGGATTTCACATTTGAACTTGCTTGAGAGTTCAAGTTCTCCAGAGTGAAAGTTGATTTAGGACTAAAACAGTTTTACATCTGATAAATCCCATGGATTCTGACAGGGTACACTTGATAAACAAAAGCAGAAATTAACCTTATTCTTTCAAAATGTTTCTGCCCATCTCCTTTTGATGTTTTTTTTGGGTGGCAACAGTTAATTGTAGATACAAATCTTATTTGTGTTACTCACTGGGTCATAGTACTCTAAAACATTGATGTTAGGTGTGCAGCGCAGAGGATGGTTATGAACCCAAATATTTTGTTGCATCAGTTATTAATAAAGTCAGATTTTGCACAGTTTGTACTTATATTAAGGATGCATGCCTAGATAAGAGATTAGCCAAGTGATGTTTAGGAGAATCTTGGTTTAGATGAATAAAATTTCATGTGTAGGTGTAGATGCAAAACAAGGTCAGTGGAGGGAGAGACTGAAGTTGTTTTGTAAATCTGAGTTTAGGTGCTGAAAGACTGAAACTCAAGTACTCACAATTTAAATGGAAAAAATAAAGGAAAAAAACATCATTAACACACACCACTGTGAAATAATAATTAAAAATTGGTGTATGAGAAATAAAGAAAAAGTGTAATTGCTTTAGATTTTTAAAGCCTTTCACTTCACTGAATGGAGAAAAGACATATATGTTGAGTAATCTCTAGCATGTAGTAACATAACTGTGGCAGCACCATGATGACAGCATTCTCCTGTCATGTGTGAGATATGAAACAAAGCCTGCCAAGGTGTGAGGAAACATCTAAAACTTACCCAAGCTCTGTCATAATCATGAATCACAGTCTTTTCCCAGTCCTGCTGTTGTAAATCAACACAATACATTCTGTCATAATTTACAGCTATTCTGGGTTTATAAATGGGTGTCGTGTGTTTTAAAAATGATTGCTTGTTTTAGGAGTAAGTTGGTGTTAAGCTACGTGCTTTTATGTAGGTCTGCTCAAAGTGGCAAAGGGTAGTCCAGGAAGGCAAGGAGGAGGAGGTCTAATTAAAAGTTTTTGCATTATTTCTTGTCTTTCAGTAAAGCAAAAGTAGCTTATTAGCAGCCTAAGACTTGAGTGGTTAATAAATTCCTGTTAGTTTGTAAAATGTATTCTTGCTGCTGTGAAACTCCTTAAACAATGCAAAATAAGAACAGGATATTTTAAAACTTGACAAAGAGAAGTAAATTTCAACAACATTTTTAATTGAAATTGGTTTTGATACTAGAAGAAAATTTCAATTCCTCTTATGACCAATCCTGAAATGTTCAAGATAATTCGTCAAGCTTTTGAATATCAGTGTTAGAGAAAAGTGATTCTCATTCTCTTATTTGAGTCAGATTGTACTTTGGTCATTGCAAAGTTTTTCTCTTTATTTACAAGCATTATAAAATTTGAGAGGAACTGTACCCACCCCTTATTTATGTATTTTAAGTGAAAACTAGTATTCTTGTAAAATCTTATGGATGATGAGCTGAGGTCTTCAAGTCATTGAATACATTGAAGGTCCTGAAAAAGTTCTGAGTTGACAGGAATAATGATAGATATCTGGGACTGCTTTTGAAAACAATGTGTGAAAATCTGTAAGAAAAATGTAGATGTACTGAAACTGTGAGGAAAAACCCCTCAAAATACGTGAAACGCAGAGACTGAAAAATAGAGAGTTGGAATATATCTTGTGTTTTGCTATTTTACCCTCTTGCTCCGAGGTCTCATTGAAGTTTTGTTTAGCAAATATTTACCTGACATGTTACTGAAAACTTCCAGCTTAATTTTCATAATCTTCTTAGGCACAGGTAGGCATTCATAACACTTGTAGACACTTGTAGAATTTTACTGTCCTTGTGATCAAGTACAAAGTTGCTTTAAACTCCAGTCTAGCCTCTAACCTTTCCCTGCTGTGAAGCAAAGCAATTATTCTTTGTTTCACTCTTTACAGCCTCAGAGAACAGTTAACCTCTATACCCTTTTAAACGATTTTGAGATACATGAAAACTGCTGTGTCTACTAACCACCTTGCTACCTTTTATGTACTTACAAATTGATCATTTAACATTTGCTCTGGCATCTTCCAGGATGTGAAGTAAGATGATATATAATTCCCTGGACTCTTTCTATGTTAAGGAAAGCATAGTGCTTGCCTTTCACCAGCTTTCTGTGACTTCTTAAGGATAATGATTCAGAGATTTCTTTGGCTTTAGGGCACACTTGAGCATGGCCCATTGACTTTAATAGAGTCAAATTATCCATTCTCTGCTGTGCCCTTTAACTGTTCTGCCCTGCTTTCTACCTACATGCAATATTAATTGTGCTAAGTGGCCTGTCCTTCTGCATTAGCATGCACGAAATTGGTGACAATTCTGTCTTCTCTCTGTCATTCCTCAATGCTCTCCTGCCTGCTCCTTCAGGGTGGCAGCTCCTCAGGCTGCTGTAGGGCTTCCTCCCCCTGCAGCAATCCATGGCTTCTGCTCTCCTGTCCCAGCCCTCTGCAGGAGAGCCACCAGCTCAAACCCTCAGCCACCAGGATTGCCTGCCCTGGCACTCAGGGCCATTGCTCATGATGTGTTTCATCCAAAATGAGGCATTCTCCCTTGAGGATCTCAGGCATTTCCTCCCTATTTGTCAGCACTGAGCGAAAAGTAACTGCTCACCTAATTGTTTCTTCTAACTTCAAGTATATAAATCAAGTAGTCAGTCTGGGGACCTGAGGACATCTGTGTCCTGCTGTATTACATTTCCCGTGGTTCTCAAGTCAGCTAAAACCTTTTTTACCAAGTTTGTTAAGGAAATCTGCCCTTGGTTGCTTTTGCTGTCTGTCGGAAAATCACAACGTAACAAATTTTGAACATATAAAATTAGATTTATGTCCTCTGGGGTTCAAAATTTTGAATAGACTGTCTTGAAGTTAATATAATGGCTATGCAGGATTATTCTCCTAGAAGAGAAATGAAATTTTTAAACAAGATGTCTTCAAAAAGCAGAGCTTTCAGAAAGACATTGCAGAACCTGGATGGTTTGGTCATTACAGAAATCAACAACCCTGTAAAACAGTGTAAAATTGTAAATTCGCTTATTTCAGACTAATAATGCAAAAGCAACTACCTTGTTTGAATAGTGGTCGTAATAATTCTTCAGACACTGTAAGAAAATGTTTGGGGTTTTTTTCCACTTCTGTGGAGAAAAGACAAAATGGCTTTCTAAATTCTGAGGCTGATATTCTGAAGGAAACACCTTTAAGAAGGGATATGTAATCAGAAAGTCTATCCTACGTTTAATAATATATCCTAAGGATGTTCAGGATAAATTTCAGTCACTCTTTCCTGAAGCTTGAAGAAATTTTCTTGTGCCTTTGACAGCAGGTTTTCTTCTTTCCTGTCAGAAACAATCCAAGTCCAAATGTTGTATTATTGGTTTAGCTTCAGATTAAATGTAGAAGTTCTCTAAGACACATTAGCTTCTTGTTCACTTTCAGTTATATTTATGTTAGGCCTTTTTTTGACTGATGTGTGTTAGAGAGATCAACAGAAGAAAAGAGTAGACATGCTAGCAGATACAAAATCATAAATTAAGTATTTAGAATGGTAGACAGAGAGCAGAATGTAAAAAGTAAACTAAAATTCAAACCATAAGGCTGGGTGCAGGTGCTTGGCAGATTAATGTGTTATTACCTTTTTTTACTGCTGAAGTGCGATTGTGTGGCAGAAGGGAATATAGTAAAAAATGGAAGAGAAGATAGGAAAAAACCTGCCATTCATCTTCTCCAGTCCTTTAAGAGAGTGGTAAACCCCTGTGTGCTTCACAGGTGCTCCTTGTGGTGGATTCCCTCCCCTCTTGCACTTCATCAAAACCTGCACTTTAGAAGTTATGATTTGTAGGCTCTTCATGTGCAGAGCAATTGCACATCTTGGATCTCCTCCTGATTGCTTCATTCATCTGTCTTTCACGCACTCAAGTAAATTAATTTAACTTAATATCTTGCCAAAAGAAAATGTTTTATAAATACTCACAGCCTTTGTGGGACTTATCTGAAGTATTAGTCTAAATGATGGCATTTTATTGTCTTTTCATAATATTTTACTGCTTGTGAAATAAAAATCAGTTTAAATGTAGTTTAGCATTGTCTGCCCAGTGATAATGAATATCTTTGAAATAAATCCAAATACATTAGCAGCCTGTTCAATAGACTTCATACTCCCATCTAGAAATCATATTAATTTGTATGTGTTGGAATATTTTACTTTCTCCTTTGTATATTAGTGCAGATAGAAGTGTCAAGACTATGATATGCTGATTAAGCCAAGGTGTTTAGATTTCACCTATAATTACTGTATACTTCTTCAGCATGCGTTTTCCTGATTTGAAGCATAATTTAAAGGCACAACCATCCACAGTCATGCAGAAAGACTTTTTTTTTCTCTTTACACAGATTTAAATTGTTAATAAACTAATAGCACACAGGTACATTGAAATGAAAAATTTATACATAGATATTTTACATTTTAAAAATGTCACATAAACAGGTATAGCAAAAATGAATATGTTTAACTACCTGGCCAAATCAAAGAAACAAAGTTTCATATGTTATTTTGGTCAGCCTGTGATCAGCAGCACCTCAGACCAAGGTTAGGAAACCACCATGATGCTTCCATCCAGGGCAAAGAGCTCCCCACCACCTCACTGGCAGTGCCCAGTGGGCTCCCAGCTTAGGAAGGGCATGGGGACATATTGGAGCAAGGACCATTTTAGCACTCCAGCCTGCTTCTGTGTCTGTAGTAACTGTGAAAAAGGTGTTTATCAGGACATCCATACACCTTCTGGGTATGCTTCTATGGCAGTAAAGAAAAAGTACTGTTGTAGTGCTGACAACAATGTCCCTGGTACACATTTTCCATACGGTTCTAACAGACACAGAATACATCTATAAAAAAGTATAGGATAGAAACCTCTGCATCTGACCTGCTTATCTCCTGAGTTCAAGCAGCCTTTCACATTCCAGGAAGACTGAAATAACTGTCATGGTTTTTGAAAGCTCCTGTCCTCTGAGTTCAAGCCATGTAGTTGACCAGCACTCAGGAGTACTCGATTTTACTTATTTACAGCTCAAAAGCATGAGGAGAGAGATGTTTTTTATGTAGTAGGATGGAAAAGCCTTCATTAACAGAGCTTCTCCTCCTAAAATAGCGTTTGCTTTTTGAACGGGGGAGGACAAAGGGATGCCAAGTAGTCCCGAAATGCCATCCATTCCTAGAAATGTTTCAGTGCAGATGGTGCTGTGAAAACTGAACTATTCCAGAGATTCTAAGTGGCAGATGGAAGTACCCAAGCTTGTATGAGCAGACAGCTACCTCCTCTCTGTTCTGGCTGGGCACAAACCACAGAGCCCAAGTGATTACAAAAGGGAAGTTGTGTCCAATTACCAGATCCTTGAGTTTAATCCATCCTGCTGTGTCACCCTATCCACACAAATTAAAGGAACTGCACTAAAAAAGTGTTATGGCAGCATTGAGTTGGTAACTGGCAATGTGAAAAAGGAGGCCCACAAAAAGAAAATACATTTCTCTACTGTATTTACATTATTCATACTGTAGCAGTTAAAGGTGCCATCAGCTTTCTCAAATCAGTGAAAAAGTGACTGCAGACCAATCTATCCTTTGTCTTTTAAGTGCATTCTGATGTCATTTCTTGGTCAGTAACTTTTGTGCCCTCTCAGCTGCTGCAGAGACAAACTGTTAAATCTTTTAGAGAGTCCTCAGAATTGTGCTGACACTATATGCATTTCTCTTGCATTATGTAGTGGGACTTTTAACACATGGAGTATTCAGTCTTCAGGTGGAAGTGTCATCAGCTATTTATAAATTAGGATCTAAGCCAGGATACAGTGTGGGAGCTGACTCTGTATCACAATCAGTTCAGAGACTGATTTTTCTCTTTGCTATTATGTCAAAGAAAACATAGCTCCTACTAAAGAGATAAAAAATTCTCCTTTTCAAAACTGTCCCAGTGGTCCATATGTAAGAAATTTGCCATTGCAATCATAAGAAAGGACGGACACTGAATATCCCTCACACCTATCTATAAAACACTGAACAATAGAAAATATTTTGAAATAAAATAATCTTGCAGGAAACACTGAAGTATAAGCAGAAGATAAAAATGTAGTTCTAAGGTGTGGAGGCAATCACAGCCTCTAGAGGCAATAGCATCCTGTCCTCAGGCTCTTTCTCAAGGAAAGAATTCATAAAAGACCTAGGGTCTGTTTATATTTTCATCATTGACTTATGAGATTGCAAACAACATACTTTGTCTTCTCTTGCTCTGCAGCTCAGAGATAGTACTTGTGCCTCTTTATCAAGGGCTCACAATTCCAACGGAGAAGAGGCTATATCTAAATTACCTCTTTATGTCCTCTCCTCTGTGCTTGTCACATAACTTACATCCAAGTTTTATGAAGATTTTTCTCCTTTTGTTCTTGAAGGGTGCTAGAGAAGGTTGTCGGGTGATAAAAATGTTTGCCTGAACTATTATTTGTTCTGCACAATGAATTTTCAATTGAAAAGAGCTTCCAGGGAAAAAAGAACAGAGTCTTGAATTGTAAGAAAGCCACAACTGGATCCATATCAGCTCATATTTGATAGCAATGTCTTGCAGTCTACTGCCCTTCCAAGGCACTAAAAGTCAAGCAAGTTTTGTATCCCCTACAAGCAAACAAACAAAAAGGGGAAAAAAAAAAAACCCAGAAAAAAAACCACTACATTTTTTGTAGGAGTCAACACAGAGCCACACATTTCGAAATTACCTGCTGGCAGTTCATAACATCAGGAGAATAAATTTGTCATGTTTTTAGAGCCTGTAATTCCACTGGCTTGAGAAAGATAATATAAGGCCTGTGATGACTCTACAAATATTTGAGTTTTGTGGACTTTAGAGGAAGACATTACTTACAGAACAGAAATGCCTAACTGAAGGAAGAGACCATGCTTGCAGGGAACACATGGGAAAGGAGGGGTTGTGATGAATCCCATGCACAGCTAGAAGGAAGTTATAAAAGGAAGGCAGGCTGTCTTGGAGAATCCTTTTTCCTACATAAGTAAAATTTCTGTCTCATTATAGTAGGGAACAGCACTTTTTACCTTTGAGAAATTAAAACAGGAACAAGCTCTGAGCAGACTATCTGCCTCAAGCTCTTTAAAAGAACATTTTTCTGCTCTCCTGCACAAATCACATTACATATAATGGGTATAGTTATGATCATGCCAGACAGAAAGGGAGGAATCCAGACTTTTCATGACAAGGATAATTTTACAGTGCCTGACAAGAAGGTGAATCCACAGCAGGGCACAGAAAGATGATACCGAAGAAAACTTCAACCTGGCAGTAGAATTTAACAGGGGAGGTTCCCACAGCACAGTGCTGGGCAATCTGATGGGATTTGGTCCTGTTTCTAGCAGCACTTGGTCTCCTGGCTCTCTGGTGGGCAGCAGTCAAGACTACAGCAAACACACTCAGGGTATTTTTATAGACTGTTAGCAGAACTAATTTGAAAATTGTCACTAGAAATATTAAAATAGCTCAATCCCTTTATGAAAACAAATGAAAAATGTACCAAGCTAGTGCTCCTGAGGTCTTTCCATAATACATATTTGGGTAAAAATGATGGAGAAGAGGAAGACTGAAATAGCTGTAAGCCCACAGAGTGGTAAATTATTTTCTTAGGTCTTCCCTCTTCCTGTAAAGGGTGGGGACACTACTTGGGTTACTCCTCTGCTGTTTGTGACACTGTGGTGACCCACAAAGCAAAAGGAGCTGCATTTCTGTGGCTGTTTCTGTGTGGGGCCCTCTATGACTTTACTATATTCTCATGCTGGGGACCAGCATGTGGAAAAAAAACAGGGTGTGCCAGTATTTAGGCAGTGTATGCAGATGCTTAGTCTACATTTTACAGTTGCTGTATTTCCTAAAATATCTCCCTTGATAAAAATTAAGCAAGCCAGAACTTGGTCATCTATAACCATGTGAAGAATTTAAAAGAAAAAAGGTTGTAACTCCAGTAAAAATTCTTTTAAACATAGATATTTTCTAATTCAGTGTCTGATAAAGGATGCTAGGGAGGACAGAAAAAAAATGCTCAGAATTTTTAGTGCAATGTTCCTTTTCAGATGAGATTAACTATAAAATGCTACTGAAGGTTAATATTTTGAAGCCGTGAAGACACATGATAATCCATCAATTAATCTCAGTATCTGGCAGCTGTCATGCGCAAAACACTTCATACAGCTAAACAAAACAACAGATTTATTGGCTTTTTAAACATTAATGGAAAGAATTAGCTTAATGGCATCCTATCATCCATGGTTTGCCTGCAGGGCCTACTTCATCTTTTTTTCAGAGATTAAGATGAAAAGAACACAGTTGTTATTCAAACAGAACTGCTCCCTTCCTGAGCTACTTGCTATTTCCCACAGCATCACAGCAAATTATTTGTGTGAGTGCAGTATATTAGCTGAAATGGATAGAGTCACATTCAGCAGTGCTCATTTGCTCTCGTGGCCTGGGGTTGTTCCTCTGATGTTGTACATTCAGTCTCTGAGGCAGTCTGGGGTTTTGCCCAGATTAACACAGAGGTGCTCTGCACGTGCAGCCCATCTGCTTCCCTCCACCCCCAAATGTATGGGGGCAACCAAATTTGGGGAACTCAGCCCTGGTGAGGCCCATGTGGAATGCTGCATCCAGCTCTGGGCTCCTCAGGGACACAAGGAGACTGGGAGCTCCTGGAGCAGCTCCAGCTGGGGGATCTCTGCTATGAGGAAAGGCTGAGGGAGCTGGGCCTGTTCAGCCTCAAGAAAAGACAGCTGAGAGGGAACCTCATCAATGTCTAGGAGTATGTGAAGGGAGGGTGCCAAGAGGCTGAAGCTGGGCTCTTCTCAGTGGTGCTGAGCAATAGGACACAAAGAAAGGGGCAGAAACTGATGCACAGAGGTTCCACCTGAACATGAGAAAAAACTTCTTTACTGTGCAATGATCGAGCACTGAACAGATTGTTCAGAGAGGCTGTGGAATCTCCCTCACTGGAGATTTTCAAGCACCATCTGGGTGCACTGCTGTGCCATGTGCTCTGGGATGGCCCTGCTTGAGCAGGAAGATTGGACCAGATGACACACTGTGGTCCCTTCCAACCTGACCCATCCTGTGATTCTGTGGAAGTGGAAAAGCCACGCAGTACAGGGATGTTCCATAAGATGCAGGTTGATTGTGCAAAGCCAACAAGCCTTGCTCCAAAATAGAAAAGAAAAATGATTTCACAAACAGGCCCACAAAGGCAGAAGTGGTGGATGAATGATTTTGTTTGAGATTTTATTAATTTCTCACTGTATTGCTTCTGATTATTCCACAAAACCAGAAAGGACAATTTGGTTCAGACATCAGCAATCACAGTGCTGCTTTTAAACCCTCCATGGACAGAAAGGGTGGTCTACAAAAGCATTATTCTTTGTTTCTTTAATTTAAAAAGTTATTTAATTATTCTTTAATAACTAAAAAACATTAATAACTAAATAGCTTGTTTGAATTTTCCATGCAGTTTAATTGCATCATAGTCTATTCTAATTCTTCCATAGTTTGCCGAATTTTAACAAGAGTTGTATTCATTTGAAATCTCCATATCTTACTGTGAGTACTACGAGAACTTTCCAACATGGAGAACATCACAGGAAGAGTCTTTGCATTTTTACATAGACGTTTATGTTGGTAGAAAGAAGGAAAGTTGTTTGGTAAATGACCAAAGCAACATAACTTAATTTTTGTGGATGAATCTTTGGTCTCAACACTCTTTGGAGGATTGGGAGAACAAAAGCAAGTTGAGGGTTTAAGACCTTAGGTGACAACGGCAGCGATTATTTATGTCAACATTTCATCTATGCACAAAAAGACAAAACCAAACAAATTCAAAAGAGAAGAACACACGCATGCAATCTGAGCCCCCATGGTTTCTTCCAGGAAGGTGCTTTAGGTATCTTTTGAAATCTGAACTTATACTCAAAATTTCTTAGTGATGGCTATGGTGCCTTCTAATTGGAACCTGGCTTAGTGTATGTGGTACTTTGTAGTTTACAGCTCATCTTGCTATTAAAATTCATCGCCAACAGGACAAACAAGATATTTTAAATACTTGACTCTTTGTTCCTCAGAGAAGGTAAGTGCCTAGGAATGTTAGGTTTCTTTAACATGTTTTTAATGTATCTCTATTTTAAAGAAATAGTTGGTATGCCAATGCTGTTTTCTTGTTCTAGTGAGTAATGAAGCTTGGCTAGAAGAAAGGAAACACAATTCTAGTGAATAAAATCTGTTTACAGTGAAATTAAGCCTGCTTTGCTTCATGGTAGTTAAACAAAAAGTATTTGCTTTCTTAGCACTGATTCAAAGCTTGAAAATCCTTGGTCTCCTGTGTAAAAAGGAGAGAACTTTGTGCCACTTTAGAGTGGGAAATAAACAACTGCCAAGCTCAAAGCATCAGTGATTTCCTCCTCTTAAGGTTTACACCTGATGTGACAGAGATGGCACGTGGTCTTTGTGGTTTTGGTATTTCTTTGTTAGACAATTCCTTGAAGAAAAAGTAAATTTCTTTAGATAAATATATTTATCTTCAGATAAACATGGGACTCATTTCTTAAAAGGTATTGTAAACACATCCTTGTTTACAGTGGAACAATTCTGAGCACAGGCTTGTCTTTGAGACTGGGGAAAACACACTCAAGCATGCTGTCAACAGCTACAAATTAATCAGGAAATGTTTGGAAGTCTCTTTTTCTAACCAAGTTGATTTCAGTGTTTGTTGCAGAAGAGCTGACTTTCTCTGAACTGCTTTCGGTGTCCTTACGAAACCTTGTTTTAGCAATCCACCCAGTGCCTCTGCCCTTTATGTTCAGAATAATTTCTGTTCCTAGGTTTTGTGCCAAGAAAACTAAAGAGACTATTGGAAATCTTGATGGCACCAGTGCACAGTCTGCAGACTAGATTTCATTATTTGTTTATTATACACTGTAATTTGGTTATGAGAATCATACAATTTTTGAATGTTAATGAAACAAACAGTCAAACTTTGGGTGTTTGGGGGTTTTTTCCCATTAATTTTTAGCCATCTCTTCTCAAATCTGTGTGAATTGGAGCCTTAACCTTGCAATTCAGCTTCTTCAATTATTGATACTACAATAACCATGTAAGGGCTAAAACAATGGGATTCCCCTGCTTGTGGAAAACAAATCTTTCAGCTATATTTAATATTTAAACACTCTCAAGCTATTAGTCATTGGAACTGGGAAGCAGTGGGAAATCACTATTCAGACACATTGATCAATAAAATATAATAAAAATAATTTAGACAAGCTGGGCATTATCAGCTGCTCTTTTGTAAGCTTTAAATGACTCAGACATCAGAAGGTAGTAGGTGCCATCAGAGCTGATTCACATCATCCAATTTATTTATCTGCTTTAAAATTCCTCATAGCGAGGCTTTAAGTAAAAACAGATCTCACTGAAATGTCATAGATGATTGGCTTTCTAAAGAAGATTCATGGTGCATATTTAAGGGAAAAACATGGTCTGTATATCACAAAATACTCAAGGGTAAGACAGCTGATAGGACTTGCTGATGCCAAGAGCACTCCTCCTAATGGATTCCAAAGTATGATGCCCTGTGTGTGTGTACAGTGTCTCTATCCTTATTTTCAGCTTCTGTTCTACATGTGAGGACTATATTTGTGTATGTATCAAAGACCTTGTTGTTAATCTTGCCTTCTTTTGAGAAGTCAGAAGCTGTAAGTGATATTTACAGAATTGCTAACTATGATTGCGGTGTTAAAAGAAAACGGAAATTCCTAAGAGTGAACAAAATTTAAGGGACACTGGGTAATCCCTAAATACATTTTTATCTTTGTTTTTGGATGACATCTGCCTAATGCCTTATCCAAGTCCAATACAGAGAAGATAAGGATGTTAAGTTGAAAAGAGAGAGGCAAGTAGCAGGATAATAACTAAAGGGAAAGTCAAGAAAGGACTGAACAAAACAGTCATTCAGCTGCAGTAATAAGGATTAACAGAGTTAGAGCTTCAGAAAGCTTTTTTGGTTTGGTTTGGTTTGGTTTGGTTTGGTTTGGTTTGGTTTGGTTTGGTTTTGATTTGGTTTGGTTGGTTGGTTGCTTGTTTTTGTCCTGGTCCTAAAGGAATAGCACAGGGGCTTCATCTGCTGGCTCAGGAGTTGTCCCTTTGCTGCCTGGCTTCTCACAGGGACCCTCTGTGCCATATTAATTCTTTGACATTGCCAAAGTCTTGGAGACAGATTGCCACCGAAACTATGTAATGAGCCACAGCATCCGGGCTCTAGTGCATTCTGAAAACATTAACTGTTTTCTTAAATTAGCATTATATTTGCTCTCTGTAATGAATTGGTGCAGGGAGTGTGAGGGGGGCAGTTTTTACTGTCCTTCAAGGCTGAAAATAACCAACCAGAGATCTACTGGTCAATGATAGTATATAAAAATTCTGAAACTAAGAATTAATTGAGTTTTGTTGTCTGGGTAAGGTAAAATAGAATTACAGACCTTTCTTTCCTTTGTTCATTATAAAATGGCTTTTAGTCAGTCTCTAAGTTATAACATTTTACATTTAGATAAAAACACAAGCAACACATAAAAGCATAGGTCTTGCAGGCTGATTCTCCAAAGACTATTAAAATAATTGGAGGCCCTAAGTTAACAGGACATGCATCAGATCCCTGTACCTGTCTCTGAATATTATTTTCTATGCAGTAATGGTAGTGAACTTGGTTTTTGTTTTGTAATAAGTGCTCACAGAAAGGAACCCCTTTGGTGCCATAGCTGGCAGGTGGCCTATCAAACCACGTCTGGTGGAGACAAAGGCTCATTTTTATGACCAGACCTACCTGAGTATTCAATCCTTTCTCCACTGCCACCCTGCAGGGAGAAGCATGAGAATGGACAATGCAAAGGAGAGGGAGTGGATGTACGACATACTTACTGTCTGAAAAGTTTTAATTTAGCAAGTGACTGGCAATACCTAGTGATGGTGAAAACAAGTTCTGTCTTTACATCCTGCCAGGGGAGGAATTGTATGGCGAGAGAAGCAGAGCTTTACTGAAGTAAAAGTGAATATCTGAGCAGCAGGGAAGGCCAGCTTTAGCTCTTTCCTTGCTGGGCTATAAATCCTAGTTCTCCTTCCACATGGGTTGAACAGTGTTACAGAAATAGCTTTTTCAGACAGGTGTGGGTTTTTCTTCAGGCATGAAAGCTGTAAAAGTCAGAGCACAGAGGAAAGCTATTTGAACTCCTCATCTAGCAAGCATATTAATAAAGTCTGGGATATTGGCAAAGTGCTGCTAACTCTCCTCATTTCTAAACCAGCAGGGCAAGCTGAAATACCTGTCCCATAAAATGAAATCACTGCAAGAAAGTAAAAAGAACTCTTGCCTGAAATTTTGCAATACTCTTTGACACTGTTTGCCAGTAGTCAAGCAACACTTCCTCATATGCAGCAAACTATAGAGGTGCTATTAAGCTCGAGATTCTCAGAATACAAATTAACCCAAAACTGGGTTGCATGGCAAATGCCTTATACTAGTGTCATTATGTAGGAGAGAAACTAAGAGGAAAGGTCTTGTAAAAAATGATGATAACATACTGGAAGATAAGAACAAAGGCATCCAAAGGTGTTCTTTCCATGTCATCTAATTTGGATGTCACTGGTAATTTGTATTGATCACTGTATAAACAACCTTGGACTCATCCTAACAGCACACTAGGGATTGTTTTTTCACTATGAGCCATTTGCTACCTGGTGCAATTCAGATATCAGGATCAAGAAAACATGACATATCTTATTCTCAGCATTATCTGAAATACATAAAGACCAACTGAGGAAGTATTTTCTTTCAGCAGAAGCTGCTGTGACTGGTAGCCAGTGTCAAAGAAGACTGACACTTTCACTCACAAATATTGAGACTTCAGATGTCATCAACTATTGCTAGTATTGTTAAATGGAGTTCTGCAAACAGATGAAAGGGAACAAAGGCAGGAACATCAAAGATTATATAATATTCAGAAAATTCTGAAATAGTCAATTAACAAGAGGAAAACAAGCCATGTAATCCTAGATCAAAAGTAACAAATTAAGACCGCTAGATATAATTAGCTGAGTTGTGTTGGGATTTCTTTAACAACTTCCATGGCATCTTTTTATATCATCAGACAGTTGCCCACTTTTGACTTCTTTGAATATGCTTTCTCTTCTCTAAGCTTGCTAATTAACAGCAAAAATGCAAAGGAAGTGGGAGACAGTTTTGTATTCAGTAAGAGAAAAGTAAGTAAACTTGTCCTGTCTGCAGTGACATAGATATAGTTCTGTTTTAAATTCTTGTTTAGCTTCTGGATAAAGCCTTGCTGTTTCTCCTTTGGACATGAAATTGTATCAACGAAACTGATTTTACACGTGGTTTCCTTTGCTCATAACCCAGGACCTACTGACTAGATGTCTACATAGATTTTGAGGCTATTATGGGCATTGCGTAACTTCTGCGCTTTCATGGTCTGCCTTTTAGAAAACAAGTCTTTAATTGAGGAAAAAAGCCTCAGACTAGTTTAAGGATAAGCAAATGCATCCTTGTCACCTTCCAGTGCAGGCAGACTTCAGCTGGGGAGCAGCAGCCACAGCTGAAATCACCTTGTGTGGATCAGAGAGAGAGCTCTTTTTATGTGATTATTAAAGTCTCCTCTGTATAGTAGGAGTCAGTGGAAAGAGGAGACATGTCAGACTTATGTCAGACTTCTTGGCTGTGAACTACCTGAGCAACACCACAATTCTTTCCATGTTACCAGATAGAAGAGAGAAACTTTGCTCCAGAATTTCCTAAGTGGAGACCATGTGCCGTATCTCTTGCCTCAGGGAAAGCTGAAAAAGGGGCTACCTGCTCCCTAATTTCCACCAGTTCCTAGCATTGTCAAGACCAGCAGTTACTTACAATCTAAATCAGAAGTCTAGGATGCTATCTTGGATGTTATCTTGGATGCTTCCCTCATGCTGATAGTGCCTCTGAGGTGGGTCCAGAGCAGCTCTTCCTACAATGAGGATTGAATTCATGATATCAGAATAAAGTACTTGGTTTTCAGGAGTCTCCAACTGTAATCAAAATGTTCCCAATCAACACAACAGAAGCAATCATCTTCTGAAATCACAAATATATAATCTCATAAGCAATACCTTTTATCATTCTGTGTGAACCATTTAAAAAAGAAAATATAATTCCACCTCAGCTACCTCTTCTTGAGTTAATCTCTGTGGAGCCAAGAATTTAGTCTACTAAATTGTAGTACTATGGATTGGTTTGTATATCTCATTCTCCACTATGATTTTCTGCAAAAAATGAGAAACACTTAAGCCTCAAGGCTCTGAGCTATATTCTTTCTAAATTCAGAAAAAAATAATGAGACTCATTAGTAAACCCCCTTCATTTTGTAGCAACAACACTGAGCAGTTTCCATGGAAATATCATTTGTGGGAGCAGGAAGTGTTAATTTTCCAAGTAAATTATAGGAGGTAGTTAAATTTTTGATCAAACACATATTAGAGCATGGAGAATTCCCAGCCAAGAGCCTCACACTGTTAAAAATAGGAGAAGCATTTCAGTACCAGTGCAGTGCTGTCTGGAGTAATGTGTGGAGAGAGGGGGGATAAGCAGAAAGCAAAAGAGTGTCTGTAATTTCCACTGGTGAAAGACTCCAGTTTTTGATTCCCATATGGCAAGGATTGAGCAATGGCTGGGTTTGGCTCTCACAGTCTGACCTCAGATGCACTCCTTGGCTCATTAGCCATGAGAACCAATGCAGGATGTGATGACTGCAGTGTTTTTCAATTATCTGGTGACTGGGTAGTGAAGTTATAATTAAGTCCTGTTCCTGAAGGTTTGCCTGCCCTGTGGTTACTGCTATGCCACCTTCCCTTACCACAGCCCATGAGGATTTGTAACATTGCTTACAGCCAGCTGGCTCCAGCACTTGTTGTACCATGGCCACATGGAACATTGCATGGGATAATCATTTGCCTGGAAATTGAGTTAATATAGGCAATTATCCTATTTGGAATACTCTATATTGCTGCAAGTAGAGTGCTAGTGACACGACAGTTATTTTGAGTTGAAATCAGGCTTATATGTCCCAAAAGAGTTTATACATGGCCTAGTAAATTTTTTGGGGAGAAAGTGTTGAAAATCTGTAAGAAGCTAGGCTGAAGGAAAGAGGCTCAGCAGTGGGGAAAAAAGCAGTAAGTAGAAGGATGCTGTGGATGTGCTGCTAAAAAGGAGACTGTAAAGGCTCTTGAACTAATATAGAAAAGGTCCAGAGGGCAGAAGAGGTGAGGTGTGAGATTCCTTGGTATGGGGAAGAAGCAAGAACAGGATGATCCCTCAGGGGTAGAGATTCTGGCCCAAGCAGTGGGAAGGATGAGTGGAGGTGGTGGCAGCCTTCTGAACATATATAAACCTAAGGCAAGATCTTGGAGCAGAAAGTGCAAGATCTGATGACAGATTTACAGAGATATTATCAGCAGCATGTGTGTGTGTGCCCACAGAAGGTGTCAAGAAACCTTCTGGTACTTACCTTTCAAGAGGAGCCTGCCTTCTGCTTAGTGTTTGGATCAATGTGTCCTTGCAACTTTGTCTTGTCCTGATCTAGTTATTCCTCGGAAAGCTTAAATCACTGCATAAGCCAATGCTGGGAAGTTGGCATGTTTCTGCTTTTTTAAAGGAAACAAAAGAAATGTGGAATTACTGCTATTAGATTTGGAATCCCAGTTTCGGATGCTGTAGGAAATCTTTATTATCTGGAAGGTTTAATGGTCTTCCTTATACCAGATTGCAATGGATGAGTTGCTGATCTTCAGAAATCATGACTCTGACTCGTCACCTTCCAAATCATAAGACTAAAAGGAAAGAAGTGATAGTTTTTCTTAAAAGACTTTTTCTTAGCCACTATGATCATATTTTTTCTGAAAATATGATCACTAGGATTTCTGTTTCTCTGAAATAAAATTTCAAAATGTTATATGTGTTGGATCTTTAAAGAATGCACTGTGGTAAGACTCAATAATGCTAGTTTAGGGTACAGAAGTTAGTCTACAACTTAAAGAATTAAGAACCTAAATAATTTTTCTGGCACAGCCTTAGTCAACCTAGCTTAAAGTCAACTTGATTCTGCAATGGTGGAAATTCTTTGCCTACATTTATATCTCTATACCATGCTGGTCTGAAAGGAGATCAGATTCTGTACTGTTTCATGCACATTTCTACATATTAGTGAGCCCATGAGCTGGGAAGTGCCAAAGAAAAATCCACTTAGTTTTGGGGTTTAAGCAAGGCTGTGATTACACTGAGTGCAGATACTTAGAATACTAGAAATAAGCCATAATTTTGTCTTCAGAGACTGTACAACAGCTCTAATATCTGTTCTCCTTTTCCAATGTAAATTATATATTTTTAGTGCCAATTGCAACAGTTTGCCTCAGCAATGTGGTGAGGTATCACTTAGTGTTTTGTGAAATGACCTCCCTGTGTGAGATAAAAATCCCATTAAAAATGTGAATGGTCATTAGGATTGTGTATCAGAAACCATTTTTCTAAAATGGGTTCTTCATGGCTTCTTACTGGGGATCAAGTGCAGAGGTGTTAATTCCACATTTATTTGCAAGTAGAAAATTGAATTTACTTATGAAATCACCTCTATCTTTTAGATTAAGTACCCATGCCATTGAAACTACTCTGGAAAATCAACTCTTCTGAAGATAGAGACACAAGCTTCAGACACAGGTATTTTGAATACACGAAGCCATCATCACAGTATATTTGCACTAGCACAAAGAGATTGCTCTGCTCAGAGCAGAGCTGGCTGTGAGGACAGGGCCAAGTCACACTCCCCGGCTCCGCAAAAATTCCCTGTGAGGTTTATCAAGGAGCCACACTTTTCAGGAAGTGGGGAAGCCCATCAGGCTAGTCATTCTTTTCCTCTTCCGGGTGCTGCTTCAGAATTTATTTTCTAGTTTAACCTATGATTGCTCCAGGGTGGGTCTTCAAATACAGTGTTTTCCATGTGGGTTTTCTTTTGTTTTTTTTCTCTTAATTTTTGGAGTTGTGAATGAAAAGGAAGTTGGATGGATTGTGAGCCTTCCTTGGACTTTTGTTGCGGTATAGACAACATGCTGAGAGGAAATTACTTTGTAAATAAGAGTATTTCAGAAAAATGGAATTTTCCTTAATAGTAAGTCATCGTGATTCCCCCAAGAATTTGTGTTATTACTGCTAGCAGCTATTAGGGGACACTGAGCAAACATTACCACGTAATAATAAGGCTTGACTTATGGTCAACAAAGGCTAAATTTTCCTCATTAAGAGAAAGAAATTCTTCAAAAGTCAATTAAGTCTGGCTTAATCAATTAAGTCTGTGCCATATTGCTACTATACTAGCAAGAAGTCACATGGGGGATAGGAAAAGTGCTGAAAAACACAAGGTGAAGGCAAAGGATCAGTTTTACTATTTTCTTTGCTCTTCCTGAAAATAGGATGAAGAAGAAAAATACTTTTCTAGATATGTAAGAGAAAATCAGTGCATGGATTTCCTAACTGAGGAAGGCAACAAACAATGTTTTTGCTTTGTAAAGGGGTACCCGTGTTAAACCCCCCAGCCTGAGGCTGGGAATGAGGAGCCTCAGTTCTGTGGGGTTTCTCCAGGGACCTGCAGAAGTCGTATAGAAGGACTTGAGATAAATTTATAGGCTGTCAGGAAAGATTCTTTCTATTTTCCTTACAATTTTATCAGGTGCGTCAATGGTTATGCAAAGGAACTAAATAAGATTGAGCTTCTCCAGGTGTGTTTCCAGTTTCCAAGAGATGTCTGATTCTTGTCACAGCGGCATATTTGATTGTCAAATTAGAAGCATCAGATCACTGTTGGATTCTCAAAAATCATTTGGTTTGGTGCTGTGCAATGCGTGACAGGGACAGCATTTCAGCAATATTTTCCTGCAAGGGAAAGTTGGTGATTGAAACCAGAACAGAAAATTATCCAGTGCACACATTTTTTGAGTGAAGAGTGAAATGTAAATAGTTTCAACAAGAACCTGAAGCTGAAACAGACCTATTCCTGCAGAGTATGGAATTACATTAATTTTAATATTTAATTACCCATAGACACCTCTTGCTGGGTTTGAATTTTCAATTGAATTCTATAACTTGTTTCTAAAACCCTATTGCTAATAATTTTTCACTCTATTCCATGTAAGTTAGGAGAGTGAAAACATTAAATGGGTAAAGATTTATTATTATTGTTATTATTATTGTTGTTATTGTTATTATTAATTAATATTATTAAGTAAAAGCACAAATATTTACTAAAGTTTGTTAACACTGTAAAGAGTATTCTAACAGGTGAAAATTTATAGATGTTCAAAAATTTCTGTTTTCTGCTGGAATTGCCGTCTTCCGTGATAGTGAATATGAACAGTGGCAAGTTTGTACAACCATCAGAGCTTTATTCTTTAATCTATAGTGATAATGAATTTATTTAGCTAAGAGGAGGAAAAGTGCTGAAGGGAGCACATGCTGCTTTAAGTGCAGATACTCTTTAAAAAGTATTTTCATCTATAAGCAGGTGTTTGTGTAATAGATTTTGCCTGGAAAGTCTCCTTAGGGGAAAGTTCTGATTCTCAAAAGCAATGATTGATGTCAAGTGCTTCTCACAAGGCCTTCATGGAAAGGCTACTCCCCTTCATGACTACCCCATGGAAAAGCACAGGATAGCCTAGAAGTGCTCCTAAAAGAATTTACTAATCTTGGTTAAACAAGAGGAGACACTGGAAGTTACAAGAAAACAAGTTTGAAGAAATTTGTGGCCTCCTACAAGGGGCAATTTTATGTGATGGACATCTTTATAAGTCCTCTTTTCAAAGAAATCAAACAAGTTAATTTCCAGTGCCAATTCACTACTCACTGGGTAGAATAATCTTCACTGTGAATATATTATTGAATACAAAAAATACCCAAAAAAACCAAGAATAATCTCAGTAATTGTAACATCTGTCTAGATAAAATATTATTTTTCTTCTGTTTGCATTTGTATAGTCTCTCTACATCTATACCAGATGTCATTTTGAAACTGCTCACAACCTCCACCTCCATAAAGAGACTGTATAAGCTGTTTAAATTTTCCTAGTTTTGGTGGGGAATGTATATATAATGTTCTTGTAGTTTAATTTATACCTTTCTCCCGGTAACTGGAAATCCAGCAGTGAATAATTGGGATGAATCTTGCTGAGCTACAAGATAGAGTTATGACACAGAATGAGATTATAAAATCTTAGACTTTTTCAGAGAGGGAAAGGACATGCGTCTGTGTGCATGAGGTTACCCACCTGCCTGGAAGGTCCCTCCACTGGGAAAAGGGAAAGGAGGAATGTGAGGGTGAGAACCATCCTCTTTCCATGGTAGTTTGGTGTTACTTCCTGATAAAGATGCTGGCTGCTCAACTGAACAGTGACAGGTAGACATAAAAAGGAACTTACGAAAGAATTATTTGCGGTCTTTCAGCTGAGATGGTACTGGAATTTGTATGCTCATCCATTAAGCTGTCCAGATCCTCTGCTACTGTTCTTATGAGTCAGTGATCCTCTAAGAAGTGTCCAGGTCTGCAGGACAACCTTGGGAAACAGTCTTTCTGAAACAGAAACCTTTCCCCTCTCTCCTACTGCATAGGAGTTAAATGTGTCTCCTGGACAACAAACAAAATGGTAAAGTATCAAAACTCATTCCCATTAGGAAGCGTGTGAAGATAACCAAGGTCAGAGGATAACAGAGAAAAGAGGAGAGAAAAGCAAAGAGAAAGGACAGCACAGAAACTGAAAAGGAAAGAGCAGCTTGAAGAAGAAGGCTGAGATGCAGGAGACCCCAAGAAGAACCTTGGAAGTCAGAGAGTCTCTCTAAGTCTTGAGCAGAAAAATTCAAATGGAAAAATAAGGAATTCAGGGAAAGGAGAAGAGATGCATGGAAAAATAAAAGGAAGAGGGCTATATGACAACTGAAACAAAATCTGTAGAGACTAATCTTGTAAGGAAACTAGTCTGGAAATAAGAAAAAACATGGAGCATATGGGAGCTGGGTGGACAGGGAGCTAGGAAGGGCAGATGGATGTGGCTTTGCTGAGACAACACAAGCACATTTACACTGCTCTGTCTCCCCATACGTGAATTGAAGGTCTTCATAAGACTTCTCTGAGATTTGCAAATCTTGAGTTTCTCTGAAGACATCTAGCAGGCGTCTCTTAGAAAGATATATCTACTAGGCTTTTTGGAGTTCTATTTCCCTGGAGCTTGGCCTCAAAAAAATGCTGTTTGACTTTTTTATCACCTTCATGTCTTTAAGTCTGCACTTCATATAATGACTTTATAATATTAACTACCTGATGACAGCTCATTATACATTATTAGACAAAGATTTTATTGTTGTGGGTGAGGAACATTCTCATTATTCACAGGTATCAAGGGCATAGTTGTGTTGGGCAAATAATTTTAAATAAGTGTTGATAAAGTGACATGTTCTCGTGAATTTTGTTACACCATATTTCAGAGAAATTTGTACAACCTCAGGGAGTTCAAGTTCTACCAGTAATGTGACATATAATTTCTCTTCTCGATCTTAGCAAAGCATTATTGCATTATTTAATCCTGGGATTTCTTTATAAAGAGAGTTTAAATGTGTTTGGAAAATCTTTTATGAACCAGTCAAACCATCCTGCAGCTCCATACATCTCTGGACACTCGTATTCTGAAGACATCAGACAGACACTTTTGTCCCAGAAAAGAGCAGGATTGTCGCTGTTGAGCAGCTAGCAGAGTAATGAAGGCACCAGTTCTCAGTGGCAAGAAGGAATGACTTTTATTGTTTTGATTTCATTATATATAGAGAGTTCTCAAAAGTCACCCAGATTGGTCGGTCAGAAGCTTTCTCCCAGGCCTGATTGGCCAGGCCTGCACTGCCCAAGTTCTGGGACACTGTTCCAACAACATCCAAACTTTATCTTTATTTATAAAACGCAAGAAAAATTCTCATGGGAAAAACCTGTGCTAGTCACACAGGATGACTTCATAGTGAAGGTAAAACTATGCTTTTATTAGCTTGTGTTCTTAAAACAATTTTTAAAAAGATTAATCTTGGCAAATAGAATAAATCTCTAAGTGTGATCATTTCTGCTACAAAAAAAACCCCAAACACCAAAACCCCCCCAAACAACTAAAAATAAGCAAACAAGGAAAAAACCTACCAAGATACAACTAACTGTTCTTCATGCACAGAATTTCTTCCTAAAATAGCTTTTAAAATCATGCTTAGCACATTCATGTTGGCTCTGATCTTGATCTCAGCATAGGAATTGGCTGGAGTGGTGCTGCATTCATTCTAAGAGGAGAAGCTTTCTAAGTCATTAGACTCTCTAGGACAATTTTCATACTTCATAAGAATCGTCTCTTGCAGAAATTACTTCATCTTCTCTTGGTTTCCAGTGGTTAATGATGACAAAATCAGCACTTATTTAAATCACGGGTAGTAATAGCTGATCTCTGTGGCATGGTGAGGACTGCTTCTTTCAGCCAGCATAGCATTAGCTTCAACATCACTTTATGACAGATTAACTGACCAGGAGCCAGCCTCAGGCCATGGCTCACATTTTATGGGATGAACAAATTTATCTTTTATTCAGTTACTAAGGAAGGAAAGAAATGGAAGTTCTTAAATAAGGGATGTTTTAAGATGAAATCCTTTAAACACCAATGACTGAACATAAAAGTTTTATTGAGATCAGTCAGCTGTAGTGATTCCCAATACCAGCTTGTAACCTACCTACTTGTTAGGCTATAAGTCTCAGCTAAGCCATAGTATTCAAAAGTCTGAAATTAGAATAAAACAGCCTAGGTCTAATTTAGATTCATAACAAAAAATATTACCTAGGTGTCTGAAATGTTAGAATATTCACAATTAATGAATCAAAAATATTCACAATTTTAAAAGTTGTAGGAATATTCTGTGATTTTCACATGAGTGTACAAAGCTTTGGTGTGTACTTCAAGCTCTAGGTTCAAATTCACAAGAACACAACAGCAGATGCTCAATATTAGACCAAATTTTTGTGTGCTTTCACAGGTGAGCACTATTAAGGAAAAACTGGTTTCATATGCTTAATATTGGAGTAAAAATGCTATGAAGGATTCTTTATGAGAGGCTACATTAAGGGTTAATAAACAGTTTAAACCATGCATTGTCCTCCAGAGTCCTATTCAGTCATCCTTTTTCTCCAAGATGAGCTGTGATTGGCAAAGAACTACTACTACTGTACTCATTGTAGCACCCACATATTTCAGACTGCATTATTCTTCTTATTAAAGCAGACATGTCCCTAAAGAGGGGAAAACAAGATGACAAATATCTGCATCCTACAGTGTGGAAAGTCACTTCAGGCTTCATCCTGCTCTGTGTAAAGGCAAATGATGCAAAATCTTCATCTCTGGGGAAAAGAAGATATCCCTGTGTGACAAGATGCTTAGAGATCAAACGTATCAGTTGAGTGTCACTGTGCTAACTGAGATTTGTGGTCTCATAAAAAGAGATAATGCAATGGAATATTTTGCTAGTCGTTCACATGTGCTCCCAAGGAAGTGAAACTGCTTCCTATTTCTGTTCTTCTTGATGCTAGTCATCTGCAGCAAAAATTTTATCAATTACTGTCTAAACTCAGTCTGAGGTCCAGTCTCTGAAGGTTCTTCTACCTGTTTCTGGAAGGAGAACATCCCCTGACACAGCAGGAGACATTGTTATTTCCTTTCCCCTGGACAGGTTGATGCAGTGAGGTGGCTTTTGGTGGGAACTGCTCTGCCATGAGATGTGTTTGGCCAGGCACAGTGCTCTGGGTGGCAGTGATGGAGTGGCTGCCCTTGGCATGAAGCTGCTCCTCACCCTGTGCAGGCTGGCAGACAGATGTGAGGAGTGCTGCCAGGTCCTGCCCGAGCTATGCATGCTATTAGCTCCTTGCTTTCACAAAGACTCAATTACAGCAGGAATTGCTTTCAAATAATTAGCAGCAAATTTCCTCCTTGTAACAACAGAAATTTAATCTAAGCAAGAGCCAGAAGCCCCACTTCCTCTCTCCCTGAAAGTCACTGCCAGGCTCAGATCAGACTCTCTTGTCCTCAGACACTTACTGAAACCAGAGACTCTGAAACCAGAGCTACTGTGCTCCCTAAGCAACACTGAACTTGAGGCTTTTGTCTCACCAAACTCACAGGGAAGGTTGCAGGTTTTCTCTTTTTTTTCCCCACATGTATATAAAGCTGATGGAAGCAGTCATTGAGTGCATGGTTGTTTCTTTCAGTCCACTCACTTGAAGGTCACTGGATTTCTAGGAAATACTGTGAGTGGGCACTGACTTCTGCTCAACCTTAGAGTCTTGTGGGGTTGCAATTGCAATGCACAGGTTTTAGGTGGAAAGACAGGTCTTGGCTCACATTCAGTAAATGTTCTGACTGAATGAACTTGCAATTATTTGCACTAGTACTTTTTTCTCTATTTGTTTTGCATTGCACTGCAGGTTTTCACCTTTCCACATATCAAAAACTAGTCATCTGTTCTTAAGGGAGACGAGATGAAAAAGTGGAAGGTCAGACAAAAAAGCCCCTTTACACCATGACAGGCAGTGATGCCTGCCAGTGTCTGCAGATGGGTTAGCAGTCAGACTGCCAAAATGTCTTCTGTCATAAGAGAAGAGGCCAAAACTGTCCCTTGCTATTTCCTGAGAGGACCTGAAGAAATCATCTTCTCAGCTTGTTCTTGGTGCCTACAAATGTCATAGCTATGAAGCCCTGCATCAGGACAGACAGGCTGAACACACCCTAGGGGTGGCCCAAAGTCTAGCAGTGCTCACCTCAATAACAGGTGAGCACTCATAATAACCTCATCTGTATTTTCCATCTGCTCTGTCTTTATTCTCAGAGGAAGTACTTTTCCTCAATACATCTCTATAAAGTTTGGAAACAGCCTTTAAAATTTAGGAGACCCTCTCCTTTTGGATTGGCAAAAGGAGGAAGGAGAAGGTGATTTTTTTTTTGGCCTGCACCTTCTTTTCCTCATCCTTTTTCCTTGTTTTATTATTATGATATGTTCAAAGTATCTCAAGATTAAAATTAGTCCACCTCAGCTTTTCCAGCTAGATTTAATTATGGGTTTAATCAGTGTTTGCAACACATGCAGACATCAGATTCTTATTTATATGCATAGAAGTCATTCTGATTCATTACCAAGGCAGACTTGAGGTTATCATCTATTGTTGTCAGGCCTAAACTTTTGACACAGTCTATTATTTTACTAAACATTTAAATTATTAAATGAAAGAATAATGTGACAACATGACAAATAAAGTCCCTGGAAAATTACTTTTTTTTTCTAGTTAAAACAATTTTAAATAAGCAAATAACTCTTAATCAAATCTTTCATCCCAAAATTCTAAGTTCATCACCTCATAAACGGAGATGTTCACAACACCTGTGGCACATTAATACAATTTATGCCATGTCTAAGAGATGCTGTTTCTTCTTCAGGTAGGTAAGGATTAAAGGCTCTCAGGCTCTGAGTACCAGAATGGGTAAGATGCTGAGGTGCTGGGCTGTGTCCAGAGAAGGGCAATGGAGCTGGGGAAGGGTCTGGAGCACAAGTCCTATGAGAGCAGCTGAGGGAGCTGGGGGTGTTCAGCCTGATCAGCTCACAGCAGATCTTAGTGCTCCCTGCAAGTACCTGAAGGGAAGGTGTAGCTGTTGTGAGGAGGGTTGGTCTCTTCTCCTAAATAACAAGTGAAAGGATGAGAGGAAATGGCCTCAAGTTGTGTTAGGAGAGGTTTAGACTGGATTTTAGGAAAAACTTCTTTGCCAAAAGGGCTTTCAAGCACTGGAACAGGCTGCCCAAGGAAGTGGGAGAATGACCATGCTGGAGGTACTCAGAAGCTGTGTGGATGTGGTGCTTAGGGACATGGTTTGGCAGTGGACAAGCCAGTGTTGACTGACTGGCTGGATTAGATGATGATCAAGGTCTTGTTCAACCTTAGCAATGTTATGGTTCTCTGATTCTGTGATTATTATCACTGGGTACTGGGCTCAGATGTGGGATCAGTAGTTGGCTAAAAAGGGGTTCTTGGGAGTATGGATCAGTCCTGCGTCCTGCTGAAAGTACTTTCTGACAGTGACGTTTTACAAGATGTTTTTACTGGGAAAATGAAGAGCTAATAAAGGCTGTTTATAAACAGTTGCAGTAAAGAGAGAAGGTTTATGGGAGTTGTCTCATGGGTTATTTTTTAAAAAGAAGCTGGAATTATCAAGCAATTTTTTCTGGTTTTATTTCTGAGTAGAAATACCATTAAACAGATGGGTGTTCCCATATTTTATGGCAGTCTACTAAATTAATTTTAATATCTTGAATGTAAACAGCAATAACATAAGCTCAAAAGTGCCTCAAGGTTAACAAATGCTTAACAGCTTGTGCCAGTTCAGACAGTTTTGTATCGGGCCTTCAGAGCAAGGAATTAATTCTAAGAGCCTGTATCAGCTACCAAGAATTGCAAAAAAATGAGAATTATTTGTTCTGCCAGTATTCCTTGACAGAAACTCTGTGGCTTAGCAATGCAAATAACTCCATGAAAAGAAAACTGCACAACAAAAAAAGCAAAGTCAATCAAAATGAAGAGTATTTACTGTTTAGTTCAAAAAAGGGTTTCTGCTAATTTTCTAAGCCTGGAACGAAGCTGACAATGTTGTTATAATATATGTAAAGCAGTAATTCAGCAATTTCTCAGTCCTCTAGGGTCCACTAGAATTTTAAATCATGGAGTGTTATGATTGATAATCTGATATAGATTTTCTGGGTTTAGCTTCTCCTGTGACATGTAGAATTAGTCTGTTGAAAAAAATACTTAATTTTTTTGAAAATGTGAAACTTCATATATCCTCCCACTAAGAGAGAGGAGACACAAACACAAATACACTGTTGATACACTACAAATTCAAAGTCATGTTACAGTAAATGGGCCAAAGAAGCTCATTTAGACCATTTCAGTGAAGCTTTCTCACCAGAGTGATCCCTCCCTGCCACTACTCATTAAATTCAAGGTCAATTGAAGCTCTGTAGGGGAGTCTTTCTCGTATTTTATGTGCTTTGTGAGAAAACCATAACACAGAAATGGCATCATAGCTTCTAACAGAGCTAAAAGGTGGCTGAGAGGCCTTAAAATACAGTCAATAACAGATATAGAAATACATAACTAAGAAAAAAGAATTGTACAATGGCCTGGGAATATCTGTTGCAGTTGACTGTTGTACAGAGCACTCAGTAGGGACTGCGGTGATCTGTCATCTGAGCTATAAAATCAGTTTATAGTTCCAGTTAAATTAATTTATAACTGCAATCAATCCTGTTAATTGGTCAGCATGGAATATGAGGAACAGCAACACCCCTGCACTTGAGAGTTAGCATATTACAGAAGATTTAATTTTGGTGTGACAGTAAGTATAAAATTATTCGCTGACCATGAAGATAAGTTTATAACATTACTGGGTTCCTTATTCAAATAGATCTCCAAAGTGTGTAACCAATTAATCATTTTGATTGTGCAGACAATGAAGCACGCAGCAATTTCATGTAATTGCAGCATAAACTTAGATTTGTTGTTGTTCAAATCATACTTTTCTTTCAGGCCTAATATTACAATAATTTGCCTGAGCATGTAATTTTATACCCTGATGGTCCTTCCATTGCTTTATGCATAATCAATATATTTAAACTGAAGGGATTGAATCACTAACTTCTTATGACACAAATTCTGCTGAGCTTTTCGTTTAAATAATCTGAGGTACACAAAATATTTAGGAGCCTTTTATTTTAAGGTATACTTCTCTTATCACAACAGAAAATAGCCAGGTCCAGAATGGATATAATGACTCTTCCAACTGATCATTTGCCTGCTACTGACAGAAATTTAAAATCTATAAATGGGTGTGAAAGTTGCCCGGTGTCACCCAGCTATGACAAGGCTAAGGAAGTTCTAGTGTCCTGCTGGCATCCTAAATGGGCCTTTCCTTTGGGATGTGGGCAAAGGAGATCCTCTGTTCCTAAGACCTTTCTGGCAAGCCTCTCTGGGAAGCCTGTGGCCATCAGAAAAGCTGGGATTTTGCCAATTTTTTCCTGCCTATGGCAGGTAAGGAATCCACAGAAGTCGCACGTTTGGTTTTACAGTTTTATTGCCACAGAGGGGAACATACAGGAAAGTTGGATTGTGGAACCCAGTTTTAACAAAGAAGTTTCACATTATTTGAAGGTCAGGTAACCATTGCTAATGGGAAGCATAAAGATTCTATACTATTTTGTCTAAACTCAATGGCAAGATACAGCCATAGAACGGTAAAAAACTTCCCCCCAAACCAATCAAAAAAACCACCCCAAAAATCTCCCACAAAACCTCCCACAAACTCTGGGGGTTGGGCTTTGTGTCTGAATGATGCTGACAATTCCATTTCTGCACTCTGAGCACTTGTGTCAGTTTGCAGACAAGAAAAGGATTAGATTAAAAAGCAGAGAATTAAAACGGAGATGCATTAACAGTTGATTACTTTCACCATGAAAACCAGCTTAGCTTTATTCAGTAATGCCTTTTACTTTCTTTTACCATTGTCATTGCATTAATTTTGGATATTGTTGCTTCCTAGAAAGTAATTATCCTGCCCACATATTTTCTTGATTCAATGAACAGATAAAAGCCAAAAACTCTAAGAATAAATTTAGACATCTGGGGAACAAAATGCTCAAACTGGTTTCATGTAAGAGTTTCTAAAGGTAGAAGCCTTCATTCGTAACCAAGTAATCTGCAATTGTTTGAAAGGTCTTGTGAAGAGATGCTTGTTTAAGCCACAAACCATAATTTTGAATAGAGTGTAATTATCCCAAAGGCTGCTGTCTCTATCATGCTTCCACAGCTATAGGTGAATACAGCTGTGGAGTATATTCAGAATATTCAAAATAAAAATCTTAATAAAGATCCATGGCATAAAGGAAGCTCCTTTTGCTAGAGGAGCATGGAGGGGTGAGATGACGTGAATGGCGTGGGCTGGGGAGAGCTGTCACTGACTGCAGCTCTGCCTCTGTTCTGCCATGTAGCAATTCATAAATTTTGGCTTCAGCTTGGTATAACAAAAGAATATTTCAATGTCTCTAAGTTATGTGCATATTTCTCAGCTTTGCTGTAGTTTGTCTGTAAGATATATACACAGAAGAATAAATCTTGCTTTCTCAGACTTCCTGTAAATAAGAACTGTTTGCACAATATGAGATGAACACTGTACCTTCCCCACTGGGGTAAGGAAAGTGAATGGAGGTGGCATCTTGTGATGCTGTGACACAGGAAAGCATTGAATTCACTCAGTGCTGGCAGGAAAATTGATATTTTAACTATTTCATGTAGTTAATGTTCAGGTATGATGGACACGTGCCCCTGTGTCATGGGAGACCCTCGTGGTGGGTGCATAAACAGCACAGTAACTCACCTTCTGCAAGGGTGCAGGGAGGTGTTCTTATGGATCAGTGTTGCAAAGTGTGAGAAAAATTATTGCAGAAGGATGCAGAAGGGCTGCTGGTGGAGAGATAGGGGAAGGGCAAAAAACCCATGGAATGGGAGAGTTTGACCATTGTACTTTATGAGAAAGAGCAGCAGCATTTCTGTTGTAGCCTGAGGATGGTGGAGGTTTTGAAGATAGACTGGGGTTTCTGCCAGTCCCTCTATTGCTTGTGTCTTACAGGGGAAGGTTTGACCAACAGACTTTCCCCTCGGGTAGCTTATAACAAGAAAACATGCCAAAATTTATAAGAACATCCCTGTTGTGCTGCTTTGTCTCTCACATTCATTTTAAGGGTCATGTTAAAAATTCTCTAAAATAAGCATGCAAGACCTTCAAGCCCTTTTACTGTGAAACTGGCACTAGAAACTACACACATATGAGTAACATTTCTGGTTTTCCTTTAGTTTTGTCTCTTTTTTAGAGAAAGACTCAGGAAAAACACAAATACTGCAGGTGGAGGACATAATCTTCACCATCAGCCTCTCACCTGTTCTGCTCCTCCCATGAATAGGAGTGACCCAGCTAGTAAGCTGGGAATGCAGTTGCCTTGGAAGTGAGTGGTGTGTCTGTGCTTGGAAATGGTGGATTACTGCCTGCTGACCAGACCTTGTCGACATCAGCCACTGGACATCAGCAAAAAGTGAGTAATCCTGTACTGCAACACAGCACCAGCTCAAATCCAGGCATCAGCAGGAAGGGGCTCCAAGGGTTGTCCTTGAAAAGTGATTGCTCACCGAATGAGAGCTAAAAAGAGGTTTCATTTCTCGAGGAATATGTTTTTCTTGTCTGGAAATGGCTATTCTTCACTGCATCCAAAGTAGATTGCAAGTACCAAGTCAGTTAAAAGTTAAGTTTTGCTGTTCACAATTCATAACATTCTGTTATAAATAATGCAGCACGGGATATAGAAACACAAACAGAATATGTTTACATTATGAATAATGTGGAAATTACTGAGGAAAAGAGAGATTCAAGTTAATTTAAAAAAAAAAAAAAACAAGCTTGAAATGTTGTGGCTTGGGACTTCTAGGCTTTGGTCTGCCAAACTGAAAGAGTTTGTTTGGGGGTTTAAAGCATTTTTCTATGGGGTTCATGAACTGTTAAGACCTCTTTGATCTTTCCCTGTACTCACTGCGTGTAGATTTTTACTCATTTTGGTTTACTTCCTGGCACTATTATGTTTTTGCATATGTTGTTTTAGAAAGAATGGTGTTGTGGGCTCATTCTGCCTTGTGTTAGCACATTGGCATGCTCTGCCAAAGCAAAGAATGATCAGGTGAATATATTCTCACCCCTGCTAAGCCAGGGAGAAACTTCTGGTTAAAAATATCCATCTTGGAAGCAGGAGGTGCATGCACATTGCTGTTTCTGTGAGAAGTTTCAAGAAGTTTGTGACAAGTGTTGGCAATACTATGACTTTCCAGATGTTGCACTCCGATACAAATATCTCAGATCTATCCTGCATCCATGAATTAACTCTCCAAACATGTAAATGTTGGCTAGTATCCTAGAGCAAACAGACATAAAACTGAGAGGTTTTAAAAATCATAGTGCTAAATATTATATTGATGAATTATGTTACTGTGAGAAAGGTTTTATGTCTCACAATTAACACAGCGATTAATTAAGAAAATTATTTTTAACAGATTTCCTAGGATGGTCTTTCAGCATTCTGTAAAGATGCTTTAACCTTGAAGGATGGTTGTTCCCAATGCCTGGAGTTATACCTCCAGTAGCACTCTGCTTTTAATACCTCTGCAATGTCACTGTCCCCTCTAGGAATGCTACCATTTAAAAATAGCAAAAGCCATAAATATGTCCTAAAGTTATTACTGGATTATGCTTCATACTGGACACCTGCACTTCATGCAGCCATTTGAAGTGAGAATAAGGTGGAAAAGGTAATAGTCTGGAATTTTACTTTCAAGAATGTTAATAATTTCTCTGTTGCAGCATGAAAATTAATGGTGGTTTTGGGCATAATAATTGAAAACCAGAGAGGGTTTTCCTCCTAGGCTTATGTGGTGGGGTCTGCAGAATGTGTTCTGCTGAAGGTTGGCAGTGAAATGGCTGTCTCTGTCTCTGTGATGCTGACCCTGGTATGGGGGAAATGCTGCTTTCCTGCCATTTGCAGTGACAGACCCTGTTTGTGTCCTGATGGAATGGGCTGGAGGGAAGGACAGAGAGCTTGCGGGTGTTTGGGACCTTGAAGGCAGAAGAGTCTGGTGACCACAATGCCCTTCTCAAGGCCTGAGCATTTTTCTATGAATCTGAATGCATCATTCCCTCAAAGTCTTCTGAATATTTGCCAGCCTTCACATAGTCTCCTGATTTTTTTTTTTCCAGTCTTGAGAATACTCCCTTCCCTTCTATAATTTTCTATAGTTCTTTTATCACAAGATAAAAATAAATTACTATTCATGGTAGGTTTCTGTAGTGTACCCTGTTTTGAGTGTTTAATCTATGTTTCTAATTAGCTATTTAAAACACTAACTTTGTTCACTAGATCTGCTGAGAGGTAAACTTGCACATTTGTGTTTGATGATATACATATATATGATATTTCACCAAGGTTTCCTGGAAGGGGTTTCCAGGCCTCCCCTGGAAAATTAATAATTTTCCCTAGGCAGTGAACAAACAACATGCATAACTGCAGGAAAGCCCTTCTGGGCTGCCATCCTGTCCCAGAGCTCCCCAGGTACAAACTGGGAGAAGGTCCTTGGGATCTGCTGGCTGAGGTAATGGCTCTTGTGATGCTTATCTACAGTCATGTAGCCACAATTCAAACTATCATCTGTTACAGAGAAGAGCTCTTGGGTCCATTCCACTCGTTTTTGTTTGTCTTCTCATGGAGGAAAAAGAAAGAATGATTTATGCCTGACAATAAAGTAAGTTTTGTAAGGAAAATGCTTCACCATTGGTTCTTTCCTGTGAGACACTACCATTTTCTGAATGCTGAGAGCATTTCCTTCCCAGTTGCATCTTGGCTTCATAACATGTATTTACAGTACTCAAATTAAGCAGATAACACCATCAATCCTATCCTTGTTTAGTTGCTCCCAATTATCACACTGCCTGTAAAGAGGAACAGCCACAACAAATTGTTGGTTTGGTTTTATTCTGGATGCTGCAGCCACCAAATGAGATGTGAAATTGCCACTTAATTTTTTTGAGGGAGCCAAAGGCTCGTTTTGGTAAATACTCCCCATGAACTGTAATGTATTTGCAGAGTACTAAGAGTACCTTAGTGTCTGTTACATCAACTTCATCAGCCACCTTGGCTGGTTACTCAACTGGCACAATTTTTTGTGCAGGGAGATTTGGCCATAGAGAGGTAAATAGTTAAGGCTTTGAGATGGAATTCAAATAAAATTTTTTTGAGGGTTGCAGAAAAAAAACCCCACAAACTTCTAGAGGATTTTATGGCCACTATAGATCAAAAAACTGTGATCTCTTTATAGTGACAGCAAGCTGGAAAAAATGTAGAATTTTTAGTACAGGCATACAGCTTTTGTTATTTGCTGATAAGTAGTAGTGAGATTGCAAACATCATAAAACATAAAAGGGACGAATGCTTAAACAAACAAAAGATATGTCCACAAACACTGTTTCTGTAGTTCAAACCACATAATACAGTACAAAAAACCAGAGTGTGTGGGGGGAGTTTTGTTGTTGGTTGGTTTTTGGCTTTTTAATTCCATCCCGTTTACCATCTGATTTTGGTCCTGGGCATTGTTGAACAAGAAATCATGCACTGCACTTGTTATTTAAGTAATTTCATGCTTTAGCTCTTTCTTAAGTCTTGGATAAATATCCTCTGGTCCCAAAGAACCTGTTTTATTTTTAAAAAAGTATGATTGTGTGGTGGGGAGAAAGCACATTTCTGATGAGAAAATTTTCTGAACTCCTTTACATTCACTGTGTATAAAAATTCCTATAATTTTTCTTCTCTGATCTTATCTTCTGAATGTCTCTTTTGTGCCTTTACCATTTATTGTTGTATAGTCTTTCTAGAAGGCTTTTGATGGTTTTGTAAAAGGTTTTATTATTACTTTTTTTATCTTTCATAACTTTGTTCTTTAAACTCTTTGGCCTGTCTTGTGTTTTTAACCTGCCAGAGCTCATTCTCTTTTATTTTCCTCATTTGAACACGATGTCAACTTTATAAAGGTCACCTTCTCCCGTCTGAAACCTGGTCCAAAGCACATGTAACTCATCAAAGCAAGGATGCAGTGAGTTAAAGGTGAAGCCACTGCTGGTCAGTGAAAGTTGCAGTGTTAATGAGGTATCCAGACAGGAGGAGAGAACTGTGGGGTGGTCAATAATTGAGCTCAAGAGTACTCAGAAGTTCAAAACCTCTTTATTACCACTCTATGTCAGCTCCTGCCTAGAAATATGAACAAACTGCTGTTGCTTTTTTGTTGCCCTGAATACAGTAGAGTAAAAAAATGGCAATTGTAAGTGAGCAGAATTGCATGAAAAAGTCTTTATTCTGTTTTCCCTCCTAATGGACCCAGGACCCTCAAAATTGGGCTATCCATTTGAGTCAAAAAAGAAAATATTTAAACTGTTGAGTGACACTAATTTCAAGCTCTGAGAGATGCCATACATTGCAACTGTGACACAACAGAGTGAAGGAATAGAGATTTTGCCATAGAATAATCTTGTATCAAGGAGCAAATGTAAATAAAACAGTGTCATGTTGTACTAGTTATGGTAAGATCTGTTGCTCAATATGCTGAAAAGCTTTGAAGTAGAGCATGCACATTAAAATTTAACACAAAGATGGTCAGCTGAGACAAATATAGAAAACAATTCCTTTTTGTTTTTAATTCCAAAAATCTAGCAAGAGCATTTAAAAACAAAGTAGGATTTACTTCAAGGAACATAGTTTGATTAATCTGCATAAAAGAAAACAAACAGCTTGGTGTGAAATGGCACCTGTATCTGCAGCATTTACTCCATTTTGACTCCCCTTAGGACTACATAGAGTAAAACCAAGATTTTATTTTCAAATATTTTGAAAACTTGGAAATATATACTTGCACATGCTTAGCGCAGATGGGGCATTGCTTCACTTTAAAAAATAAAACAGAGTAACTAACATCACCTCTCATACAAGGAGGGGTTAAGGACTTGGTCTGTTACATCCAAGAGTTTCAGCCAATTATTTCTCTGTGAGCACCAATTGGCATAAAAATGTTCCATAACTGTGCTACTTTTCCCACTTTTAATTCCTTTCCCTATCACAGCTTCAGGCTGGCCTGTAAAATTCACTTCAATGCATTGCTAGGTGTGATGGGATTTACATAGATCTGAAAATCCCCTTACAATAGTGCCTGGGTGAAAATTAAGTTATGTGACTCTTTGCCAATTGCCTTTATTACTTGAGACATAGCACAGGCTTTTTATGGATCACAGCTGAAAGCAGATAAAACTTAGGGATTGCAGCAGCGCCATGAGATGGTGGCTCCACTGTCATATAAAACACTGTACAGTCACATTAATTGTGCTCTTTTCCAACAGTGTGAAGCTTTTGCTTTTACAGCACTGCTCCTTATGGCTCCTTGTAATTTCTTAGGCATAGTCTCTGAGTTCATTGTTTTTAACAAAATTGCTATTGATTTGTGGTGAGAGGAACAAAACAATGAAAAAATGCCATTGGGCAGCTGATGCAAAATTATTCTTTTGCCCTTATTATTGGTGCTGTCAGGAACTAGTTCTCCATTAGATATGTGGTGCCAAGTCCTGCATCAGTAATTAAGGAGCTGCAGATACTTTCAGCCTGTGGTTGAACCTCTGCTCTGCCAATCCCACGGTGTATAGCAATGTTGTGATTAATTTCGCAGGGAATTAGAATTAAAAAAAAAAAAAAAAAAAACCAGTGTGAGTCTCTATGGAAGGAGAATGTGATAGCTACTTTAAACAAAACCAGTCTTGCTCCCTTTCACTTGGATTTCATCCTTTGCCAAGACATACAGCCATGTGGCTTGTCCTGGACAAGGGGTGCTGACTCTCTTGTATCTTTTGTGACTACCACCAATCAATCATATTTTGAATGTTTATGCCTCATAGATGTGGATGCTGTCTGGATTTCTTTCATCTCATTTTCTTGCTTCAGAGGTTGTAAGTCTTGTCAAAATTTTTGTGTTTCCTGGGGTTTTTTTGCCGTACATTTTCTTCATCCTCTTGTCCTCTGACAGTCAGGCTGGCTTATTATTTGTATCTGGTCATTCAAATTAACTTGTATCACTTTCAGACACATTTCCATTTGTGCTTTTTCCACAGCAGTTGATATTTCTGTTGGAAATTCCCACTGTCTAGTGCTAGGCTGTTCCTCAGGGAACAGTGCAACTGGAGAAACATGGCAACCCATTTGCGTCTTTCCAAAGAAGGGATGCAGAGGAACTAGGGATTAAAAAAACTCCAAATTACTAAATCAGTTATGGATTTCTACACATTTAAGCAGGAATTGCCTGAAGGGCTACCCCTCTGAAAATATCCTCTTGGTGTCAGCACCAGTGTGGTTTAGCTTTTCTGTCAGAAACACATCCGTGTTTCTACCTCCCTTTTTTTCTATTTTTATAGTAATTCTGATCAGGGCTGGGATAATTTTCCTAACTCATAGACAGCTTAGTTCCACTTCTCCCCCATGACTTCACCACCTCTCTAGACTGTTATGAAAACCCTCTCTCTTCCAAAATGCTGCTGTTAAATTTAGATTCCTTTGAACTCCTGACTTCTGGATTCCTACCTCTCTTACAAGATTCTCTGTCTCTCCCGTCTAGAACCTTGTCTCTCCTAACACAATTTGTAAAGTAACACTTTCTAGAAGCAGAGGGAAATAATATTTTTTAAATACTATTAGATGGCCCTTTAAAGATTTTTTTTAAACTATATAGAGCCAAAACCTTCACTAGAACTAGACATCAGAGCTTACTGGCTCCAGCTCAGTTTACTTTTACTTCACAGCTCTTACAATTTCAGAAGCTGTCAGCTTGAAGTCCCAGTAGGAGCTCTCTACTGAGTTTGCTGGCCAAGTTCCCCTAAGGGTGATTGTAGGCACTGGAACAATTAATCAAAAATTTGCAAAGAAACAAAAATCAAGCAATTCAGAATGGAAACAAATAAAACTCTGTATAAAATGTTCCATGTGTAGTTCCTAGGGAATCTAGAAACATTCAGGTCCTGTAATAAGATATTTAATCATCAAGTGAGGTTTGAATATTTTAAAAAGCCAAATATATTTGCATCATGCATTCTTCCTTAGCTAAGCAATTCTTGTTTTGGGAAAGCAGTTGCAAAAGACTGAAGTCAGTTCTATTATACATTCCCAAAGCAGAAAATTAAAAACTTAGCAGTTATATAAGGCTATTTCTCCTAGGATCCAATTTAAGAAATGAGATTTTTTTAAAGGATAAAGATGACCAGCAAGTATGTAACCACATGTGTGATTTCAGTGGATTCTGACCGGAAGACAACCATGCAAATAGCAGCTTGGACCTGAGAATCTTAATCTGGAACTTTGTCTCTAAACCTGAGGTTTTTTAAAATACATTTTTCTTCCAGCCTCTGTGACAAGAGAACACTCTTGGAACAGAAGGCACCTGCTGCTTCATTTACTTTATTATACATTGGGCTTATTTGAAAGACTGATTTATACTTTTATCATTCCTCTTTAAACTTGAACCACAGTAGAGTTCATCCTTAGGTTTCATGCAATTCTTTAATTAGTATTTTTCACTCTATCGCCAAACAGTCATGGAAGGTATTGATTAATGCAGTGGTGATAATGGAACATAGAGACTGTCATTTTTAGTCCCACAGCTCAGCTGAGGCACTAGCTTATGTAGCTTTACACCATCAAGCAGTCACAATTTTGGCAGAGCCTTTTCAGGTGGAAAACTTAGGACTGCGTTGTTACAGCAGCTTAACAAAAGTACTCCTTTCAGTGATCGATTGTCTTTATAGCAAAGACACTGCCTTCTGCCCTGGTTGTTGGCCCTGTGCAGTCATACTCTTTCCTGGCACGGGTATTATGTGTTGATTTGACCACATGAAATGTTTGGGCTCTTGGCTGTGTCAGACAGGCTGCATTAGGGACCTCATAAAAGCCATGTGGGGCCAATGCTTTAGGCAAAGCATTGTATACCTTTCCACTGCTAGGATGGCAAAACTTTTTGAAAATAACCTATTAGGCCAGCAGAGTCTGCAGACAGAAATGAAGAATTCCTGTAGTCCAAAAGCTGCTAGGTTATATTGTTTTGGGGTTACAAAATTGCATAATCTGACAAAAGTTTGTGCAGCAGTTTATGGAATAGCTCTACTCCTGTCCCTGCCTATAGATCACCAGATGTTTTTCTGTTGACTTTCTTATGCAGCAGGAGCTCCATTACAGTCACGGGGTTCTTCTCACAAACCCAAATAAAAGCAAGGCAATGAATCCCACTTATTTTTTCAGCTGGTTCAGCTACCTGAACTATCTGCTGAGCTAGCTTAGCAGATAGTTTGCTAAAGCCATTTTGGCAGAAAGAAGAGCAGGGATGAGAACATGAGGATTTAGTAGGCTGGGATATGGGGAGTCAGCCCTTTCACTAGGATAAAAACACTTATTTTGTACAAAAGAAGCAGAGCCTTTGAAATGGAGGTTTTCATGCCTCATCACAGCAGTTCTGTTTCAGTATTCTTTGCTCTTTTCTACATTCTTTCTGAATAACTTCAAAACCAAATATCAATGTGCATCATTGTTGATGAGCATTCAGATGACATGCACTCCTGTAAGGGAGAGCATAGGGCCTCAGCTTGGAAAGCACAGGCAGAGGTCTGCAGTTTTTCACTTGGTTCCCTTCAGGTCTTTGAGCAAAGCAGGGATACAAATTGTGGCACCTTGCAGGTGTGCTGCAGAAAGAGTCAGCTGAAGGTCAGGCAGAACTTGTACATTAAGACCTGTGACACAAAATGCAAGCAACTAATCAGAGTCAACTTTTGTTTTATTGATGCTCTGAGCAGTAAGAAGGTGAAATTTGCCAAATTACTACAGACTCAGTTGTAATGCCTTCAGTCAGAAACTAGCAATGAGGAAATTTAATGTGTGGTGGAGAATCCCATCAAGCTCCACCTAGAGAAAGCATTTAAGCCTGCTGTAATCTCAAGTAGGGAAGAGGGATGCTTCTGACCAGGGTGATAGTAACTGTTCTTGTTCTTATTCTCTGCTATTCCTTCATTCATGACATTTCTCTGTATCTGGTCCTTGATTGTCTTCCCAAGAAAAACAGTAAACAAAGTAAGTGGAAAATAAACTCTCTCAGACTTGCAACAACATCCTCTGCAACACAGCAATGATGGTGACACAAAACAGCAAGAACTGCAAAAAATGTGATACAGAGCTGTATCTAAACTTTGTTTAATACATTCAAAAGGCCAATGTATGCAATGGAGATTGTACAACAATGTCAATTTATGCTCTATTTCATTAGAAGAAATGCTGCAACTTAGATCTTCTTGGTTATGGGGAATCTGTGAGCCTTGGGTTTAAATCTGATGCAAAGCCACTTTTCTGATGGAGTTCAGCAAGACGATTTTCTGCTTCCAAAAAAGCCAACATTCTCAGGAAAGACTGGAATCAGAAAGTCATATTTGTCTTCAAGAACCATAAAGAAATATCCAAACTCTTCTTAGTAAATTGCCTTTTAAAACTAGAATTCACATTTCTTTAAAATATGGAAGGCTAAGATGCTTGGTTTGTCCTTAGTCTTAACAGACCTTAGTGTCACTGAATATTTTTTGGTTTTTCCACAAGATGAGAAGCAGTAATTGGAAAGTGTTCTGACAACTGCTTTTGCTTCCCATTTGCAATCCAGTAGGCTCCAAATGGGGGAGGTTGAGCTGTGAGCCTTGTGATTGCTGTTTCTTTCAGCCTTTTCCTCAGCATTGAATTCTTCAGGGAAACTTTTAGTTAATCATCTTGAGATCTCCATGTTTTGGCAAGCCAAGAATCCTCTGAGTGGAAATCTGCACCTGGCTGTTCACTTGAATGCTGGGGGAGGGAGAATCCATTTGCTCACTAGTTGTTCTCTATCCTGGACACATCCTCCCCTTGTGATATATTTGCTCTGACAGGTGTGACCATCAAAAAAATAATTTGACTAAGCTGACTTAACTTCATCCCAGAGTTATCAGTCCACAACTAAAGCTCCAACTCTGCCCTTCCAAAGCTCTACTACAGAGCACTTTTATCTATTTACCTAGTAATTTTATTACTGTTATTTATTTTATTAGTCTTCATTTAAGAATTTTGTTTTCCTGATCCTTGCTGGATTTGCTGTCTGTAACTGAAAAATCTCTTCTGCTAGAAAATCCACAGTTAACTCCTAGTGAACATGAATAAGGAATCCAATTATATAACAAATACAGATTTTTAAAAAATTCTGTGATAGTTCACACTTGCAAAATATTGGTCCAGATAGTCTATAACTTGGTGACTGACTTCTGTGACAATATTTCACCAAGTGTCTCAAAAGTTCTCCCAAACACCTATCTAATGTTCTCCCATCAAGTTAACTTGGCTGCTGCAGAATGGTGGCTGCATGGTCTCCTCTCCTCAGGGTGCTCATGGAAGTGCTGGGCAGATGAGATAGTGAGCCTTGGCTCTGACCTGTTCTCAGGGTTTTCTAAAAAATGGCTTTTACAATGCTGGATCATCTTATTTATCACTCCTAGTGTGAGTTCAGGGGTGTATTGCTCTGTCCTAGAATGCTGATGCTCAAAATAAAAGTAGAGACAGCGTAAGTGAAGGTGTGAGATTGCAGTGCTGGAATGCTGTGTTTATACCTGGAGAAAATTACCACTGGTGCCACACGCATTTGTGAGCCTTGAAACACAGCACTGAGATGGGAGTTATTTTCATGCTTGGAGACCCACTTCTTTTCCCCTGCAAAAAAAACAAAAGTAAAAGCTGTTTTTCTCTGGGTGATTTCTCTGCCCTGTACAGAGGGGAGAAATTTCCCTGATTTATTTAAAGAAAAACACCTCGCATGCCCATGTGCTCAGGTTTCCATCTTGCTGTGAAGGTGAATTACCAGTCATCAATCCAGGTGACTGATGGAAAAGAGTTTTCTTCTTCTGCTTGCGTGAGCTGCTCCATTTCCAAGTCCCAGAGCAGTTTATCTGCCCAGTAGATATGTGTTTGATTTAGGGGCTCTGCTCCAAGGGTAAGAGGGAGTTGGGTTTCCACTGATCAGGGCTCTAAACCTGATGATGTGATGTTGTGTTGCTGAAAACATCCTCCCTAGAAAAAGCCAGTGAAATTGCCTGAGCCCCTCTGCATAGGGGAGGAAAGGAACTTATAGCCAATAACTAACAACTGTGATTCCTTTGCTTCTCAATGCTTCCATTATCCAAATTTACTTGCCAAATAACTGATATGAGTAATGCTCAGTCTGCAGATTTTTTCAATCTTTTCCAGTAATAAAATCACTCAATTTTTAGGTCTTATTAGATATGGAGGTTGCATGGCATTCACATTCTATCTCCAGTTACACATGACTTTAGAAATAGGCTGCCATTTCGAGGGTTTCTGATTACAAAACCTATCATGCCCATCTATTCTGCTTGAAAGTAAATGTGTAACATTTGCTCCCTCTCTAGTTTGTAGTCAGGAACATTCCCAATCTGCCACTGCCTTTGTGGGCTCTCTAAGGAGAGCCAACATCGCTGAGTTGAGGGCTTTAAACATTCTGAAAGATAATTCTTAAAATGTGTTTAATTACATTTGATCATCTGGCTTCAAATGAAGGATACTCTCAGATATAAGCTGGTAGATAATTGAGCAAGGGGAAAAGAATGCTGAAGTGATAATTAGCTATTACACTTTGAATGGAGAAACAAAATAAACATATGCTAAGTGAAATTAGAGATTTTCTGATTCATGCTGGCCCAGCACATTGATGTAAACACCTTTGTTTCTGCCCTTTGACTGCTTCCAAGTTCCTCAAGGAACTCCAAATTCTCCTACAAAATTGCAGCAGCTGCTGAAGTGGGAGCTGAAGGCAAGACTGCCCTGTCTTGCAGCCAGACCCAAAGAAGCCCAAATCCAGCTGGGATCATCTGTCTGCCTGAGTTGCTCCAAGGTGCCTCCTCTCTCAGCAGCTGCCTTTCCTTCAAGTCTTTGAGCAAAAGGGCTTCTCATATAAAGCTGAATGATTTTGAAGTCATTTTAAAAAACTTTGTGCCACTTGAGGCTTAAAAACCTCTAAATGTTAAAAAGTTGTTTCAAGCACACAGTCAGAAGTCAACCTAAAACATCAAATGCAGATCAAGCAGAGAGCACATTTTGTCTAAAGCCTGTACTTTTAAAAGAAAATGAAATCAGGTCTGCTTCTACATGGCTGAACTTCTATGTGATAAGATAGGCTTTTTTTCAGTGTACAGTAAACTCTCCAGTCCATGTACACTAGTGATTAAAATATCTACAGTATGATGAAATGTGATCTCATACCCTATTTGAGTGGCCAAGTGAAATTAGAGGCAATTAGAACTAATTTGGCTTCTTCCTGAAATCATAAATGTGCAGATGAAAGCTCTGATTAGAGGACAGGGAGTGTAGCTTTATTTGATTTTTGGCTTGGAATGGCTAATGTGTTCTTACCTTTGAAGATCTGAATTACTGAAATAACAGCAAAGTAATAAAAACATCAAAGTTAAATTGATTTTTAAAGATTAAATGGTTGAATTAAAGTGGAGAGGTATGGATTTTGTAAGTAACTGGCAAAACCTATTGGTGTTTCAAAATATCTGAATATAAAACCTTTTGTAATTATGCTTAGCATAAAATGCATAGAACACAAGTTTCCTAAATTTTCAGGTCTTTTTCTTGTAACTTGAGGAAGCAAAATAACTCTCCATTTATACAAGTATCCCTGTAAATAAATAGGAAATTCCTTCTAGTCCTATGTCCCTGAGATTAATTGTATTTTTTCTCAAAGAATATTTTCAGTCTAACTCTTTCAGGTCTAGACTTCATGGCTCTAAATTTTCAAGCATTTGTTCAGCAAAAAAAATACAGACATTCTTTCAAGCCTCATTTTGAATATAGGTTTACACTCAGGGATAGTCTATTAAAATAATTGTTTCTATTCTTCAAGGGCAAATTATTCTCATGTTCCCAAATATACAATATTTGTGTATGTATGTATGTGTGTGTATATATATATGTATATATGTGTGTGGATATATATATATGAGACTGCCCCAGTCCTGTAGCCAGAACACAATGAGATCTTGTACATGTCATCTAAGCAGACACCAGAAAAAGGATGTAGTATTTGTAAATAAGTGTGGCTCTTCACCTGAACAAAACACTTATAAAGAATGCCATGGTGCAGTATCTGAGGTAAACAGAGTTTAAACTTGCTGCCTTTTGAGCAAGTTAGCTGTTTAGGGTGAAAGCATTTCTTCATATATTTTGTTTCAAAACCAGATTAACTGAAATGACCCAACCCTTAGGTCTTCAGGCACTCAAATGAGCTGCTGCTCTTTCTCAAAGAAGTTTAACTTGTGTCTTACCTGTCACCTCTGCCCAAGTGAACTCATGAAGAAATATATATATCTAACAAAAAATTGTGAAGATAGTCTGGCTTCAAATGTCTTTGATGTTTAGCAAAGAATATGTCTTTGTCTAGACAAACTAAGAAGCAAATATAATTTATTTTACAAAAAGAAATATCGTTTAATAGCCCAAGCATTGATTTAACAGACAGGCCATGGAGCAGTGCCACAGCTTCAGAAGGCACAGATTCAGTCCATATGTTCCTTTACTATTAAAACAAGGCTAAACATGGTCAGACTGGTGCCAACTCTTTTAGGGAGGTTATTAATTGTACCCAGAGGTCTACCTCAGCCTAAATAGGTTCAAAACATGTATTCAGCTTTTTATTTACGAATTACCATCTCATCTGAGCTGAGAACAGTCTCCATTTATGGTATTAAATCCAGGTAATTTTGAAGAAAACAATGTAAGGTTAGGACTGAAAGATAGGTACCTAAGTGAGTTATTTTACTTCTAGGTGAATGAGGAAATCCAATGTTGTTAAATGTAATTTGTCTATATCCCCCCTTTAGAAGGCAATTCTTGTCCTTAACCTTTCTTTGCACCTTTGGGAAAAGTCTCATCTTCTGAAAACTCAGAGTTTGTCTTTGTATGATTTTATCATCTCAGTTTGGTCAAGCTTTCATGATACCTTATCTGAGCTGGTTCAGACAGTTTCTGCACACAGAGCCACTAGGTCCATTATTTCAGGATTTATTTGTTCTTCTTCAGAAAAAAAATTGTTCTGACTGTAAGTCAGACACACATACCCTGTGGGTTCTGCTCCTAGATAGTTATTGCTTGCTACTAGATTGTACCTTCATCAGAAGTTTCCTGAACTATTGAGCCTTCATTCGTAAAATTTTCTGCAATGTTATTACTGACTGACTGGACAGCTGGGAGCACCAGAACCTGTATTTCTGACTGGTATTCTGGCAAATTGCTTTTCACAATTGCAATTGTTTATGTTATATAAAAAATAATTCATGCACAGAAAAAGAAAAATGTAGTAGCCAAATGAGAAAATATTTATTTTTGACCCTAGTCTTTCTCAAGATCCAGACTCCCCCACCTCCTGGGCCAGCAACATCTGCCCTGCATTTCCTCAAGTTTGTTTGAAAGGGAAATATGTGGAAAAGAACAAAATAAACACTGCACAGATATGAAGGAAGAGGAGATGGATGAGATGTTTAAGACATTTTTGTGAGACAGAACATGAGAGGTGCCTTTGAGAGGCTTGAGGACTTTTTCCTTTAAGGTGTGATTTTATTCTGTATCATGTCACCTGAGAAGTAATGAGTGCCTCCTTAGGGTTAAGCACAGGGTCAAAAAACACCTAAGAGACTCACACAAGGCTTAGATTAAATTATCCCTCAATTGGATATGAGCGCTCAGTTAATTCCCTTTTTTTTTTTTTTTTTAATTTCCAGCTTATCCATTTGATGCCAAAAACATGTAAGGCATGAGTAATTTTTTTTTTCTTAAAAACAGACCCGGGAGGATCTGGCTGTCTAATCTTTGCAATGCCTTTGAGAAGTTCATACAGAAACTAGGGGTTGCTTAGATGCTTGTTGCATCATTTATCTCTGAGGAGAGCCCTAGTGCAAAAATAATGTGAGCACTGCATTCTTGCCTGTTGTCTTCTGGGAGTGTCAGAAGCTCTGTGTGTGCGTGTGTATAGCAGATGTGTAGCCTACTACAATTTTGAACTGTGTGTGTGAATTGAAAATGTGTTTTCCGAGAGCGAGGAAACTTGGAAAGAATGAGGTCATTGTGCATAATAAATCCCCCATATGCTTCTCTTCTTCCCTACAGCCCACAAGAGAAACATTTCAGAAAGGGTTACTTTATAATTTACATTCCTATTGTCAAAACTGGGAAATGAAGCACAGATATGGTATGAGGAACGGCTTGCTCATTTCCAGTGGAAGGGAAAAGAAAATTGAGACACAACTGGCTGGAAAACAAAGTCAAGGTTCATTAAATCAACCATATTTAAAAGGGGTGAGATCAGAGATAAGAACAAAAGAAAACCTACATATGATATATTTTTTTTACAACCATCCATAGCATCTGTGCGATATCACAGATGTTAAATTAGCCACACGAGGGCTCTCCTGTTCTTTGCTTGAAGAAATATATTACTCAGAACTGTGAAAACTGCAGGGAAAAAGACCCAATTTTATATTCCTGCAACAAGAGCGTTGGGCATACTGCCCTGGTTCACAGGGCATACTCTGCTTGCAAGTAAATATCATTTAAAGCATGGTGTGAGCACAGTAACTTAACGCTTCATTTCTCCCTACAAAAATAGCCTCTGAAATACTGTCAGAAGAGCAGCTAGCTCTTGATCAGGCAGCGAGCAGGGAGGGCTCCAAGCTGTGAAGAATCTCTGGTGTAGCTGGGCAGCGAGCTGGGCTGGCGCTCAGTCACGAGAGAGCGGTAATTACACGCGGACATTTGTACATCTGGCCCAGTGCCGGCGCAGGGATTAACCGCACGCTGACATCTGCAGCTCCACAGCCTGCCCAGCCTGTGTTGTGGCTAAGCAACAGCCTGTTAGAGGAAGTCTGAGGAAGAGCTCTGCGTGTTGGCAGCTCCTCCAGGGTTTCTACTTACGAGAGGCAGAAGGTCCCCAGGGGTGCCGATAGCAGCTCACTGAAGTATCTGATTGCAGCCCTGCAGTTGGGCTTGAAACGGCCTTAGGAAGCGGATGGGAAATAATAGCCTCATTTGAGCAGCAATCTGAGCAGCTGGATTCAGAGGGATTAACACGCTCGGGCCTAGAGTCATGATCCAAATCTTTTGCCCATTGCCTCCCAGCAGCAGCCTGGTCCTCGCACTGCCTGAATTCACTGAGGGCTTCTTCATTCTATCTGCAGTTCCAGAAATGCTGTAGGCTGTACAAATGTCTTTAGTGGCCTCAGTCTAAACAGCTACACTCTGTAAAGCAAGCAGAGTGGCATCCTTGGCTTTCTAAACGGATTTTCAGACCAGAATCATACACCCTCCTTAACTGTTAATACTTTGCAACCCAGTTTTGGCCTCTGATAGTCTGCTGCTTGTCAGAGAAGACAGAGAGGGGAGCATGGGGGATAGCATGTGTCAGAAACTTTTCTAACAAGCAGCTTAGAGCCTTTAGCTTTGCGCTTGAGAGAATTTAGTGCCTACAAACCAAATAGTGCACTTGACTTTAGGGCAATAAAAAAGTTTCAGAACTGCTCTGATTAGCTGTGTAGAAATTGATATTTGGATCCTCAGAAAGAGCAGTTGAAAGTTTTATGCTCAATGTTTGAGCAGGAGCAGTTGTGGACTACATTTTAATCCTTCATAGTGGCCCAGTGGCTACTAAGAGCACTTGTCTGTGTATAGGGGAGTGTTGAGTTGTCTTCCATCAGTCTCTTGGTTTTCTCTTCCTTCAGAAATACCTTAATGCTAAGCTAAGTTTTGTCCTTGCTGATTTTTGTCCTTGACATTGTACTTATTCTTAAAACTGTCACCATGTGGGCAAGAACATTAAATTCAGGACTTAAAGATAAGCAGGAAGGAATTTCGTTCTGTAGGTGGAGGTTAAAGCAGTCCTTCAGGGTTTGGCTTAAAGTACCACTTGGCTCTGCTTTGTTAAATGCTGTAAAAAAATGAATTATGGTTCTGCCTCAGATGAGATTGAACAGGAATGATGATCACTCTTCCCAAAGAGCCTGCTGGAAGTTTTTGCTAAAGGAGTGTTTGGCTAAATATGAAACCTCTGAAGAGGGAGGAAGGTCTTATGCAGTCCTGTCTTCCTTATCTCAGCTGTTGACTAGCTTCAGTGGCTTTTTGTATTCCTAACTTTTGGAGAATTCCTGTTTCACTTGTCTTATACAGGAATGCTAGGTGTCCAGCTAGGGATTTAGAGTTCACTTGAGGTACTACTCAATACAATTTAGCTTTGAAGCTTTTTGGACTTTTACTGGTTCAAGTCACTAGCATATGGGTATAGCTATTCCACATGGGTTTTTTACATAGACATTGCATCTGCTTTCCGGGCATTTACCTAAGCCCTGACTTGTAATTCCCATTCTTGGTCTTTGCTTTGCTAACCAGAATTGCAATTATATTTTCTTTTATGAAAATTTTCTTTATGTTACAGTGCACTTCAAAAGTTTAACTCCTGAAAGATCAGAATTTGTGACATTGTCATTTTTAAATGCCTTTTTGCAGAAAAGGATCTCATCCATTCTTAAGTGGTTAGTGTGTTAAATACAGGCTGCCACAACATTTTCCAAATATTGTCAAAAGACATCTGATAATCTGGCCATCAGAAAATGCCTGAATCAAAAATATGCATCCTCTACATGTTTTCATTTTCTCTCCTTGTCAGGTAGCATAATTTTCACTTTTCAAAGTTTGATTAGTGATTCTCTCCCTTTTCCTGTGTCAGCACTTCAAAGTCATTGCTTTCTATAACTGTTTTCCTTTCATTAGCCAAAACCTTAAACCACTTTTCTTCTCCATCTTTTCAGTTACTGGTTTGCCTTAATGAGACTATTTTATTTACTGTTGCACAGAACATTCAGCTCCAATCCTGCACCTTTTCCAACACATTCATTTTCTTAGCTTGTCTTTCATTATGTAGCATTCCTACCTCCTAGCTGCTCGATTGAGGTTGACCAGCTTTAGCAGTACTATTAGTCTTCCAAGGTAATCAGGCTTGGGCAAAGTGTGACTATAATGGAGGCTGTGGGGAAAAAAGGAAGGGGCAGGAGAGAATAGAAATGCTCCCTGTCTTATTTAAAGTGATATATTATGCTTCCTTTGCTGCTTTCTCTGTTCTGACTTCATGACAAAAGCAATATTATTTGCTCCTAAGTGTTCATCTGGGACAGTTTTAGGCTGCTGAATCAAAATAGCCATACTCACTGCCATACGCTTTTCTCCCAGTTAACACATTTAGGGTTTCTGGCCACAGTCTTCTCCAAAAATGACCTGACTGCAGGTTTTAATGATGTGAGGAGCTTTGTGTCTCTGAGTTATGAGGAATGGTTATTGTCTAACATTCTGTTCACTGGTGCCTAATTTTGACATTTAAGCTGTTTTTTAGAGTACTGCAATAAACCTGTAAAGTACCTAAAAACCGTGATTTATTTACCATAGCCAGCTACTTATGTTTCTAGTGCTGTGGGATGTTCTAGCTGCCTGGATAACCTGAGGGCCATGAAACTGCAAAGCATTTGGTGCTTGGATCACCTGCTGTTTGTGGCAAGCCACACAAGCATTTATTTCCTGCTGCATCAGCTGCTTACGCACAAAACTGTAGGAAAATAAAGCTGAAAAAGAGTTTGGCAAGTTACAAAGTCTGCTGCTCTCCCACAACATTCCTGACTGTCTCTTAAACACTTTCTGTGATAGAGATAATTTCAAAGTAATTTATTCCAGTTCTTTAGTATTCTTAGTATGAAGAAGTCTTTTGAAAGCTCAAGTAAGCTCTTCATTCACCTCAGGTGAATAATTTCTTGTTGTCCATGGTACAACTATGGACAATAGGCCACCCCATTCCATTAGAAAGTGTGTTAGCATGTCTGAAGACTCTGAAAAGACCTCAGCCTTTTCTTTAGAAGAAATGATCCCACTTTGTTCTCATCATCTTTGGGACATTGACCATTCCCTCTAAAAAAAACATTAATCAGGCAAAAGAGCAACACATCAATTTCAGCTGATATTCTGCACTCTGTCAAATGGAAGCAAACCTTTGGATAGATCTGAGAAAATGCACTTTATTTCTTACATAAAGCAGTCTTGTAAGGGGCAGGAACGAGGGGGATGGCTGAGAAGATACATCAGCCCATCCTTTATGCAGGTCAAGGGGGCAATTTCAGATTCCTCAGCAGTGGCAAGGCAAGAACTGCTGCTCTCATGTTCTTGTAGGGCCACTGGTAGTACCATGCCAGACACTGCAGCCTGCAGTGAAAAGATAGCCTCTCCTCCCTGTGTTTCATCTCTCCAAACATGACATGGAGTTTCAGATTTCCAGCATAAATATTACATGACACTCAGAAATTATTTATGACCAGTGTATTTGAATTCAGAACCAGCTGTTAAAATAAATGTCCAGTGCTTCAGAGGCAGTTTTACTTGTAGCAAATACAGGTTAGATATGCATTTTGCCAGTTTATCACCTCTCAAAAAACATAAGGAAAAATTGATAAATGAAATTATTAAGATCCAAACATGATATCAGATTGCCTGAGGCCTGATGACTAGTAATTGTGCATAACTAATCAAAAGGCTGAGTGCCAAGATAAAGACTCTCACAAGGCCTCCACTTATAAAGAGCCATTTTTCAATCTTATATTAATATGTGCCTTTGTAAAGGTGGTATCTTGCATAATTTGGAAAGAAAGAATTAATCAGCAAACCTTATGTCATCAAGCTGTTCCTTTGACTATACTTGTTTCTTGAAAGAGGGAAGGAATGCCCTCAAGAAAAACAGTAAAAAATATATTTGTCTGTCTATTTAAATTCACTACCAGTCTGCCAAGGTCAGCAAGTACAGTTCCAGACTGGGAACAAATGAGCCATGGTGCAGCAGAAACTTTTAAATGTCCTAAAATCACCAAGGGCATCAAAATAGACCCTGGGGGAAACTCCCTGCATAAAAGAACATCCTTTCAGACTGTGACAAAGTTGAGTAGGTCTGTGGGGAGAGCATAGGGAAGAAGGGAAAAATAGGGACTGCAAGGTATTGCTTTGGACTTTAAAGCTGTGTAGGGCTATGAGAAGAAAAGCATGATGCAGGCTACTGAAATAGTTTGAGAAGGTTCCTGGTAAATATTGTATATATTCTGGTTATTATTGTTCAAATGTAGTCTTATGGTTTTTCTGAGTCTTCAGAGGAAAAAGTCAGGAAGAAAATTGACAGTTTGAGGTCTTTGTTTCACATAAACCACGAAAACACAGCTTGCTCCATATTTTCTTGAAGAGACATATAACAAGGCATTTTTTAATTCTATCGGGATGCAGTTGTTTGCAAAAATTAAAAAATAAAAAATATTGCTGTCAAAGCACTACCCATTATTTAAAGCTGCAAATGCACTTCTGTTCTGGAGTCATATTCTGAGTTCATTCATCTTTGGGCACAACATTAACAGTTGGTGCCAACCTGAAGGTTTCTGGAAGAAAATGGTATATTTGAAACTACTCTGGGAAAAAAGTGCAAAAACTCCAAGGGAGAAAAATGATCTCTCAGTTTGGAGAAGGAGATGCAGGCAAAGCTGAATTTCAGGATAATTCTTGTCTTCACATTTAAAGCCTTACATGGCTGAGGATGTGTACAGAGCACTTTGAGTAGTTCCAAGCTGATTTCTTACAGACAATACATGTTTCAAAATACTGTCCTGTATTGTTCCATGCTGTGCTTTTATGTAACCATCTAAAATGATGGCTCAACTTTTATGAAGCAATAGAGAATCTCTGCTCTGCCAATGATAATATCTCTGGCCTCAGTCTGGAGAAGTGTTCTCATCATATAAAAACAGAGGCTCAGTGCCCTTCAGGAAAGATGGGACAAATGCAGAGACAGACCAGAGGAGAGAAATAACAGCCAGGTTCATGGAAAACACATCTTCTGAAGGGAGGCTGAATACATTTTTAAACTAGATAAAAGAAGTTTAATTTTAAGGGTCTTCTGTAAAGAGAAATAGAATTAAAGTCATGGAATAGTTCATGTTGAGAGGGTTCTCAAGAGGTCTGTAGTCCAACCTCTCCCTCAAAGTAGGGGCAATGAATTCAGACTAAGTTGTACAGGATTTTGAACTGTCAGATCTTGGAAATCTTCAGCAAGGGAGAGTCTATGATCTCATGCAGTCCATAATGATCCTCATAATAAAAATAATGTCCTGCTGTACAGCCAGAACATCCCCTGCTCCTGTCTCTCTTTAATTTATGGCCATTGCCTCCTGTCAAGCACCTCAGTGAGAGCCTGGCTCCATCTTCTCTGTATCTGTAAGATCCCCACAGGTATTCAAAGGCTGCTGTTAAGTCCTGTTCAAGCATCAACTAGTTATTCTCTCCATCCAAGATACATAAGACTAGAAAAAAAATCCCCAAATCGGTTTTCAGGAAACGTTCAGCTTCAGCAGAAGTCCCAGTAATGAGCACAGAGAGGTTTGAGAAGGGAAATGTGGCCACCCTCCTCTGTCTGTCTGAGGTTGCTAAGAATAAATTAGAAAAATGTATGGTTGTCCATCGATGGGGTGGGAATGCCAGGGGATGCTCTGTGATGCCTCAAGGTGCCTTCCAGCCTTGTTTTCTGTTGTTTTGATTTCATTCTAGAAGAGTATGTGAATACAAGCTCTAGTGCCAGCTTAGGGCCACAGAGCTACATATATCACAAGACTGAGCCCTAGGTGCATAATAAATCTCAGCACTTATTAATATTTCAGAAAGTTATGAATGCCTGAAAAATACCAGGGAAATACAGTTATAATGGAAATAATGTTGTAGCCTGAATTACTGCAGTGGTAGCAGATGCCCATTCTGCCTATGTGCAGATACTTGAGATACACTGAATATGGTGCCTTTTATCTTTTTAAAGGTCAAGGAACAGGTTTGCCAATTGTGGACCTTTAAAAAATCTGTCACCTCTACTGCCAGTCAACCTTAACTCTTTGAAATTAATAATTTATTTTTAATATTTATCTTTATGGCTAAATATCTATGGGGAATAGATTGCTAATGATATTACCATAGATATGGTATTATTATAGCTACAATAGGTGCAGAAACCAGGATTTAGAAAGGTTGTCAAGCATGACATTACTCAAACAAAAAGAGAAGTCAGATTGTTTTGATATCATGCTGTTCCAAACCATGCAGAAATGGGATGTCTCCCCTGGAAAACAGCTAACCAAATTCTCAGACTTCCCCCTTTGCCACTCAGGTTTTCCAGATGTAGGCATAAAGCCCTTGAAGTGCACCAAATTAGTGGCTGCTCCTGGAGATTTTACCTTTCAGTTACTCTGTAGGAGGATGCTTGTCAAAGACAGATGAGGGCTGGGGGGTAAGGCAGCCCTGAGCAATCCAACACGTCACCCTCCCCACTCTCCACCAGGTAGCCTGTGTTTATGTCTGAAAGCAGCATGCAGCAAAAAAAAATATAAGCCAAGCATAGCTCTGTGTGTCTTCAGACAGCAGGGACCTCTTTCTGACCCATTCAGTGTGAAACTTTGTTCGTGCACTCTATTTTTGAAATCCTCCCTTGTTCTTTTCACATCTCCATTGTAGTCTTACAAAAGAAATGTGTTTCCTTCAACAAGTTTTTGATACCCAGCGAAAGAACACCCACCTATGCTCTGTGTTCATTTCTGCTCTGCTGCCACAACCTGCTGATTGCAGAGAGAGCATTTTGCTTCCATTTAATTTTAAATAAAATGATAGGCTGGCTACACAGGCAATCCATTAGCCTTACTCAGCCTAGTCACAGTTAATTATAGGTTTTCGACTTCAGAAAGCTGGGTCAAAATTCTCCATTTTTCAGTGGAAAGCTATGTCATTTTAATGCTCTCTTCTGTGCACCACTCATTCACAGTTCTGCTGCTCAAAACTCAGCAGCGACTCTTCAGTGGTAAGTGAGCATCTTCTTTTTCAGTTTGTGCTCAGAGCAGAACCTAAAGCAAAAACCTCATTAGGCAGAGTTCACTCTGCAGACAAGTGATTTGTTTCACAGTATGTTGGTGTGAAGTGGAAAACACCTTGTAAAGTTGAAGCTTGTAATGTTATCTAAGAGATGGAGCTGTGAAGGAGAAAGTGAGGTGGCGGAGTCAGTTTGGAAATAATGTTTATTTCAGTGTTTGAGGGTTTTTCCAGAGCAAAGCTTGAGTTTGGGAATGGAGCCAGCAAGGGATGTTTATTGCAAATGTAAGCTTTTCAAATGGAAATGGAAATTTTATGTAAAACTGTTTAGTCAACTGTCATTTTGTCTTAAGCTTAAAGAAAAAAAAAAAACAAAAAACCACAAGTGCAATATTTTGCTTTTTAAAAGTCATTTCTACCTTATAGTTCAATGAATTGATCTGTAAAAACCTGGATGCTGCAGGTTTATCTGTTTGTGGTCTGCTGTGAATGCACCAGCTAAGGCCCCGGTATTCCTGCCTGCCCATGGGGTATCCTGATCCCCCAAACAAGGGATGCAGTCACAGAGGGCACAGCCTCTGCCACCCACCCTTCCTCCAGATCGTCTGAGGAGGGGGGCTGTGTTTGTAAGAAGGGTGTATCCCTTTGGCTGGGTGTGTTTGGGCAGGAGAAGCCCTTCTGACTGCTGCCCTGGGCAGAGCAGCTCCTAGGGCAGTTTGGGAAGCATCAATGGGGCTCTGGTTTACATGAGACAAAGCTGCAGCACAGATCCCTGCCTGCAGCTGCCTCTCACCTCGGTTCCTCCTAGGGCGTGAGGCAATCACAAGGAAAAGGTAATGCAGCATAGGGCAGCCCTGCTTTCTCTTCGGGAAACCTGAACTGAGGATTTCTAGCATTCTTGAAGTTTTCATTACTATTGTTGTTGTTGTTATTATTATTATATTTTACTGATAATTTCCATGTCTCAGTATCCTAAACCACAAAACATTCAGTGTGGCATGATAACAGAAATTGTCCTTTCCTGGCAATATATTCAAGTGTTTTAACTGATAGGAGGACATTATAGAAAGATTTGCTGAAGGGAATGAAGGATTCAAGTGAAATGCAGAGTACTGAAGCCATGAGAATTTTGGTGTGAATTTAACTGAGTGAAATTAACTGCAGAACTCTGGCAGACAAGAACAAAAATCACTGTCATGGCATCTTATGACATTTCTGATATTTTTCCCCCTTTATAATAGAGGAGTAATTTTATTATGTAATAAAAAGAAGATCTATTCACTCAGGAGGCATTTAAGTAACAATGTGAAGGAATTTGGGTCAGATATCTGCACTATTGCCTAAATACGGGCAGTTACTTTACATCCATTTTGTACTTGGTTTCTCACTATATTCCTCTTACACTATTATTTGATCATGAAAGTTCAAAATAGTGATAGAAGAGAGTTACGGTAAAGTAGGAACTCAAATCTCATTTGAGTAGAACACTGCACAAGGGTTTAATATCAGAAATCTTCTAAGCTGCTAAGTCGGTTGGAGAATTTTAGTGATCAGTCTTTGAAGACATTGCAGTACTGCTTTTGTGGATGCCTTTCTAAAATGTTCTAAAAATGTTTGTGTCTGTACTCAAATAAGAGAAAGAAAAAAATAAAATTGGAATGTAATGTGGTCATACTGTATCTGTATAAAACCTAGTCCTCTCATACATAAATTTCTAAACTTTGTGGGAAATAAGGTATTCAGGTTGTAGCAGACTGAGTGTCTGGCATGCTCTCTTCTTACAAAATAGCTGATAAATTCAAATGTTTTGGTAGATCAACATCACTACCTTAACCAGTGTTTCTTTGATGGTGCCACACAAATAGCAGAAGATTGAAAAAAGGATGGTTTACATATGTCACTGCAGAGATAAACAGAACATGGTTCAGGTGACTTCTCTTTATGACTCATTTTAGATTGACAACTATTTGAAAGTAATTTAATGTCGTTTCATTAAAGGTTAATGGTATTTCTATTTTATGAGTGTTGAATACCACACAGATTTTTTTCTAGAAATACAGTTCTAATTTTCATTTTCTTTAATTGTTCTCCTACAGCAATTTCCTGTGGAACAATTAAGTCACACGATAGCTTTTATTGAACAGAAGTCTGCATTAAAGCAAGCCAATTCAGATTAGAAGGTTATTTATTACCTAATGTGTCTTTACTAAAAGTAGATTTTCATTTGTGCATTAAATTATTACTGTTAAAGTTCAAAACAAGTGTTGTCTTGCAATTTAGAAACACAGAAGACTATTTTCCTTGATCAGTGTGGTCACTCATCAAATCCTAATTATGGAGGTACTTCCCTCTAGTGGACAAGATATTTCTATTGCAGTGTTTTTCAAGCCCACTCCAAATTTGCTCAGGATTTAGGGAAGAGCATGTCTTTAAAAAGGCAGGGAGCAGGAGCTGAGCTAAGCAGTCCCCTCTCACAGGGAAGAGCAGGATGAGGAGGGAGATTTCTGAGAGATGCCTCCGGGCTGGTGCCACTGGGCACAGCCAGTGCGTGGCAGGGAGAGCAGGGGATCACAGGGGGCCACTGCCTGCAGCTCCACAGGGTTCATCAGGACAGCCACAACAAAGCTGCCTGAGGAGCTGCAGTAGGCTATGCCATGGGACAGCAGGTAGGTTTCAATATTGCTAAATGCAAATTAGTGCACCTGAGATAAAATAGACAGACACTGTGATCAGCTCTGTATTAGCACTTATCTGTCAGGGAAAGATCCTGGAGTTACTGTGATCTTGGTGTTTGCTCTCCAAAAATATCATCAGTTGAAGAAAAGGTAAGCTAAATGTTAGAAACAATTAAAAGAATGGCATTAAAAAGAAATGTGCACAGGTATGCAACACTTATGAGGCTACAGGAGGATGGTTTGGATGAAGCTCTCCACTGGCAGCTAGGAGCAGCCTTATGTTCTGGTGCCCCCAACACAAAAAGGACATGGAACTTTGAAGTAAGTCCAGTGGAGACCATGAAGCTGATAAGAGGATGGGAACAAATTCCCTACAAAGTCAGGCTGAGAAAGTTGGGGCTGCTCAGCCTGGAAAAGAGAAGGTTGTGTGGAGACCTCACAGCACTTTCCAGTATCTGAAGGGAGCCTGCAGGGGAGCTGGAAGGGGACTCTTTGTCAGGAACTGTAGTGACAGGATAAGGGGTAACAGGCACAGACTGAAAAAAGGGACAATTTAGGCGAGGTATTAAGAAATTCTTTGCTGTGATTATGGTAAGACACTGGAACTGGAGGTCATGGATGCCCCAAGCCTGGCACTGTTCAAGGCCAGTTTGGAGAAGGCCTTGAGCAACCTGGTCTAGTGTGAGGTGTCCCTGCCCACGGCAGCAGTGGCTGGGACTAGATGTTCTTTAGCCCTAACTTGATGATCTTCCAACTGTTACGTTCTGTAGCCCCTCAGTCTTAAAGAAAGGTAGAAATATGGGACAGCTTCCACACAAGAAGAGGATAAATCAGAGAATCAAAACCAGAAATAGAAATACAAGAGGACACTCCAGCCTGAAAAAAGAGGCAGCTATATGAATGTATACTGAAAGTATATAATATCATTAAAGCTAGGCAGAAGGTGAATAGAGGCTGTTATTCTAATTTCTCATATCAGAATGAGTAGGAGATGTTCTAATACCCTCATTATCACAAAAGGTTGAAAGTATAAATAGCCTCCAAAGAGAATTAAATGGAATTGATGGAATATAGTTCTGTTGACACCTACTAAGTACAACAGTCTCTTTGAAGAAAAGAGACTCTTTCAGAAAGACCTTGAGCTTCTGACCCTCAGATGCTGGTTGGCTTTGCCATGGGGAAAAGCACTGTATGCCTGGTTTTTGGTTCCATATACTCTTTTGTCTGGGATGGGAGATGGGCTGGCAGTTTTAAATTTGCAGGTGAAACATGGAGAGCCTCAATAATGCATACTGCACTACGTATACCCATAGGGATTTTTTTTTTTTAATCCTATCCAAAACTTATTTATCATTTGTATTTTGAAAGGATACATTCTTGAGATACCAGTGCTACCACTATTAAAAATCTTGAGATTTTTTTAATCATAAGTCTTTCTTGAATTACTTGATTAGTTTATTTTTCTGACAGTGTTAACCACAGGTGAACTTATGATTGAAAGCATCTTTAAAACAAACAAACAAACCCTCCCCCCAAAAATACAGAAAACCCCACAATCCCCCAGATATTTTAAAATACTCTAACTGCAGTTTGTGTAGAAATGTTTCAAAATGTGTGTCCAAATCTTTGAAAAAGAAGTAAACATTAAGAAATAACGTCAGGTGATTGCATTTTTTTAAAAGTCAATAATTTTCTGAGCCTTTCCTACTAATGCATGCACTTACCAGCATACCTTTCCTATGAAAGAAGTGGTAGGGAAATGTTTTAACCATGTGCTATGTAAATCACATTAATATCTCAAGTCCTTATATATCTTGCAGGAATATGGCCTACATTTGGTCTATAAAGATAATGTAATTGGTTTGTAGATAGTTTCTCTTAAGCATAATGTGCATGTGTAAAATTCAGTGGAGTCATACAGTTATTCATATTCTGTGCGAATTTATAATAGGGGCAATAAATTAAACATCAGTGTTTACCTTTTCCCTTGCTGGCTTAATCACCAAAGCCCAAGTGCTGCTTAATGGTCCTTTGATGAATTTTTAGAAGCGAGAGATCAGGAACCATAAGAGCAGTGTACACACACACAAGTTTCACATCACTTAGAGACCTCATACACAAGAAAATGCTACAATTCATTAGAGGAGAAAAGGAAGCATGGCTGGAAAATGGGGCTGTTTGTGACTGCCAAAGCATGGCAGTAAAAGGACTGAGGGTAGCTGACTGTAAGAACAGGTCCATGCAAAAATAAAAGTGGAAGTAGAAGTTAAAAAAGAAACAAACTACAGAATGTTTCACAGTTCATTTATTTCTGATACTTACGAGGGTTGTAAATTTGTGTTGAAAATTTTACGTTTGAATATTTTAGACTGAAATTTTCATGATCCATTGTAAATAATAATGATTAGTCAAACACATTGTTTTCCAATATTTTCTCTGCTAAAAATGTCAAGCAGAACATTTAACTAACAAGCTAATTCAAGGTTTGGCTAGTATTTTAAAACAATCATTTTGTCAGCTCACTGTCCCATGTGGTGGTGCAGAAGGAAATTAATTTTCCTATCATTTTTCTGTTGTCCATCCTTTCCTCTGCCACATTATTCCCATCCTGGAGGAAAAAGTGAAAATATCAGTGCTATTCAACCTGCAGATACAGTGGTAATTAAAAAATGGTTAAAAATATGTATGTTGGGAGAGGATACCCCTATGTTACTCAGATTAGGACTGGGTAAGCTTTATGATTTATATGGCTTGGCAGCTCCTGAGATTTTAACTTACAGAAAAAGCCTCTTCACACTTGTTGGCAGAAGTGGCTAAGGACACGTCCATCACACAGCTATGGTGTGGATGCCCTTGAAGTCTTCCAAAAATCAAATCAAGTTCCATGAGGGTTTTGGACATTTTTTTACAATTTACTATGTCAGCAAGCAGATCTACTTTTTTTCAAAAGTGGGAAAAGGTGGGGAAAGATGTAGAGTGTCTGAGAACTCTAAATTATCCCCAAACATGAACCTTCCCCTGTGTCATACCTAATTTCTTATTTCACTGTTATGCAGCTGAATCACTCTTCATACAAGCCAAGTTAAGATATAAGTAAAGAAAAATATTTATTTCTAAAAAGGCCAACAAAGATATAGAAGTTTTTCAAGACAGCAGTGGCAGAAATTAAAGATCTCTGTTCTGCCTACTTGTGCAGAGATCAAATCAGAGCTGCCATGGTGTTCTACTGCCTGTCTGTTCCTAACCCAGCTTGTTAGGGGCTCAGCTCTCTTGCACATTTACTCAGTAAATGTACTGACAAAACACACAGTCTTTTATATTAAACCTTTTACTTGGGATTTCATTCAGCTTCAGCTCTTTTTTTTCTTTGAAGATTATTGATCTTCAAGATTGACAGACTTCTCTGGAAGCAATTTTGCCCCTCTGCCTTCCACCTTCTGGAAGTGCTCATCAGCCTTTGGCAGAACAATTGTGATCTGTTGTACTTGACTAAATTATTGACCACTTGACTAAATAATTAACTGAATTAGGAAATTGTTAATTTATGAATGAGAAAATGGGAAAATCTCATTGAGACATTTTTTCCATATGAAGCTTATGTTTTGTATTTTTATGTAAGCCACCAACTGCTCTGAAAGAAAAATGTAAATACAGTTGATGCATGTAGCTCATTACCAGCTCTGGCTCTCATTCAAAAGCAGAAACCTGTGTGACTCATTATTAGGAGGTTAGAGTGAGCATGAGGCAAAAGAATTCATGTAATAAATTATTTGCTTTATTCTTCACCAGAAATTGTTACCTCTGTGTCTGATGGTAGAGCCCACACCATCTTGAAATCCTCAAATATACTAGAAATTAGGGTGTTGCATAATGTACCATTAGCACAAGGAACAGTATGCTTGTCACATGTAAAAATCACAAATAAGATTTCAGGAAATAACACAATTATGCTTTGGAAATGCCAGCAGAACCTTTAGAGCTAAGAGTAATAAAAGCACGGTAGGATGATTTCTGCTCTGTCTAGTTAACTAATGATGGAAATAATTAAAGCTTTTGCTCTTTAGCATCAGTAAAGGGGAGAAGGTCTTCAATATGTCATAATAATAAGGCACAATACCCTTCATAAGGAAGACACGTTGGGGTGTTTTTTCCATTGTTATACAAAAATTCAAGTGATGAAATATGATAAAGCACAAAATGTCCTTTGCTTGGAATATCATCATGTTCTATGACAAGTCTAAGACAAGCTGGAAGAGAGAAGTTGAACATGAGGTGTCAGAAAGTTACTAATACTGTTCAAATCTATGAATCATTAGCAACAGATGTAGAGTAAATGAAAAGTTGTCTGTAAATTACTAGTAAAATTGAAGACCTGCTGTAATTTTGCGTTGGATTGCTATCCGTGTAGCTCATGGGGAAGTATAGTGGAAAGATGTTAAGCTCCTTAAGAAGCACTGCTTGCAAAGAAAAATAAATGAATAAATGAAAATCAGTAGTGATGTAAATGTAACTAAAAGCTACTTCAGGCATGTGCTTAGGGAAAATATCAGGATAGCTTTGACTGGGATTTACAGGTTGATCTGTGGTCCAGACACTTGTAGGGCTTGAAACACGTCAGTATTGGTGACCTAAACCAGTTCAAAGCAACAAAAATCAGCACCATTGTGCCAAATGGAGTTTGCCTTGACAGAAGCAAAGGGAATTTCATTTTGAGTATGGCACAAAGGGAAAGCATGAGAGTTGCCTGCTTATCTTAGTATATTATATTGAAAATGCTTCAAATCCATTTAAAACAAGAAATCAAAAGGCACAGTTTTCTTGAACATTACAGTTTTTCTCCACATAATTATTACACATACATTACTCTTTTGCTACCAGATAATGGTGCATACTTCCAAGAGCATATCCAGAAAGAAGCCTCATTAAAGGCTGGAGCAAACTTCTGAAGAGCTGAATCGCACATGACTGGTGCTATTGTTGTGTTGCTTGCACAAAACATGCCCTCCACTTTCTCAGACAAACACACAGCGGTGCCCTTTTAGGAATATACTGAAAACAAGCTATTTAAAGAAATCTGTTTAGAAAAAAAAGAAAGAAAATAATGAAAGCAAGCCTTTTAGAAACTCTGCACTGCATTTCATGTGTTTAATGTGGAGACTCTGTAAAGTAGAGAAGAGGTCATTTCCCCATGGGTGTTGGAACTGATCCTTTTTTAAATTTTTGTCTGCCACTTATTTCTGGATCAGCTGAACTTTCTAGTTTCTGTGAAGCTACAGGGCAAACTTCCCCCTCTGCCAGTAAATGGAAACCTTTCATAATTCAATCCTTAACTTTCTTTGAGTGCTCTATTCTCCCTCCAAGTTCTGCTGTGTAATACCACTTCTGCCATAAAGACATTCTCATTGAATTTTCTGGTTGAGATGAAGGAAAAAGCAAAGTCAAGTAAGAGTAGAAAGAAAGTTCCCAGACAAGTCCTCTCATGTGATCTGACAGGTTAAGGGAAAACTGACATTCTAAGCACAGAGCTGTGAAAAGTATAACACATGTAGACATCTAAGCTGGATGGAGACTTCCCAGCTGGGTGTAGATGGCAACCTAGTTCCAGCAGTTCAGCAAGATCTCTTGACATGACTTCAAGCAGCTTCAGAGTTCCCTAAGGTATAACCTGAGCTTTTTTAGGCAATGTATTGTCCAGGTGTGAGTTTACACATGGGTCTTTTCTGCAATTGCTGTATTTCCAAAAATAAAGGAGTAGTCAGATTCAGCAAACTAAAAAAAAAGGGTAGGTCTAGATTGGGTATAAAGAAAATATTCTGAAGGCAGTGGAATGGCTTGTCCAGAGAAGAGGTGAATGCTCCCATCCCTGGAAGTGTTCAAGACCAGGTTGGATGGAGCTCTGAGAAACCTGGTCTAGTGGAGGGTGTCCTTGTTCATGGCAGGGAGTTGTAACTGGATGATCTTTGAGGTCTCTTCCAATTCATATGATTCTATGGAAATACAAGGATCAAACTCTGGATGGTCACTAAAGCCACCAGCATTCCCTGCCCTGGAGCTGACAGGTTGAATTATTGTTGCCAAGACTGATCTGTGCATCCACATCTGGCTCTGGGTGTAAGAGTGGGCAGTGTGTCAGCAAAACTCTGTCACTGCTACAAGAACTCAAAGGGCTCTGAGTTAGCCCCTTGGATGGATTTTTAATAGAGTTTGCAATGTTGGTGCACTTCCAAGCCCAAAAGAATTCTTTCTTTTGATTTTCTCTTCTAGAACTGTCATCTTGCTTGTTTTGAATTGTTAGTAATTTTGGAGACATTCTTAAAATATAGTGTTTAATCTAGATGTTGTCCTCATTTTTGCATATGTGTGTCTTTGGAGATTTGGATTTCTTTCCTTGAATCTTCAAACTTGACAATGTTTTTGTAGCTGTTTTTTTAACTCTGATAGTTAATTAAACATAGATATTAACCTCTATCATTGTATTTGAAAATGGCAATTCTACTCACCATCTTTTTTAATTGTTAGTTTGGATAAAATTAGGAAAAGGGAGGGGAAACTCGTTAACGTGCTTCTAAAAAATGACCAAGAATAGCAAAGGGATTTGTAAGTCCTTTGACCAAATTTTCTGCAGCTTTCTCACTTTGATGTGTGACTTGATAGTTAGGTTTGTTGTTTGGGGTTTTTTTAATCCTCTGCTATGTGTTGGCTTAATACATTAGCTATCTTAATGAGGATTTGAATGATTTAGATATCTGTAATGTCAAAAAGATACTAGATGCCTATCTAGGTACCTTTGGTAATTCATCATGCATTAAAATGCCAAAATTCATTTTGAGCCTGACTTGGCTGTTTGGCAGCCTTTTTCATTTAGAAATTGTATATTCATTTTAATAGGTTTTCTGATTTAAATTAAAAAAGCACAAAGCCAAGGACTAAAGAGAAGACAGCGTTCTGGGTGGAATTTCCAAAGCCCTTAACCATCTGTCTGTACGCAGTTACTCAAAAAACTACAGTGTATGATGCAGGTATCTAGGCTACCTATATAGCCATTGATGCACAACGTTGCTTTGGCAATGCATAAATAAATAATAATAAATAAAATGGGAAAGCACTTACAGTGGATAGGGACCTATCCCATATATGAAAGGATGCGTTAAATCTTGTCCCAGTTTGTCCTGACCTGGTAGGACTGTAAGAACAACATTGCCCTAGCTGTCAAATGCTTTAATTCCACAAAATAGGGGATTGCAGCCACACAATCTAGTCAAAAGTTAATATAGTTGGACAAATAGCACTGATTTCCTCTGGCTTTGAATTAGATTCATATTATAATTATTTCCCCAGGAAGGAAGGAAGGCATTAAGATTAACTGTTGATGCTTTGGACTAAAACATCGGATCTGCTGCGGTTTTACCCCTGATGTGCAGGATTTACAATTCCTTTGTACATACACAGATGCATTCCTTATATACTTCATAGATTCTATAAGAAAAAGTTTCAGAGCCACTGCCAGCCACAAATCTGTCCTATTAACTATGGAAAGTGCTCCATTAGCATGATGATAGCCGCAGAATAAGAAACGTCATATTTCCCACATTTTGTTCTCAAACTATTAGAGCACTGTTTTGCACAAAATTAATTTATTCATCTTTGTGCAAATGTTTCATCATTCATCTTACAGCAAAGTCTGTCCTACATATTTGCTTTCATACACTTGGATATTCTGCAATTCCTCTGTGCTTTTATGAATCAAACATAAAGACCCAGTTCATGAGAAAGAAATGTGCACAAGGTCAGAGAAATGAATTTTGTGATATATTGCCCTCAGCTCAATGTACCAGTAGCAGTTGCTACCAATGTATGCTGCATGCAGAAAGCTGAATTAATTTCTCTCCGTATTTTACATTCTGCTTGATTTCCCCCTGTCTTCTCCACTGGAAACTTTTGCCTTTGAAAGCTACATTTGCCAGTATTCTTTTAGCTAGGATAGACCCCTGTGATGATTGCTGCTTTGTTAACTCCAGGAGGCACCGCAGATAAAAAAGGTTATTTCTCTGGCTACCTCAGGGCTGGCTCCTAGGAAGTCACTGTGCCCTCCATGATCCACAGACATAAGGACAGTGCAGCACAGAGAGGAGCATCAACATGAAGAGATGCCCTCTGAGCCTCAGCTTCAATCTTGGTACCCTCTCATGGCACAGTGCAGCAGCAGGCACTGAAATTGGGGTCATGCTGAAAGCAGAAAGACTAGATAAGCATGGGATTATATCTTGTGGAGGAAAAACCTTTAACCACACTATTCCCAGTGATGAAACCTCTCCAGGCTGTGTTTCTGCCCCATTTCCCCCTCTGCACAGTGGATATGCCATTAAAATCCTGTTTCCAAGAGTACAGTGCCAGTTTTTCTAGAGATGTCTGTGTCTATATTAGCAAGTAGGACAGTGCAATAGGAGCAGATCAGCAGAACAAAAGTTGGTGCTGCAGGTGCAGCACCCCCACTGCCCACATTCATGGAGGTGCTGGCATGGAAGGGGAAACTCAGACCAGCTCTTGGGCCCATTTTTCAGCTCACCATGGATCTGGAAAGAGACAGATCTGCACTCTCTTAGACAGCTCCACTAGGTGCGACACAGCATAAGAAATGGGCATGAATTGGAGGTTTACTGCAGAAGCTCTCCTGGTAGGATCCAAATATTAATATCCACACACCTGCCATCAGCTCCCACTTCAGCACAAACATAGAAGGTACATTTTCAAAAAAACTCAACACATGGAATGCTAAAATCATCTGAAGGTATGCTCAGTTAGTATCAGCAGATGAGTGCAGTTAGAAAATTTAGTCTCACCTAGCAGCTCAGATTGTCAGGAAAATTTAACCCTAAATGCAGAACTGGCTGTCTGAATACACATCCCTGAAATCTTGCAGATCTGGTCTGAAAAAGATCTGGTTTAGCTGTTTATTTTTTATATGGGGTGATGTTATTTACTGATGCCAGCTCTTAGCTTTTTATTGCAGGCCATGTGGTTTCATCACCCTCTGTAATTCTAGGTTTAAAAGTCATGAGACAAGCAGAACTTCTCCTTCCTCTTTTATGAAAAAGTTCCAGAGCATACATTTTTAAGGATGGTTGCAAGGGAATCCCATTAATTGAAAGGTATTAATTGCAATTTTGAATATTTTATCAATATTATTGAGAATTCTTCTACCTACCATTTGTCTTTTTTTGCTCTTTTGTGCCATGACTGTCTCTCTGTCTGATAAAGAGCTTACTAAAGAGGGCTAAAGTAGGAATACAGTTAGTAAAATGTTGAATAATGTTGCACTTTGCCACCATTAACCAGGAAGAACAAAGCAAACATTGCTTTTGTTCTTTCTGGGAAGCAAACCTGATGAAAGCAGAGGTTTCTTTGATAAAAACATATTTCTTTGAAAAGAAAGTTCAAGGTTTCATTTCTCTTTATGCAGTCAAATACACCAGCTGCAGTTCTGTCTCTTTGACCACAGATTGCAGCCTGTGATTGTGCACTTGGTCCATGAGCCATCTAGAAGCTCCTCTAGAATGTTTCAGAGCGCTTATCTGGTTTGCTTTTTGTTTGTCTGGTTGTCTGACTTCAATCAGAAATTTGAAAAATTGAGTAGGGAATGCCAACATCTACCCACACACTTCCATACCTACACGAGCAGCACACAGCACCACAGCCTTCCCGAGGTGCCTGGCACGTGCCTTTAGATTTGTCACGTGCGACTGAGTTTTGATGTGAAAGGCTGAGTTGTCTCATCAAGGAGCCTTATGTCTTTCTGTTCCTTTAAATGAGAACCCCAAAACACTTCTGCTCACTTGTTTTGATATGTTTTTTTCCCAGTTCACTGTAAGCAAAGTGAAACTCAAAATGTGAAGGCGTTTCTTCAGGTGTCTGAAAGGTAACCACCTTGCTCTGAAGGAGGTTTGGAATAAGAAAAAAAATGAAACAGCAAGTACCACGGCTGTGAAAATATCAAAATGAAGTTGTTTTGGCAGAAAGAGGAAGTTGAACAGCTTTCATATAGCACAAGAAGTCCCTAAGCAATACTTTTAAATGGTTTGCTAGAGAGCACGTCTGCCTCATTCAGCAGAGAAGACAGATTTTTCCTGAGTAACGCAAACCCTTGAATCTATTTTTTGCCTTTACATTATCAAGGTCTCTCCATACTGTGTTTCATCAAAATCTTGTGTCCAAGGGCTTTTATTTTTTTTATCTGTGATATTGAAAAATTATATAGTAGCTCAGACTACTAGGTAAATGTTAGATATTGCTTGAACCTGTAAACTTTTCCCCGTCTAAAATCCAGACTATTATACTGTCATGCACATACTTTGCAGGTGGACATCTAGTTTTACGTGCCAGAAGAAAATTGTTAATATTTCATTTACTAAAATGCTTACCTTGCTTAGCAAATTAGCATCCTAACGCTAGGCTTGACTTACAGAATGATTAATCTTTCTACATACATGTTAATACCTTTCATAATGCATCAGTTCAGCTGTCTTCACTGCCCAGCCACCTTCTGCCTCATCACAAAACTAATTTTAAAAATAAAGCCTTTCATTTAAAAATGGTATGTTAGAAGTCTCCTGACAATTCATGTGACAAAGAAGTACAGAATTTAAAACAAGCAGTTAAAGCGTGGCAGAATGAGGACATGTCCTTTAACACAATGTTTACAATTTCTAATTAAATTGGTTCAATATAAATCAAACAGCTCTTTTTCTGTGGCACACATTACACAGGAGTAGGGACTGTCCTTGTTAAGTCAAAAGCGTTGATTTCTGAGCGGCATGTAAGGGCAGAGAGGAATGAGGAGTGTACAGGAAAATGTCCTTCTCACAGAAAGGTTTGGTAAATTTATATTTGTCAAATCTCTCTGAGGTTTATCTGAAAGAGAAGTTAAATCAAATCCATGTTGTATGGCAAGTAATACAGAAAAGGAGAATCAGACTCCATAGTAAAGTTATTTTGAAATGGAGAGATGAGTAGATGAGTTTCTCTGCTCCTGTTGAATCCTGCCAGTCATAAACATCAATTTGTAACATATCTGAGCTGTTTTCAGACTGAAAATATCAACTAAAATGATGCCAGCTCAAATCAAGATCTCAAGATCTGGTGTTTAACTGCTTTCATCCATGCAGATACACACTTCATTTTGGCAGAAATCAGTAATAAGCATGGTAGCAGCTCTCAGGCACATTATATCCTCTTTATAAATTCTGTCTTCTGCATTATTTATTGCTACAACAGCTAATAACTTTCTAACTTCTAGAAGCTTGTATCTGCTTAGATGGAACAAAGGCTGCAATTAATTTCTGTCCTGATTTCATAGCTGTTGTTCCAAAGTTTGCCAGTACTACAGGTAATGCTGAATCTTGCCATCTCTGGGAGGAGATGGCTGTGAGTAGGTCAGGGACAACTGAATCCTGCAAAGCCATTTCTGTGTGCCCCACATGCTCCTCTGGTGAAAGCCATCCCCTCACATGACCAGCCATCTCTGTGCACAGCAGCAGCAGCAGCCAGATTGGCTTCCCAGGTAGCAAAGGCAGCACGGTCATGCTGCTCCCTACAGCATACCATGGCAATTTTTTCGGTATGGCAGCAAAAGCAGCAAATATTCTGTTTGTATACATCATGTTTTGATTTCAGTAGAACAAAAGGACTGCTTTTAAGATCCATAATAGTGAGTTGGGACCCTGTCACCAAGTGTCTTGTCATCCACTGGTAAATAAGGGGCATTCATTCAGTACCTGGATGGTACCTTCACTGGCATGACTGTGGGTGAGTTTTGTCTTTTATCCTAAGAGCTTTAATCAGAACATATTGCTAACACCGCTGTATGTATGGCCAAGCTTTCTCTACTAGTCTTCAGTCCTCTTCTTAGGGTGTGACCCTAAATATTTTAAATCTGACAGAGAGAAAAGTCATCTGTTTGGTATTTAAATTAAGTGACAATAATCCATAAAAATCTTGGAAGAAAAATGTTTGTATAAGAGTTTTCATTAGAATACAAAGACTATGTAAAGGTAGTTCTGATTGCCCCAGTCCATACACGTCACCCTGCCCCTAGTCTTTGCTAGCTGAGATGTTCTGCCCCATGCTCCAATGCACATAACAGCTGTGTCTTTTGCAAAATACAGAAAGGAGGGGGAGAACTGCCAGTTTCTCTGCTTCTTTTTCTGGTTTGATTTGGTTCAGCATAGCCTCTTTTCCTCCAATTATGCTAAGCAATGTCCTTGTCCTTTTGGATCCTGTGCTGCTTCCTGTGCAGGTATGAAAGCAATGATGTCCTTGTTGCTGCAGATCATGCAGCAGTAGGGACTCTGACCCATTCCAGCAGCATCTTATGCTGCCTCTGACTAATCCTTGTTGTGCCCAATGTCTGTACCAGTGCTCTATAGGGTGATGCATATTGTATATCGTGTGGTATCTGCTTCCTGCATAAAGGATATTCAATAAAATGAGGTATATGTACCTGTTCTATGGCTTGTGGCACATATGGAATCATGAACGTTGGAGAAGACCTCTAAGATTGTCAAGTTCAACCATCAATCATCAACCTGAGTTCACCATCAAACCATGTCTCCAAGTGCCACATCTGCATGTTTTTGGAAGACTTCCAGGTACATTTGCTTGTGTGTACAAACTATGTCACTGTCACCTGCTTGAAATCATCTGAATATGTAAGCTGTGTATATTGTTAACATGGACCTAAAAATACAATGTAAACACAGTTAAATGTGTCAATGTTTTCACTTTGAAAGGAACTCTCCTTTTCTTTCAGAAGCTTGAGAGACAGATCCTGTGCATGACATTCACTGAGACAAACATGCAGCATACATTTAGACTTTGACAGAACCTTTGCTCAAAAGGTGGAGAAACAAAAAAAGCAGCAGATCAAAGCAACACAACAAATCTTATAAGTTTTAATTAAGCATCAGCAGCTGCATCCTGTCTTCTCAGAAAAAGTTCCATTATTTGTGCTATGTAACATTAATGCTCACTGAATTGTAAAGCTCTAGGGAGCTCAAGGCACAATTTGGAAGAGACAAACATTTGTTTTTCAGAAACAGATTCATTATCGTTTGAAGTAGTGGTATAATCTAACCAGAGATCTTGTGGGAATATCTTTGAAGAGTTCTGTCTCTGCAAATAAATTTAATTTGTAAGAAAAGGAAATAAAATGGCTAAAAAGGACCAGATTAGTATTGCAAAGAGAACATTGATGACATTTCTTCTTGGGGACATTTTACCCTTCAGAAAACCATCAGAAAAAAAAAACCCCAAAACTTTAAAAAGAATTTTAAATAATGGATTATTTTCTACCGCATGGAGTGCTGAAAAACATGAAAATGGAGATGGCTTTGGCCTCAGTCTCCCAAAGGGGGATTTGAACTTTTGTCATTTTAACAAAGCACTCTCAAAGTGGTTTAGAGCAATACCAGTAACAGCAAGATATTTCTCTAGAGATTCTGGCAACAGAAGCAGCACAGACTTGGTGTAGTTCTAGTAATTCAAGCATGGCTTTGGAGTTTGTACTCACACCCAGGCTGTGTTTGCACTTGCAAGAGTTTTTTGACTGCAAAAATATTTTCTTTGTGCAAAAATAATTATACAGGACTAAATGAGCCAGACTTCTTTTATCAGAACTTCTGATTAGAAGACAGACTTCTTGGGTCTGTTAGATTTCTGAACTGTACTTGATACCAGAATTACAACTGATTAAAATGATGCCTTAATAAAAATAGTTTGTACCATTGAGAAGCCTCACCAGGGCAGAAATTTTCTAGAAACACAAAGTAGAGACATCTCACTGTCTTCAGCCAGCGAGCACTAGCAAATAACAGGTAATCAAGGGTGTATTTATTGCCAAATATAGCTGTTCCAGTAGCACTGACATTTTTCATTTTTATTGTATTCATTTAATCACTTTCAGTTTACTCAAAGGAAATTGCAATAGATTCCTGTTTGTTAGCACCTGCCTACACAGCATCAACACTCAAGGAGAGCAATGTGGCTAGGCAGCAGCGCAGGATAACAAAGACAAACAGTTCTTGCTGGCTGAGTCAATCAGCCATTGCTTGCATTTGAAGTGTTGTATGATGTTATTAGTCACTGTTAATTCTTGTTAATATCCCTGGCTGAGGAAAGGAAGGTGTGGAGTGCAGCACCTCAGACAGGATATCCTGAGCTCTCTGGAGCTGTTCTGTGTGTTACTCAGAGCTTCATTTTAAAAACATGCTGACTGGTTAGCATTCGAAAATTCCTGTTGGACTGCTCAGCTGAAAGTGGCTATTAGAGAGCACCAAATTCAGATCCTATAACCAGCAATTAAACTGTCTTACTATTCTCCAAAGTTGTTAGTTTGTGCTTGAAGATACTTCTTACATCACAGTACAATAGCTTTGAAGATCTTTGTTTTCTAGTGATTACTATAAATAAGAAAAGACATTTCTCTAATGAAAATACTTGTGTGACTGGTGAAAAACCTTTGACCTTGTCCCTTTTTCAATGTTAAATTTACTGACAGAGCTGTGAGCCCACCTCACGCTGTCACTAGGCAGAGTTGGATGAAGGCAAAAATCCACCTACCTGGATAGGCATAGAAAGGCAGGAAAAGCAGACAAAACTGGGCACAAAACCATAAGGAGACCTTCTTTGTAAATTGTCTTTGAATGAGAACTTCAAAATGTGGTGCATTCCCATAAGTATGATTTTGAAGTGGCAAAGAAATAGAATATATTTTTTTGAATATGAAAATCCTTGAATAAAAAAAATGGAAAGAAAAATATTGCTATATATATGGGGGGGGGTTAATGTTAGGAAAATAATGTTATTGTTTCTAATGGTATAAAAAGAGAACTACTTGAAAAAGGGACTCAAGTTTGTTGTTGTGGGGGTTTTTAACCATTAATATTTTTTCTTCCTAAGAGAATTATAACAGTATCTAAGGAGGTCAAACATTTCTGCAAAAATCTTTGAATGGACCAGTGGTGAGATTTTTATCTAGAAGAAAATATGGAAAATATTCAACTGAAATAGTTGAATTTCCTTACAAATCTCTAAGCACTAAGAAATTGTCTCAGACCAAAGGAAGAAAATTAGACTTCCTTAACTCGTTCTTGCAAACACAGGTGTGTTGCATCCCAAGTTATCTGCCAGACTGCTCTCAGCAGCACTGGCAAATCTCACACCTAAAACTGAACTGCAAAGTCTAATTTTCACAGCTTGACTTCTAGGGAAGAAAGTCAGTCTTTGAAGCAGCACTGACCTAAAGGCAACTATTTTTTTCATTCCCTGATAATCAGTCTTATGTCTAATAATTATTTTTGTATTCTTTCTGAGTGTTCAGCTTTTATTATTACAATGATGGAAATAAGGACCAAATAGGAACAAAGCTCGTGTATGCTAAAATTTTGTAAATACACAGCAACTAGAAATTATTCTTCCAAAGAGTGAAAACTTGGAGTGGAAAAGCTAGAAGATTATGCATAAGGGGTAGATAAAGCAATCAATGAGACTCAGGAGTGGTAAGCTTGTTCTTCTGACAATGACTTACTTTTTCTTTTTCATTGGAAAAGGAGGATTTCACTTGGCTTTCAGAGGGATTTTTTTTCCCCCAGTTCTTAGGGTAAGACTTTGAGGATTTTCTGCCAAAGAGTGGTAGGATTGGTAGAGCAGTGCTGGGATGAGGAGATTACACCAATCTGAGTAAGACAGCAGGCAATAAATGCCCAATCAGCAGGTAGTAGAGAAAATCAGCTGTGTGTTGTCTTCTTTATCTGCTCGAGGGATGGTTCTGTTGGTGTTGCTCTTCCCTTGCTCCTGCTGACAAGATTTCCTGGTTTGGTTCCCTGCTGAATGTCCTTCCTCATTCCAGGAACAGCAGCTCTGGAGGAGCTTTTATGGTCTTAAAGGTAAGTAAAGACCTTCTGAGCTGGGTTTGGTAGTTGCCATGGGGTCATGGTGGTGAGCAGCTACACCTCAGATCCTGACAGCACGAGAAGAGCTCATCATGGGGACACAAATGCAGTATGGGGTCCCAGGATCTGGGCCTGCAGTGCTCACCCATGAGGGAGAGTTTAAAACTAAATGTAATCCTGCTGAGGTAGGGCGTGACATCCATGTGGGGTCAGACCCAGGCAATCCTGAAGGCATCACAGTCAAACATGAGCTGCTTGTTAGTCACCTGCAACTGCACTTGGAGAACTGCAAAGATGAATTTTGTCAGCAGACTGAGCATAGGGAAGGATTTTTGGGTGAGCCAAAGCAAATTTTCTATCTCTACAAGTAAAGGTATTAAAATTGCATTACCTTTAAGATATTTATACTGTGCGATATAGTACAGCTGGAAAAATAAATTGACAGTAAATTCAATGCTACTTGATTCTGCTTGAATTTAGTATTTATTTTCTTTAGAAGCAAATGCATGTTGAAGTTATTCTTAAAGGAATTATCATGGTGTATTTTGATACTGTTTGTATAAGACCAAAAAGCTTGTGGAAATTCTAAATGCTTCTTTTGAGTACAGGAGTTTGATAATCCTCTGTTCTTGAAGTGTGTGGTATTTGATAAAATACTTGGTGACATAGGGGCTCCTCTGACTGCAATTGTCAGTCAGTGCAAATGAGATTACTGCAATTTTCTCCAGATAATCTTTATACCTCCAGAGAGAGTAATTGTTATGAGCAACAGATTTCCCCCTACCAGAAAAAAATTCACTTTTTTTAGCATCCTCTTATACCTTCTGGAAAGGAGAGAATGGAGGGAGTAACGAATAAAAATACTTTTCTTCTAAAATCTCAAGGGAATTGTATTCTTCATATCTCCTTGATGTCACATGAGGTTCTTCCCTTCACAGTTTCTGTATTTAAGCTTTTTTTAACAGACTCTGCACAATTATTTACATATTTTGTTGCACTGTTTTAAGAGCAAGAGTAATACTCAATATTCTACTGAAAAAAATACTTTGGGGTAACTCAAAAGTACCCTAAAATATATGAGCTGGATGTTCTAGCTTAGAGCAGAAATACAGGCACTGATAAATAGTTCTTGGACCCTTCTTCATGAATTAATGGTTCCTGAGGTTGGCAGGGAGTTTTCTTGCTTTATTGTTTTGTTGTTCTTACTGTGATGGGTTTTCTTATTTTTATTATTATTATTATTATTATTATTATTATTATTATTATTATTATTATGCTGGTTACCCACAAAATGAAGGCTTTTCCTTCATCATACAAAAATATTCCTACCAAGATTTCTCTTCCCAAACTGTAGTTAATCTGGTCTAGGTGCCTCACTGAATAATTACTCATCTCTTCTGGCATTTCATGAAGCTGTTTAATCTCTTATTCCCTCAAACAGCAAACGTTCCATAGTTGACAGGTATCATTTTTAGCTTCTTTCATAGTGCAGAGATAGCATTCACTTTGGGGCATGGTAATACCACCCTGCTCACTCATTAGCTTCCCACTTATGTTCTCGCACATTCCTTCAAATTCTTCATCTGCTTGTTTGTACTGAAGAAATTAATCTACCCAGAAGGGAGGGGAAAAAAGAAAAAGCTTAATATTTATTTCAGATATTTCTGTGAGGCTTTCAGGCCTTAGCTGTATTTCACACCACGACTCCAGTTGTCAGCTTTGGCAGCAGTGTCCAAGGCTGTGAAGGAGATGGTTGTCTCACCCAAGGGTGCAGAACAGCCCTTCTTCTGAAGGATGTGGAATAAGTGTTGGGTGGGATCTGTGGAGGTGGAGAGGAGTGACTCTTGTCTTCTGATGAGCTCCTCTTGGATTGGTGAAAGCTGTGAATTTCATGATGCAGCAGAAGCCACAGGCTTGCAGAACCTCCTTCATTCCCCAGACATGCTGGTGTTTGTACTTGACCCAACAAGCAGGACAGAAACACACAGCTCTGTGAGCTTCTGTCTCTCCCTAGAAGTAACCTTGAGCAAACATCTAGATGCAAGAAATTGCTATTCCTAATTGGCACGTTCTGATAGATGGAAAAATGCCTCTCTGCATTAGTGGAAGTTTTTCCTGTTTGTATGCAGAGGTTATTTTTTATAGCTAATTTTTATGTGACAAATAACTCACGTGTTATTCTTCGTGCATTAATGAGGTTTAAAACTAGTTATCAGTGTTGTTCCACTGGCTTAGAACCATTCAAGAGAAATGACCAGCCTGTAGTCTGTTGAGACTGTGAAAACAAGTTTTGAGTTCCTCTCTAAACCTAGAAGAAAGACAGGGAAAGGAGGGATTTTTTTGTTCCTGACTTATTTCTTTCCTTTAAGCAGAGACCATAGCATGTGTGCACACACCATTCAAATGGAGCAGTTAAGGTAACTCATCATTAAAAACAAAGAAAGGGTAACAGCACTATCTCCTCCCCTGCAATTGATTATATACCATATTGTAGCAGTTGAACATTCACCTGGAAGAGGATAAAGAACAAACCAGAGGGTGAGGACATGATGCACCACGTGGCAGTGAGGGCACTCACCCGGGAGAAGGAAGATCTCTGTCTTGGCACCTGATATGTACTCTGTGCAAAGTGAAAGCGCATCAAGAAATTGAAAACAAGCCACTGAATAATCTCTGACAGGTATTTCAAGCATTTCTCAGCAACAGGAGAGAACAGGGTGAGGTTGCAGGCAGGGAAAATTTGAACCTGAATTGCTGTGTTGTGAATTTAGCCCTTGAACAATATATGGGCATGTACTCCTATTAACGACTTCATGCATGTAGAAAAAGAAAGACTTAGTGTTAAGGCATAAGAATGAGCCAAGGAAAAAAGTAAGTCTGGAATTAGTGTCACAGAAAACTTAACATTGGAAGGGACCTCTGGATGTCACACAGTGGCTCCCTTCAATGTTAGATAAGGCTGGTCTGTCTAAGTGTCCCTTCTGGTATAATGAGACTTCTAATCTCCTCTCATTTCCAACAAAAAAAAATAAAATAAAAAAAAATCCTAGAATTCTCATTACATTGGTCTAGTTCAATAAAGCATCATATGCCAGTCACAAATGGGGCACTAAGGTAAGGTGTTGCAAGCTATGTCAAGGAGTAATAAAGAATTATGGATCTAATCTAGGAAGTGAAGAAGCTTGTGTTGCATAATAAAGCAACAGAGGAAGATTAACAGAGGGGGCAGAATCAAAAGAAAACATCAAATAAAACAGAAAATCTTGGCTGCTTAATGGTTTTACCAAGTGACTTAGCAACTGCTAGCATGGAACAGGAAGCACAGAACAGCTTTGCAAGTCTTTCACTCTTTTTTTTCTTTTGATTAATGATCAGGAGATTATGGTATTAGAAAGGGAAAGATTAGGATATCCACAGATTGCTCCTGACATGGTTAGTGTGAACATAAAAGCTATAATAGATTACATAGTTCAGAGTACAAGAGCTGGAAATTTTAGTATGACAACTGGAAGAAGCATTTTAATGCATATTAAATAATGGTATTTCACTGGAAGTGTAAACAAGTGTTCAATTTGAAGTCCATGAAGATTGAAGGAAACTATTTAAAATTGTCAGCTAGAGGAAACCTGAGTGTTATAGTGCCTGTTCTCAGTGTTAATTAGCTTTCAGAAAGAAAACTTGTACTGTCATCAAGGGGTTTTAATGCCTCTGGTATGAATGATACATGGACAAAGAGTGTTTTCCTACTTGCTAAAATCATCTTCTGGGAAGAGGAGATTAAATTATCACAACCTGAAAGGGTTCGGTTTGATTTCCTTTCCTGATCTGCAGGTGGCCACACACTGCAGTCCACAGGGAGCTGGGCAAGGAGCACAGCAGGGCCCCACCTTCTGTTTCATGAGGTGACTTTGTGCAGGTGATAAGGCTCTGCTGGACAATAGACTTGGATTCAAAGGTCAAATCTTAAACAGAGTAGGAGGGAGAGAAAAATATTTGGCAAGGTGAAGCCGCAGGCTGGTGTTGACTGGGAGATTCACTGGGGTAGCTGTGCAGCTCATGCTGCCTTTCATCACAGTGTTTGGATGTTTTTGCACCCTTGCTGTTTCTGTAGGAAGGGTAATATGGAGATGCCATGAGGGAAAGATGTGTCCAAAGCCAATGGAGCTGCTGGACCTGGCTGTATCCATGTGCCTCTGCTCACAAAGGACTCTGGGGCAGAAACATAAGAAGGGAGGGTCTGCAAGGGGAGTCACAAACTGCTCACCAAGGGGGTGTGCAAGGTGTCTTAAAAAAAAGCCCTGTGGACTAAGTAAGAGGAAACCAGGTTGGCTGCAGATCCAGATTCTGTTGTTCTTGGATATGAATGTTTCTTACACTCTGGGGTTGAGTTTCTTTACATTTCAGAAGTTACATGCATTCATCACATAGTCAAGAGATTTACTACACAGGGTTCTTGTCTCTTTTCATATTTCAAATCATATTTCATCCTGCAATATTTTTGCACTTTGGAGGGGTTTTGTCATTTCAGTATTTTCCAGTGAGAAGAAGATGTGTTTTCTTCTTTTGTCTTTAGTTCTTGTCTCAAATATCTGGTGCTCATATTTCTTAAATGCAAAATTTGTCATGTTCCAGCTAGAAAAATACGAAAAAAAATGTAATTAAGAACCAAAATTCAACGGTAAATGTTTGTGCAATCCTCTCTGTAGATGTTCTTACGTAGTGGTACATACTTTTGTGAACATGACTAAGCTTTACAAACAAGTGTGAACATAAATGTGCCTATTTTACTGCTGCTGTAGACTAAACGTGCAGGGGTTGAGTTGTACAGCTGAAGTGGTTTTTGTCAATAGCCAACATCAATCCAGTGCTGTGAAGCTGGAATAATAACAACAATAAAGAAGAAAATTAATGAGCAGTAATGTAATGAGATGAGGGAGGATTTAGAACATGTTGGTACCTGGCCTGATTACAGATGGAAAGAGGGCTGTTCAATTTGTAGGTAAATTTAGAATAATGATTCTTAGAGTGTAGACTACAGTGGAAGAATAGCTGCTAATTGGGAAGTTGCTGCTGCATGCTGAACAGGAGGTTGACTGGCGAGCTAATTTAGAAACATCCCCAGAAGATTTCTGCTGAAGGCTCAATGACAAAGAGCAAGGGATGTGAGAATGAGGCTGGTATTGAGGGTGAGCCAGAACCTTCTTTTTCAGATGCCTTGCAAACACAGGGATTAGTCTGAAGTGCACTGAGACCACATTGTTACCCTGGTTCTAGGTACTCCCTTGGTCCCAGGGACAACATTCTCCATTTACAGGGGAATTGATAATCCTGTAATTTGTGTTGTGGGATTGACAAGGAACCACATACTCTGAAAGAAAAACATCAGGAGTGTAGAGGAAGACTTCAGAATGTCTCTAAATGCAAACAAATATAATCCATATTGTTTGGGGAGATTGTATTGGCTGGGATCTGGCAAAACTGGGATGTTGCATTCCAGCTCTTTGATCTATGCCAACAAGGGGGAGTTTATGTGAATTTCTGAGCCCAGCCACACACCAGTTTGCCAGCTATTGCTCCCCTCATTACTGGAGCAGGACCATGCACAGGTGGTGGGATGGCAGGGCTGAGACTCGTTGTGCATTCGCTGATCTCTCAGAGCAAAACAGTTCTCAGATGGGGTGAGTTGAGATTCCTCCTCTGCCTGCCTGACCTGAGACTTGAGGCACCCTTATTTACTTTGTGGTTCTGTTCAGAGTTTTGACAAGAAGCTGTGGTGCGTCCTTTTCAAGGCTAATGGACAGAGTATGAATTCCCAATCCATCCACACTGTACCTGACCCAGCAAAGTGTAGAGCACAAATTGGAGGTGTCCCCTTGCCCCATGTGCTAGTGGAGCAGATGGATGCAGTTCCTAACTGTTTTTCCAGCAACTGGAGGATTTTATTCTGCACCACTGCTCTGACTTTTTTTTCAAATGTAGTTAATGAACTTCTAAAAACTTCCTAGTGGGCGTGTGGGTCCAACCTAGTAAATACCAGCCAAGCATGAAGCATTTCTGAGAATAAGGCTGAGACACCACTGCTTTGGGGAAAATGAGGCAACAGTGCTTCACTGAGATGGGAACTCAGAGCCTGGTGGCTAAAACTAAAACTTACACAGTCTGCCTACCTTGCACCTGCAACTGCACAAAGCCAGTTTCAGCACTCAACCTGCTTTAATAGCTTAGACCTTTGTTTTCTCAGGCTTTGTTTCTACCTTAGGGGGAAACTCCCACTATTCCTTTTTACCCTTTCCTCAAAAAAGGCTTTAACATAAATCCAAAACCACTCCAAGGGACTACAGGAAGCTGACCTTTTGTTTGTTTTTTTTTAAAGGCAATGTGCAACGGGCTTTGTGGGTTCTAATCATATACAGAATTAATGTAATGACTTTTAATGAGAGAACATATTATGATTAAAACACCAGCTGGTGAATGAGAGCAATAAAAGTATTAGAAGTTTTTATCTTCTGAGTATTGTAAGTTCACAGCTCACTAATAACCTTGGGTCTTAGAATGCTAATAATAACCCTTGATGTTGCTAGGGAATGGTGCTGCCTGACACATGGTGAATTCTGTGTGGTAGGATATGCCTAAGGCATGATGGCAACTTGTTAAATTTCTTTTATTATTTTATTGATCACAAAAAAGTCTTTGATGACCCACAAATCTGGATGCAGTTTGCAGTGTTTGTTTGTCCTGATCATGTGGCTTATTAAACAGCATTTTACTGCAGCATGACCATTTTCAATATTGGTTGCTGATGACAGTGCTCCAGGTGTAGTAGCATGTAGTGAGTAGGATTTTCCAATGTTCTGACAGTTCTGTGACACTAAATTGCTACACATCTTAATGATCTGTGCACCTCCTTGTACTTTTGCCTCCAAAGATGAAGCTTACCAGCAAGGAATTTATGGAAAAGTTCATTTCTTCCTCCCTTTTTATACTGCTTGGTACCCAGGATTTCCATATTTACCTGGGGCAAATACTAATTTTCAGGTCTGTAGAGTTTTTCTTGCATATATGTAATTGATATTGTTATCAGAAATGCACATTTTCAGTGCAATATAAAATTTCAGATTGACTACAATGCCTCATTAAAAAAAAAAAAAAAAGTAGACCTTGTAATACTGCTGTGCCTGGTGGCAAATACAGCTGAATCAAGGAAAAGGTTTATTGAAACATAGAAGTCAGTCGTGCAATATGTGATTTAATACACTGTCCACCTGTTGGTCCCTTTCTGATAATAATTTAAATGTTTGTCTTATTCATTACAGAAACTTACAGAAAACTGATGCCTTGACAGCGTAGAAAGCTGAGAGATTTGTGCTCTTAGTGTCAGAAAAAGCAGCAGAATGTACCTGCTGTTTGTCGGTTTTGGGGTACTAATTTACCACCTGTAATCTTGACTGTCAGACTGTCAGTAGCTCCAGATTATTTGTACATATTTTTATTTCTGTTTGTTCTTAACACCTTTGGGTGCTCAGAATTTTTTTTTTCTGAAGCCACATGTTCTTTTCAAAGTGGTGGTCAGTCTTGGCACAATCTTAGGCTGCATCAATATTGGGCATTTATCAAATTCAAATGAAGATATTTTGAAGATATGATTATCCTAAGTTTTCTGTATTTTTGGAAGGGAGAAGGACAGGTTATCAACAAACAAAAGAGAAATATGTTTATATGAAACATTGCACCATCCAAATTCAAAAGCTGGGGTTAAACACAGAGGTCAATGAATCAGAAATTATTTTCAAATCATTCCAGCTGGAAGCAGTATAGTCACTTTAATTAATAATTGAGCTTTACGCACCAGACAGAAAACACTGCTTTATGTTGTGTTATTTAACTCTGGAGTGTTCCACATCATCAAAGTTCCACTGAATGGTAGAAATTAAAGTGTTCATCCTTTTCAAGTGTTCATCCCCAGACCTCTTCATCTTGACATGTATGTTCCTAGCATATGTTTATCTGAGAAACACTTGTAAACCAGCAATCCTCTTCACTGAGATGTCTGACTACCCTCATTGCCTTCTGAGAGGAATCAGATTTGCCCAAGGAGAACTCTTAATGTTCTGTGATGGAAGCTCTGCCTTCTGCTCTCCACTCCCAGACCAATATCTCCCTCAGAAATGTAATTAGCCCTCATACAACAGTAAGAAGCAAAACTATTTGGATGATGACTTTGCATAGTAATTTGGACATTCTAGGGAAACATTGCAAGGAAATTCAGTGTCATAATTTATATCATTCCCATTCTTTGGATGTAATTTCCAGTTTTGCTTTCATGAAAAACACTCAGGGTTTCATATCATGTGTACTGGTCTAATTTTATTAAAACCTCTAACAGTTTGCTGTGAAACCTCAATTTTTTTCCTCCATACTTTTTCACATTTCATTATGCTTAATTGGCCTTAACATTAGTCTCTGTCCTCATTTCCCATTTTTTTTCTTTTGTACTCTCTAGTGTGTTCACTCTAGTAATTTAACTCTGTGAAAGGTACATGTGCTTGTTAGAACACAATCAAACCATTTACACTAAGAGCCAGATTAATCTAGTTTTGTTTTCTTAAAAGCCTTCTGTTAAGGCAGTCAGATCCTGTGGAAGCCAAAGGATGCTCAAGCTTGGCTTAAATTCAGTGAATAGTTTCATCTGCACATGCAGGAAGAAACCTATAAGAAATTGTGCATGTGTTTCTGTGCAATCATTTTATCCCAGAAGTTCTAGAGTGGGTTTAGGTTTCCTCCTGTGTTTTGGGGAGAGGTGGGATTTTTATGTTGTTGTTGTTGTTGTTTTGTTTGTTTGTTTGTTTGTTTGTTTTTTGAGGGGATGGGGAAAGATGCGGTGTCATTTTAAAGTTCAGAAACATTATGGTACTTTATTTTTATTTTAAAGTTGATAAATTCTCAAGGTTACATTTCCTGAGATTAGTATGTTTTGTTTCAAAGCAAATGGACTCCTTTAAGATCAACTTGAAATAGAAATGCACCAGAATTTTTCTTACTTCTAGCTGGCCATTGAATTAAAACATCATTATCCTAAATTTACTTTGAGCAGATAAAACACTTGCAGCAGATAAAATGAGAACCACACCTCTTTTTTTTTTTCCCCAATTCCTCTTGTGCAAGTCACAAAAAAGATTTCAAGCCTGTTATTACAGCATTGAAATGAAAATCCCATAGTTAATTTCTAAGAAACTGATATTAATTGAGGATTAATAGAGTAAATCACATTTGATTTGTAACCAAAATGATACAAATAGCTAAGGATACAATGATCTTCAAGGATCTTTCTATTTATAGAAATTATAAAACGACTGGGGGGAACTTTCAATCTGAATTGTACAAGACTAGTTCTTGCTCATTCTGCACTCCTAAGAAATTATAGGTTTTTTCATACCACTCTTGTATTCTTTATTTTTATTCTAACAGGGAAAATCAAGTCTGAAAAATTAAACAAATTAGAACAAGGTGGTAGAACCTGATTCAGGCAAAGCATGTTTGTCCTTGTAGGGAGAGTCAAATCAGTACCTTGGGTCCATAAAGTATGTGTTACTCAGTGAAAAATTCTGTAATTCTTTTTAAATTCAAGAAACAAAAAATCCCCCAAACCTTCCAGGCATTGTAGGAGTGTCTGGTAAGTGGTAGACTGTGAGTCTGCTATATGTAAACAGTGTTTTTACTAAATGCTCTGGTCTCACCACAGGGAAGATGGGGGAGATCTAAACCCCAGCCATATCACCCATCTTGCAGCCTCTAGGTTTTATTATCTCTGCAGATGATCTCACCAGGCTGGTATACAACACAGCTTTATGTGGAATATCTCAGATGGTAAAGGATAATTTTAGTGTAATTGCTCTAGGTTGGTCTATATTCTGCATTCCTGTCAAGTTTCCTGTCCTAAAAGAGCATCACAATGGGTCACATAAACTGGCACAAAATCACAGTTAGCCTTCATTGGCATCTTGCATGAGTTCTGTGTCTGAGCTGCAGAGATGTGCTCTATTACAAGTTTCATAGGAAAGAAATTGCTCTTTGCTACTTGATCTTTCTGACAGGGAGACGTGAAATATGGAAGGAATTTTGAGGGGGAAAAGTCTCTACGTATTTCCTGTCAAAATCTGTAAAAATGGACAGAAACTCTACTAGGCATCTTGTTTTCATGGTTTGGTGTTTATTTCTTTTTTTCTGCTGCTCTTCACCCAAATTTTGAAAGTTTGTGTAAGAGATCATCCTAACAGAAACAAAGAACTTTGACTTTGGTCTGGATTTTGCCAGTAAGAGTTAAACTTGGGCAGATTGCTTTGCAACCTACAAGTTCTGCTGATAAAATGGTAAAGAGTATGGAAAGACAATCTAAAAATGAAACAAGTCTTGTTCTGATTCAGCCCCAGGAGACAGGATCCTGTCTGGCTTGTGGCACCTTGGCAGGGCTCTTCTAGTTCTGGCCTAACACTCTGTGCCCTAGCAAAGCCAACTCTAAAAATGATAGTTGATAGGATCCTTGCAAAGTTTTCGCACAAAAATGCATGAAGAGAAAAACACTTGTTTGAGACCTTTCACAAGCTCAGCTGGAGACCATCGTGTTTGCAGCATTTGCAGCTCAGCCATGCACCTCCTCACAGTGTAAAACTGAAACCATTATTTAAAGAGAAAAGGAGTAGCAAGGCATCCCTAGTGCATTTTTGCCTAATGTATGTTAAAATATGATGTTTGAGAGGGCTTTAATAGTTAAACTCCAAGTTGTTTAGAGTGACTTTCAACATGCTGGATAAAAATGTGAGGTCTTTAAGCTTTTTCCTTTGTCTTATTAAGACTTATTTTTTGGGTTTCACATAACATTAATTTCTTCAAGACAGTGGTGCAAACCTGTTTCATACAGGTACTAGATTCCACTTAAGTATTTATTGCTATTCCTGGAAATATCGTTTTCCTGAAATGCAACTGAAAGCCAGAATTATCCTTGCAGGCACTGTGTATGCATACCTGTGTGTCAGTTCTGAGAAACAAAGCACATAATTCCTCATTCATACACTGAGTTCTGCAACTTTAAGGCTCAGTTATCAGGATTAGAACTTCTCATACAAGATAAGATACCATAGCTGTCCAGCAAAAGCTTAGCAGAAATACCTAATAAAAGCAAGGGATGTTAAAAGAGCAGTTTGGGCTTGATTGAGCATTTGAAGACTCTTATGCAGCCAGTTAAAATTTAAAGATAAACACAGATCAGTGATTCCGATGAAATGTATGTATTAGGGGGTCATCTGAGTTTACAGCATGCAAAAACTAAAGGGCACATACAACTGTTCACACAAGAGATTGTCATCTAGCTGGTGAATGTTCCTGAATTTTATAAACAGGGAATCCATAATTTAGAGCTGAAATAGTCAACACAGTCACACATATGTGTATATATATGGCATAACCATCCGACCCATGGTCACAAGGAGTGTTCCTGGTAGATCTGCTGGCATTCCATGGTGGTTTCTACAGGTGACACCTTCATGTAGTCCTGGTGGCTTTGTTTGAAGAGACAGCAAGTATCACTTTCTCTTTTCTCTCGCCACTCTTAGCTAAGTGCCAGCCATGGGCCTGCCATTGATGAGCCAGAGCATCCATGAACGCCTTCCCTTCCTTGGGCCTGTCAGGCACGTGGGGCACTGCAGTTTAGGAGATAATTGGAGAGCTGTTTGGTTGCATCCACAGAGAAAGGAATGGATGTCTTGGAAACAAGATGGTTATTCTATGGCCACCCAATCTCCCTTGTTCTAGAAGCAAGAAAAATCATGCTATGTATAGGTGCATGATTACTCATTGCTTCCTGCTTCCAGGAACAGGTACTGACATCTCCTGGGGATGAGGAGCAGCAAACCAGGGAGAAGGGATGACTCTAGTTAATACTGTGACAGATTTCTGCTGTTTTCCCTTAGTTTGGTTTATCCAATACAATTTAAATAAAGAACCTGGGATTTGAGTTTTCAATCCAGGAAATCCATATCAGAGTTTTTATTGCAAGCTGTTGGCCAGCAAAAGTAAAAATATGCCACACACTTGATAAATTTCCTGAAGGGCATGTGTCTTTTGGAATTATTCTAGCATTTTAATACTATCATTTTTGGATATTGTATTACATTTTCTACATGTTGCAGTACAGAGAGATCAAATACACAGCTTCTCTGCAAGCAGGCTTGGTAGGCATTATCTGTGAGGTTTTGCATAGCTGGGAATGTGCCCAAGCAAGAACTCACCCATTTGTCTTGCAAGCTGTTCTTTGGTGGCCATTGAAAGCTGTTACAGAGTTTCAGAAAGGGCTCCAGGTGAAACCTGCAAGTCTCTGAGATTGCCAAAAATCATTCTTTTGGCTTGTTTTGAAAGTATGCTTCTCTGAAAAGACAGTGTAAGGATAGAGTGCTTCAAGCTGCTTGGTTTCTCCACATCTCAGTGAACCTTCTGTGCACTCCAACCTACTTGACTGCAGAAAAGGTTTTGCTGCTGATGTTTTGTAAGAGCCTAAAGTCTTGTCTCCTGTTAATTCTGCAGGGTTATGCTGCTGACAATGAGTCTGATTAAGTGTGGGTTTTGTTTTGCATATGAGCAGAATTGCTTAATCAGTTCCAATTAGAAGACTAATAAATTTTCCTTAAGCTTATGTAAGAACAACCTTTAATATGTAGCACTTGTTCTTTATGCTAGAAAGCTGCATTTCATTACTCTTGCTCTCTTTGCTACAAGTTAGGATCAAGTTGGCGGAATTGACATTTACAAGCTCTCCACTCCACCAAACACATTCTCCTTGTTTCCTTCCAGAGTGCTGTTCTTAGTTTAAAGGAAGACAGAATTTGCATTTATTCAGTATTGTGGATTAAACAATGTACAATCTTCTCTTGTGAGTAGGTAAGCAACTAAAGATTACACAGATGATCTTCCTCACATGCAAAAAGAACCATTCAAAAGGATAAGAATGGCTTCCTGTAGTGGGGAGAACATTTGGTTAACCCAGCAGGTCGTACTGAAACTGATATGGATGCTGTCAGCTGCCTCTGTGCCTCAAGTGAAAGCTTTGTAATAGACACACGTTATAATTAATGCCTACGTTTCCAATTTTGAGTGCTCAAAATTAGGGCTCAGTGGTGAAAGAGTATCCAAGGCATTTGAGGTAGCACCACACCATAAATAGATAAAGCACTTATAGCAAAATTAATGTGTGTGTGACTGAATTGTAATGAAGATATGAAAGAGGGAACAAAAATAAATTCGAGGCAACATGCCTTGAAGTGTGAGAATGTTGCAGGGAAGAAGTATTTCCTCTCTTTTTGAAATACAGTCTCGTGCTTGTAAGCAGCAAGTCATTTGATGCCCCTACATTTGCACACCTGTAGAACAGTTCCTTCAGAGACTTCTCACTGAAGTAAGGGTTTCTGTGGGTTGATAGGATCATGCACTTGACAGAGGAGACTTCCAGGGCTTGTTGCAGCTTGCAAAGAAAAAAATACACGTGACAAATGATATGAATATGATATGAATATTTCAGAAGTTCTCTTGAAGCCCTTAGAAATTTCATTTCTTTTGTGGAACAGAGTATTTAAGAAATGCTGTAAAAAAGGAAGTAACTAGAAAATTTTCTTGGTCTTCAGAATAAAAATGTGGGAGTGAGGAAGGGGAAAAAGCGAGAGTGGTATGCAGCTGATGTGAAATGAGAAAAAATACTTCCCCCTCTCTCCCAGCTCCCCAGTTTTGCTGCACTGGATTCACTGGGCAAAATCATTCAGCAAAATTATTTTATCAGGGAGTATCATGTCTCTTTGGAGCCAGAGGATGATAACTGCCTTCTTGTAGCCCAGATCTGGGCTGCCTGCAATAGATTGGGGCATATATGTGTGAGGAAACAGACCCTTAAATTCAACTTTCTTTCTGTATTTTGAGATAATTAATGTACAAAAAAATTGGTTCCTTCTGTCTAGTGCCATATTCAAAAGTAGTCTGGGTACGTGTGAGAAGCATCAGGACATAAGATTTTGTGTCAGTGAGATGCCACACTGATGCTTGGCAGCATATACCCTGTTTCCTGATCCACAGGAATGCTTGCATTCCCTCTCACAGCAAATATGCTTCTATCTCTTAACAACCTGCGTATCACTTGCACTGCAGCTAACTGGAATTGTTTCAAATTAATAAGCTTTTATAAATGAAGATGCAATTAATACCGAATATGCAAAATGCTTACAAGGTTGTTTATTGTGCCTCTTGCTTAAAATTAATGCTTAGAATACTGGCAAGTTCTTCCCACTGTCCATTTTAAAATGGAGATCAAGCTTTTGCTTCTTTGTGAAACTCTTCACTGAGGTGAAGGGCTGGAAAGGGGAAAAATTTAGCATATTATGTCATAAAATACAGATATTTTGCACCTTTTTTAGAACAGTTTAGCATGATTTTACACGCAACTTAGCCAATACATGCCCCTTTTACTCTTCTATCAGGACTTTTCAAATTTTAGGATCTTCAGGGATAACAGTTTGTGAGAGGAGTTGCAAAAACAAACCCCACCTGATCTGTGACTTTTAAAGCCTCTTGGAATGGAGTAAGGAGAATAAAGACAAAATAAATACCATGTGTCCCATATGTGCAAAGAAACAGCTCTTAAACACTCATTTTGGCTTTTTTTAGGTCTGTAAGATTAGATTCTCAATATTCTAGTTTCTCATGTTTTTATTCCTTACAGTGCCTTTAATTTGAAAGCTTTACTTTTACTTTAAGGCAAGATCAAACAGTTAATGCCTTAGTACTGAAATAATTTTAAATGTTAAGACTGTTGAGACTGTATGGTCACGCTGAAATATTGTGGAGGAATCATCTCCTTAACATACTTTAATTTTTAAAGCAGCTGAAAGATGTATGTGCATACTATCAACGTCTTCTCAAATGCATTTATTTTACTACTCCCACACAAAAGGTAGGGGAGGAGATCTTATTTAAAAACCATTACAAAGACATAACTATTGAATCCAGGTTGCCAGATAAACCATTTAAGAAGGAAAACCAGTGTCTCTCAACAATAAGATAATGCCATGGGGGATGGCTGATTATTCATGAGATAATTTTGTTCCAGTGTATTCTAAATCTCAGCTGCTTTCTCTTCCAAACTTGGCACCTTGGGGTATGAGAGCTTATTATAATTTATTCTCTAATATACATTCAAACCAAAACACTACAGTATAAGCTATCACTTTTAAAATGCCTTTTTTTTTCCCCTAATCCTCCATATGTTAGTAGGTTGCATAGTTTCTAAGACAAAACTGAGAGGGTCTTTAAAAAAAAGAACATAACACCATAATGAAGTTGTAGTTCCCATCAGACTTACTTCTGGGGATGACAACTCAAAATATTGAAGTAGCCTTGATGCTGCAATTCACCCCTGATTCTCCTTACTTAAGACTTCATTTAACAATCAGGCTAGGGTCAGACTACTCCTTTTGAGATAAGGGTGTTCTTGAAGGCTTAAGATGATGATTAGATTGCTGTATCACAACTAACAATTCCAAACACTTGAACCCTCTTGAATCCTCACAGAAATCTGGCATCAGTATTTTAAAAAATATATATATTTAACAAAGAGTTTTTTTCTCTAGGAAGTAAAAGGATTTACCATATTGCAATTTCTTCATGATGATCTCAAAATTACTTGAGACAAGAGGCAAGATGTTGCTGCCACAGACTAATGTGGTTACAGCTTGCAAACTTCCCTGTTTTTCAGAGCACTTTGCCAAGGGCACATAGAAATGCAGTCTCCTCTTTCTCTCACACCTGAAGCTTTATTCAATGGCCAACAAGCCTCTTTGTTCTCTAACCACTAACTGAACCAGGGGTGTGAGTCTCACAAGCTGTAGCAAAACTCTCAAACTGCTTCAACTGGGTCAGCTTTTGTGAGAAGGGCAAAGCAAAAAGAGTTTTTCAAAATCCAAACACTGGGGGGGTGGGAGGGCGGCAGGAGAGGTGCAATTGATTATGTAGTCTCTGTTTATTTGCAAAATCTGATGGATGTTTTTTTCCCCTTTGGCACATGTGTTCTTAGCTGCTGATAAAGAGCTGGAAAAAGGGAGACACAGGGCAATTCTGATATCCATGGCTTTAGCCATGACCTCTAACTACAAGACATGAACCCAATCTCCTAGCTGAGCTCTTTTAAGCAAGCTGGGCTGGAGTGTTAAGTCTGTCATTTCTTCCACAAGTACTTGAAGGGTATTCCCAGTGGCTGATGATCTGTGGGATAACAGCTTGGTTATTTTATCCACATCTGCTTTAGCAACAAGCAGAAAGTTGTTACCCTCTGGATGAGCACTAAAAATAGTTGTTTTAAAACAAAAAACCCACCACCACAAAACCAAAAAAAAGAAAAACCCAAACCCACCCCTCCAATAAAACCACAACCAAACCAGAAAACTAAGAGCATGGAAATACTCTGAGCAAAGCTCATCTTCATTAAAATCTACCTGTCAAGTTTATGTACAAAATATCCTTTATTAGAAAATTCTTGTAGGCAGTGCTTAATAGATAGTATGTAGAGAAGACAGACAACAACGTACTGTGCTGTTTTTTCTTTTTTTTTTTTTTTTTTTTGGTAGTATTTAACAGCCCACAGCACAAGATTTAGTGCCATGGGAGCATGGGCTACTGAGCAGAAAATATTTTATCAATAGAGGCAACACAGCTGTCTATTCCTGTAAAATGTAATTATTCTCTGGTATTCTTTGACTCTTGCTGTCCTTACAAAATTATTTTTCAGTGACTTAAATGTCTCCCATCCTGTAATACCAACATTGAAACCTGAGATCACGATACAAGCAGCTATTTTCTTTCCTATGATGCAGTAATAAAGCTTTAATGTAACTGGAAAAAAAATGGTTTTAGTAAAAGATTGAAAAAAAGGCAGTTTTAGTTTATCAACTATTTTTCTTATTTACTTTGAAGGTTGTTTCTGTACAGTTCTGGGAGAGATGGGTATTTACAGAGGCCAGCAAATCATTGTTCAGGGGCAGAGGAGGAGCTGTTAAATTAGAGGATGCTTTTTGTGAAGACTTGTATGAAACTTGCAGTTCAAGGCTGTTATTACAAGGGAGAGGGTTTTATTGGATTACCTCTCTTCCATTCACAGAGGAAAGGAAATGTGTGTGAATGTGTGTACATAAATAGCTATCTGCAGGCACTGAAAAAAATAAGTAGCTGAGTTATGAGAGTGATCTGTTTCACCAAAAATTGTAGTTAAAAACACAGTGCAGTTTGGGAGAGGGTTTTAAGAGATTTAACATCTCAAAAAGATGACAATAAGGTAGCTGAAATAATTTTCTGATTTGACATCTAGAAGTTGAACTCAGAAGTGTACCAATACGTTTATTTCACAACCAGGTGTGCCGAAGTGCTCTGAAACTTTTGAGACTTGCCTATTTTAGTATTCATGTAGTCATCTTTATTGGGCAATAATACCATTTGACAAAGGAAAGTCCAAAAACTGGTGTAACTGATGCTACAATAATGGTGCACTCTGCTGCACAGTGATGCTAAAGTTAGGTAATAAATTCACTTTAATTGCTCCAAGGAGACAAGCCCTTTGTCCTACTACCAGACGTGGTATATTATTTAATCATATACCAGCATTTGGAAAAGTTCCACTGCCGGTTGCTTACATAAAATGAGCTGTATATGACAGACACGGGTTCCCAGTATGCTATAATAATTAAATTATTTGCTTTTAGTGTTTTGGAAACTAGCAGCATCGTTCCACCAAGGAATGTGGTGCATAGCCCACAAAATATTTGTCCTGTCCTCTCTCTAACATTTTTTAAGTTGGGGGAGGGAAGGAAGGAAGGAAAAGCTTAACTTTCTCCAACTGTTCATACACTCCTGCAAGACAAGAAAAGCTACAACCATATGTTAAATCATGTATTTCTCTGTTTATACTGTTTTTTAGAATATGTAAGGCAACCGATTTAAAAACGTTTTCTCCAAGAAATCTGATCTGAACCCTATGTGATCACAGGGAATAAATTCCAGTGCAAAGAGGTACATGCAGGAGGTCTTTCAGAGAAGTGCTGTGAGTCCCATGAGGCGTGGTTCATTTATTTTGGGTTTCTTGGCTGTGAGGCGATGTACAGTGCTACCAGACAGTAGATAGTCCCTCCTATTGTCAGAGCCATCGTGGTCCGATAGAGCATCCTATCTGGAACTCCTAGCTTCAGGTGTACTGGCAGCCCATCTGATCTCTGTGGGAAGAGTTCAAGGAGAAAACAAACCAAAAAAGAAATTAACACCCATACCAAGGTCATTAAGGAACGAGTTAAGGTAAATTGGGCAAATTACTAGACTTCCAAGAGGGAAACCTCCTGACAAATAGGCTCACTAAAACCAAGTGTATTATGAGGGTTTTATCCAAATGTGAAAAAAGACAAATGTGAAGGCAAGTTAATTTTGTTAGCCAAAGCTGTTAAGTGCAAGCAGAAAGAATATATCCTGAAATATTTCCCAAGAGGACCTGGATGGGAAAAGTGTCACTAACAATAGAAAGTGAAAAAATACATATTAAAAAATTATTCACCAAGTCAGACTGACACATTCCAAATGGAAGTGCCATGTAAGAGAGAAAAGGGAATATTATATAAAGCATGGTCTTGATGCTTAAAAAAAAGCTTAACTAATTTGTTTTAAGAAAAGTCCTACTACATTTAGAAATTGCACAGCTAACAAACTGGCTTTGAAAACTTTACTGTGCTGCTCTTATACTGCACTGTAAACAGCTTCAGTAATATTCAATTATATACTAAACAGTAATGATCTGCTTTGCTCCTCCATATCTGCTTTAAGGCATACACCTAGATTCCCAGAGAGAAAGTGCTTCCAATAGTCAAATAATACAAGAAAAATTTCTGAGGTCAGCAAAAAGACAACATTAGTACTTCCCACTTTCTATATAAGGCATATATATACTTTCTGGTATTCTCTAAATACACAGGTTATACTGTACTTGACAATTTCTTGACTAGACTTTACACAATTTAGATATTGTAGAATGGCAAAAGTAGTTAGCTATGTTAAAATAAGGACAGATATGTCCCAGTCTCCGGTTTTCTTTAAGTTACTCTCAAAGTAGTCATTACCTGAAAAACTTTCTGTAGGTCTGGCACCTTGTTTTGACCCAAGAAAGGATCAGCTGCTGGTAAACCTGAAGGAAGTTTACTTGTCCCAAAAATCGGATCTGGGGATTCAGTGGGAACTGGGGATTCAGGTTTGAGTCCCTGCATAGATAAAGATTAAAATATCAAGGTATATCACACTTGCAAATGTATTAATTGTCACATTAGGTAGGCACACTGCCAGTCATTACAAGGATACATTACAAAGAGTGTTCATCTGGTATGAAGACTTGTGACAGTGAGCTACAAACATACTGTTGGCCCACTGATACCTGAGTGACAGCTCTGGGTCAGAGCTCAGCAAGGAACATAGGAGATTCCTTTTCAATTTCTTCATGGCATAAATTTATAGCTGTTGTTTTTCAGTGGTGGTACTTGGTCCAAATCACAGCTTGTATTTTGCACACAGACTACATAGGACTATGAGCAGTAGGATTAGGATCAAGGATCCCTGACGTTAGGGTCAGAGTGAGGAAAGAACTCTACCTCTGAAATGCTGCAAGCAGTAGTCATAAATAACTGAGCCTTAAATAATTAGGATGTATAATTTGGGGATTCAAAAAAAAAAAAGCATTAAGATCACTTGTGTCATACAGAAGTTGTAAGTGGTGCTCAAGGCCCTTCAGAGACTCTGATACAGTGAACATTTTATGCAGGCATAACTACATCCTATAATTCACATGTTGCCACATCCCAGTGTACTCTCCATGAGCAGCACATCAACATCCTTTTGGTTCGCATGGTTGTACTCCACATTTGCCGTAACTAGAAACTACATAATTCAGTTCTATGATTAAGGGCACAAAGTCACAGCCAACATGAGGTGGCCTCCTTGTCTTTATTACTCTAGTTAGTTTTGATAGTTATGTCTGGACATGTGGCAGTGATGTTTTACATTATGACTCTCAAAACAGCTGCACTTTTTTTTCCTTCCAAGAACTTGCCACAGAAATTAAAAGCATTGTAAAGTTAGTTTAACGCAACAGGTTTTTATTACAAACAGAAGCAGCCCTGGGTCAAGTTAAGACTGCAGTGAAATTCTGGTTTCTGTTCAAAAGACTAGTTGATGCATTTTGTATTGAAGAGAACTGTCTGACAGTATTTGGAGCTAGAAGCAGACTGGCATTCTTTCTTTTGTGCCAGCCATAGACTAGACGTGTGTTTTCCATATGTAAATTCTCTGCTATAACAGGCACCTTCAGCAGAAAAACCAGGTTTCTCAGCTTCCCAAAACAGCCTAAGGAATGGCCCTCAGTGCTCTGTCCTGAGGATGTGGATTCAGTTGCCCACTCTTCTAGTGCCTGGATGAATATTAGAATCCATTTGTGACCTTTCTGGTTATGTTTTGGAAGGCAGCAGCCAAAACTGAATTCTTTGGCACAGGAGCTACTGCCTTCCTACCGAGCAGGCTTGCACAGAAGGCATGTACTGAATTATTTAAGACCAGTGACCACTTCTGGCTACACTGCTATGAAGGAAGCACCTAGGGAACTATTATTAGCCAGGGGAAGTTACTGACTATATATTCAAAGCTAAGTACCAGCTACATCAAAGTCCTTGAAGAAAGCAACCCTGTTCAAGTATTTTGTCTATAGGAACTTTAAGTACTTTATTATATTTCTCTTTTAAGAGTTAGTGATTTGACAGAGCTACAGAACAGATGTCTATAACAAATGTGCAGGTGACTTTTTCTCCAAAGCTTTTCTTGCCTTCTTGATTGTTAGTACAGCAGCAAATGTGAAAATGAACATTTTTCCTCTGTCTCAGTTTCCAATTCTGAATCTCCCTTTTGCCTTCCTGAGAGCCCAATGTTTTCAGGAGCAGTGCCATCTAATAACTTCAACAGTAAGTAAATCACTGCAATTCCTGCTTGTTGTGTTCATATCTACTTCATTTCATGAGCTATCTGTACTGCATAAATACTGAGTATTGGCATAGGCTGCAAACTAATTCCAACGGTTTAATGACAAAGATTCTTCTTTCATAATTTCTAAACTCAAGGATAGGAGGCAACCCCTACCATTTGTGATTAGCACTAAAACTCCTGCCTCTTCAGGAGACTGTCTGGATGCAATACACACTCCAGGGATTACTGCTGGAATAGCTAAATCAATCATGTCAATAACTGTAGGTTATTGCAAACGTTTTCAGCCTTTGGAAATACATTCCTGTTCAGATAGTCGTAAGATCCCCTTCTGTAGGAGCCACAGCAGATTCAGACCTGATTCAAGTGACAAACTTCATTGTGAAATCAAATGAAACCAGTTCAGAAAACTCATGTAATCATCAGTGTACTGGTGTAAATTATTTCCAGAGCAGCATGGAATACCTTAATGAACATCCCATTGCAATTTAAATAAAAAACATTGATGTGGTTAACTGGCTTCAGGAAAGAGTACAACAAAACACATGCTGCAGAAGGGACACAGTTCAGTTTGCTTAACCCAGACACTGCAGTTAATTAGGGTTCTTCTCCACAATGTAAAATTTCATTTGAATTCCATCCATGAATTGTGAATCTTGTAGCCAACTCCAAATGAACTCAGTTAAATTAGTGCAAATGCCTGGCTGTTCCAGCTTGGTACTTGAAAATGGCAAGTGCTTTATCTCACACCCAGCTTACTAAGCTTAGTGTGGCTGAGGAGAAATCCACAGTGTACTGCAATGACTGAATTTCACTGCAGATCATTTTTAAGTAAGAACTGACATACTTTAAATGACCCTTGGTCAATGAATTCAACATTACTAAACCCTCAGATTTATTTAATGACATCAGTGTCTCACTACACTCAGGACAGTACTGAGGAATTAATGCCGCTGCACATTTGACCTATGCTTCATTAAAAAAAAAAAGTCATACATTGATAATTCCTCTTCTGATAATAAGGTGTTAATATTTTATTTCTCATCACTATAACATGGGTTTTTTTCCATTTCTTGGACAAAGTACAGCACATGTAGCTATGAAGGAGAGTCAACAACAGCTGAGTTCATCAGCATGCTACAGCAATGACTTTTTCAAATGCTGAAATCCTCAATGAAAGGTCAAGACATGTAGCTAATGCAAAAGAGCAAACAGAATTCACTGCCTACCCTTCTGCAGAGTGTGTTTGTTTTCCTGTCAGAGATCTGAAGATTTTAGGACCCAATGCATCTGTTGGTTGGCCATCAGGCTCAAAGTTAAAACAAACTTACGCCTTGCTAGTATGAATTTGCAAGTTAGATTTACATTTTCCTGTCAGCAAAAACAGTTACGGATTTGGAGCATAATTTAATGGAGATAGCATCACTCAAGTTTTTAAATGGTAGGGGAATTGCTTAAACAGATCAGAGAATGCGAAAAGAGAGAAAGCTGAGTTAAGGGCCAAAATGAAAAGAGGAATAGGCAATTACCCCCAGAATAAATATTTCAGAACATGCATTGAAATATCTCTTATAAACCTACTGAACCTAGACACTTCTAAACTAAGTAACAGGTCCTTCATAGTAGAACACACCTCACTGTAAGAGGTTAAATCTATTTGTTATCACTAACACAAGGCTTTTAGGTAAAATCACTTGAGGCTCTGTACTGGGATTACACGCTTCAGTAACAGTGATTTTGTGTATGTATTATGTATCCTCTATGGCATAAAAGGATACATATTATAGATTTTCAATAAACTAAGCAATTCATATTGGCTAAAATCAAGAGATCTCTGGCTCATGAGAGCTTTAAATTGCTACAAGCAAAATAAGTTGTATCAAGTGAAGGTACTGTAGTGCAAGTAAATTTCTACTAGGATCGTGTTCAGTAGAACTAGGGAAAAGTTCACACACTTGTCCTCATCTGACACCACTTGAAACTGATCCCACTGCTTGTACTTTATAAACCTAAGCTGACTCTTTAAATTAACATTTTTATTGAATTTGTAATGGTTACAGCAGTCATTATCCTCTTAAATATGAGTAGTTTTTAAACTATTTCACTCCTCAACTAGCTAGGGAAGCTTCCATTTATTCAAACAAGATAAATTGCTCAGACTACTTTATACAACTTTTTTAAATGCAGAATTAAATCTTCTAAGAATGCTTAGTCTGAGATAGAAATAACAATACAGATTTCAAACTTGAGACTTTTGGTTTTTGTTAGTATAAGCTGTTAGTTATGTTACTGTCAGCAAAAGAATTTCTGAAATACATTTGGACTGATATTTTGTAAGTCCACAATAAGCTTACACCTGAAGCAAAACAGTACTCCATTGGGAAGCGCCAGAATGTAACAGCATGGAATAGAGGGAATACTGAATATTTTACCAAGGAGAATTTGAATTGCAGGATGTCTTCACTTCTCCAGAAACATCAAAATAAACAGAAACACAAAAAGCAAACCACTTCACAAACTGCTGAAGTTGCTCCAGCTGATATTCCCATAGCAGGGGGCAACAACTGGACACAGCACCTAAATATGATCCAGCCAATCTTGAGCAGATGGATAGTGTTGCTTTCCTTAATCTTCGGCTCTGCACTAGGTGCTATAGCCCAGAATGCTGCTGGCATCCTTGGCAATGCTCCTGGCAATGCCTGCAGGGGCTGAACCACATTGCTGCTGCCACCAGCCCCTCACTCGCCACGCTGTAACCGTGCCAGGGATCTTCCTTTCTACATGCACTATTTTGCCTTTTTTCCATGATGGAAGTTCACAGCGTTCCTGCCAGATCATTCCCACACCCTTGACAGGTCCCTCTGAATGGCAACTCTACTTTTTGGGGCCACTCCCTTGATGTCTTCTGTAAACTTTACAAGAGTGCATTCTATTTCCTGCTCCAGGGAACTGATAAAGTTCTGCAGTAACCTGCAGCATTCCACTTGTTAGGAGCATCCTGGCAGAGTATGACCCATTAACCACTGCTCTCACTCTGATCATTAAGTTCTCTTAAAACAAAAAGTTCGGTAGTTGTTCTGGGCCCCTTGAAAAAATCTGACATTTTACAGCTGCTTAATGCCTGCAGAACTTGACTGGATTTTCCAAGTAAAACTCACAGTCAAGGATATCCAGGAAAGCAGAACTGTAATGTAGGTTGCTAACAGAATCAACAGGCTAAGAATGAAATAGAGTTGTGTATCAAAACAATAGACATTAGTCCACAAGAACGTAGTGATTTTAAATAATTTCAGTTGCTTTTTATTTATAAGTTTATTGGGGAAAAGACCAACCACAACTTTGATTTAATTTGTGTATATGCACGTGTATCTATTTTTTTTTTTAAGACTTGTGTTGCTTAATCAGATGTTTGCTCTCTGGAGACAGTTCTTTGAAAATAATTCTTACAACTCTTAACGTCCAGGTTATGGTTTTTTGTTGGTTTTTGGTTTTTTTAAGCTGCAAGAATTTAATTTTTTCAAACTTTACTCAGAATATTGAACATGGTGTAACAACCACATTGCATTTGTCTCGTGATAAAATCATGTTACAAGTCTTCCTAATATTGCTTAGGAATCTATGCTGATGCACAGAAAAGCAAACAATTTCTGTGATGTATTTTCACCAATATGCAACTCTCTATGTCTTGAAATGACTGATGTACTTGGGAGCCCTTCTCCCCTGACTCAGATCTGCTTTGCTCCTAAGAATTATCCATGTATTTTCACTATGCAGTGTGAAAAGTGTAAGTTTATTTAATGACATCTTTAGCTTCTATACACTTTTTACTAAGTTGGCATCATACAGAGGACAGGTGAGTTTTCATTTTGCTTTAAACAAACTTTTACAGATTTGTGTCCTCTCTCCCTGGTAAGGGTTTTAATGCTTTCAATAATTTTTTTCTGCATGCATGGACACAAGAGAGGGGGCTACCTACACTGTTGTTCGTGTTTGCCTGCTGCAATTTACAGCACCATGTCCAGTTCTGGGCCCCTCACCTCAAGAAATACATTGAGATACTGGAGTAGGTACAGAGAAGGGCAACGGAGCTGAAGGGTCTGGAGCACAGGGCTGCTGAGGAGGCTGAGGGAGCTGGGGCTGTTTAGCCTGGAGAAAAGGATGCTCAAGGGTGACCCAGTCACTCTACAGCTCCCTGAAAGGAGAGCGCAGCCAGGCGGGGCTCAGTCTGCTCTCCCAAGCAACGAAAGACAGGGTAAGAGGAAATGGCCTCAAGCTGTGCCAGTGGAGGTTTAGGTTGGACATCAGGAGGAATTACTTTACGGAAAGGGAGATCAGACACTGGAATGGGCTGCGCAGGGAGGTGGTGGAGTCACTGTCCCTGGAGGTGTTTGAGGAGAGTGGATGTGGCACTCGGTGCCATGGTCTGTTGACATGGAGGCGTTCGGTCACAGGCTGGACGCGATCATCTCCGGACTCTTCTCCAGTCTGATTCTGCGATTTAATGATTTAAAAACCCCGCCAGGCAGTGGCTCAGCTCTGGGGCTGTGCTCTATGCTGACAGCGCGTTCATTTGTTGCTATAACCCGCAGAGCCTCCCAAAGCTGCCTGCAGGGCTGCACGGCAGAGCGCGGCGCCGCTCCGCCCAAGGTCACGCGAGGGGCCGGACACGCTCGGTGCCCGTGGGGCCGATCCCTCCCGGCTCCCCCGGCGCCCGCGGTGCCGCAGCGCCTGCCCGGCTGCGGCTGTTACCTGCGGAGTGTAGGCGGCGGTCGCCGTGGCCCCGACGAGGCGCTGCGCGAAGCCGCTGAACTTGTAGTACATGGCGGGCCGGGACGGGCACCGGCAGCGACGGCGCGGCCGAAAGGACCCGCCCCGAGCTCAGCCCGCTATTTGCGGCGCCTGAACGTTCAAGGGCCCCACCGGCTCGCGGACGTCTCGCACGGACGCCTGTGCGGGAAGACGCAGAAAGAACGAGACGAAAACAAAAAAAGCCCGAAAAAGTACAGTAGCCTATACTAAAGAACTGGGAGCGCGTCTCTTCCAAGCACGCCTGCCTCTCGCGAGAAAAGTGGGGTCGGCGGCAATTTTCCGTCAGGCAAAAATGGTGATCACCCCAAGCGGCCGGGTAGCGGCGGGAAGGGCCGTGGGGGTGGCATCCGAGCCCGGCGCGGGCGGGGCGCAGGGGGCGTGGTCCGCATCAGCCAATCGGCGCTGGCGGAGGGCGCGGCTCCGCCCCCGCGGGTGCCTGGGGCGCGGGGCTGTGGCGCCCAGGCGGGCCGGGCGGCGGTGCGCCTCAGGGCGCTCGGGGCTGGCGGAGCGGCGCTGCTGCGGCGGGACACGCCTCTCTGCTGGGCCGTGCGGAACGGGGACACTGTCCGCAACCTGGGGCTCGGTACCCGCTGTGCAATAACGTGATCACAGAGTTGGTTAGGCTGGAAAAGACCGCCGGGAGCACCGCGTCCAACCTGTGCCCGAACACCACCGTGTAACTGGACCAGAGCACCGAGTGCCACGTCCAGCCTTTCCTTAAACGCTTCCAAGGACAGTGTCTCCACCAGCTCCCTGGGCAGCCCGTTCCAATGCCCAGTCACTCTTTCGGTGAAGAAATTCGGACCAAACCTCCCCTGGCCCAGCTTGAGGTCCTTTCCTGTCGTCCTGCCTCCGGTTGCCTCGGAGGAACAGCCGACCCTGACCTGGCTACAGCCTCCGGTCAGGGAGCTGTCGGCAGATAAGGTCACCCCTGAGCCTCCCTTTTCTCCAGGCTGAACACCCCCAGCTCCCTCAGCTGCTCTCATAGGAGTTGTGCCCCAGACCTTTCCCTAGCTCCATTGCTCTTCTCTGGACACAGCCCAGCACCTCAGCATCCTTGCTGAACTGAGGGGCCCAGAGCTGGACACAGGACAGGAGATGTGGCCTCACTAATGCTGAGTACAGGGAAGAATCACTTCCCTGGTCCTGCTGGTCACACTGTTGCTGATACAGGCACACTCGAGAGAGACACTGAATGTTTATTTCAGGGCTGTTTATTTCACCGAGCAATCCTGGGTGCTCGGTGGTGTTCCACAAATCAAGCGCACCAACTACCAAAACTTATTACTTTGCATGTATTTTAGCAAACAAAGGCATTAATGTTAATTGGCTAGAAGTTACCATATTCTCTTATTAATTACTATTCTATCTTCTATTTGTCTTTTTTTTTCTTGCTTCCTATACTAATTAGTCTGCATGCTTTGGTCTGTGTGTTTCTTGAGTTGGTGGGTTGTGAGTAGGTGGTTGCGATCACCCCATGCCAGAATTACCTTTTACCCAGTCGGAGCTGATTCAGCACAGTTGCCAAGTTGTCTTCCTTATCTTGGGAGTTTCATCAGATGTCCTTGCAGGACATCTGTAAATTCTTCATTCTTTGTGCCCCTATCATTGGTACATCCTTCTTCCAAAGCTTTGTTACCCTCCTGCTAGGTCTGAGCCCACCAAATCATGCCAAGCCCTAAACCTTAATCAGATTTAACAGGGCAATTCTACCAACAAGTAATTTGTCTTCCTAACTCCTGGGCACCACTTAGAGCTTCTTTGTCAGCTGCTGTCTGTTTCATGGATTAATTCTCCTTTATTGCTGGTTAGACTGAAATGTATACAAATATCAAACAAAATCCTTTCTGAAGAAAATGTTTACATATTTCATATTTTGCAACAGATACAGCAGTGATTTTGTTTTCTGGAACTAAATCACTGCTTCTCCACTCTAACACGTGATTCACGTGTTTCTTATCAAGGGATTCCCTTCTCTTCCACCGTCTTCTGAAAACAACTGAAACATTTAATTTGTTGCATAAAATAAGGCTTTTACTAAACAAAATCAGCATCATGAACCAGGGCAATGTGGCATGATGTTGCTTCTGTTTGTGGATTTGGTGTTCCTGAGAAGTCAGCAGCCCCTCAGTTGCTGTAGGACACTGCTCAGCCTTGCCCTGCGCAGAGCTCGTGGTCCTGTGGTGGTCCTTGGTCACTCCGTGCCTGCTTTGGATCCCAGGCAGGTGCCAGCTGGCAGGCTGTTAGTGACCCAGAGCATCCTGCTGTGACAAGGCTAACAGCATGAATTCATGGCTGGGGTTCATGCTGTCAGTTGGCTAAGACTAAATATACTGAGGCCTTGCTAAAAAACATCATTTGTTGGTATTATTTAATCATTAGTGACCCACACCATTTAGATCATTGTCTATTGAGAGTCCCACGTGCAGTTTTGAAGATATGTTTGCTATAAAAATATCTGTGGTCATGCACTGAGTGAAAACTACTAAAATGTGCTTTGCTTATAAACTGGGGGAAGATCTATTCATAGGAGATATTTTGGAAAGAAAAATACCCATATAAAATATGTGTGATATGATTTCTTTACCCACCCGTGTAACGCCTTCTACTTAGATTTTAGAATTTGAGTTTGGTGGTGGCAAAAGGAAGCCTTGAGTTTCAAAGGGGATTTATCTCCTTTTGAACAGACGCATCCTACACAGGATAACCACTGTTCAGTAACAAGGGGAGCCCTTGTGATCCCTGCACATCTATTTACTTGCGATGGAGAGCAGGGCCAAGAACCAGAACCTTGGGTCTTTGCTGCACCAGTTCTTACCTGTGCCTGTTGCCTTGAAGGCAGGTTTTCATCTTGATGAAATTTCAAGCCCACAAACTCTGCCTGTGCCTCTGCCTGTGTGCATGTGAGAGGCAAACTCTGCCTCTCCTATTGAGAGAACCAGCTGGGTGCTCCATACGTGACACCCTGAGTCAATGTTCTGACTCTGTGTTAGGAACATTAACTGGAGAGGATATGTTATTTGCTCAGTAAGTAGGAAATTTATGGAAATATTTTGTAAATGTTACAGGAAGAATTGTGAAATCCCTGTAGCTTTCAAGACTAGGCAGTATTAATGAACTGGAAGATGTGCTGCATAATTTATGGTTGAAAAGAATTTGCTGATAAGGATTCTATTTATTCCTGAGACAAATAAACTAAAAGTGGTTTGATTACAAGTCTGCCTATAAGATGCAGAAGACTGAAGGTGTGGTACACATGTTCTTTTAGAGTAGAATCATGTGAATCGTGGATAGATTTGTGTGGTAACAGTCCTGACCTTTTGAAATCCAGGGGATCTAGCTCATATTGTAATGATTCTGGGCATATTTGTCTGCAGATGAACTACAGCTCCTGCAGTTCAGCTCTTCCAGCATTTGCCAGAAGAAATAGGTGTGCCTGGTAAGCTCACTCGCTAAAGCTGTGTTGTATCTCACTTTTCTGCCTTTGTTTTTCCAGTATGAATACGTGCTGCAGTACCAGAGGAGCACAAGCTTTGTGGCAGGTCATGCCTCAAGATAACACCATTGTGTAACTAGTTCTTGCTTCATTGTTGCTGTTGAATCAGGTTCTTGAAAAGTCATTCAATATTGATTGAAAGCCACAGAAAGAAAAGTTCGTGCCCTGGAGCTCCAAGGAAGCTGTGAAAAACGTACCAATTTATCCTCTTTTTCAGTTAATCAATTTTGTCTTGGTGCTTAAAAGTAAGCTGTGAAACTTTGCTGCTGCAAGCTGTTAGAACAAAACCTTGGTGTGATCTCCCTCTTGTTTTAGCTCACAAAATTGAAGATGGGGAATTGTTTACCTAGTAAGAGAGATGCATGGGAGGACGACATGAATAAAATTACAGTTACAAATGGAGGTTCTGCTGTTGTTTGTGTACCACAGGAGCATGAGAACATTCCGTGGCAAAAAAAAAAAAATAGCATTTGTCTTTCCTTTAAAGGAAGAAACTTGGTTTTGTCTTAGACTTCTTGTTCATCACTTGCTTTAAACTCTAGACTTTTGCCAAGACTGCTTTGCTTATCAGGCTTGATGACATAATGAGTAATCAGACTGTAAAACTTGCTGCTATAGGAAGTACTTGGGGCAAAATGAGGCCACTTACCCTAGAAGGGTTCAAAGAAGGATTGGGCATTTTTGAAGACCATAAAACTTCATACAGTTAATATAAACAAAATACCTCGGAAGGAAAAGACTTCCTGCTTCAGACTTTAAGCTGAGCTCTCACTTTTAGACACTGAGACAAATAATTCATGGCGACTGGCAGTTGGACATCTGGTCTGTTAGAAGCCAGTGTGGTCTTGGCAGCAGCTAAGGAAAGTAGGATCCTGTAGTTTATTCCATTTTTTCCATATTTTTAAATCACTGGTTTCATACGTGCAAGTTTGTTTATTATGGCTTGTTCCTCAAATAGCACTAAGATTATGTTTCAAGATAAGTAGATCTCTGGGAGTGAATGAAGGAAGCAGAGTACCTTGAGTTTATTCTGGTTTTTTTTTGTTGTTGTTGTTGTTGTTGTTTATTGTATTTATTTTCTTTTCAAGGACAAAATAAATAAAAAACCAAGACCTTAATCAGTTGCTTAATGAACCAAACCTTCATATGCTGATCATTATTTCAGCACAGATGTCTGTAACTCAAATTCTGTCAATCTGCCCATGCAACTCTGTTCTTGAATTGCTGAGAACAACTGTGTGGGTGGATTTAGAACATAAAATTGCCATGTGCACTTATGTTTTGTTTATGCAGTACTCATTTTTAAGAGTACTAGATTGGATTTGCTTAATATTTGCTTTGTGTGTGTATACATAATATTTACAAACCCCCAAACTAGGAGATGATCACCAAGATAAACTGTATTAATGCAAGAGGCTGATATTGTAAACATGTTGCATTTGATTTATCAACTGAAAGAAATAAATTAAGTATATATGCAAAATAAGGTGGTAGCTACTTCTAAAACTTGTACCTGAATTTATTGGTGCTTTATCACCCATAGGTACTCAATACAGCAGAGATGACTCTTGGAAATAGGCTTCTATTGACAACTAAGAGATTTCTCTTTCAGATGTCGATCAATACTGAAATTTAATAAAAAATGTAGGATTTTTTTTTTAATTGTAATGGACTTAAAATATTAACATAAATTTAACCAAAGTTTTTACTGTAACATTCTCATAACAGAATTCTTGCTTTTTTTTGGAAGGAGATGGTATTAGGGAGGCAGCCATTTATATCTTCTCTATAAATTTAGAAGTAATTCTGTATTTCACTTCTGTTTCCTGGACTCTTCTTTCTCTGGAGATAAGGCTTCTGCATGTGAAATACTTGATAGCAATAGTTACTTAATAGAAATTTTGGCAATAGGGGCATTGTGTTCACCGTTGTATGATGAGGATCATGAATATTTTTTAAGGTGTTGAATCTTGTCTGGGGGTGTCTACCTCTTGTTACGTCTGTATAGTATTCTTTCCTGGTTTTCTTATCTGAGAAAGTAAATGAAGGAATTGAAAACTTTATGACAGAATTATTGTAAAGCTTAGTGACTGAATAACACTTCTGGAGCAGTAGGTTATGTTTTTTATAGACTCTTTCTCTGCAGGTGTATTACCTGAATAAAAGCAGAATGGAAATTTTGAAAACAATGCTTTATTCCTGGCAAGCCATGAAGTGTTCTTTCATCCTTTAGTTTCTAGATGTGAAAAACATTAGAGGAACCTACAGTAAACATTGCTTTCACTACTTTTCAGCTTTGTTGTCATTGCTTTTTTTCCTCTTGATTTTCAGAATTCCAGAAGCAAAGGTAATTTTTTCATCTAATGGAGACATCAATGTTGGCTGTCAGTAAAATAATAATTACCTAAAAGCCCTATTCATTCCACTTTTGAGAAAGTAATTTTGAAATCCCCAGGCCTTATCTCTATGACTTATAACACTTCCCAGTTTTGAAATGCTGCACTGTAAAGTTGAATATTTTGCCTCTTGCTGCTGACTTTGACAGAGAAACACATAGTTCAAAGTTTCTGTGTGCATGCTTTCTGCTGCAACATATTTTCCTCCTTTACATCCAGAAAAGAAATATCATGATTGTTGTACTTTTTCCTTTAAACACTATATGCCTAGTGAAATAGGTTCCCAGATTGAATGAGTGGTATCTCTGGACACTGAGAGGTAAAATGCATCTTTGAGATTTTCTGGTTTTACAGTGCCACCAAAGTCTTCCTTCACCTCTTCCTTCTCCCTCCCTACATGTAAGCATTTCTCTCTCAAATAATCTACAGTCCAAAGCAAAAGTTTCTTTTTTTCGGATTTGTTATAGATACTGGAGGACGATACATTGTCCTTGTAATTAATTTATTTTCAGCATTTTCATGTGCAAATTCACAGATTGGATTCCAGAGACATGTTCAGAGCAGTATTATAACAAACTTTCCTGAATAAGGCAAGTTTATGTTATAGACCAAAAAACAAAGCCAACAAAAACCTCCCTTGTGGCTGTGTTGGAGGAAATGTTCTGTACAAATGTATCATTTGAAACAGATCAATAGTAAGGTGTTGTGATAGGCTGGAGAAAGATCCCATGCAATGTCTCTCAGTATTAACAGCTAGAAAACAGTTGTATTGGAACTGCACAGGATAATTTATGCCAGGGTGCTTGACTTGAATACCTAAGTCTTTTGCTTTCTTGGCCCAGTGCCCATTTGTCAGTCATACTTAATTTTATTTTTTATCAGACACATTTCAGAACATTCTATACAGATATATTTGGACTTAATCTACCCTTTCCCAACAATAACACTGTTCCGTATTTACTCTAACAGTTCCTTGGAGAAGGCAATAATCAATGAACATGTAGGATTGCCAACACCAGCTGCTCAAAAATCATGAGATTGGGTTTAAAAATTAGTCAGTTTATTAATATTTTAGTACATGATCTCGTTTTACCACTTCTCTGTCACGCCTCAGAATATAAGGAACATGCATAGATGAAAGTCGCCTTTCACATGATGAGTTTCAGTAACAATTTTCATAAGTAATAAATGTCAAAAGTTGGAAACTTCTGTGTTTCAGGATGTCCTGAAGATATAAACTGTTAGAGCTCCACCCTCAAATTAGTGCAAAGTGATCTCTGGGTATGTGCTGAGGCAATTCTCTTTGATAGACTGCAATGAATCCATGTTGTTCAGGAAGCAGCAAGTATAACAGCAGTTCTTCCACCAGCAGATCACTGTTTTATAGTAATTCACCAGCTGATGCCATCAGGTAGCAGAATTTTACACCTGAACATCCTTGTGAGACCTCTAGACACATCTTGTAAATTTTTTTGGTTGTGTTTTAGCTAAAGATGTGTCTAAGATGCAGAGCCAAAGAGTCATCCCCTGGCTTTCTGCTGGACAGTTTTCCATGGGAAGGAAACTCTAACAGCCTTTGGCTGAGCCTGTAGACTGAGTGAATAGGAAACCAAGACCTTGCAGTGTTCCATGGCCACTCAGGCAAGATACAGGCTGGACCTACAACTCCAGTGAAATGTCTGCAGTTCTATGGATCTGCAAATGTAAAACAAAAGTTGTCCAGTATGTCAGAGAGGAGAAACTGAAATATAAGGAGAAAAAAGAGAAATTTCCTTCAGATGTAATCAGCAGAGAAGCTTTAATCAGAAATATGCTTTTGAAGTGAACCTCAAAGTCATACCTGTGCTTTGGTTTGTATCCCTGAGCAGACTTGGAGCTCACAGATGGGATATCATTTTGGATGAAGCTGGACTTCCTGGTTGACTGTAAGATGCACTTAAGTAACACAATGTGCTCCAGTTGGTGTGCATTTCAGATTCTCAGCATCATCTCTTTCATTCTGCACACCACTCCTCTTCTGTCCATTGCTTCCAACTAGTAAATTGTGGAAGATGGGATGGGAAGATGGATTTTCTAGATCCTAATACCTGCCTAGAATCCTATTCACATCTACTACCTATCAACTTTTCTTCCAAGTATTGCCATGGGATAAAGCCATTCAGAGCTGGCTGAACCATCACTTTACTCAGGCAAAAGGTCTGTCTTGGCTCAGATTTCAGCAGGCTGTATTCTAAGGGGTTTCAATTTGACTATTCACAAATGAAAAAGAAGACATACTTAAATTTAGTAATACCCATGTCAGTTGTCTTGTTACTTGAGAAATCTTTCTTATAGAAACATTCTTAAATTTATGAATCATTTAGCACATCAGACATAATATAAAAATACATTTCTGCCATGAGATCAGTGTCTCCTGCATTGAAAATAATGCACGGTTTTGATAACATTTATTTTTGAGGACTGTATTGTGGCAGCAGCAGGCACTATTACCCTATGATATCTTTCAGCTGGCAGTCTCCTAATTATCTTTCCTGCAGCATCCTGTAGTCTCACTGACATTCTGTGTAAGCATGTTACTTTTATGGATTAGTCTCTTCAGATGGTAGTGTAACTCAGGCCTGTTTCAGGAAGTCTTGAAGGTGTTTTGATGTGTTTCCCCTTTGCCTTGCCACATGATCAGTGAAGTGTTTTCCTTTTCAAATACTCTGTCTGCTGTTGTATACCTGCCTGTGATTTCTTACTGCCATCAGAATAGGGATACTGTAAAACTGGGAGTACAAAGGGAAGAAAGAACTATCTACCTCCTTATTGCAGCATTTCCTTGCATAGGAGGAAGAAGTTCAGAAGCTTAGGTAACAGCATGGGAGAACACTGATGAAGTCCTGCATGAGGGGAAGAGGGAAGCTCAGTAACAGCTCTGCTGGGAAGAGGACTTGTGTGCTGGAGTGAGTAGAGTAACAGCAGGGAAAGCTGAAAGGAACTGTTCCTGAGCCAAGTCCTTGCACACATTAAAGGGTTGGATAGTTGCAGAAATAGGGAGCCCTCCAAGTAAAGGCTGCCGGCAACATCTGCCTCTGCATTGTGCAGGAACTTTTCTTTGGCAGAACACACACAGCCTTACAGAGCCTATAGATAGACTGGGGCTCTTTGCACTGTGCTTTGCATCTCTATTTATAGTGTCCTCCCAAGGAAGACGTGACCTGTGTGAATGCAGGTCTCCGTAGGTGGATGGAAGCAGCTGTTGACCACACAACATGTGAGTAAAAATTTTGTTGGAAAAATGTCTTTGGACAATATCCTCCCTCCTAGAGATTTTTCGCAGTAAATTTTGCTGAACCATATCTGGCTCCCTTGTGTTGCGTAGGTTCTGTGATGGCAATTGCTCATGGAGAGTTTCATTTGGCTCAATATGTAGCAGCCTAGGCTTTTAAAATGGGAAAATCTGAGTTCTGTTTTCACAGGGAATATCAGAGCTTGCAGTACCATTGGTGGGGCAGGCATGTTCTTTTTAGAGTGCTGTATCCTATTCTACAGCCCGAGGGAACCGAAAAGGAGTGGTGAGGAGGTGTAGAAATAGGGATTTGGCACCATGATTTTACATACTCTTGATTGTTTCCCCTTCTGACAGTTCTCTTTTGCAGATTTTGCAGTGCGGATTTGATGTGATTATGCTTTCCTGAAGGATTCCCCATCTCCTTTAGGCTACAGTGTTTGTTGCTCACTGTTCAAAGGCAGAAGGGAAATGCTTCTATGCATCCTCAGAATGGCTAGAGGCACCGCTTTGACTCCATTAAATTGCTTGTCCTAGATCCAGTTGCCACCAAGCAGATGGTGTCAGATTAGTATAATTTGAACCTACAAACTCAAGCTTCTTAGCACTCACTAAACACTTGCCTTGTAATGCAGAGATTACACTAACATAACGGGAACCCAATTACTACAAGTTCTTTCTTTGCTTTCACAGGTTATTGAATTAATAGAACCATGTTTGGAGAGCTTCAGGGAGAAATGAACTGAGATGAGCTCAGCTGTTTGGAGCATGGTGCTAATAACACCAGATTGTGGGTTTGATCCCTGTGTGGACCATTTACTTAAGTGTTGGACTTTATGGTCATTGTGGGTCCCTTCCAACTCAGCATATTCTGTGATAAGTAGTGAGATCTACATGCTTACCTTATAGGAAAGTTTCATGGGTAGAGACAAGGGAAACATTCTCCAAATACTATTAAAAGCATTTTACTAAAGCTCCCATATACTTTCAGTGTAATCTAAGAGCTAAAATTGATCCACACATAAACCAGTTTGAACTTTAGGGCAATATCTATATGTGTTCCCTTTTGTTTCTTTTTGGATGATTGAAGTCTTAAAGTTAAAAAAACTTTCTTAAGGCTGGTTTAAAAGAAAAGGAGAAACCATAAAATATGATTTGCACATTTCATAGGTATGGAGGAAACAAAAGATGTAGTAGAGAGTTTATGGATTACTGACAACTATTGGTAAATAACCGCAGGTTTCTATAATGGACTTGACTATTTTTTCCTCTGAACTGTTGAGAAAAACTGATAATCTTTTGATTCAGGAGAACTGTATCTGTCATTTGAGTAGTGAAAACTGTAGTATTTATCTTCTTGCAACAATCTCCCAGAAAAAATATGTTGTTTTAGCAAAGCTTTTGTTTCACACTCTTTGTTGAAAGCAAAATAGTAAGTATTGTTTGTAGTATATTCTTCTTTAAAATAGTAGGAGAGAATGAATAAGGATGTCACTTTGGAAGCCAAGTTACAGAGCTGAACACAGGAGCATTTGCTGCATATGTTACTGTCCTAGGTTGCAATATAGATGTAGTTAAGTATTCTATTACCACCAGCTGTGGGCCGTTAGCTGCTATCACCTGCTAATGACCCACTCCGGATGACAGGCAATGGGCCATCCGTTAGCTATTATCACTTGCTAACGACCCACCCCGCATGACAGGCAATGGGCCATCAGGGACCCACCGTGTGACTCATGGACTTATCTCATCCCATTGTGGGATGCTCTGCCCAGGAGGTTACTGACAGCCTTGGAGCATAAGGAGTTGGCTGACATGCTGCTGGCCACAACTTCAGTAAGCAGCAAAAGGTTGTGTTTGGGGTAACAGCTCCCACAGTTAAAGGCAGTGTAGGGACTCTGCAGACCAACATGGCACATTTTCATGGGAGTTTCCAGTGGTCATCTCTGAAAGGAAAGAATGTGACTTTTGGAGAGGTTTTAAGTCAAAGCCCTCTGTTTAGTTTTGTGTGTATTTTGAATTGTTGCCTGAAGAATTCAGTCCTGGGTGCCCTTACTGTGGATGCCTTATGCTTTCTTGTAGTCATTAGCACTCCACAGAAAGTGAAGCAACTGCTGAGTGTCACAAGACAGTGCCAGAGTCTCTCTTATTCTTCTGATCTGAGAGACTGCGTCTGCATGGGGACACATTCGGAAAACATTCAGAGGGAAATAGTAAATCATAAATATTGGTAATACGACTTGTTGTCACAATGTGTAATCCAAAGAAATGGGCGAAAGCTTTTCTTTCTAGCAAAGTAGGCAGGTATTAGTTGGGTTACACTTGCCATGGATGAGTGGACTGGGGAACTGCTTTTTAGCACAGTCCTTGAGGGGACAGGATGCTGGATTTAAATAAGGATGTACCTATAGAAATGAAGGTAGGGGAACAAAGAATGGGCAGGATGGGCTGGCAGACACATGGGCTGGTGCTGGGATTTCAGTGATTCTTGGTGCCAGCACAGAAGCCTGTGGGTGTGGCTAGCAGCAGAAAGAAAATGGGGCAGCTAGGAAAGGGGTAAAAACCAAAAGGGAAAGAAATGGGATGGACAGTGAATCACTTAGAAACTACTTCATTGCATGGAGTCTTTTGCATTGTTTGGTTTAGTGTTTTTAACCTCTCCTGATCCCTCCACCTCATTTCCTTTACTGATTAATTATTCTTCCACCTGTTCTCTGCAATATTCCTTTAGTTCGCATGACAATACTGAACTCTAAGCAGGGATAAATCTCCAGATCAGGGGACATAGATGTAGTAAGTCCTTTTACAGGTATTAAGCTGCTTTCTTTAATAGAGCAGCGAAAGCCTAACAGTTTCCAAGACTGATAGATTATTTGAGCATGATTCAATTACAGGCTGGTGGGAATAGATCAGCCACTGAAACTGTCCTGCCCAAGCCCAGCCAGTTTGTTTTACAGTTTCTTTGTAGAAACAGCAGTTTAGAGCAATCAACCAAAAGGTAACGAAATACAAATCTGCAACTGTGACATCCCATTGGAAATTCAGCTCTCAAGTCCACTGCTGTTGGCAGAAGCAGGTGGCCAAAGGCACATAGGTGATTTTTACTGCAGCATTGAGAAGAGATTTGAATAGCCTGTGGGATGTGAAGCACCAGGATAAGACTCTGGACCAAGGATGGAAAGAGTATGATTTAGACTATTTTGTATTGCTTTGTAAAAGCTTTGCTTTGCATGACTGTTTTTTCCCATTATATATGACATTTATTGTGGAGGAGGAAAGAGCTTCTTATCCTACACTGACACAGAGAAATGTATGGATATTTATTCTAAGCTATCTAATCGGAACTGCATTTCAAATGTGAATGGGACAGCCTGTATGAAGAGAAGGCAAAGGTAACAGCAGCTTCGGTCTGGAGGTGTTAATGTTTAACCTTAATGTTTCTTGAGTGAGGGTTAGGTGAAAGCAGAAAGAGAAAGGTCTAAGAAAACAAGATAGAGATGCTGAAGATAAAGAGGGGAGCAGATGAGCTCAAGGTCCTTTGGTCTTGTGTTGAGGGTGACCTGGTATTTACATTCAAGACTTTGTCTTCCATAGTCCAGATGGCAAATAGATTTTCTAAAACAAAACAAAATTCATCTTAGCTAAATTTTATTCACTGCTGGTTGCCTGGTTCCTTTGAAGAAGATTTTTCCTTTCGGACACACCTGATTTTTAAGCCTCTGAGCCAATGGAGAGCAAAAGGCTGCTGTGACCTATAGGCTGTTTCTATCAGAGAACCAAAGAGGTAGAGCTTAAAAGATGCTGCACCTAAAGGCAGAGATACTCAAGGAATCCATATAAATTTAAAGGCTACAAGCAAGAATCTCTGGCAGGAATCCAGATTTGTATTTATTTTTATTTGAGTAATTTTGTTAGTGATGTCTTTTCAGTAAGCCTCTGCATGACTATACTTAGTGAATACCTTGTTGGAGATGTTTTTCTCTTTTAATCTTTAATGGCATCGTACAATAGCATCCTCTTGGAGCATCAAGGATTTAAGATGCTATTCTAATAAATGGCCCAATTTTTACTCATTCATAACATCCCATCAAGTGTCATCAAGTTCAAATATTAAACCCTAATGACAAAGGTCATGGTTAGGAACTGTGCTGTCTTGGCAGAGCCAGTGCAGCCTGTCAAGACCTTTAGCAATGTTGAAGACACTGTCTTCTAAGTGGTGCATTCCCTGGGAGGCCCTCTAAGTTTAGGAGAAATAAAGTATTTCAACACTTAGTACTAAACAAGATATCAGATTCAACAGATAAGCTACAGTTGTGCTACAGAGAAATGCTATGTTGCTTGCTTGCACTGTTACCTGCTTTGTGTTTCAGTATTGAATTGTATGTTTTTGGGAGCAGCATTGTAATTTTGATCTGCAGTTGTAGAGTCCTTAGTGCAACAGAAACCTGGTACTCTCTGTGCCTCCTAGTTACTACTTCAATATTGGTAAAAGAGCAGCACAAAGAAATATAAAAGCAGAAGTGGAGGATTTCTGGAGTGCATGGGAAAGAATTCCAATATTAAACTTCTAGATTTCTTAGATTTTAATGATCTTCTTTAGTGGTTTTTTTTTTTGGGGTTTTTTTTAAATTATTATGGCAGACAAATGTATAAAATGTTCCCAGCAGCAGAAAGAATCAATTTTATTTTGGTGGATTCTGTGCATTTACAGTTGTATCTCAAATTGATGGAAGGTGCAAGTGCTGAGCATATTTGCAAAACAGTAACTGTGTTTAAATATTAAAAAAATCCCTTCTGCTTCCAAATATTTTAGAAGTTCTTTTAGGAAAAACACATCTAAAACATACTTCTATGACTATGTAGACATCTGCTTATTTCTTCTGTTTCTTCTCTGACTGATTTTATGTATAACATTTAAAATTAATAAATAACAGAACTGAAGATGCTTATGATTTCTAAATGAAAAGTCTGTTCATTTTCATAATAATGCAGAGGGTTGATGCCAGAATAGTTTATAATTCAGTGATCTCTTAAAATATTCAACCTTTCCTTTACAAGAACATTAGTTGTAAAGTACTTTTTTTTGGAAGTACTCTTGAAATGGCTGCATTTAGAGAATCAAGAGTGTCTCAAATCCATTCACAATCATGCAAATATTGCACTGCTGAAATTTCTGGTTGTGTTGGCATACCAGAAAGAATGCCATGTTGATGTTTGGGTTTTTTTTTTTTTTTTTAATATAAATAAGTTGTAGTGACTTTGAAGCCAAATTCAATCAATTTTTCCAGGTTAGTTTTTAAAAATAATCCTTGAGGAATAATACATGCTACATGGCTGCTTTTCATTTTGACAGTTCTGCAGTCCATAATTATGATAGATATTCAGTTGCTGAAGAATAACCCTGTGTAGGTTTAACTTTATTTTTCGCTTCAGATTTACTTCTGGATGAAATATTCAAATTTTATATTGATTGAAACTCCTGGGTTCTCAATGGCAGGCTTCTCAGTAGCCAAAAATTATTAAAGGAAAAGGTTTTTGCTGAGGTACAGTACTAATATGAATAGCTACAAAATTCACTTCTTTAAAAGGACACATTTTATAAACATTTGTGTTTTGACCACTAGTCCATGAAATATGGCAACAAGTTCAGCAAATTTTATTATGTGATTTTATCTCTCTAATTCTGTATTCACACAAAACCCCCCACATTTATTACCTTTTCAAATTATAGAGTACATTTCTCTTTACAGATAAGCAGACAGTATATAAAATTAAAGATCTATGAAATTATAAACCTTTGCATTTGTAAAGAATAAAGGACTCCAAAAGGTGTAGTTGCAAACATTTGTATTTTATTGGTTTGACCAAAGATTTATATTCTTCTTCTGTGGCTCTTAACATTTGTTGTCAAGTAGATTGTCAGTCTTGGTTGCTGACTGAGCAGCTTGTTGATGCTTAACCTGTCTGGTGTCTGAAACATATTCCCTAATTTGTGTTGCACTTTTTTACTATGAAACCAGTGTTTAGTTGTTTTTCCATGTGGGCTGGGGCAGCTCTTCATCTACTGGAAGTCTTTTCACATTAAATCTCTATTTTAATCAGGGATCTGGTTTATGTAACATATTTAACTATCAGGACATATCCTGACCTGCATGTTTGCTTTTACAAACCTCTAACAGAAAATGAGAGCCAGTTTCCTTTTTTTAAAATCAGTGAAAACTTTTTTATAAAGCAGAATATTTTTTTGCTATGGATAGCTTATTTAACTTTCCAGCAAGTGTCTCCTCAGTAGCTCATCTGAAATAATAAATCTAAAATTTCAAGTGATCCTGAACCTCTTAGGTGAGATAAAATTCAGAGCACAGCATACCTTGTCATTTTGCTGGTTCCCAGGAGACTGGCTGGGTTTGGCTGCTGGATTTAGCTGGCTGGTGTGTGCATTTGTCCACTTCCTAGAGGCATTCAGATCTGATAAGATTTTTGCAGTTTTTATCCAAAAGGAAAGAGACAAGTATTTTGAACCCACAAGGACTTCAGTTTTACTTTGGAATAGGAATATCAGTTCCTTTACAGGCAGGAATTGCATACATGATATGAAAAAGCAGTTCCTCTTGCATATCAAGTTATGAATCTTACATTACCAGGATTTTATTCTTTCTCAAACTTGCTGCTACGCACACCAGTATAAGCCACTGTACAATAAAAATTCATATCACATCTTTATATGGCTGATCCCTATGCTGATAAGACTGTTTAATATCATCAGCCAACTAAACTAGTTTTGTTTTGGTGGGTACTCATCAAGACAATATTGTTTCCAAGTCTTACATCAAGGGAGAGGATAATCTTCCATTCATTGTGATATTTGGGGTGGTGCTACATGTAGAATTGTAGAAGGAAAATACCCTAGAGAGCTTTCCATTTCAGTGACTTCAATAATGATCAAGTACTTTAAAGTGAAATGCAGTACCTTGAAGGATTATAGCCAATATATAGTTCCCAATAAATCAATCCAAAATTTTGAACCTAGTATATAATGTATGATTAACCTTTACAGTCATCAAACCATACAGTGGCAGTTCAAAACCCATTGACATTGGTTTCCACTTTAGATTAACCAAAATGCTGGATCACAGTTGTATAAGCTTTCTTCATTTCCCCTAGTTTTATTCTGTTTATATTTCATCTTATTTGTTCCAGCTGTGAATGTTTCTGATGGACTGCCCATGAGGTCTTTTATTGTATGGGGTTCAAACTGGCAATGATTAGAGATGAGCCAGCTTGTCTTTACCTGGCTTTGAAATCTGTACTTTGAAATAGTGCTGCACCCCATATCTGCACAAAACATGGTCTCAAGTAAAATTTTAGTAAAACAGTTTCAGCTGTTTAAAAATTTGCTTATTTTTGACTACACATATAATTCATATTTTGTAAAGTTTCTCTAAAAAAGCACTGGTCCATTGAAAATAAGATGACATATATTATTAGAAGTCAAGCATCCTATTTACCATATAAAATTCTGGTTTAGGGCTACCATGAAAATTACTTTATTTCAACTGGGTTTGTAAGGAAACTGAAGTCTAAACACTGATAACCATACAAAAATAAAAACAGAAAGAAAAAAGCTGACCCAAAAAAACAACAAAAAAAAAACCCCAACCATAAAACCAAACCAAAATAACAACAAAAAAACCCCACCCCAGGGTCTCTCCTTAGTGGGCTTATGTAGAGCAGTTTGAAAATATTTTATTATAACTCAAATTAAAAAATACAGTAGGTCATTCTGTTCACATTTTGCCATATAAAAATTGAACACAAACTGTTCAAAAAAACATAGTATGACTTAAGATAATCTCCACAGACTTATTCCTTTACACAGTTATTTTCATTAGATTTATGTTTTTACACTGGGAAAGGATTCTTTATCTGAAAAACACTTTATAAAGATGAAACATTTTGTTTGTATACCATATATAGCCTGGATCATTGCAAACTTCCTGTCCTTAATTGCTTATACAAAATGACTCATGGTGCAAATTGATATTCACAAGTTATTTTGTGCATTAATTTAGATTTTTACTTTCTACAGGCATCTAAAGATTAGATTTATAGGTAGTGCTGAAACACATTTTATTTTGTCTTGAAATCAAGATTGCAACATATTCCCATTTATATATTCCCATTCTGTATGGATTTCAATCTATTGTCATCAGAATGATGGTTTGGGTGTTTTGTGGAGGAGGGTTGTATCTCAGGGTATTAGTTTGATTAAATACAATACATAGACAAAAGACAAAATCAGTTTTAAGGAGTTTTATGACTAACAGTGTTTTCCCAAGTGTTAAAAACAGCACATGGAAATCTGTAGGGCTAAGTTCTTACATGGGGGTTTTAACTAATTTTAATTTTTAAAAAAACTTGGAGCACAATAGAAAAAAAATAGCAATTTTCTCCTTGGAAATGGTTTTGGTGCTGTCAAAGTAACTTTTCATTAGAAAATGAAAATGTCATTTTCTTCAACATCTGTGTTTGGATTAAAGTCTGAAATTTTAATTTTGTCAAGGAGGAAATTTTTTGTGAGGAATAAAAAAAAACCCCAAACATTTCAACTGACTATAATATATAATATATGCAGAATATATATAGGTACACATGCAGGAATACAGAGCCAGCATCTCCACTGGTGTAAAATATCTAAGTGTCTCTGAAGTCACAACTTGCCTAACTAACATCAGCTGTGAATCTCACCTAAGAAAGAAATTTTTGCTGATCCCATATTCACCTCTCTGTGGAATGCTGGAGCAGGTTTCTGAGCAACATGGTTTTGATAGAAAAGGGATAAATATAGTAGTGTAGGGAACTACAGAGCTAACCTTCTGAATACACCAGTGGCAAGAAACAGAGGTATGGCTGTAACAGTACTTAACAATGGAGTCTTGAATGGAAAGTCTAGCTTGTCTGTTGGAAAGCTGCTAAAATTCTTTCCAGGTCTTCAGGAAAATTGTGTTTGCAATGTAATTCTTTAAGACTACTTAAGACTAAGACCACTTAAAATGATAATGACTCTTTCAGGTCTCAGGGTAGAGCCTTCAATGTACTGGTTACTGATCAATGTGGCAGGTTTATTTGAGTGAGCAGTTCCAGAGATGTGTTTTGTAGGTGGTACTCGTTTCACTTCTAAAGCCTTTCACAATTACATAGATAAAAGATGCCTCTACAGCACAGTAAGAGTAAATGCGGTATTTTCAGGCAAGCACACAAAATTCAGCTGTGCTGATGACTCTGAACTTCCATGTTAGCATGAAAGCTCCCTGTTGATGTTCATTGGTACCCAAATTTGTAAAGCTGTACCTTAATGTGTTTTAGTATCTAACTGCATATTTCTATGTAGCAGCCTTTCAGAATTATACTGAACAATGCTATTAAGCAGTACTACACAAGAAATGTAGTGCACAGTATTTCAGAACCTAATCTGATTAATTTTCATTTTCTAGTAACATTAGAGAATATGCCATTTTGCCAAGGGCAACTCACACTTCTGTATTTCACTTTCTTTGGTATATTCTGGGCTCTTTACTGTTGTTTTTAAAACTTCTATTGAGGTGTATCCTTCAAGTAAGGACTGCAGAATTTAATGATGAAAAGTCTCATCTGACAGGGAGCAGGTACTCTTCTTTTCCAGTGCTTGCTCCAGGCCACCTCAAATGATTGAATCTTACAATTTGTCTTAAGAGAACTCTCACTATGACATCTATGTTTAAGATATGTGGGTGGAGCAGGGGGGAGGTCAGGGAGGGAAAATCTGTGCTTGTATGTAACTTCAGGTGGATGAAGTTGGACTGAATGTACGTAAAATTTGGAAAGCTCCCCCACTAACCTACCAGGAAATACATATATCAATCCCTGATTTCTTATGCTGACCTTTGTAAAGTACAGCACTTGCTTCTACTTACAATTTGGTTCCAGAGAAGAAATTAATTGTGACCTAAAGAAGTCCTTGCTTACAACATTTGGAGGTTCACTTCTTGCACTCACTTGTGAACTCTCAAATTCAGAGAAATGCCACTGACTTCACTGGGTTTACAGAAGATTTGTGTGCTTTCTCAAAGATCAGAATCAGGCGTCAAGGTTCTTTTGGTCCTACAGACCTATATTCTTCATCTTTCCTGAGTCACAGAACCCGCTCTACTTTGTTGCAAAGCACAAAAGTAGTAGTGATTCTCCTTCAGTATATAATTTGGTTATCTGAGTTAAAAGTGGAGATACTTCAGGCAAGAAGCTATCAATGCCTCTGTGAAGCATTTAAACATTGAAATCTTTGAAAAACTTCTGCTACACGTTGCTTAGAATGGTTTAGGATATAATTACAAGAATGACAGATCTCAGTGTTAAGCCCATTTTTTGTTCTGCTTTTGTGTGGGAAGGCAAACTGAACACCAAACTAGTCTGGCTGAGGACTTCTGAAACCTCTTTAGTTAATTTTGTTCTCTCAAATTAGAAATGTCACTCCCTCTCCTTGCAAGGTGCTCAAGGCAGATGGTCATCCTTCCTGTCTGAATGGTGATGGGCTTTCTCCAGGCTGGTGAGAATGTTGTTCCGCAGGACCATCCAGTCAAGGAGGACACGTGAAGGGACCTTCCACCATTCTCTTCTAAGACAAAGCTTAGCAAGTAAGTACAACAGAATGCAAGTCGGGTCAATTTAAGAATTCAGCAGAGAGGCTTCTGCTGTACCGAGCAGATCGGAACTTGAGCTCATGGTAACATTGCACAAAGCTGTGGTAGATGAAAGTGATTGGCAGGGCTAATAAAACGATGCCACTAACCACACAAATTCCTCCGAGAATCCTTCCTGGTACAGTGATGGGACACATGTCACCGTAACCAACCGTGGTCATCGAGATGATCACCCACCAACAAGCAGCAGGAATGCTGGCATAATCCTTATTCTTTGTTCCCAAGTCCAGCCCATTTTCAAGAAGCTGTGAAAGTGCACTGAAAATTGCCATAGCAACACAGATAAAGACAAGTAGCATCACCATCTCTCTGTAACAACGCTTCAGAGTCAGACCAAGTGTTTGAAGGCCAATGAAATGACGGGCCAGTTTAATCACCCAAAAAATTCTCATCATTCTTAAGACCCTCAAGGTGACTCCAGCCCTCTGAAGCTGTGAATTTTCCCCTGTGAAAACTGTCATTAGGACAGAGATGTAGTAAGGAGTAATTGCCAGCAAATCAATGATGTTGAGAGGTCTTCTGACAAACTCACACTTGTTTTTGGAGACGATGAACCTCACAATACATTCTGCAGTGAACCAGCCAATGCAGATAGCTTCAATTATCCTGCCAAAAGAAACAAAGGACAGCATTTATGCTCTGTGCAAAGGCTTCAGGGGATGGTGGGTTTGTTAACAGATATTACCAGTGACACTTAGACTTTCACAGACAACAAACAGAAAGCCATGCCATCCTTATCCTGCACCTGGCACTGGATTTCAGCAATTAACCTGAGGATCTAGTTGGAGTTTAAACTGATAATTGCTAAGAACTCACTCACTGATCATTTTCTTTGAATTACGGATTGCTACTAGTCATTGTGCTGGGGAAATATGCCTAAAAAACCTGGAATCTACCAGGAAACGGTAGGACACCAGTGCCAGTATGCAACCTTATCTAGAACACATGGGTTTGTGGAGTTTTTTGTTCATTGAGTTTTGGGAGGTTTTTTTTTTACTTTTTGTTTATTTAATATAATGTGTGAGGCCTGGTCCACTTGGGAATGCCAAGGGTTGTAGATCAGTGAACTATCTGGTTATGAACACTAATGTATAGAACCAGACTGCTAAACTAAAATGGAAGTGCAGATGGAGCAGGCAGAAATCAGTATTTGCATTGGATAATTCATGCACAAATTAGTTCTTTAGGAACCAGTTTAAACCAATCTGTCTGATCTGCATCCCAAACAGGGGCTTACCTGGAACTACATTCAGAAGTATTATAGGTATTGCTACTAAATACAGATGGTATTCTATTTTTCATCACTGGGTACACAAAGTAGTAAGCTTGTGTCCTTCCATTTACCTCTGTGCTCTGCATTACTGAATTTTTGCTTTTGCTTTAAATTTAACTGCGCCTAAACTACATTGCAGCAAAAATGTCAAGGTAACCAAATGTTAAGGTAATAGGCAAGATCATCTTCTTGCCAGATGTAGAAGAAATCCTGGAAGGAGATTTCAATATGTTCTTAAATATTTTCAGGTCCCAGTGGACTGAATGAGACTTTAGAATACCTCAACTTGAAACCAGTAGAAGATAGAAAGGAAGATTAAAATGTTGCTCAGAGATTATTTAGTAACTTCTGTGCATGTGGTCACAAATCTCCCTAAGATTTCAGGCTGTGCTCACTTCTTTAATACATGAGGGAATGGAAGCTAATCTTTCCCCCATTCCTCCATTTATCTTTTTCACCAGCACTTTGAGCAAAGAAAAAGCCCATCACTGATGCCTTCTCAACAGCTCTGAAACCAAATTGGTTTGAGATCAGAATTCAAAAATACTGCCAGGAAATACACCCAGAGCTTTTTATCTACTGCAAAGACTCTAACAAGGTAGTATCTGTTGAAACATAATGATTTGCAAGTGATAATCCAACTGTCATTTCAAAGCTAAAATTTTTCTTCCCTAACATATCTGCATAATTTTTTACCGGTTCTGAAATCTATTGTTATTGTTAAGACAGTGGCCTGTTAGAAAGACAGTGTTCTTCTCTAACTGATGTAATTACAGACTCTATAAACTAACTTTTTCATAGAAGTTTTACACACTACAATTTTTTTTTTATTAATTTAATTTTTTTCATTCATTCTGTCTAGTTTTAAGCTAAAATTGGAAGAAACAATAATAGTCGCTTGATGTAAAGTCATTATGTACATTGTAATTTTAGCTACAATAAATTTAAATGAACATTAATTAAATTAATTCACATATAAAAATTGACCATGGTTCTGTTCTGGACCATAAGTTCTGTTAGCCAGTGGTCTTTCTTCATGAAGGGCTTGTAGAATACTAGCTCATGTTGGACCTTTTGCTGGAAAGACCTTTGGAATTCAAAACCAGTTTGCTCCTAAGAATTAGGTGTTCTCTTAAAAATTAAGCTTTTGGTAAACTTTCTTTATGTTTGAAAAAAATCATGAAAAAAGGCTTAATAGGTAAGTTTACTTAAATCCTTTTTACATATGGTGAGGAAATACCTAACACTTTCCCCAGTAAAATCAAACAGCAAGATCATGGTAATGGACAAACTGATGAAGTCTGAATGTTCTTGTATGTTGGCCAGTTGAGATCTCATGTAATGATTAAGAGAAAAATTGTATCTGGATAGAAAACTGCAGCCAGGTATATTCAACAATTCCAACAGACTGTTTCTTTACATTTTATGAGATTTCTCTGGTGGTGTTGTCTGTATCCTATGATATGAAGCATTTAAAGGAAAAAATTTGTATTTATACAATTTAAAGCTTTTTCACTTGGTATTTCCTCCTGATGCCCTGATAATGTTGGAAAGGTGACTCCTCCATCTTGTCACCCTTTAGACAGGTGATCTCTGCCTTGAGCTTTAAGGAAGTAAGGTCCTGATCATTGTGATACAGTAGAAATTTTCTTTACGAATCAACATTGATTCAGTGGTCATATAACTTTGGGGAATAGCAGTATAAGTAAATGTCCATGAAATATGATCAATCCATTGTTTTACTGTGGCAGTTCCTAGGACAAGAAAGACTGTAAATCAGTTATACTTCAGTAGGAAGGATGGGAGAAGTATTTTATTGTAGGATGGATTTGAAGCGAGCTAAGGAACGTCGTTGATGCAAAAATGACAAAGCAAGATCAAGGCAGTGGGGGATAGGTTAATGCCAGTCCATTATAACTTGCGCTCCCATTTCTCCATTTTGCATCCATCCTTCTTCCTCCTGGCTTGGGTGAAGATAATGAAGAAGGGTGTCCCTTATTTTTTTTCCTTCCTCAACTTTTCAGCCATCAGTGAAACATTTTTCAGTTTTCCTCTCTTGTCACTCCTTTTCTGCCTGTGTAGATGGATTTTGGCAGTACTGGTGAATCACACAAAAATGAGTGCTTTGGTGAGAAAAAACTAGAAACCTCTGGCATGTTGGGAAATCTGGAGTGCTACATTCCACATTTCCACTTTCAGATCAAGTCTCCCTCTCCTTGGAGTGACTTATCTTTACAGCTAACCTTATTAGAGGATAAATAACATCTAATAAGGAAAGCAATTTTAACAGTCCTTAAGAGAACTTAACAAAGTATGAAGTTAGAGCCAAGTAAAAGGCATGTACTCAGAAGACTAAAGTACCTGTATTTTTCATAATCAATTCTTAACATATTTTCTGCATATTCACAAGTCAGACTACTTTTATTGCCTGTGTTTGGAATAATGCTGTATTTAAATCTATAGCTATGTAATTAAATAGTGACTTCATTTGGTAAAAATATAGTAGCTATTTTATAAACTTCCACCACAATTTTTGGGTTTTTTCACTTTTAAAAAAGCTGGTATCCAAAAAAGAGAGGGGTAGTTAAAAAGAAAGTCATGAAGTGTTTCATTGAAGATTCCCCAAAAAATTTATAAATAATCAGAGAAAATACTAAATCCTAGTTTTTATTCAGTCACAGGCTATTTCTGCTCAAACATACTGCTCATTGTCCCAGACCTAAGCACATGAAAGTAGGTTTTTCTCCTAAAATTTTAAGCCGCTTGGTACTTAACAGTCTTTCAAGATTGCTCTAATGAGTCTTTTGTCCATAAAGGGAAAATCAAGCCTTTGCAAGCCTCATTCCTGCTGTACTCTCCTCACTGTTCAGTTTTCTATTCCATATGATAACTTTCTCTCAGAATAAGCTCCTTTATGTACAATGAGTTAAACCATTTCAGAAATCATTTTTTTCAATCACTAACAAGATTAGTTTGCTATTACTAAAAGATAAAATCCTATTGTAACTATTTTAGAATTGTTTCAACTTAGCAATATTCTTTGCCTCAGCTTGCAAATTCATATACTTTCATTATCCCCTGGTGAGTTGGTTGAAATTGAGCCAAAATATTCCTTAGTTGCACTATTATCTATTAAGCTTGTAAATAAAACATACACAGCAACAGGACACATGAGGAAAACAGATGATATGATTAAAGACAGTATATGACAGGATTAAAGTCTGTCAGCACTGATTTGTTAAATTGTTGCTAAAGCCTATTTCCACATAAAGCACATTAAACCTGAAAAACGTCCAAGGAGTAGCCAGAATGATCACTTTCCTGCTCAGGAAGACTCCTAAGTGATTTCAGCAAATGTTCAGGGGGTTTTTATCCTTTTGAAATCAAGGGTTTCCTTCTCACTACAAACTGTGGAGTAAAGGCCACAAAACAGCTAGTTTCCCTGAATTAAAAACCCTGCTGGCTCTTTTTTTCCATTCTGTCCCTGCTTTGCTAGAAATTATATGTTGTCACACATTAAACTCTGGTGCTTTTTGTGGGAGGCTGTAATGACCCAGCACTCGCCAGGGAAGGGGCAAATGCCTTTCAGAGCTCAAAGGGGAGACCTGGATATGAACATCTTGAGCCCTGAGATCCTCAGCATCTTTTCCATATAGGTTGAACATGACTGGCACCTAGTCCTGGTGAGTTAAGGCTCTGCTGTGCCCAGGCAGTCATATATATCTGTTCTTTATTTCACCCCTATTTTTCAAAGAGCTGGTAAATTCAATAGAAGAATCTATGTCTGTGTTTTTGACCTAGGTCTGTAGCTCCATCCTTTACCTTCATCCAACTGTTTTAACCTAGCAAAAATGTGGTGTTCAAGTTAGATCTTGTCCAGGAAAGGAGTTCTTACTGGTTTTTCAACAGGTGTTGAACATTCAGGTGTTCTGAAATTCCACCACCATAAAGGAATAATAATTTTTGTATGTCTGAAATTCAAATGAAATTTTTTAGGCTGATATTTTGCAGAGATTAAAAAAAGCCCACTGGCACTTGATGAGAGATGCTGTTTGGTGAAACTACTGTGTTTATTTGCTTTTGGTTAAGAACACAGTAATCATGTAGGCTTGATAAGTCAGTGATTATTTCAGTACCAGCTTAATCACGATCATTAAGTGGAAGGGGACAACAGTCTCTTCTTAGTGCTAACAAGCTACTCGTATTTAGCACTAGAAAAATAGTTTGAAGGCAGGTAGATAGAATTGTGCTGGCAGTAAGTCAAGCAGCTTCAAATGATTTCCCATTACAGGCTTGAGGAGCTCTCCCTAGAAGATTACGCTCACAATCAGCACATGGACAGGTCCCTGAGCAGAGACTCACAGCATGCAGCTGCTGGCACAGTTCAGAGGACAGCAAAGATGACTTGAAATTGCCAGAAGCAACAGAAGGCATTCCTGCTGTCTGCTCCTAAACTCTGCAAATCTAATGCAAATCTTTAGCTCTGATAAGTGGAACTTGCCAAGGCAGGGAAGGGAGCAAAAATCTTAAAATGAAACAAATTTAATAACTCATCCCTCATCCTGAGAACAGACCTGGGAAAGGCAATCCCTCTGCAATCAGGGAATTATATTTCAGTGTCTGAAATATCTCTGAAATTCTTAGGTCAGCTTTCCCATCCCTCTCTCCTTGAAAAAAGCTTACTCGTGGAGTTCTCTGTTGCCCTCTAAAGGGTGTTATCCCAAAGGATCAGAAGTAGCCATAGGCTGTTCATCCTTTGCGAGTATTGTCACCATGAAAATGCAAAAAAATGTCATGGTTTCTGAGGAAAGCTTGATGGACTCAATTCCTCTTCTGCTGAAGAGGTGTTCATACAAGAAAAACAAGCACTGCTGATATTAGCTGGCAGCCCCAGTAACTCTCACTGCAAACCTCATTAAAGAGGCTGATTTTGTAAATTCCAAAGTGAGGTTTCGCTTGTTGATGTCCAGGTAAGCTGGAGACACACTGCTGGTAAGCTGCTTTCTCTACAGCTGTCCAAAGCAGTTCTGGGAATGGTTACCATGGGAGGCAGCCACAGAAATTATCCATGTGGCACCTTTCTGACATAAGGTATTGAGGCAAGGGCAGGGGGGCTTTATTGTGAGAGACTGAAAATGTCAGAGTTGCTGGGTTTTGTGAGGTTGTTTTCACCTCACCTCAGTGGCTTATGCTGAGCTGAATAATCAGTTACATCCAAATCTGCAGCCTAAGGATTTCTAGATTCACCCATTCAATTTTCACTCCTAAAACTTTTCAAAATACATTTTTGGAATAATCTAAAATCTTCATACTAGTAATTACAGTGTTATGCAAGTTAAAACTTTCTTGTGTAGAGCATTAATGTAAAAATTTATCTTGGGAAAACATTTTAAATTATTGTATTACTAAGTTAGATAGAATTTCTTTATTTTGATGAGGAACATTTTTTAATAAACAAAAATAGAATTTGGTTTCAAACTTTTAAATATGTCAGAAACAAGTGGACAGATTTTTAAAAGCCTTTTCATCTAAGAGGGACAGTATTGCCAGAGTATGCAATCCCAGACACTATGTGATTTCTGTGGTCAGACTTTCAAATAAGCCACTTAGCTACTTATGTTTTGCAAACCAAACCAATTTTAAATGAAACAACTACAAGAAAATAAAATATAAAAAACAATGGTAAATAAAGTCAGATCAGAACTGGGTATGTTAGGTCCAATCCTATGTCATGTGTGAGCAGTGGCAACTAAACTGGACCGCTGACTTAAAAACAACTGTAGCTAACACACGTTCTTTTCCAGCTACAACAGGCTTTTTAGCAGTGATGCAGCATATGCAAAAAAGAGAGGAGTGGCTTCACCTTGGTGGTCACCTCTGGACAGAGAAGCACGCATTTGTATTTGTTTTCCATGTGTTTGATCCAGATTGGGATCAGTTCTTGGGCAGTGAGAGCACATGGGTGAAGGCACTAATGAGCTGAAGCAGTCTGTGCTGGTGCTTGTATGCGACAGACTCTTGCGAGATGGGTAGAAACTGTTCAGCTGCAACTTTTAGTTATCTCTATTTTTTGGTTGCAATACCATGGAGTACTACAGCTGGTACTGGAGAAACTCACCCCATCATTGGTAGTTGTCCTTCTGCTTCTAAAAGCAGCCTCCACTGCCCTGGGAGCTGTTTGGCTATACTGTACTTTACAAGTATTTAGGACCTTATCCTTCTAACACTTGGTATACAATATGCAATCGTTCAGAAGCATAAAATTATTATCTTGAGAGCAAAGGCACTATGAAAGAAAAAGTACACGTCGTATGCCATGTTCCTCTGCAAGCTGAACTCTTTCAATGAGAGAAAACTTGTTGATTCTCACACCATGAAGATGTAACAAAGACATGCCTGATGTGGTTAATGCTATCATAGAGTTGCATCTATTTTCCTGTGCCTCTTGGGAGTATCTCAGCAATTTGCTGCTGTACAAAGAGGTCACCCACAGCATCTACTCTTTGAAATAACCTTGCAAAGCTTCTGTAAGGCTTTTTAAATGGAAGAACCTTTAGGAGCAACTTCTGACATATCTGAATCTAAGCAGGAATCAACAGCTTCTCAAACTGCATCTGTTTTCTTTTTGTTCATACAATTAATCCTTTGGCACAACTACAATAAGAAATACAGGTGCAGTTTTCCATTAAGCTAATGGAAACTATGAAAATACTTTCCAAGGAATTAATCTGGCTACTAAGATATAATATATCACATTCCAATTAACTCTATGGTAAAAGATGATGATTTCATAATGACAAGGCTGCAATTTCACTGTAGTTCCCTTTTAGCAGAGCAGGAGCTGAAAACTTTTTTGTTGAATATCCTGTCTGTTTCAAAAGAAGGGAGAAGCTAGCGAATACCAGAAATGTTTACTTCTTTTTTTATATGTCAGTCTTATTTATGGGAGAAATTCAACCAGACTGGTCTCAATTTTGTTCTCTAGGGAACAGGGGAGAGGAAGAAGGAGAGGGAACAGAAGAGTGGGTGCAGTGATACTGGAGTGAGCAGAGTTGCATTCATGTAACCCCAATCTGAGGTTACAAGAAAATGGAAAAGGTTTTGTTCTTACTAATAAGGTTCGGGATTAAGCCATTTACTCGGTTCTCTGTTTTCTTCAACTGTTTTGCAACGTTTATTATGCTTACATATATTTTATCTAAAGGAAATGTAAACATCTGTCACATTCATACACTGGGGTGCTTGAATGATGCAAGAGCTCGGTGTGCAGTTTGATCATCTCCTGTGTTCCCCACATAGAGAATCTGAGATGGAGAGGGGCGGGGGGGCAGTGCTGTTCCCACATACAAGATTTTACCAGAGCAGAATCGTAACAGGCACTGGATCTGCTCCAGCAGCAGGACCTGTACGAATACACGCAGAGTATTTACAGGATTGGTCTTTTCCCAGGAAAAGACAGCAGAATTGCTTTCTTTTGGGAGGTTATTTTCCTGGTTTTTTTTCCCCCCACACTCGGCCTAAATTGATTTTCCGAGTGCCTGAAGTTTTCTATGTGGTCCCGTGTCACCTTAGAGGGGGCAGTAAGAGCTCCACGATCCCGCACGGAAGGAGGCACCCTCAGTGCGAGCAGGAGCTGTATCCCGCCGGCCCCGCTCCGCTCCCAGCTCCAGCCCCGGCCCGCCGGCAGCGCGCCCGCTCCGGGCATCCCCGCGCTCGGGGCCACGGGCGCTCGGCGGGAGCCGCAGCTGCGGAGCAGCGCCGCTCCCCCGACACCCCGACCGACAGCCCTGCCCGGGCACCGGCTCAGGGCCGCCGTCTCAAGGCGCGCAGACGATCTCCGCCGGCGGCGGCGACAGCCACGGACCGTCAAGACAAGGGGCGGGAAGGACACACTGGACGGGACACACGGGGACCGGACAGCGGGAAAATAAAGCATCCTCCTACCCTGAGGGCTCCCTCACTGACTCTGCTGTGTACCTGCTCTGCTCCTCCACGCTGCGATTCTCCGGCGCCCGCCACTCGGGCAGGGTGCTGGCGCACAGCACCACCATGGACACGATGACGAAGAGGATGGAGACGGTGGCCAGGACCTGGGCGGCCACGGAAGACGTGGGCTCCTCAAAAGTCCTCCTCATCCTCTCGAGCCACTTGCCGCCCTCGGCTGCCGGTGGCCGCCGGCCCTTGCCCTCGGGGCCGCCCTTCGGCTCCTCCGCCGAGTAGTACGTGCACGTCTCGGACATGCGGTCGTCGAGGCGGCGCTGGCAGCAGTAGTCGAGGTGGGAGCCCTCCAGCCCCCAGTAGATCATCTCGTTGTAGAAAGAGAGCTCGCACATGTGCGGCACGAAGCGCAGGTGGCCGTGCCGCACGTAGAGCATGATGAAGCCGAAGGCCTCCGAGTGCCGGTCGAAGAAGTACTCGTTCCGCTCCCGGTCGTAGTCGTCGCACACCTCCAGAACGTCCTGCTCCGAGAGGCAGCCGTGCAGGCGGCTCACCCGGCGCAGCGGGAAATCCTTCAGCACCTCCCGGGAGAAGGAGTACCGGGTGCCCCCGACGTTCAACACCACCGAGGGACCGCGGCCAAAGTTCATGGCTTGGGCGGGACGGAGGAGGGGAACGGCGGGCAGGGCAGGGCGGCGAGGCGGGGGGCAGCGCGGGCGGCAGCGGCTGCCCCGGCTCCGGCTCTGCGCGCACCGCTGGCGGCTCCCGCTCGGCGACGGGGCGGGCGGCGGGCGGGGAGGGAGGCAGGGAGGGAGGGACGGCTGGAGAGACGCCGCCGCGGGCGCCCCAGCGGCCGCGCAGGAGCGGAGCGGAGCGTCCCCCGGCGATGCCGCTCGCAGGTGCGGGCGCGGCTCAGCTCCGGCGGGCGGACGCCTCCGCGGGGCCCCGCCGGGGCGGGGGCGGGGCCGCGGGCATGGCGGGGCCGGGGAGCTCCGTGCCCGGCGCCGCTCCGCTGCGCTCCGCCGGTGCCGGTGCCGGCTGGAAGGCGAGCGAGGGGCGGTGCGGCGACGGCGGGGTGGGGACACGCCTCCTCCCCCGCCCGCGCACATGGAGCGGAGCAGAGCCGAGCGGGGCTGCCGCGGGGTTCCCGCTGCGCTCAGCCCTCCGGGGACCTTCCCGGCAGAGGGTTTCGGCACAGCGCGGGGACTCGTCCCCGCCAGCTCCGCTCTCCGCCCCGCCAAGCGGCACTTGCTCGAAGTTGTCCACCAAACGCAAGTAACACTTTGTGGGCGTTTTTTCCCCCCTCTCAAAAAAAGCTGGAAGTGAAGCGTCTGAGCACCGTGCGGCTCGCTCTCTGTTCGCGGCAGCCGACGGCCAGCGCCTGTCTCTCCCAGCTCGTGTGTTCTGCTGGGGCAGCGGGCGCTCCCGGCTCCCGGTGCGCGGCAGGGCAGGGCGGCGGCGGGCGGCCGTGGCTTCCCTGCAGCTCGCAGGTTCCTTGTCACAGCCCGTCCGCCCCGGCGCTCTGCCGTGCACATCTGGATTGGGACACTCTTTTCTTTTTCCTCCTCAGATAGTGTATGGACGCCAAGAAGAGCCAGGTTCGTTAGGCAGAGTCTACTTCCCTGCTTCTGCCCATCCCCGTCTCAGGTCTCAGCTCCTGCAGCTTCCTGTCTTCTTGTGTCCTGCACCTGTTCACAAGATTAAAGCAATTATTAGCTGCCACCACCCTGTCTGCACTCTAAAGCTTTGATTTCATTTGGCGGCATTAACGCCAGGGAGTTAATTTCCACTACTGATGGTTTTTCTGATTCATTTTTACCGGAGTCTGACACTTCTCCAAACTAAGATGTTTTCTAGGCTCATTAACATCTGGATTAGATGCTTCCAGGTTATCAGGAGAAAGGGCAGGTGAGTGTATCTTTTCCAAACCGATGCCAAAGATTTGTTACTCAAGTGCTGTGTCTTTGAAAGCGTATCCAGGTTAAACCAGTGTTTCACCATCCCCGTTCTTTGTCGCTCTAGATATATGCACTTTATGGGTTGTTCTTGCTGCCATGTTACTTCATCAGCTGAAATTTCTAAGGCATATTTAGGTGTGTGAAAATAAATGAATAGTCTTCTAATTGTGTTGTAAAAATCGGGGTTTTTTTTAAGGAGAATGATATTAAGCGCTACTATTTTTAAGCCTATCTGTAATCTCTAAAAAGCACTTCTAGAGAGATTCTAAGGAATATCCGCGTTCCCACCAAGAGAATCCCGCGGTGTCTGGCTGCTGTGCAGTGCGACCACGAGAGGGCGCGGTTAGTCATTGTTCCCGGCTTGTTTCCCGGTTTTCACAAGAAAACCACCCAAACCCCAAAAATGTTGTCGAGTACACACGCCAGGGTGTTGTTTCACAGTAGGGTCATTTATGATCTCTGCTTAGTCATGCTGATGTCTGTTTTCACACAGCTGGAAAGGTTTTTCCTTCCAGCAGCTGCCTTCCTAAAACCATCAAATCATTTCCATTGGAAAAGACCTCTAAGATCATCGACTCCTACCATTAACCCAGCATTGCCAATTCCACCACTAAACCACCTCCGTAAGCACCACGTATACACATATTTGCAATATCTCCAGGGATGGTGATTCAACCACTTCCCTGGTACAGTTAATGTATTGGTCTGCTTGCTAATTTTACAAACAGCAAACACTATTTTAAACTTCTTCTCCCTTCTTTGATATATACCTTCTGTATTTCATTCTTTCAGGAGCAACCACTAGCAAATCTGCTTAAAAAATTAAATAGAAAAACCTGACTAGAACTCTGACAGTGCTAATGAGTTATCCAGGTGCTTTTGACTTTGCAATTTGTCAGGCTTCCTGCTCCAAATGTTCTAACCATCCCTCATAGGGAGCTTGCAGAGGAAGAGAGCAGAGCACAAATGACACAGCTTGAAGACACAAATTTACTAACTGTGTTGAAATATTGGTTGGAGTGCATGTTCTAGAAACTATTTGAAGATGAGCTTTATGTGCTGTGTTCAGAAGCTGTCTGGCAGAACAGGTAAAGTGCTGGCCTCGCAAGATTTTATCTTTAAAGTACATTGCTTGATGAGGCATTGTGGGTTGATTTGATACCTATTCCTATTTCTGGTTTTCAGTTTCTTTTAAATGTAGAATATAATTATCTCTTCTTTCAGAATTACATTGTCAAATATTCAATATAAGCAATGCTAACCTGGAAACACTGATGTTTTCTTTTCCTCTGTAGTTTGACATGTTCAACTTCAGTTATTTTAGTTACAAGTACTGACTTCCAATTGAGGGGATTTGTCCTAGTGAGTTGGTCTCGACAGCTGTAAAGTACATCTTCTCAGAACAGAAGCAGCAATTTACCAGGAACAAAACCTCATTTAGATTTTAGACAGAATTTGCAGTTTTTGAGTAAATGTTCTGATTTCTTTCATTTTGAGATTGGTTACCCTGCTGGAGTTGTGAAATAGCAGATTTGTTGTTGTTCTACATCTACCTAATTTTCCAGGAAACTTCCTGGAAAAAAGAAAAAAGTGTATTTTTTCTTTTTTTTGTGGTGGTGGTGTTTAATTTTGTGACTGAATGTCTCTAGAAATTTGAAGAAACACGATGGAGATGCAAAACACTGAAGACTTTGTATGACCATAAGCAAAGCGTTTAGTAATACATAAAGAGAAAGATCTTTTTAAAAGCAATTCTGGAACAAAAAGTGTGTTCAAAAGTTCCATCTATCCTGATTGAAAGAATGGTACATAACTGGTGAAAAAACCAGGTGATCAAATAAATCCATTGAGGTCAACACAGAAATTAGCAAAGAGTATTCAGCCTGTTTGTTAAATGTTAAAGTACAAGGCATAAAGGGAAACTTTAGAAGGACTAAGTAGGCTAATGATCTAAAATATAAAAAAGACCTCTTTCAAGTAGTTGGGTTCAGATTGTTGTGGTGTTGGTTTGTTCTTGGTTTGGTTTGAGTTTTTAGGTTCTGGATATACTGCTGGGATGTGGAATCAAAGCAATTACAGTTTTCCTGGTGTTAGAGTTGTTATCATTTGCTGCTCAGGAGGAACCTCACAATTAATAGTAATTATGTAAAACTAGATTTCTTTGTGTCAACATTTATTTTCATGGCTTGCACTGTGCTATTGCATCCTAGGGGTATTTAATGAACTTGAAATATTTTCTACAGCTTCTAAATCTTTCTAGCTCCATGCTGAGACCATTGCTCTGTGTTCTGAGTGTAGCCCTATGCTTGCTTTTAGAAAAGACTTTTACTTGCATTTTGTGTGGTATATTTTGATAGCAGGCATTTTTCATAACTTGGGGATGAAATTCTGTTCCTACTGAGGTAGCTACTGAATGCTGTTGACTTCAATGCAAGCAAAATTGGCTTTTAGTGGGTTGTCTTGTCAGGAATCTTGATTATTTTTATGACTACAACATGTAGGAACTCTAGTTGTGGAGCGGGTTGCCATGATGATAGACTTGTAAACACAGAACAGAAAATCTTCCTGGCTAGGGAGAATATAGTGTATAACATGTAAAATTGTGGGGGGAAAACCCCAATCTTTTTGGTAATAAACATACTGCCACATTTAGCCATCTTTCTCTTAATTATTTGGAAAGGCAATATGTAAAGAACAGAACAAATGCTTCAAAATGTTCTGCATGCACAGATGGACTATGGTTTGCATTTATATTTTGTTTAGGGCTTGGGGAAAAATGGTTTCAAATAGATTTTTTTTTTTTTTATCTCACTTCTCTGCACCGAAACCCTTCTCCTTCAGTCTGGTTTGTGGGCTACATAGAAAACCTTTCAAGAGTTCAGCCTATTGCCACATATAATTACCAAACAAACAGTCTGATGACAGATGCAGGATTGTCAGTGGCACCTGACATGAGAGTTCAAGTTCCCCTGTCACTGAGGCACTTATAAAAATCTGAATAATTTTGAGTATAAGTGTTTCTAAAAGTGGATGAATGACATTTAGTAGGGAGCTGGGTATTCACATATATATACATGTGCACAGAATACAATCTGTAATTGACATTTATAATGAGACTACATGAAACGTGATCACAGTTTAAGAAATTTGGCTGTGAACAATTAAGATTTGATACTGGGGACATGATGTATTTGTAGGTCAGACTGTGAGCTTTTTTTTCAATGTGAGAGACAACTGCCTTTTCTGTTTTCCTTCACCTCCATGTTGAGAAAACTCTCAGCACATCTTCTTGTTCCCCATCCTGGGCTAATTACTGAAGTCTATTACATTTTCTGTGATCATATTGAATCAAATGAAGCCCTTTTGGACAGGGTTACTAACTGGGGGAGGTAAACTAGTTTGTTACAGCTGAACTCCAAGCAAGCAGATAGAAAGCCCAGAGAGGACATTTCTCGCCTGAGGAAGGTGATTAGAAGGAGACTTGCTAATGGATAATTCAAAGGCATGAACTTATCCTCACAGGACAGTACAACACGGGAATGTGTTTTCACACCAGAGAGATTCTTTTCTAAATTCCTGCCAAGGAGAAGGGAAACAGCCTGAAGAGAAGATGGAGTGGAATACTGGGATTTGGAGAAGCCATGTATGTGGGTGAATCCAAAGTATGCTCTCAGAATAGGAAGAAAACTGGTCCAGCTAAAATATAAGCATTGTCACAATCTTACCCCATTCTTTTTGGACTAGCTAACATAAGAGCTACTGCTGTGCCTTTTTTGTGGTTTGGGGTGTTTTTCCCACTTGCATCTTCAGCAAAGGCCATGAGCTCAGTTCACTTACCTAAACATACAGGAGTTAATGCCACTTGAGATGCCCTCCACTTCCTCCCTAGTAACTAGCTATAGGGCAGGAGAAAATGTCCCCAGCTTACACCATGGAAGGTTTAGGTTGGATATTAGGGTGCATTTATTCACCAAAAAGGATGCTGAGTATTGGAAAGACTGCCCAGGGAAATGGTTGAGTCACCGTCCCTGGAGATATTGGAAGGATGTGTGGATGTGGCACCTAAGGACATGGTTTTGTGGTAGACTTGGCAGTGCTGGGGTAATGGTTGAGCTTGATCATCTAAGAGGTCTTTTCAAACCTAAATAATGACATGATTCTGTGATTTACCCTATTCTCCACCTGCTGCTCCGGTAGTGCATGAGCCTTTTTTGTCCTGTCTGACAGCCCCTGGATGTCCAGCCTGCCGGACAGGAGACACTTTGTGCCTCAGTTAGGTAACTGACTGGAGCCCTCGGCAACTATTAGGCATTTTTGAAGGACAGGATCAGAAATTGGGAAGCTGTGTTGGTTGGAACTCAGGTCAGGTGCCCTTGTGAGTCACTCATGGCCTTTGGGAAAGGAATTCAAACAACTGGGACGCTGAAATCCTATTGCTGGAGACTTTTGCAGAGCCATTGAAAACAGCACACATAGCTCTGACTGCTTATTTAAAGGAGGTGATAAGCCTGGAGGTCTAATTAGGTGAGTGTAATCACAGTGTCTCACAAGTAGGGTTTTACTGGATCTGTAGAAAAAATATTCAAAGTGAAGTTTCTGGAAATGCTGGTTAATTTCTGTTATTCCTCAGTGAGAAATGCTGTACTTCTTCATTTTAGGTATTTAAATTTTTAGGGGAAGGAAAGGAGAGTTAGAAGTTCTGTCTTGCTATAATGTTGCTCTAAACTTCACACTTCAGAGGAAATACAGTTAAATAAAGCATTTTTGAAAACAGTTTCTTTTTTTTTTTTGTTATGAATAGGGGAAATATTTCCTTCTTCTGCTCTTCACAAATCCAGCATTGTTGGATTTACACTGTCTACTTGATTGTACCAAACTACATTAAGTGAATTAGGTCTTACCTAACACTCAGGCATACAAAATTCGGCCACTTTTACCCCTACATGCAGATATTTATTTCTAAAAAGAATCATTCAGCTTTTTAGGCTTATCATATATGTTCTTTCAGAGGTCCCAGAAACTCTTCCTTTCACTATACTAGTTTATGAAAATTATCAAGCTTGCTAACTTAGATAAATATTTGGATGACTATTTAGAACTGAAAGAGAACGCTCAGGTTCTTAAAATACTAAATCTGAAGTCAAATACTCATCCATTTAAAATTAATAAACTCTTAGTGTAAATCCTTTGATTCTTGGAGTAAATGAGACCAGACATCTTTGCAAAATACCTTTTTTCCCTGAGCCTCTTAGAGCACTGGAGAGCACAGGGGGCTTTTACCCTTTCTCAGGACACAGGCAGACCTGGCTCTGCAGTGCAGCGAGGTGTTAAAACCTTGCCTTTATCAGAGCTTCGGGAACAAGTGGAGCATGGCTCGATTACAGTAACACGAGAGCCAATAAAGCCGCTCTGTCCTGAGCTCGCAGTGCAGGATGTTAAACGGCACCTTGCTCCTCGGGGCTGGGCAGAAATAAGCTAAAGATCACTCACTGCTTTCTGTATTGTCTGCAGTATATTGGAGAGGACTCTGGCTTCCAGCAAATTGGTTATAAAACTGGGCTGCAGGTAGGCAATTGTAGACAGGGCTCTCCAGGTGCTGACATAATCACTGTCAACATCTTAACAAATCACATAGATGTTCCTCAAGTTCACTGGTGCCAGTTAGTGTTTGCTTTCAGGAGCAGCAACTTCTCACCATTTGCATCAAATTACTCTTTCCTAAATGATACAAGAGACTGGATTATATCCTGGAGTTGGGAGTTAAAGTGGTCACACTGTTATCTCCATTGCACAGCTGGAAATGTTTCATAGCCATGCCTCTCTCTGCCTTCATTTTATGAAGGTGTACCCTCATAAAGGTATTTTTCAATTATGACTTCATGTTACCGCTGATGGTCTGGATCAGGTACAAGTCCTTGCAACAAAATCCACCAGAATGATCTGGTAGATTGAGCACTGGTTAGACAGAAAAGATATTTCACTATCTGAGCATCTGGCTCTCAAGATTAAAATAACTGCATGAGAACATATTTTTATTTATTTTGCATTGTGAAAATATTCATTTTTGTACAGTTTTTATGCTGTGTTTGTTCTCTGGTATAAGTTACTGCATCTTTTGTGCAAGTACTGAATTCTTTTTTTTTTAACAGTTAATATGTATTTTTGCCTATTTCAACACACTTTTGTTTCTCTGCTGGCAACTGCAGATCCTACCTACATGCAGACCTGCCCCCACATTTTAAGTCAAGTGTCACTAAAGTCACAGCTTCTGAGTCGTTTTGTGGAAAGCTTCAATATGTTGACTAATTGTTCTTTTTCTGCTAATTACAGGAGGGGAAGGTAAATTCCACACCCTCTCCTTGGGGAGGGAGGAGTGGGATTTGGAGAAGGAGCGCTTTGCTTGTGGTATCCCTCTGGAATATGTGCCAAAATTATAATGAAATCACCGTTGAAAAAGATGCATTCCTGCACCATCACAGTATGTGTTGGAAAGTGCTGCAGGTGGACTCTGCAGTGCTCAAAAAGAGTTGTCAGGCTGAAATCGAACGGCAAGTGGGCCACCTGCATTGCTGTAATGGTCACGGCCTCTCTGACTCAGCTGCTGATGTACCTGCAGGATGTAAAGCTAATCAACCGGCATTAGCTATTTAGTCAGCCCCTAATTTCCCTGCTTCCCATGGTGATAAACTGTGAAACTGAGCTGCTGAGGCTGGAGTGACTTTGGCACAACTTTGCCATCAAGTTAGAGCAGACTCCAGCCTTGAGATAAGGTGTAAAACTACATGTCACTACATTGATGACAAAAGAGATCTTTTCTGGAACTGATAGCTAAGAAATAAATTGATAATATTGTCTGCGGAGCCATGCAAACTTATTCTGATAAAGATTTTTGGGGTTTTGCATGTGAAGCTGCCAAGGCAAGATTATAGATGTGCCTTTGCAGCAGCTGGAATAAAATAGATCGCTCATTTCAGATTCTAAATTGTGTTTTCCTTTGATCCATGTGAGTTTGTTTTGTGTTTCTTCTTCTTTTATTTATTTCTTTTTTATCTATTGCACAAACAAGGCAGGAGACATCAATAATCTTGTAATCATAGTAAGGAAACATTTGTACATGTCTGTTTAGAAAAGCTTAGTGTGATTTAATGAGATGCACTTCTCTGTGTTGCACTTCAATGAATATATTGTCCTGGCTCTCAAAAGTGGGAAATTATAGTAAATAGCACAGAAGCTTGTTTCAGAAGACTCCAACCCCTTAGCAGCAGATCTCTGCCCATAGACTGCAGAATTCAGTTGGAGGAAATGCTTTCTGCTTGGAAGTTTGGACTCTTTATTTATTTATTTACTTATTGATATGCTGTATGTTGTATTATGCTGAAGACTGCAAAACATGACCTTAAGATCCTATTGTTTTCTTATTTTTCTGAAGACTATTGTTATCAAATCATTAACACATTTTTTCCCTCAACATGTCTAAATGTGACCTCTTCTCTTTCTTCTCTCTTTTTTAGAAATTTCATCTATTTAAACATTTGTGCTGTAAAACAGGATTCAAACTGGGAACTGACATCTCATGTTTGCACTGCAGTTTGTTTGATTTCTTTCCTCCTATAGTTAAATCTTTAATTTGGAGATCTGTCTTTAGTTCACCGACCATATCACTGGTTTTCTGTGTCTTCTTCCTAACTCATTTTGTAATTAGTATATTAAAAAATCTTTTTTCATAAGAAAGAATAGTAGGGAAAATAAGCTTTAAAAAAAAATCAAAACACAAAATAGAACTATAGGTCAAAAAAAAAGTAACCAATTAAAACCCCCAAGTCACAAATACTGATAAAAACTTTGGACTGAAATCCTGTGCTTCTGTCTTCCAGGAGCTGTACTAGGAGTGAATGTCCTTCCTATTAAGTTATACATTCATCTTCTCTCTTCTCCATTCTTAGTCCCAAGCATCTTGTACCTTTTCCTAAAAAGAGGATGGTGAGGAGTTCCCCACTCAGCCTGGGCTGTGGTCACCCATTCTAAAATGTACGCAGTTGCCATGGCCTGGGTCCCAGCAGAAATTAAGGATGCTCCAGAGCCTGGTGCTCTCTCATTAATTGCAGAGATTATTTGGAAAATATTCTTTACAACCTCCTCATCTCTCAAATCCAGCATTTCAGTGGCTTCATAGAAGATGGAAAATACTCGGCTAAATGTGTAGTCGACTGTCTTCTCACGCAGCCGATTTTTGCAGTCTCTTATACTTCTGTTATTTTCCAAGGAGCAATCCTTGGAAGCTGAGAGGAAGACAAGCCTGTGGAGCTGTGATTTCTAACCCTGCACTTCTCAGTGGCTTTGTGGCACTGAGCACATTGAGGTGTCCCAGTATTCCTCTTCCCACTGCACCAGAGAGGCCTGGCAGACCAGTTTCCAAGCTGAAGCTTATAGTTTCCTATCCCGTACCAGGGGCAGGACAGAGACGCACAGCCTTTCTTCCACAGGGTTGGGTCTTGAAAGGTTCAACCTATGGCTGAATTTTGTAATCGTGTAACCAAGTTCTTTTGCCTTCCCCAAGAGTGTGATTCCTGTGGATGAACTCAAGCATACCAATAGAGTTATTCTGAGTTTACAGAGGTGTGACCGAGTTAATAATGGATCAGTATTTCTGAGTCTCTGTAGGCAAATAAAATAATACATTCACATGGCTAATAGTGATAGTCTGTCTAGTATGCCAGTATTTGCTGTATTTAATGAATTTAGGAAATAAATTCCATTGAAAGGAATTTGTGTTGCAGAAATTGTGATCATTTAGGTTAACTGGCTCAAGAGACAGATATTCTGAGTAGCAGAACAATAATTTCTCGTAGACAAATTGCTTGGTACAAGTGCAGGCATTAGATTATTTGCTTATTTTGTTGATGTAAAAGCAATCCTCTCTGTCTCCCACAATAGAGAAGTAATTTCATAGTAAAAAAAGAAAATAGCTCTTGGGTTCCTGAAACCTCACAGGACAAATTTCAGCCTAGCAATGAACTTTTACTGCCAAATTGTAGACCTTGGAATAGGGGCTGGTAATGGAAATAGTGATGGAGAAAATTTTAGTCCTGAATGGTGATATGATGGATTCTCTGTGCCTTGAAGTTTTGCACTTGTGGGGGATGGCAAGATTGGTGTGTCTGGAAAAGCAGCATTGCCTTTTTCTATTCAGAACAGCAGACTCCAACAGAAAGTGAATATGCAATTCCAGAAAAATCATTAATAACTATTGTTACTTTTGTCCCCTTTGGTGGAGAAATAATTTTGGTGAAAGAGTAATGGTGTTTCCAAATGTTTGTAGGGAATGACTCATCCCTGAACAACGAAGTTCTTGAACTGTGTGCTCCATTCAGAAATGTTTTTGACTTTGGTAAGGACTAATACAGCAGTAAATATTGCTTTCAGTTCCTGTGATGCTTTCATCAGAGAAATCTGTAGATGAATAAGAAAGATTCTCAAAACTCAGACTTTGTCCCATAAAGAAAAAAAGGGACTTAAACCACAAGTTGATACTTTGATTTTTACATTTCGATGTATGAGAAAAGGTGTGAAAGGTGTAAAAAGACTGGTTCCCTCTAAGTCATGATTACTATTAAGCAGTGTGCCTCATCAAATTTTAAAGCTAGAACTAATATAAACTTCACATATTCAGTGCTTTATAGATTACATCAGGCTTGCTAAAGAGCAAGGTAAGAGTTCAGGTAAAATGTCAGATTAAGTAGTGGTAAGCCCATGGAAGGCAGCATCATGCTCCTGCTCAGACACCTTCCCCTCCTTCTTCCCCCACCACAACAGATCATTATGCTATATTAGATCATTTGTTATTTTCTTTTCTAAACAGAAAGCGATGATCGCAAAACACACAATGACTCATGTTCAGAAGAAAATATTCCTCAAACAACCATAAATAACATTCCTAATCCCAAAATGTTGCCCAACTGCTGAAGCGGACCCCAATCAAAACATGAAATCTTCGTAAAATATTCATTAAAAATGTTATATCCTGAAAGACCTGACAGTCACTATGGCTAGGATATTTTTATGGCAACTTTCCCCTCCCTTTCACAATGTACTGTTCTCAACTGGTTTAATGGAGCAGTCCCTAGGGAACTGATGCTATGAATAATTATTAAAAGAGCTTACACAGTGTAAGTACTTACTGTAGAAGTACTCTCCAGCATGGAAAAGTCAGAGAGCCTTCTACCTGTATTGTGTGTTTTGTATCATCTGGTTGATGTGCATGGCAGCAATTGGCATTCAGCATCTGTCAGAACTGAGCTCTCCAGTCATGGCCTTGGATGTTGACCACAGCTTGGTTATGAGCCAAGTCAGTCCTCAAGGGATATGAGCATCCTTCTGGAATGAAGTGCAGAACTTCTGAGAGCAGATCTGAGAAACATGTGTGAGCAGGCTTCTTCTGTCTCGGTGTATTTGTGATGTAGCAGTGTGAGCTGCGGTTATTTTCTCTGTGATGTCTTCTGGGCATTTCACATACACATTTGTTTGTACTTTGATTTGGCTGCTAGTGATTATTCTAGTGAAATTCAGGAGCTGGATTCACTGAAAATAGTCCTGGATATCTTCCTGAATAATTTTGGGGTGGGTTTTTTTTTGGTTGTGGTTTTTTTGGATGGGGTTTTTGATTGGTTAATCATTTTGGGGGGGGGGGGGTTCTGGTAGTTTTGTTTTTGTTATTGCTGTGCATATTCATTAGTTTAAAAAGTTTTACAGATCCCTAAAGGGGACATGGCTGTAAGAGTATAAAAGGGAGTTATTCCAATATAGATTATTCTTGTGTTCAGAAGAAAAGGAAACCAAGCACACTGTATGCATGGGAGTCCATGATTTGTTCTACAATCATATGTATCTTTTTAGGAATTTTTGCATTTTGTCCCAAAGCAGAACTTGCAAGATGCATCCTGAAATATTTTCAGAGTTGTATGGCAGAACCACTGGATGAAGGAATCTAGTGTTTTTCAAAGATCATGTATAAAAGATGCTTTTATGGTCATATTCACCTTGAAGAGCAGGAATTTGTATTTTCTTCTAGCAGTTCTCCTCATTGCTGATTCTTATATCAGAGTAGCTGGTTGGTTAGCTTTGAGGAAGATAGGGGAATGCAAACATTCAATTCTGACTCTATGTGTTTGTTAGTGTCAGCTGTATGTTGTACCCTTACATCCTGAATAAGTTTCATAAGGAGAGCAGAGCTGATGCACCTTAGTTTTTGTTCGTATTGAAATATAAATGATAAAAACAACTTGCTTGCAAGGGTGTAAAATATTCTTTTGTATTCTAGAAAATATTGTAGAATGTTAAAACTCAGATACTTTCAGACTGTTAATCTTGGGTACTCAGAGTTTACAGGTGTCCATTCCTAGCTGTAACCCAAGCTGCAAAAGGGTTTAGTTGCAGAGGTTAAAGAATAATGAAAAGCTCATCTGATAAATGGGTGTAAGGACTGTAGAGTCAAAAATCTTCAGTCCATCAGAGAGAAAGTAAAACGTGTCAGACTGAGCATGGCCATGACAGATCTTCAGATAGTAGAGTTGGCATCTGCCTTTCTGACAAAAAAGAGAGTTAATTACAATAATGGTGGGATTTTTGCTGAATATGGATGTTTCAGAAGCAGGTAATAGGTTCAAGGGCTTTTTTGTTTGTGCCTATATGGTACAAACGGTCATATGTGGCACAAATTTGTGTATTGTTTTGTGTATTTTGGCAGAAACAGCCATTATTAATGAACTTACTCACAGGACACATCAGTTAGGCTTGTTGCTCCAGGAATATGTAAAATCTGTTCTCTTGCTATATAGGGGGAGTACTCAGAGTATTCTGATTGCACAAGTGCTCTCCATCAGCCCATCGTGTGCTATGGGGAAGGGGGTTTTCAAGCTGTTTATTGCTTCTTGCCAAGCAAAACATAGCTGATTGAAAATAAACAAAATAATTCTAAAACAACAATAAAAACCATGCCAGCTTTGCAACTAGGGATCCTCTAGTTCTTGCAGAATTTCTTGTGCTACCTCCTATTGCCAGGTGTAGTAACTCTACCCGCAGTGATCTACCTATCTAGGGGTATGTTCCTTGTTCTTTCCACTCGTCCTGAGAAAATAATTCATGAACTTCACTGGCTTGAGACAGGTATTTGATTGTCTCTAGGTAAAAGACTCAAATGCAATGTCAATATTTTCTGAAATACCAGCACTACTGCTGTTGTGCAGAGTGCTGCTGCTCTTTGTCGCCATTCCCCAGACTGATTTTTGGAAGCCCGTCATCTCATCCGATGCCTGTTCATCACGCAGGCAAGCTGACCTCCTCTGTCACGCCACCTGTTGATAGAAATAAAGGTCACTTGAACGCAAAGTTAAATTCACTGTGTGTAAGCAGCACGATGTCCTTGATTTAAGAGGAAGGTGTGTGCATTATAGCACTGATAAATTGTGTCCCTGAGATTCACCCAGCCTGAATTCAGAAGTGGAGCTCCTCCTACCAACAGAACAATGAGTGATCGTTTTCTTCGCTGAACTGGAGACTTGCAACCTGCCTGTGGAAATTGTTCTGACTTTCGAAACTGAAGGGTAGAACTGGTTCCTGAAAATTTCAGGTCAAATGTATCTGTAATGGAAACAGCAGGCAGTCTTTAGAGACGCAGGAAGGCACTGAGGGTACATTTCAATAAGTTGCACTTCAGTGTTGCTTGCCTGAGATCATTCAAGCTCCAGAAAAACTGAACTGAACAGATGCTGAGTCCTTGACTTAAATTAATTCTGCTCAGATGAATGTACTGTACTCTACTTAAATAGGTGTCATTAAGCACCTTTCACAGCCTTTTAGCAGGTGTTAAGCACGAAAAATAGATCAGTTGAAAGAAAGGGAGAGATAAAGAGTAAATTTGCTGTGGAGTGTTTAGTACCTATCTAGTATTGTGTTGAAGCCCAAAATGGCTTCATTTCAGAGTGCTGCAGATGTGTGCAATGCACCAGTGTGCTTCCAGCTGCTCTGATTCGCAACCTTGCTTGTGTCAAAGATAAGAAAGCTATATAATGGTATTGCTTTAGCTCCACTGGAGTCAGCCACAAAATTCACATTGACTTGAACAGAAACTAGACGTGAGCCTGAGTGTTCTCTAAAACTGGCAAACAGAATGGAGTACAAAACTGAATCCTATCCTAAAGCTGCAGGCTTTTTCGCCATTAAGGTGTGGACTGGAAAGTAAATTGGTAGCTCTAACAAAAGCTCTAGATTTTAAAATTTTATTTTTCATTCTGATTAGAAAAATAAGATATTCCTTACTGAGATTATTATCAAAAACGGAGTTATGCCTCTGGAGTGGAAGAAATACATCTAGCCTTTAGTAGAAGATTAATAATAAACCCTACTTTACCCTCCCTCCCTCCCTCAAACCTAAAGTAATTTTTCCATTGCAATGGAATAGTTTTCATTAAAGCAAATTCAGTCAAAACAAGTAGATAGGTACATACGGGTCCAGACCTGACTTATTTTGCACAAAAAAAAAAAAAAAAAAAAGGAGAACACCTTGGTTCAATTGTATGATTTATGGCAAATGAAATTATGTATGGTGTCAAAGAAGTGCCATTTAGTAGGCTATAGCACTGTCTATATAACACTATGATACTTATTGAAAAACCATTACCCAAGATCTGTTTTTAACTACCCTCTCAATTAATACCTTGTTGCCAACCACAAGCACCATTTTGATCTGCACATTGATTTAGTGATATTCTTATGACTTGAAGATTTGGGTTCAACATCTAAATCTGCAGGCTACTAGTAATTCAGCAATTAGCTTTAAGCTATTGTTTAAATAATATTTAATGAAAATAGTGACATATTTAACCAAGAGTCTCTTGAGAGATCTGACTCAGAGTCAATAAAAAAGCCAACATTATTTCTGATGCAAAGAGAAGATGATTTTCTCCTGTGAGAGGTTTAGGATTTTTTCTCTGATTTATATAGAGGTTGGTGTGGAAGCATCTCTTATAGATTGCACCTACCTTCTGTTTTGTAGAGGCAGCTAAAAGTTTCTATTGCTTGTGATAATAAGCACTCAATTTTGTATTCCTGTAAATAAAAAACCCAAAACACCTTATATAATGTTTGTCACAAAATGGTAGTTATCTAAGTGTTTTATAAATATAAACATGAGTATTGATGTGGAAAAACATTTTTGTTTTGTGACTAATTAAGTGATGCCAATATGAATTCTGTCTCTGCTATAAATTCATTAATGAGGTTTTTCAAGCTATGGTGCATCTTTGCATTGTTAAAAAAACCAAAATGCCTGTACTTTTAGCTGCCTGTGAGTCTGATCAATGTGTGACTGTGTTAGCTGGCATGTTTGTTCACATGAGAGCAAAGTGACTTTGTACAGACTGCGTTTTATTTTTGAGCTATGGGACAAGTCCATAAACTACCCAGATCCTCGGTGGTGGTGATTTACTCTCAGCGTAGCAGTTTAGGCTGATAAAAAATGAGCATTTGTGAAGTCCTTTGTAATTTGTTTAACTCGTTGTATGGGTTATGTGCATGCAGCCAGTTTATTTGTCGTAGAAAAGTTTTACTAGCAAGGGAGCCAGATTTCCTTGGTGTGAACTCATAAACTTGAACTGCTGACTGTTTCCTGTGCTTCAAAATTACCTGTGAAAAAAAACCCCAACAAATAAACCCTCTAAGCTCCCATAGGTATGGTCCAAGGATGGAAAAGACCTTTTCCTATATATTGCATTACCATGAGGGTGAGTCTGTGGAAGCTGTACGGGAAGATGAACATGTTTTATGAAGGTTCAAGCAACTCCCTCTTCAATGTTTTTGTTGATTTCCATAAGATGTTCCTACCTGTAAGATCCTGAAGTATTTCAATCTGAAATACACACCTCTATCAATACATTTTAATGTAGTCCCCATGACTGTCAATATAATCTTTAATAACCAAGTAATTTAGGAAGATTTGTCTTCAGTTCTGGTGTGTTTTGTGAGCAAGCTTATAGGTTGGAGATTTTTTTTGGTGGTGTGGTTTATGTTGGTTAGATTCAGGTTTTTTGAAATTAAGGAACTTTTGAAATTGGGAAACTTTGAAATTAAGTTCTATGGACACAAAACAGGATGCTGTACAACTGATGCAATGGAAGTTCTCTTATTCTATGACTTCATGGAACCATAAAATTGTCAGAGCTTTTTGAAACTTTTATCTTGGCTCTGCAATAGTGGAAAATGGGAAAATTCAATCTAAGAAATGAAAATTCAGGAATAAAATTCTCTGATAGCAGACTCCCATCACCTTTGTCCAACTAGTTCCACACATAAGAAAGAAGCCTTAAATTGCCTATGAAGAAAAGGTGAAACTTTTTTGTGCTATCTCTAATGGGGGAAAAAAATATTTTATAGTAGTGTTCTTTTAAATGCATTAAGAAAAATTTATAGCTCCAGTCAGCCTAACAGGTATGTAACAGACATGATTTAGATGCATCTGATGATGCTAAAGTGAAAAAGCCAAAGAAGAGGGTGCAGCCTGGATAAGTCAATACAGAGTGTTGGGAATACCATGAAAGGTCCTTGGTCACCTCTTCTCTCAGTGCCTGATGTTCCTCTCCTTCAGGACTGCTGATCTAGCTAACCACGGGGGCAGTTGGCCAGCCTGGACCATGGAGCTGGTCTATGCTTTAAAATGATCCTTTCAACACTCCATTCTTTCCTTCTTGGCTTTTCTTTGGAGGACTATGAGGAGGAATGACGGGCTGCTCATGAAGTCACAACAAAGAAAGTTGTGGAATGAAGTTCTCAGGTAACCTGTGTCTCTAACAGGAATAATCTATTTTGCCACTTAAATTAAGTTGGCACAGAAATGTGGTTTCTTTTGAACAGTTCGAGTAATCTCAGTCTATAGCTAAATACAGTTCACATACCAGGTTAAGACAAGGGTCTTATCTGATTTTTTTTTAACAGTCTTGCAGTTGAAACAAGAGTTTTCCATTCTATTTAATCTAAAAAAATGAAGATGTTTACATCACTTCAATTTTTCCCATTCTGTACACTAAGAGAGCACTGAAAATAAACTGTATCCAGGCTTTTGTATATGTTACACCAAAGTAAATTGTAGTTCCAGTCCTGCAACTCTGTATCCACTGGCTAGCTGTGCCCACTCCCAAAGCACTACCTTGAACTACACAAGTGCAGTACACCTCAGGCTGTGCTGCTGCTGACTGTCTGAGCTGTGTTACTGCGAACGACAAGGCCCAGCGATTCAGTGCTAAGGTGTATAAATGCCATTCTCTACTTATCTGATCTGTGGTGCAACCTTAGTCTGGCAACTGTAAGGGTGATTTTCTTACTATTTTGAGGCTGTCAACCTGAAAGCACTGGCTGGGGCCATGTGCTTCCCTGGGCTGCTCTCTCACCTTCTGTATCTTCAGGAGCTGCCTTGCTCTTCCACAGGCCATGCTTCAGCTGATGGAAGCAATGGTCTGTTTCTATGTAAATCCACTCCCTGCTGGATGAGGGGACACTGCAAACTTCCAAGTGTGGGGAATTCCCCTAACGTCCAAGTGCAGAGTTGAAATGAGGGAAAGAGCTTGGAGGCATTTTGTTTAGTTGATAATGGCTGTGACAAACCAACTATTTGAATTGACTGTTCTCTTGCCTTGAAAGCTTAACCTGTTCCATTTACCCAAGCAGTAAACCAGAAGAGTGCAAATAGCACCTCAGGTATCTACTAAGGTCATGTTATTGTGCCTCTGGAAATACCCAGCTGGACAGAGTTGGTACTTCCCAAGGAGTTTCTGCTGACTTTATTTTCAGCTCCCGCAAATGTTCAACAGAGGAAAATTCCCCTTTTTTTCCTTTCAATGCTTGAATGTGTGGATGTTTTTTAGAGAAGAATAAATCACCGCGTCGTATGCTGGCTTCTTGTGTTTCAGGAATTTGGTACTCAGTTGCTTCTTTGACACAAAGTAGTCATTTAGGAAATTAAAAGTGTCCTAAAAGTAGACAAAGACTTAATAGTCCCAGATTTGCTTAAAGGAGAAAGGGAAGACAGGGTATGATCGTTTAAAACACCAGGGAAGATCATCCTCCTTCTAATCAACACATTTTCCTGCAGCTCAGGATGAAATGAAATTTTAGCTTGGTAATGCTCAAGCTGCACACGTAAGTATCCAGGGCGTAAAAGAAATAATAAATCATCCCCTTCCTCGCAGGAAGACGATAACAAGCATTTCTCTCCCAAGGAGGCATGCCACAGCAGGATCAATTTGTTTGTAAAGTGTATGGATTGTTTCTGATGGTGTGAATTTTATATAAACAGGGGGAAATGGCTCCATGTTACATCACTATTGATGTTTTTGAAGCATCTCTCTCATCGGATGATTTGTAAGCATCTTTCGACGCTTCCTGACTCCGAGACGAGCTGCTAGATTTATCTTTATTCTGTGGTAGCTGTTTTCCGCTGCCTGTTGCGAGCAAGCTGCCTCCTGCGAACGGCGGGGAGCTCGGGGAGGCACGGTGCCCGGGGCGGGCTGGGGGCGCCGGAGCCCCCCGCGGGACCGCGCTCCGCGGGCGAACAAAGGGCAGCCAAACTTATCGCCAACAGGTGCTGCTCAAGAAACAAACTTTCTCTGGGATACTACTCGGAGTCGCCAAGGGGGAGAGATCCCTCGGCCGCTCCGGGGAAGAGGCGAACACCAAAAAAACCCCAAACCCGGAGAGGAAAGGGACAAAGCGGCGGGAGCCCGCAAAACGTGGCGCGCTTCGGGCACGGCGGGGAGCGCGGCCGAGCACCGCACCTCCCCCGGCACGGCACGGCACAGCACAGCACAGCACAGCACCGCCCGGCCCGGGCCGCCCCACCCCACCTGCGGCCGGGCCCTGCCCGCGACCCGCCCCGGGGCCGGTGCGCGGGGGGAGCGGCGGGGCGGCCCTTTAACCCCTTCCTCGCCGGCGGCTCCGGAAGCGGCGGCGGCCCCGTGGGGCGCTGTGTCCTGCGCCCGGGCGGGGAGGGGTGGCGGCGCGGGGTGGGGGCGAGCGCGGCGCGGGGGGGCGGCGGCGGGAGCCGCTCCCTCCTTGCCCAGCCCGGCCCGGCAGAGGCGGCAGGAGGAGGAGGAGGAGGAGGAGGGCGGCGCAGAGCGCAGACATGGCGGCCAACATGTACCGAGTGGGAGGTATGTGGGGTCGCGGCGGCGCCCGCCCGGAGCCCCCCGCGCGCGGCCGGGGAGCCCAGTTCTGTATCCGCGCCGGGGCGGACAGCGGCGCCTCGGCCCCTCGGGCTGGCGCGGCCCCGAGCGGGGCGGCCGGGCCCGGGCGGGCGGCGGGAGGCGGCAGCCGGTCCGGCAAAGGGTCGCCGGGCCCTCCGCGGGGCGGAGGACGCAGGTTCCTCCTCCGCCAGCCCCGTGCGCCGGGTGGGAGCCCGGCCCCCGCCGCCGAGGAGGAGAAGGGCAGCGCCGCCCTCCGCGGGGAAGGGGGGAGCGGCGCCGCCGCCGGCTTCCAGCCCCTCGCCGCGGCGCGGGCCGGGCACGGCCGCCCTGCGCGCCTCGCCTCCTTCCCCGCCGAGCGGCGGAGGGGCTGCCCGCCGGGCCCGCGGGGCGAGCGAGGGGCCGCCTGCCGCCGCCGTGCGCCCCCGGCCCGGCCCGGCCCCAGTGCGGCCTGGCGGGCCCTGCCGGCGGTGCGCTGCGCTGCGGTGCGGGGCGGTGCGGTGCGCACGGGCAGCGGCGCTCACCCCGGGGGGCGCTTCCCTCCGCGCCGCTCCCCAGCCCCCGCGCCCGCCCGCCTTCCCTCCCTCCCTCCCACGGCGGAGTTTCTCCGCGCCTTCCCTGGTCTGCCGGGGATAAATAATTAATCCGGCTGTGTAACCGGGGATTTCTGTCAGTTTCCCCGCTCGCCGCCGTGACCCCTGTGGAGCGCCCTGATACGTGACTGCTTGGCACGGGGCGAAGGGCAGGGGGGGAGGGGGCACTGAGGCGGTGGAAAGCACGGCAAGCGCTTGCCTTCCCACCCCCAGGCTGTCGAAAATGACAGGAGAACTTTGGCTCCTTCACGGAGGGAACGAACGTGGCAGTGTGCCCAGCGCTGTGGCTCAGGTGCACCGCTCAAGTTAGGTGTGCAGTACTGGGTGCTCAAAAATCGCTCTGTCCTCCTGCTCTCTCAGCAGCCAGAGCTGAGAGGGGAGATTCGTGGAAATGAGGGATGATAATAGTGTGAATCCCATTCCACTAATGTTTTGAGATATGCTGATAAAGCCACAAATCTTCCATCTGCATGCTCCCTCATTAGGGCATTTAGATTGTAGTCCCATCAGCCTTTACTCATGAAAGTAATCCTTCTCGGAGCTGGTAGAGAGTAGGGTTTACCTCTTAGGTCACCAATTCTCTTTTCTTTCGTTGTAATCTTAATAAGCAATAGTGAACAATATCCAGAGATCATATTCTTTCATTAGAGCCGCCTGAAGTTCCATTTCATTGTAATGTAGTGTCAAAGCATTGCAAAAGACTTTTGTACATCATTATGGTTTCTCCAATTTTAAAAATAAAGTTTGCAAAGCACATGGTGCAGAAGTCGAATATCAGATTTAAAGTGTGGCTGGCATTTGATGGGTACTTTTTCATTTGATAAAACCAAGTTTTCAGAAAACTATTGAAGGAAATGCGCTGCATGTCAATTCTTTGTATGTTTCATGGGAGCAGCTTTCAGGATATGAGTAAACTTCCATATACTCTATGATAATATTTTTATATTAATGATGCTGGAAGAGATTTTGTCCTGCAAGATCCTTGCTAATCTCATGATAATTGCTGCTTAATATAGTTTGCATCTTACTGGACAGGGATGACAGCAGAGCAAGTATCATAAAACATGCATTACTCATGGGGACTGTACTGCTACAGCATCTGATAATAAATGTGAGGTGGCCTCTCTTACAGAAATATTAATCTTTATAATATAGAAGTTCACTAAAGTGTTCAGTTCTTAAATCTTCCCTAATTGATTGTGAGAAGTTGTTCCTTCTGTATCAAGATTTATGAAGTGTGTGGATTACTGGGTTACAGTGTAAGCTTCAACACAAGGCATTTAACCTTTTTTTCCAGCATGGCTGTTAAAACAGGTGTAGTGCAGTTATAACCAGAGTTTGGGAACAAATCATGATAAATCTCAGCATGGAAATACATCACTGTCCTAACATTCACGAGGAGATCTCTGCCCCTTAGAAGAAAATTTTTGCACTAATAATGTCTTTACATATTTTCTGGTATTTCAGCAACTTTCCCTTTTTTCCTTGCAGATTATGTTTATTTTGAAAATTCTTCCAGCAATCCATATCTCATTAGGAGAATTGAAGAACTTAACAAGGTACAAATATCTAAGATTCTTTCTTAACCTTTGGCAACAGTCAGTGTGCTTGTCAAAAACTGAGAATTATTTCCATCCCATAAGATTTCTGCTGTGGTGGGGTTTTATGGTGGGTTTTATCCTTTTGTTTTTGTTTTCTTTTTGTCTGATTGTTTTTTGTTTGTTTTTGGGTTTTGTTTGTATTGTTTTGTTTTTGGGTGGTTTTTTTGTTTTACTTCCTTGACATTTGCTATGTGTATATTTCATTTACTGAAAACTTGCTATGTGATGCCCTGTTAGCTAAGGAAGTATGCAATTGCTCATTCCTGGTGAACAGGATTCTTCTTCTGTAAAATTTTTCAAATGAATTCTATGAATTCTTGTAGAAATGAATGAGTTTAATTCTCTGGCTGACGATGACACAGTGAATCCATCTGGAATGACAGCCATCCTGTAATGTGTCTGCTTTTAGATATATGTGTAAAGAGCTGGTAAAGGTACCAGTGAGACTTTGCAGTGATCAGATAACAGAATATGTGACTTCTGTGGCTGCTTATTGCTCTGTTTATTGGCAGCTGTGAATGAAGAATTGGCTTTTGAATGAAGTACAGACTGTGTTCTCTGTCTTTATCCTGAGTGTATTTTCCAAAAAAATTGAGACTCCATTGAGTGTCATTTTGGGGAAACCAGGATTATTTTTCTTCACTCTTACAGTACTAAGAATAATGTGGAGTTTATATGCATTTTTTTTTCTTTTCCGTCAAGCAGTGTTAAAACTTACTGATGCACTACATCAAAAGTTAATAGTCAAAATGCCCATCAGGATGTGAATAATAAAAAAGATATATTTTTCCCCAGTGGTTAAAAAGTACATAAAAAAAATTGGTGTCCTGCAAGTGGTTTTCTTCTTATTAATGAAGCAGTACTCCATAGAAGACATCAAACACACATTAACTGTTAGTGCTGTCCAACACAACATCCACTGAACTTGTGCATGGCAAATAATTTTTGGCTTTTACTGGAGAAGAATATTTTTCATTCACAGTAATTGAAGTGATTCCAATCATGTTTTCAATGTAATGTTTATTATCTTTAAACTGTACTGCTATAATTTAATCTTGCTCAGACTGGGTAAAACAGAGTCATGTATTGAGATTTTTTTTTTTTTTTTTTTTGTAAAGAGTGTTTGGAGGTGTAGTCCAGTCATCATAAGTATGAATGGTTTGCTTTCATGTGTTATAGGTATTGAGCAAATGTGGAGATGTTATGTAAATATGTAATGAAATGCTTTGATTATTGCTCTACCAGGGACAGTAGATTTTTTTTGTAAGAAACTTAATTAAAACATTATACTTTTCAGTTTTAAATAAGTAACTCAAGGTAGAAAAGTACTTTTTACCCTCCAAGAAGGAGGATACAGCTCTTCAAATACTAGTAAATTCTTTATATTATCAAGCTGAAGAGCATGGTTCCCATAATGAGTCATGAAAACAACAGTGAACTAGATAGCTCTTTTATTTTAGGGGCTGTTATGACTTTTTCAAATAAACCTTTCAAAAGTCTTTCAAAAAGACTTTCAGTAAATGTTATATTAAATGAGACTCTGAAAAAATGCCTGAGTACTTTGAAATATACATTCCCGTCTAAAGCAGGATTGCAAAGAAATGTTCACAAAGTTCTAAAATTTCTGAAGGATTCTTACATTAGCATGATACTGGCATTGCATCTCTGAACAGCTGAATTATTTATAAATTCTGAGGACTAAATAATTGTAGTTAATCCTCTTCTCTAGTCTGAAATTGGTACTGGCCTCTCTCAAGAAGATTTTATTTATTGGAGTAATTCTGTTGATTTCAGCTTGACTGATCATGTGAGAACTACTGATATGAGGGAAGACTCCAAGCAGAGAGCATTTAATTTGTATTACTCAGCTGAGGATGGATACATTCTGACTTGATTTTATCTTTCTTTTGTAGACTGCCAATGGAAATGTGGAAGCAAAAGTGGTGTGTTTTTACAGGCGAAGAGATATTTCCAACAGCCTTATAATGCTTGCAGATAAGCATGCTAGTAAGTAGATTGTATATGGCATTTATTTGTTAACTATCACAGCCTGCTCAAGTTCTGCAACTGCTTAAAATTGCCATTTTTTGGGCATGTGAAATATATATTAGGCGTTCATTAATACCCGGTTAGTTGCTTAGTATTATCTGACACTATCCTGATCCTATCGGTTGCTTCTGGGAATTAAGTTAAGCTGTATCCATGTGATTGAAACTGTTCATCTGAAAAAAAAAAAAAGCATCTATGTTTTCGTCTGGAAGATACAGCTGCATTTCTTTTTTTTTTTTATGTCAAAAGTAATTCTTGGTTGTAAGTCAATTTAAGCTTAAGAGCACTTGTGAGTATTTGATTTGACTTTGAGTTAGGCATAAAGATGTATTGCTTAATGTAAAGAATGAAATATATCATTGGAGACTGAAAATCACAGGAGATTTTAAAAGAGCTGTTATGTGCATTTATGCTAAATGTAGCTATTAGTCAAAAAATAGAGAGTTTTGGGCTTTTTTTTCTTTTTGGTTTTCTTTTCAGAAAGACAGCAAATGGTAATAAGTGGAAAAAGTCCCGTTTTTAACATGAATCTAACTTTTTTTGGTATCTGCCATTTGGTATACAAGTGAGATACAATATTGTTCCATAACTTTTTGATAAAGAACATAATTCTGAAGAGAAAAAATATAATTCTGAAAATGTAATTCAGAACCTAAAACTCAGAAATGTTTAAGAAAACAGTAATTTGCAAAATACTGCTGTCATGTTTGTAAATAACTGAAGTGTAAAGTATATCAACATCCCATAAATTTCATGCCATATGCTATTAAGTAATATTTTGGTTATATATGATACTTGAGATTTCAAAATTAATCTGTGAATAAGTTATGTAGGGGTTATAAATCTCTAATTTATCAGGATGAATCTCTTGAAAGACATTACATAACGCCAACTTTTTAATGCAGATATACAATGGCATAATTAGGTGCTTTAAAAATACCCTGCAATTTGTTTAATGTCCGACTCTGGTAATTTTGCTCATCCAGGTATGGTTAGTCAAGAGAAACAGCAAACTTTTGGTTTTGTTCTATTTTATTGGTCCTGGAGAAGTGGAGGTGATTTGAGTACATATATGAAGTGCTAGCTTGGTTTTTATAGAAAGAAGATACATCTTGCTTATGTACTAAGCGAATGATTTAATGTTTTTCTAATATAGTTGGGTACATGCTATAGTTATTGGTGACCTATTTATGATCATGGTCATCAACCCCGCAATCATTAGTCTTTTGAGTTCTTCCATCTGAAATGTATAGAAACAGAACTTAAGGTGAGCTTCACCAACCTTTCTAGCACATTTTTTTTGTTTTTCTTTTCTAATGGAGGGGGCAAGAAAGTATGAAAAGGAGAACAATTTTACTAAAAATACATGTTTTTTTAAAAAATTTGATTTTTAAAGCATGAATCTTGTAATTTATTTTTTTTAGTTGGCTTATTTTTTAGAAAAGGGTATGTTAGTCCTGTGGGCATCATTCAGTCTGGAAAAGGGAATAAGATTTTTCTATTTCCTTTGTGAGTTTTAGATTGCCATTCTGTCAGCACTTGGATATAAAGGACTTGTTGATGGTCTGTTGCTCTTCTCCTGTAGCATACTAAGGGTTTGTTGGTGTCACTAGAAGTGCCGTGGAATCTTCCATCATGTTTTCTCTGTTGAGATTCTCTTGTGGTTTTGTAGTGGGAAAATAGATGTGATTTCCAGCTGGTTCAGCAAACATCTTCAGAATGCCTGTGTCTCATAGGTTATAAGCCTTCTAACCTAGTGCTCTTAGGAATTAGGTTCCTCTGTGAATGTTTTCCCTGGACACAATGTTTCTGCTCTGGCCAATCTGTGGCATCTGTAGTGCCAAGTTCTCTGCAGAGGTGTTTGTTACAGTTACAGGGGACAGCATATAGCGAAGGATTGCTCCCAGAGAGCTTCCTATAGCTCATAGAGCAGATGTAGTTAAATGTCAGCTCAATTTAAAGGCTTTCATTCTGCAATAACACAGTGTTCTGTTTAAAAATATGGTGTGTGTAAACAAAATATTTGTATATTTATGAATTGAATGTTTTGGAGTATATATTTGTTTTATATAGCTGAACATGTTGACACTTCAACACTTCTACCTGGTTTGGTATAAAATAAGTGCTAAAAGATGCAAGTTTCTTAAGGAGTGGAAACTCCAGTTCAGCCAGTGATTTCTCCTGTGTACCTGTTTGGAGAAGTCTTTAGAAAAGATCTGCTTGATCTTTTATAATGATATTTTGTATTGATAGCATTTTTTTTTTTTCTTCATGATAGAGAAAACTGGTCTGACTTGTATACTTCTCAAGATTTTGGCAGGTGGGGGTTGGGGTTTTTTTGACTGACACTTCAATTTCTGAAGGTTACATTTTGACATGTAGGTATGGTCCCACTTACTAAAAGAAGAAAACAGTTTTGTAAGAAAATATTTTAGAACTTGAAAAAGAACTTTTCAATAACTTGAAAAAGTTTCAAAATTATTCTAAAGAATGTTTGGGAAAAATGGAATAAAGTTGATCTGTGACTTTATCAGTGGTGAAGAATCAGTATACTGTTTTCCTAGGGTGGTGGTGTTGTTTTTTTGTTTGTTTTGTGTTTGCTCTTTCTTGGCATTGAATTGATCAGCAAAGTAAATCTTGCTGTAGAGGGAAAGGGAGGAACAGTGATAAATAGAAGATGGCAGGCAGTGCAAGAGCTGTTGCAACAGACACCAAAGTGCGTAAGCAAGTGAACTTGGAGAGGTGGGACAGGAACACTCAGCTCATTAAAATGGGTGAAGCAAACATAAAAGGGTGGCATAGAGATGTTTCCTAACTAAATGGTGTGATTGAGAAATTGCCAACTGTAGCTGAAGCTATAGAATGTAGATGATTGTTTATCGTCAGTAGAATTAATGTAAGTATTTTAGGGCAAGATTTTAATAGCTGTGGAGAGGAGACTGTACTAGATTTGTAGCAGCACTGGTTTTATGTTACTTGAGTGAAGGGCTCAAGTTCTGTATTTCCTTCTTTTGCAATAGATTTATCACAGAATCATAGAACACCTTTGTTAGAAGGGACACATAAGGATAATTGGGTCCAACTCCTGGCCCTGCACAGGGACCATTCCAAGAACCATAGCATTTGAGGTTTATTCAGTACTACTTTCTTGAAGCTGATTAGAGTGACCTCAGTGCCTGATGCCATTTTTTGCAGTCCTTTGCACTTGAAGTTCTTTATCTGATCACGTGCTATCATGTAATACTATGTCTGAAGTCATTCTCTTATTGCAACTCCTCAGCCAGCTTTTGCCTAGTCAACCATCTGGTGAGGATATAAAAAAAATTACTGTTGTTGGAGTCCTTCATATCCTGATTTATTAAAAGTGTTTGTTTCATTTAGGTGTGCTGAGATGCTGACTAAATGCCAAGAGTATTTCTGGGCCTGTGGTAAAGCCTATGCAGAATGCATTTTTTCTCATTAACACAATTGATATTCTTTGTGAATGAGAAAGTACTCAATTAAAAAAAAATCTGAGATGTTGGTTTCATTGACTGAGATGAAAGGTAAAGTGCAATTTTTCTAGATTACAGAAGCTGACATTAAAAATATTTTTTTCAATCTCACTTGCTCTTTTTACAGATCACTTACTGGCTTCTCATAGTTGCACTTTTTTTAGGACTTTTTAGCTTGCTCTTGATCAGTCATGTTTTATGTTACATTGCTTTGCAAAATGATGTTTCTGCAACACTATTTTTGTACATGATAGATATTTTGGAGGAAAGGAAGAGTTCTGCCAGTGATTCCTGGTTAGACAATCATTAGGGTTGGAAAAGAGCTCCAAGATCCAGCCTTTGACTGAACACTACCATGCCCACTAAACTCTGTCATCAAATGTTGGAGTCTACATTCTGTTCTGACCTTGGTATGACATTGATGTGTTGCCATCAGAAACAAATCCAGTATTCTCTCTGTACTTCAGTTTATTTGCCTGTAAAGTAACACTCCTATTGCAAGTTCTTATTAAAGTTGGTGAAAAATATTAAATATGCCAATACAGTTTTATGGTTCCCGTTCCAAAACATTTTTATAGTTCCCGTTAAAAGATCTCAAAGTGCCTTACAAGCACTCGGAGTTTATTTTCTATATAATATCCAGAATGTTCCAGCATTCCTTAAAATGGCTGGATCTTGCAGAACAGTTTAGCTGCTACTGAGCTTTCTTACCTTCACTTAAAGGTGCTTTGTATTTGAGGGGAGGAATATTTTGCATATTGTCTATGTTAATTGCCAACACTCCAGATGCATCCAAGAGAATGAAGCTGTTAATATTCCATCTGATTTTTGAGAAGCACTTTATTTCAGTAGAGCAGCAGACTAGCAGGTGTCATAGAAGATGTGAAGAAAATGAGCTTAACTTGAGCAGTAGTGTTTAGCAGATCACTCATTAAGGTTCCCAAAGATACAAAAAACTGAAATGTGAATTCCTTTCGTGTATCATCAGGTTTTTTAACATATGGTTGCTGTTGCATAGTGGTATTCTTAATACTCAGCTCCAGGAAAAACACAAGAATTTTTCATGCCCTCTTCAACAATCAAAAAAATAGAACTTAGAAAGTTGTGTGAAAAACGGTATGTGTGTGGAGACCCTTAGGGTTCAGAAAATAGCTTCAGATGTCTAAATACTTTGAGTTTGTCAGTGTTCTGTTATCTTAGTCACCTATTTGACTCAGTGTATTTCAAAACATTTATAAAATACTGTAGTTGGACTATTTTTGTCCAGATTGTAACACAACCAGAAACTTGGTAGATTTTTTTTTTTGTTGTGGTTCTTTTTCATTATAGTAGTTCTTGTACATCAAACTAAACAGTTATTCACAAAGGATACAGTGTTTAATCACAATCCCTTTTCTGAAAAATCACTTTAAGATGACTTTTCCTGTTACCTAATTCAAGTCACATAATGTCTTAGCGTAAAAAGTATATTTTGACTGGAGATTTTATTTCCAAATAAAATCCCAAATAGTCTTTTTTTTTGGTTCTAGTATTTCCCCTGATACGTGTTGGCTTTGCAGCCTATGTTAGAAGCACCTTTAGTGAAGTGAACCAACAGACAAATATTGACAGTTCTACTGCAATTTGCACACAGCGATCCATTTTCTCTACCTTGATAATTTTAAATGTTGAAATAATTCATAGTTTCTTTAAAAAAAAATCCCAAACAATAAAAAGAAACCCCGTGGTGAATGCTTATATTGTATCCTGTGTGCAGCCTCCAGGAAATTAATTAAGATGGTTTATTTGCTTTGCTGGTGAGCTAGTAGAGATTGCCGTCCATCCTATAGAAAAGGTTGCACTAAGGCATAGAGAGGTCTTAGTTACCCTTTCAGGGGAGCTGAAGTTTAAAGAGCTGCCTATTTAGCAGGCGCTTATTTGACTGAAAAGATGGTATTGCATCAGTCTTGACACAAATAAAACAGAAATGAAACGTTTTGGTCTTGGTGCTGTGGGTGAAAAAAAACCCAAAACAAAATAAATCTTTAGAGTTCAAGAGCTCAATTGATTTGTATCTCTTATAGTAGTGTCAGTAACACTTCCATGGTATTTTGTGGCATTTGGAAAGTTTTCTATTAGATTACAGTTAATTTTTTTTACTTGCACTTGGTGAGGCGGCCTCTCTTGCTTGCTGTTAAGAAGGAATCTGTTGATATTGCCCTGTGATGAAGGATACCATTTTTGTGGTTACATAGGAAGCAAAGGAGCTAAGGACTGGAAAGACAGAGTTGGGGATGAAAGACAGGAGAATCTCTTGAAGTGTATATAAGGAAGAAGGCTTGGCTGCTAGATACGCCTGAGGAGTGGGTGAGCAGACTCGTGCAGCTGGTCCAGTGAGATACTGCCTTGTTAATCTCAAGGCTTCTGTAAATATAAACTAATGTTTTGTTTGCAGCTCAGTGTCCCTGGCTCTGTCATCTCTGTCCACACACACCATGAGTGCCCAAGAATTAGGAGAAAATTAGTTTTGACCTCACATAGTTGCCCCCTTCTGTTTGAGGACAAGACAGGTTTTTCCAAAGTCCCTGTCTGTGAGCGACTCATCAGAAGGCTCTTGGGTTTGTTTTGAACATGGGGTGGTAGGCAGAGACAAAACCAAATATAGTAAGCCAGGAAATTTAGATGTGTGGGTTCCAGTGTTGCTTTTTTTGGAGTTTTACATGTTAATACTTATTTACAGTCATCTGATAGAGACATGTAAACTAAGCAGTAGCAAATTCAGGTATGTTATGTTGCTTCTGGGAAGCCTGAAATCTGTGATGTGGGAGAGACACACCTTAAGAGGACTGTTTAAGGATGGTACAGATAACAAATTCTTTAATCGGTGTCAGACTAGCTTTTATGCTGAGGCACTTATATTAATCTAACTGTCACTTTCACTGAAAATGAGCTTGGATTTTTTTGTGAGGAAGACATGATCTCTTTGGTCTCCTGAGACAAGAGAACATCAAGTTTTCCTTCATTTACCCAAGAGGAGGCCATCAGTAGTAATTTATTTGTAGAGCGGGGAGAAATTTCAGAACTTGCTGAAATACAGCAAACCTTGTAGAAAACTACTTCCTTGTCACCGAGGAGAAACTTGTCTCAAGCCTCCCAATTATTCTTTTCAAGGGTACTTTGGGTAGTCTCATAAATTATGTGTTTTGTTAATTTGATTTTTGTTCAAGAACTTGTGAATGTTCTTTCCCCTCAACAGTAAAAGCAATAAAGAAGCAGTAATGAGGAGCATTTTCCTTCTGACAATATCTGAATTTTCTTTTCATGACTGGCATTTTAGAATTAGTAGTTTTATTGTCTCATTAACAAGTTTACTGTCAGCCCCAAGTATCTTGTAGAATTATTAACTTCTGTGTCCATTCAGGCTCCTCCTTTGGCACAGAATGGCTTGCTAGATTGTGAATGTTAATGATCTTCTCTTAATGGGGTGAATGGATTTAAAACTAAGTTCATAATATTAGGAGTTCCTAGCTCTTATGAAAAACTTGCCATAAGTACGTTTTTTTTTTTTTTTCACCTGAGTATGTGTGATCTGCATTTGGGTCATGCATGGATCCTTCACATATGAAAAATTGTCCACTCCATGCAATGTGTATAACTACATCTGAATTTTTGTATGGACTGTCTAGCTAGTAACTGCTAGCTTCATCTTTAAACCTCTAAAGAATAAACTTATAATTTTGGCCAAGTGTGTGTACATTATTATTTTTTTTTTTCAAATTCAAAAATCTTATTTTCTGAACACCCAATTTAAAAGGCTTGAATACATTCTTGCCAATTTCTCTGAATGAAAAAACAAACTAAACCTAAATTCTGGATTAATTCTGTGGATTTGCTGTGAAGTGTGGAAAGCTGTAAAATATCAGTTCATATTTATGCTTAAAACTGTTTAATAGATATATGGAGCTCAGTTTTTATTTTTATTACTTAAATACCAAAAGTATTTGTTTAGTATGTTTCCTTGGTAAAGAACTCAGTAGGGTACAAAAGGTGTCACTTTTTTGAGCTCTACTCTCAAAATAAATTTTTCACATTTGAGTCTTTAAAAGGAGACAGTATTCACAGAAAATTGCCAAAGCATTGTGCATTCCCCTATTTCCCTGTGTTCCCTGGTCAAGTTTAAATACATGTGCCATTATTACTGTACTTGTTCAGAGTTTCTTTTGGTTTGTGGAAAACATGTAACTGTTTTCTCTCAGCTGCTTTCCTGCCTCTTTCATGTTTCTTAATTGTGCAGGCAAGTGATCCTACACTGTTTCCTTGGTACCCCCAACATATTTGTAGTGTTTAAATTTATATTATTGATAATAACTTTTTGTCTCATGAAGATAAATAGGTTGTTTCACACCTCCTAGATTTCCATAATCTCAAATGGTTCTACTTCTTTTTTTTTTTTCCCTTGGCTCCTAATTTTAAGTGACTTTTCCCACTTTCTTCCCAGCGCACCCACACTGTTCCAAAGCACCTGAGGCATAAATTTTAGACTACCAAAAGATTGCTAGGTTATCTCTATCTTTAAAGCTCCAATTAGAGATGCATTTCACATCTTCAAAGTGTTCTCTGATAGTCTAATTGAATCAGTAGTTTATATAATTTATAAATCTGAATGATGTAAACTCACTATTAATATAGAAAGACTTTTTCCCATCATGCAGTGGCAGTTAAATGTGTGATTTGGGAATCAGGTCTGATGATTTAAAGGCTTACCAACAGTAATTCTTTCATGTCTGTATAATGCAGTGGAATGAAGTCTGCAATAGTTGCCCTTGGTAATACTCATGCATGTAACTGCACACATGATGGCAGAGGTGGAGCTTTTAGCTTGGGCAAGGCTCTGTGTGAGAATGAGTGTAGTTCTTCCTACCCAAGCTGATTCATGCAGTGCTGTGTGTATATATATATATCTGGCATGAGGTATTATGGACTCGGTAGAAGTAGCAGATAAGATTAATGTGTAAAGCAGTTGTGTGGTTTGTCTGTAAATTCTCTTTCTGTGAAATGTAGCCTGTACAAGTAACAGGACTCAAAGTTAGCAAATATTTTGAGTTTCTCATGCCTCAAACCACGTGGAGTGGGTGGCCAGAATGGCTCTGCTATTTCACTGTGTGGTTTGTCTGTTCAATCAATACTTTGTTTTTCACCTCAGCTACTGTTTGTAACCCTCTCTGATCAAGTGAAGATTTGTAGTGTGAATCTGCTTTGCTTCTGGTTTCCATATGCAATACATATGATTCTGTGACCCTTGGAGAGAAATTGTTTTGTACTAATGTAGAATACATCACTCTCATAAGCAAAGAAAGTTTGAGTGGTAAAAAGCACAATTTTTTTCAGTAAAAACCTGTTCTACATTATCAAATTTCTAAAAGACTTTGGGGAGCTGAGTAGTTCATTTTGACTGTCACCTAATGCCTGAATCCAAAACGTGTGTGAAGATTTATCACAGTACATAGGATATGTACTGTGCAGGCTGCACAGCTGCTGGGCTATGCAGAGAGCATTATGCATGCATATATCCAGGGGTTATGTGAGTACATCTGCCTTTTCTCCTTGTTCAACAGGTTAAACATCTTTTCAAACCCAGCACAACTGAATTAGCTATCTTCCAGTTTTTGATATGCTGAATGATAGAATTAATTTTTGTCTGTTCTTGTTTTTGTGAAGGATTGTGGCAGTGATATGCAATGCTGAAGGGAGTCATGTTTCAGTTTCCTGTATTAAAAGTGCAGCCTTGTTTTGGCTTAAACCAGGGCAGAAACAGTGTTGGCAGAGTCAGTGACCTGTAACCTAGACCCACAGGGTCTTGTGGACCTTTGGTGTGTGACAGTTCCTTTAGGCACATCCTTTGACTGATGCTGCTGTCAGGAGTGAAATCCTGATGCAGTTATTCTCAGAAGGGCCTCAAGAGGCCGAGGACTCAGTTGCCAAGTATCATACAAGGAAAAAGGTTTTGATATAAGGATAGCTTTTATATTTGCCTTCTTCAATTTGTCCCTTCAAATGGGGGCTAGCTTCAAATACCTTCATAATGCTCTCCCTTTTCTTTTCTGCTCTTGATTTATGTTCTTAATAAGATAAAATAAAGCCATAATCAGAATACTGAACATTTACCATGTATGAGATGAACAAGTGAAGATTTTTGATATTTTACTTGCTGCAACAAACATGATATTTGAATGTGTTGTCTACAAAGTAATGTGCTAAGAGTAGAAGAAAAACTTCATTGGTTTACTTGAGAATGGCATATGTATTAAAATTTGACTAGTTAATACAAGGTGATGTTTATTCCTACACTGTTTGTTTATTTTTCCTCCTGGCATTAGAGTTAATAAATTAAAAGGCTTTAATAATTTAAAGTAATTCATATATTCATCTCTTTACACTTTTCTCAGTTCATATGTATAGTAGTCTGTACAGGCATCAAGGAAATAATGTATCCTGGAAGGTAAATCTATAACATAGTTGAAGATGGAAAAAGTGGATCCTTTAAGTCTTATACAGACCATCAGAGTGAATGATCTCCTTCCTGATTTTCTTGTCAGGTCTATAGACAGAAAAGCCTTCTTACCATGTTGGCATTGAGCTGGCATTCTCTTGGATAATATTTTTCTCATTTCCTAATTCCACACATAAGCCTTAATATGTCTTGATTAAGTTTACACAATAACACAATATATTTTCTTTTTTTCCCTCCTTTTCTTCTTCTTATTTTCCCCCCTACTTTTTCTTTCCTTCCTGCAAAAAATCCAACAAAATTCAGCCCTTCTGTAAGGAGATACTGTAGAAGATAAATAATTTGTGTTTTATAAGGAGAATCATATGCCATTTTGAGTAGGGGTAGGAGAGTGCTTGTACAATCTGTGCCTTTTCATCTCTGCCAACAAATTTTGAAAAGTTGTTTATCGGCTTTTGAGGATGTGAACTGAATGTTAGAAAAGCAGTTTAGATCTCTGAAACTCTGTGGTTATTGTCTCACAGTGGAAAAAAATGCCAGTGTAGATCTAAAACCTGAACGTTGGATTCTTACAGAAAACATAAGAGATTTTTTGTGTGCTTAGTTCTCTCATCATGATACATTTATTGTTTTTTATATATTTATACTGCATTTTCTTAAGGAGAGACAACCATGCAACTTGTTAGCCAACTAGATCAAAAAGACCTGTTGCCTATGCTAAAAGGAAGACAATCTTGTTTAAACAAGATATGACCAGGAGTTTCACATGGAAATGGTGAAAATCTAAGTGAGGGGAAAAGTTGTTAATAGCATCTCAGGAAAATGGAAGATACAGAGCTCACTTTTCTAAAAATCATGTGTAATAATTATTCAGGAAGGTTAAGTGGTGGCATTGCAGGTAGCCTTTGAATTTCTTGAGCCAGATGATGGATTAAAAAATTATTTCTTGGGCACTGTCAGATTCACCACGTACACTTTTTCTCATGGTGGTCTGCCAGCCTGGATTTGAGGCTAGAATTAAAATTTCCTTTCTTTCCCACACAGCTCTAAACATATGTACACTTTGGAAAAACTACTAATTGACTTCTGATTCAGCTGATGAGCTGGATACCAGTAATTGGATGTTCATCATGTTGCAAATAGCAGTGTCCGTGACACGGTTTTGAGTCTGCTGCTTACTGCTACTAATGAGCTACTTAAAGAAACGCCATACAGGACTGTTGCTTCACACATCCTGCAACAGCTTGCTGCAGTTCATACAGGTGTACACATGACCAAACACAACCTGAGCCCTGGAACGGGATATTTTCTCATTTGGAAGAGTTTGCATTTGAATGGGTGATGCAGAAGTCAGGTCAAAGGGGAGAATCTAGTTGATGTTTATGGTACAGAATGGCCAGCTCTTTTACCTCTGCCTGTGTGTTACTGTTTCCATGCTTCAGTGGGACCCTTCTGTTCTGTAGTGTTGTTTCAAACTAGCTTGCAGTGCTCAAAAATGGTTAAAGAATTATTGTGCTTGCTCTTGCATTTATTCATGTTATATTTAATTTATTAGGATCTATTTATTAATGTAGCACATCATGATTCATACTACTTGTGGAGGTAATCCTTCCTTGCCTTCCACCCACAAGCTCCTTGCTCTCAAAAATCTCCAGAACCAGTTATCAAAAACCCCCACCCATCAAGTTTTGGAGGGTGAACTTTTCTGCTAATGAGAGGTGTGATAGGTTCCATAAAATATTTTTGCTACAAGCCTGTGATAAATGTGATATAGTTGCCCAATTGCTTATGACTGAGTATTGTCCTGGGAATTGTTATTATCATAGCATGCTACTTGGAAGTCCCCAAAAAATGATTTTGCATTGTTTTGGAAATAATTTTTATTATTGGAGAGTAGGTGTGGTATATTAGTTCTTAGTGGTTGTATAGTAGTTATTTGTTTTGTGACCTCCTTTAGAAAAATAATGATGAGGTAGTGTGGGAGGATCACCTGGATAACTGTGTTGGAAAACTGGATAATCCCTTAGAGGCCCCATGTGTATCCATGCTATCCAGTAGGAATTAAAAGTAGACCTATTCCCTGAAAACACAAGAGATCACTTTTTATTTTCCTACCTGCAAAATTGCTTAGATTCATACTTTAGATAGCAATATGCTGTTTAAATGACTTGTAATCCATACAAACTGTGCTTTGTATTTCCTGTCCTATCTGAAAGTAGCAGCAAATGTCAAATTGATGTTATATATTCTAACAGTCATCTGAACACTGCAACAGACGTGATATAAGTAAAGCTAATTAATTCAGCTTTGGGAAACACTTCCTCAGTCAAATTGACAGTGTAACCATGCATAGTCTAGCTCACAATGTTGATTAAATGGCCTTACTACAGAGTTAAAGATTAAATATCACAACTAAGTACAATGAAACATGTGGCAAGAAGCCTCAAGCAGGTAAGCAAATTGGCCAACTGCTAACCTAACAGAGCTCTTCATTCACAGTCTGAATAAAGTTGTTCAGATGGTTAGACTTACTGTTTTTCTTTTGTATGAAATTTGGCAGTAATTGGATTTACTCCCTCTCCCCCAAAATCTATATTTATAATTGTTACTGCTGTAGCATCTAACTGCCAAATGTGCACTTGAAGTTTTTGCCACAGCCATCTAAGCTTAAAGAGACTTATGTACAGCCACCTTTCCTTTGGTGTGTGTGGCAAACTTGCACCTCTTCAGCATTCTCAGCTTTTTATCTGTAGGTTTGAAAAATATGTTGTTGATACCTATGATGTGTATAATATTTGGGCTGAATGTAGAAGAAAAAAGATACAGGAAAGGAAAAAGGTTTAGAAACATTTCTCATAGTGATGCTTTCTTTGAACTTGAAATTTTGATCTAATACAATTTTTAAAGTATTTTAACAAACAGTAAAATGGCTGTAACTCCGCAAATGGTGGTGGTGATTTGAATCTCTCCATCTAAGCTTCCATAAGCCAGATGGAGCTAAGCTGAGGTACGGTTTCAAGAGCAGAAGCAATTAATTTAGAGGCTAGAAAGTTAATGCATTGTAGCTTTGGGTACGGTGCTGTTTTAATTCAGCATTGGTCTGTGCTGCTGTTGAAAGGAATAGTCTAGGTTTTTCCCATTATGTCTTCCCAGTCTCCTATTTTTGCCTTTTATTTTTTTTCCATGATAGACGCACTAGGCTAAGAAATTGGAATTAACCTGGATTAAGGGGCAACTAAGTGAATAAAAACTAATTGCATGGTCTGAGTCAGAGGGTGGTGGTGAAGCATCCACACTGTGTGGAGTCCCATGGGAATCTCTGTGGGGACCTGTCTTTACCAGTGACTGGAGCAGGCGGTGTGGTGCACTCTTACCCTGTTTGCAGGTGACACAGCAATGGGGGGATGCCAGGTGATAGGCTTGAGGGAAGGGCTGGGATTCAGAGATTCCTAGAAAGAAGAAGGAGTGGTATGTCAAAAACATGAAGATAGTCAGTAGGGATAAATGCCAAGTCTTGCACCTGGGAAGGAAGAGCTCTTGGCAGGGATATAAGCTGAGAACAGAGGGGCTTGGGGGAGCAGCTCTGCAGGAAAGGCCCTGAGGGTCCTTACAGACAACTCCCTGAACACGAAGGGAGCTGGCCAAGAGCATCCTGGGCAGTATCACCAGTCACACAGACAGTAGATCAGGGCAAGAGATTATCCTCCCTGATTATTCAGCACCCTTTGCATCACATCTAGGTATATTGCATCCAGTTTTAGGTCCCTGATAAAGGAAAGTTGCTGATGAATTGGAATACACTCAGCAAAAACCATCATGATGGGTGCTTGCCCTTCTAGGAGAGTCAGCTGGAATTGAGCTTGCTTAGCTTGGAGTAGAGTGGACTCCTAGTGCCTCTGGGGAGGTGGTAGACCAGAAGATGGAGTTGGACTCTTGGCAGTGATTAACAGGAGTAATTCAGATTAGATACAAGTAGAAGTTTTTTCACCATTGGCTGGTGATGAAGAGGTTATGTGGTCTCTTCTCTTCATATTTTCAGTTATTCAGTTTCCATGATTTTTGGCTGAATTTCCAAATTCCAACTCTAGCTGGAAAGAATGTTGTCAGCAGTTCGGTGGCAGTAGAGGGAGAACTTCCTTTCTTTTAATACTGAAGATTTACTCCTCCTTGCTGAAGGTAGTCTTCAGTGTTTAATCTCTTACTTTCTGTTGCCATAGGCAAGGGAGCACATGGTGGGTTAGTTAAGGAAGAGTAGTATGTCTGAGGAATTTGTCTTGTTTGCTAGCTGATGGTTAACTGTACAGTTGTTGGAGTTGCATTTAAACCTTTAAAAGTCTTTCAGGACTCTTAAAATGTATTTTAAAAGAATTTTATATTAAATAGGATTACTGTATTTCTAGAGACTTTCCCTCAGTTTATTTACATTTCAGTTGCAAACCCAAGCAATTCTTCCTCATAGCAATCTTGACACATCACATAACGATAAACAGACTGTATACGAAGTTTAGGTGGCATGGGCAATTCTCTCTTCTCAGGCTCACTAACACTACCATTTTCTAACAGCAAATCCCACAACTTAAATGGAAGAGGGAGAAAAACAGAGAGAGTTCATCATGTTTTTAAAAGTGGTGATGCATATGTAAAATGAGTGAGGATTACAGTTTCTTTCCAGTATCCATTGCTTTACTGAGTCATTTAATTCTCATTTATATTAGAGAGGAAAAGGAAAGTTGCAGCACTGAAAGTATCACCAGATCACTCTGGTTTTCAGGATCAAAGTAATTATTTAGCATTGATGATTAGAAAGCCCACGTATAATAAATAGACCAAAAGCTTTAAAAGCTCACTGGAGATGCCTACTTTTGCTCACCAGGATTTTTCTTTTAAATAATGAAATATTTCTTGTAGGCCAGGAAAAATACTACAAAACAACATTATCTTATATTTTGCCCAAGGCCTAAAGGAGATTTTGTAATTTTCAAAAATCAATTGTATTCATCTTTGGAGTCATACCTAAGACTTTCAAAGTATTATTAAGATGAACAATTTTTAAATTGATTTGTCTCTCTCATCATGGAATAATGAGGCCCTGTGCATGTCATCACCATATTGCTGCATAAAAATATTTGCTCACTCTGAACTATTGCTTTTCTTCCCTTCCTTAGTGCTGGAATGTGCTTAGCTTGGTGCTACTTTATGATTTCCTGTACTATCTTCTGTTTCACCCTTTTGATAATCTCTCCTTGGATGGCAAATGAAATTCACATGTGCTGTAAATCAAGTCACAGATGTGCAGAGATTGCTAAAAGTTCTGCCAGGCTGCTACTACTTTCCTTCTAACAGGTGTTAAGGCCTGATCATTGCAAAAACCTAGTTCAAAAGCAACTCTCTAAAGGTTTCTTCAGATGCAGAATTCTTTGCCTTGCCATCCAGCGAATTTAGCTTTCTCTCTTCTTTATGCTATTTTCCTTTCCTGGTACAGGTTTGTGTGACTGCTGGGACAAACCATTACTTTTTTTACTAAATCCTACTGTTAGCAGTGGTTTTATAATGCTGAAGCAGAAAATTGTAAAGTTATGCCAATGGTAAATTGTGTTGAGTGGATGGAACCATTCTGTGTCTGGCCGTGGTTTGTTCTACTTAGTACTGAGCTTGTCAGATCATCATGTATAAAACATCTGTTTTATTTCTAAAAATACAGCAAAAAAGTTACATTGTTGCATGGATAAGTTTGGAGTGTTTTAAGAGATGGTTGTAAGAGACATTTGGTTTCTGCTTCAGGCTCTTGGATCAACGTTTTCATATCTTATGTAAGATCAGTGCAATAAATTTGATTAAAGGTGGTGGGCTTTCTTTGTTACTTATTGATTCGAATTCTTACTTGAGGAAGATATTGAGATGAGCGTAGGTGTCTAAAGCCATTTTAAACTCTGGAATATCATCTCTGGCTACCTGCAAAATGGCCCATATTGTCCTGTGTTTTGTGCCTTATCTGCAGTCAGATGTTTTTGATAGGTTGACATAATATGATTATGTCCTAATATGATTTCAGACCCTTGTGTTTGGATGCCTAAATTACTAAGAAAAAACCCCAAACCTAAGGTAACTAGAAGAAATATTAATGCTTGAATGTGGAAATCAAAATGTAGCTTGTAATGGTCACTTCCTGCAGTAAACAGTTGTAGGAATTAATTGCTGCAAATATTGGTGTGGTTTAACCCCAACCAGCAACAAAACACCACACACCTGTTGGCTTGCTACCCCAGGTGGGATGGGGGAGAGAGCTGGCATTAACAAACAAAGCAAACCAAGGAATTAATTCAATGCTTCCCATGGGCAGGTAGGTGTTCATCCATCCCCAGGACAGCCGGGCTCTATTACACCCAATAGTGACTTGGGTGGACAAAACATATCACTCCAAATGTCCCCATTTCCCTCTTCTTTCCCCCAGCTTTACATGCTGATCATGATGCCACATGGTGTGGGATATCCCTTTGGTCAGTTGGGGTGAGCTGTCCTGGTTGTGTCCCCTCTCAGCTCCTTGTGTCCCCCCAGCCTGCTCGCTAGTGGGGGGTGATGATGAGCAGAAATGGCCTTGACTCTGGGTAAGCTCTGCTCAGCAATAACAAAAACATCCCTGTGTTATCAGCACTGTTTCCAGCACAAATCCAAAACACACCCCCGTACTAGCCACTGTAAAGAAAGTTAACTCTATTCTGGCCAAAACCAGCACAAGCACATACCTTTTAACATGAATTTCTATTTTTTAAATAATTACTTGCCTAATTAAAAAATGCTTTGACTTGGCATAGATTTTTTAAAAGATTTATTGATTGTCAGTATTATAGATGCCAAAATAATTCTGAATTGAGTGATAGTCTGACTTGAACCTGTACATGTGTCAGGTGGGGCTGTGGGTTGTCAGGTGACATGGGTGAAATTCTTGTTTTCGTTTTTGTTTTCTTGTTCTCTCCACAAAATGTGCCAAAACAGGGAAAGGAATGAGAGTGTCTACAGCAAGATAGACTTAAAGTGGAATTGAGTTTGAAGAAATTGGTTTTATCAGGGTGTGTTGTTATATCACTTTTGTGAAAAGAACTGTTAGAAGTGGAACGAACTACACACAGGCATGATTAAAAAAAGTAGTAGTTTTGCATTTGGAGAGAACTGTGGTTGCCATGAGGATGCAGGCAGGCTTCATTTTGAAATAGTGTCTGTAGGTTGGTTGTAAAAATGGTTATTATTAGTAGAGCGGGTGAGGCCCCCTGTTGTAGGTAGTTACGTGAAATACTATCTCATGCTGAGGTTCTGTTGTTGAGTTTCTGAGAACTATTTTGTAAATTGCACTTGGTTTTGCAGATGGTGGATAATTTACCAGGTAGAAAGTTGCTAAATCTTTGAGAAGTTATTAAAGGGTCTGTATCTTTGCACCCATTATTCAGAGACACTTTTTGCCCTTTTTGGGATGCTAGAGAAAGTACAGATTCAAATTCCACATGTCCCAAGAATCCACTACGAAGGCAAATTTGAACCATCAAGATCCCAGGATAGCTCTTTTGGAGAGCCTGACATTGTGTGATGTGTTAGCATGCAGTGTGAATGTTGCCCTTCAACTCTACATGTGACTCTTCCTAGTATCTGCTTTTAGTTCTTCCTGTCTTGCTTAAAATAAAAATAACTTTAAATCTTATTTAACTATGCAAATACACTGTGTTTGTTGACACTATATGGTAAGGTTAACATAATGGAAGACAGCAGGCTTTTACAGTTTTCTTAGACAGATTTTGCAGTCTTAGACTGCAAGTATGTTTAGTAAATTTCCGTTCATAGAAAGTGTGCTTTTCTTCAGGACTTTTGTAAAAGTTTTAGCAGTAGTAGTAATATTGGCAACAGAAAATCAGACCTCAAACTGGTCAGCAAGCAAGAGAAAAATACAGAGGGAAGAAGATGAAAAAAGAATGAGTAATGTTGACAGGGTTGTTCTTAAGCCATGTGAAAGACATCAATGCGTAGTACAGTAGGAGAAGAGCGTAATTTTTTAAAGAGTTGAAGTGTATAATTCAAAATACTTAACATTCTGTCAAGTTACATAAACTGTAGTCTTGTTAAACTCATCTTTTCTTTGAAATACTAAAGGAGGTTGCTAGGGGGTGGGGGGGATGTCAAGTGAAATGGTTGCAATGATGTTATGCAACAGAGTTAATTTTGACCTACGCTCTGCTTCTCTGCAGAAGAAGTTGAAGAAGAGTCTGAAACTACAATTGAGGTTGATTTGACTGATAAACAGAAACATCAGTTGAAGCACAGAGAGCTTTTCCTTTCTCGCCAGTATGAGTCCCTACCAGCAACGCACATCAGGTAAGAAGTAGTAAATACAATTTATTTTTGTGTTCTGCTGGGTGGATTGCCTGCCAGTAGTCCATCTGCTTGAGTGCTTCAGCCTTGCAAAAGGGGGTCATTGATCTTAGCTGAGTTGTGCCAGGTTGTCCAATAAACTACTTTGGAAGCGCCTTTGTTTTTTCCTTCTGTTACTTGATTTTTGAGCCTTAGAAGGAACAAGAGTCTCAGAGCTCTAGCTTGCCAATTGGAGCATCAGCTGATAATTTGGTGTAAAATCAGTCTGTTACTATTTTGGAAGAGCTAATTTTTTTTAGCTATTCTGCTGGCCAAAGGAACCTTGACCATTTTGTCTGGCCAGGAAAACAGCAGATGGGTTTGGAAAAGGGGCAGTGACTCAGTGGTCAAATCTGCAGTTTAGGGCTGCATGCATGTAAAATTAAAATTACCCCAACTTCATTAAATGTGAAGAAGTCATGACTCAGTTTGGCTAATGCTACAGAAGCATTTCAAGTCTTGTTTTAAATTGCCATTAAAGCCAATGTAGGAAGAGGCTTGCTGAAGCTCGTAAGTGTGTGTTGACTTCTTTCCGTAAATGACGTACGTGCTCATGTCATCTTCTATTTAGCAGTCAAGAAAAGTTTTTTTTGTGTTGGGATGGGGGGATGATGAATCTAGAAATGGAAAAGAAATAGCACTGTGGCAGGGGGAAGTCTAGTTTAGTGTGAAACAAGGCTTCTTACATTGCATTCTTAAGGAATTTTCATTTTCTCATTACACCAAGCTCGCCCCAGCTATTTCAAACTATAAATGTCTAGAAGCTACCAAAAAAATTATATATTGTCCAAAAGGAGAAACACTTTGTGTGTGCTTTTTTATTTTCTCTCTTATTGGCAAATCACGGAGTTACAGAATATTCTGTGGTGGTATGGACAGACCCACAAGCATCACTGAATCCAACTCCTGGCCCTGCACAGGACATCCCCAAGAATCACACCATGTGCCTGAGAGCATTGTACAAACGCTTCTTGAACTCTGCTAGGCCTGGTGCTGTGACCACTTTCATAGGGAGCCTGTTCCAGTGCCCAGCCACGCTCTGGGTGAAGAACCTTTTCCTTATATCCAACCAAAGCCTCCCATGAGCTTAAACAACTTAAGGCTATTCTCTTGGATCCTGTCACTGCTCACCACAGAGATGAGATATTGCTTGTCTCTCTCGCTGACAACACAAAAACTGGAAGTTGGAAATTTTTGTATTAATTTCCCATGCTTGATTCAGCTACCTGTTCTGACTTTGAAAAAGTAATCTAACTGTCAATTTTCTGCTGCTCCAACTATAGCATGGAGATAATAATCCTGTGCAGTTTCTTTTACTTTGACTTTTAGATACTGAAATAAGGTATTCTCCTTGCAGAGGGAAGATTACATAGAAGTTCTCACCTCACAGCTCAGGGAGCAAATACAATAGAGGTTCTCCAGTGCATAGCTCACAAAGAATTCGCACAGAAAAACACATGAATTCATAGTACATGCCACACAACACAGCAGGCAAATGCAGAGTGATGACTTGCATCTACTTTTCAGAATAGAAGAATGTTGTAGGACTGTGCTGTCACATGTTACTTAGACCTTTACCAGACAAATTCTAGAATGAGCTTGATGTGGACTCATGATGTTTCAACAACCTTAACTCTGTTTTAAAAAGAAACAAGAAGGCAAATACACTGCAAAATATTCCTTGTTTAGCTTTTTAACATGCTAATGTTCATATTCTCTGATTCTCAGTAGTTTTCTTAACTTTTGTTAGATTTTCCTGCAAAGAGTATAGAAATATTGAGAAGGTGGTGCTCCCCTAGCTTTCTTCCATCAGTACTCCAGAATACCCAAGGATGAAGAATTTCCAGCCTCTCTGGGTGTCTATTTTGGTGTTTGATGACTATTGTAAAATTTTTCCCCTGTCATCTATTTGGAATTTCACTTATTGAAACTTAGTGTCTATTACCTTGTGTCCTGTCACTGTGCTTCTCTGAAAGGAGCCTGGCTCTGTCTTAGTTATCTATCTCTTCATTATCTATTATTATCTTTTCCCGAATTGAACACAGCAGTAGAAGTTCTCCCTTTAGTTGTCATACCTTAAGAGTGAAGAAATCCAGTTTAATATCATCTGCAGACTTGTTGAAAGTGTGTTCAGGTTAATAAAGATTTTGTTCCAGGACCAGCAATTGGGGGATGCCCCCAGTAACCAGCTGCCAGCTGGACTTTGTATTACTCACCCCAGCCTTTTTGGTCAGTGGGTTTTTCCAAGCTTATTGTCTACTTATCTAGTCCATGTGTTTCCAGTCTGCATGAAGGACACTGGAACACTGCAGGCTTTGCTGAAGTTAGGTTCAGTGACATTCTCTGCTGTCACTGGTCTACCAAGCCAGTTGCCTCCATATAGAAAGGTAGGAGATATTTGTGCAATAAAAGTCAGGGTTGCTCCATGATGTAGGCATTTACTCTTAGCACCTGCAGTTTTAGCCCTTACATAGGAAAAACTGAATTTACAGGAGTAACTGGTACAGTGGTACAGAGTGGAGATGGGAGGTTGGAGATCAGTTCTCTCAAGAATAAGAACACAAAAACTCAGCCCCTCTGGAAGGCAGAGGAAAAAATTTAAGTCAATTTTAAGAGGATGGAGGAGGTTTTTGACAGCTACAGATCTTGAACTTTTCCTGACATCTTCAGCCAAGAAAAGAAACTGCATGTAATTGCCTTTTTGTTGTAATTTAAGGGAATAAAAGAATTTTACCTAGGATGTTTTTATTTAGTTTTTACTAATAAGGTTTTACTGCTTTTGTTTTGTCTTTCTTCTTTTCTTATGTTCTTATTTCTTTTTACATTTTTCAAACTGAATAGCAGAGGAAATTACACCTCCTCCCCCTTCCTCCTCTCTCCTTCCCCTTAGTCAAAAACCCTATCACTACTTTTGTTCTAGTTCACAATTCCAAATACAGTGATGTCTCATTTATACACCTGTTGCTGTTACTTCATAACTGAGTTACCTTGCAGTTATTTTAGTGGGTTAGATTTCCTTGATGTGCATGTCTAATTCTCAAGTTTTTTGGTCTGCAACTCTGGGTTTTGAATAATTTTCATGTAATTTGTTTGCTCTAGTATTAGTCAAATACAGTTTCATTCCTTATTCTGATATTTCTACTTTGCTATATATGCATTATATGTAACTGTTTTGATATGTAATTTGTTTTGTTAAAAATGCTGGGATTTTTTAAACTTCATCTCGTCTCCCCTTTACATTGTGTCACTATGGCATTTTAGTAGCTTTAGGGAGTTTGAGCATAAAAAGCCAAAGAGCCAGATTTAGAAAAGAATTAGAAGTGGATAGTGTAGTAATTAAATATGGAAGTGCTGCCTTGTGGATGGTGTTCTTGCAGTGGAATGTATTTCAGAAGGCGGAATTGCCTAGCTCAGTGCAGCACCTTTCTGGAGCCATGGTGTGTGGCACAGTACAAGCTGATGTATCAGTTTGGGGATCAAAGACAAGGTTTGGTACCTTCCTGCCTACTTGCTAGAAGTGAAATTATTGCCTTCCCCGTCTGCTCAAATGTGTGCAGTCAGTAACACCCCTCCAGTGGATTATCTCCTTCCCTCCTAATCCCTGTATATTACAGCTGCAGTTTTGCCAGGCTCTGTAATCCCACATGTCCTTGTCACCTTTGTCCTGCCAGCCAGGCTCCCTGAGCCACTCTCCTTCATTAATGTCACGCAGTGAATGCGCCCAGAATTGCTGGAGATGGCTTCTGTAAGCAGTGCCATGCCACAGAGGGGCTGAGTTGAGCCAGTGCTGTGTACTTGGCGTTTCAGAGGTCTGAGCATTGCCAAATACAGCATTTTGGAAAGGCATGAAAAGGTATGGGGGGAAAAATAGTGGAAGTTGTCAGAAAGTTGAAATTGTTTGCCAGTGCAAACATTTGCAAAATTCCTCATGAAACTTAGCATGTAGTGAAAGTGGGTCCCATAAAAATCTGCAAATGGTTGTTAGAGATGCACTGGGTTATCTGACTTGTGATTTGGGCTTTAAAATTTATTTTTCATTCTTAAATTCTCAACAGTTAATAGGTGTTAAACGTATAAATTTTTGTAAAAGATTGCATTAGCTTCTAAGTTCATTAATAATTGCTCTAGAGTTTAATATTTCTTATGAATCATGTAGAAGAATTTATTTCTACATCAAAGTTCATCTTGCCATTTTGGTATCTTTGCTCATTTCTTGTTTGCTAATATGGTGTTTCAGTCTTGGGGTCGTGGTTTTTTCTTTTTTTATGTAAGATGATTATAATGATTATATTTTAGGTGTTTGGAAAGCATACATAAACCAAGTGTTATCAGATGTCATGATAAAGTCAGGTGTGAATATTTTGCACTGGTTTATACTGCAATGACAACCCTACCCCCTTCAGAAAAAAACAAAAAAACCCCAAAAGAATTGTCTTTTTCTTGCATTTCATTTTACATGTGTAGGATATCTGTGCATTATGTAGATGGTTGTCATTATGGGGTTTGTTGAAATAACTGTAGTAGATCTACACCATAACTCTTAATGGGGAGTATTTGTTAAATCTGCAGTTGAATGAAGTGTTTCTTATGCTTTTTAGAGGATGATTTGTTGCTAGGCATAAACAGCAAATGCAAGTTTTCTATGCACCTATGGCCTTTAACTCAGAAAAACTTTCTGAGCTTTGATTCTGAAATCTTGTTGCACGTACCCTTTATTTTAAAAACTGAAAAACAAAAGACAGAACCAGGAAAAGAGCCCTCCAAAATATCTTAAGATGGTCCAGTCTTGGTTTATTGCCTCTATTCTAACACAGAAAGGACTTCATGTGCCTTTTAAAAATTGTGATTGCATAAGATAGTTTTATTAAAAGCTGATTAATATGACTGGGGAGAATGTGAGTGTTTTTGTTGAATGCATATGTGACATTAAAGAGCATCCAAATAGTCAGATCATGAGAAGAGTTCTTCAATTTTTATTAAGGAATTTCAACCCTCTGCATATTTTTACATGTAAGCATATGAAAGGTGTACTTGAACTTCTAAAGTATCAGTCTGTAAGGATCTTGATTTCCCTATTTTGACATTATTCTGATAAGTAATGCAGTCCAGAACACAATATCTATTTTTTTTGTTTGGTGTTTTGTTCATTTTCATTGTTTGTTTGGTGATGGTGGTTTTTTTTGTTAGTTTGGGGTTTCTGTTTTTTCTAGTTATTGTTAAATGGTACCTTTGCTCCTGGGTAGACTAAACAAACTTTGATTGGTACCACTTTGTGGATGTAGCAGAAAAAGTAGCAAAAAAATATGCAGTTTATAAGAACATGCCATGCTCACAAATTTTAACAGTGGGATGCTTTTTAGATGTGTTATAAATGACTCAGTTGTTTGAAGTATCGATATCAGAGAGTCCTGATGAGATCATGAAGAAGAAAGAAGAGCAAAAAAGAAAGTTGTATGATAAAACTAAGGTATAGAGAAATACTTTTTCCTGAGTGTGAGATTCCTTCATTTACAACAATGATCTAAAGCTCAAGACAGGTAGGGTGGGTCATTTTATAGTGCTACTTTTCAAGACTGGGCACCTTAGAATTTAGTGGTATTACCTCAGGATTTCTAGTTTTTGCATTCCTGGCAAACTAAAAGTTTCTGCATACAGGGTTTGTGAGTATATATACAAATTTTAGCTACTTTTTAAAAGCTTACTGTGAGCCTTATAAGCCTAATTATTTTCTGGCATAAATACAACTAGATAAGGAGTGAATTTGTTTTGCAAAGGCATGTGCTTACCTGATCATTTGGATTGTTAAGCAAAGTATTCTTCCCTTCTGAATTGAGTTTATTTGGAGCAAAGGGACTTGTGAAGCATGTCTGGCTCTTTTTTTCTTTTCCAATAGAATTCAAAATGTTCTTACTTGAATTAAAATGAAAATTCAGTTCAGGACAGAATCCTGTTTTCCTATGTGGTCAATAGCCAGTACTAGTAACAGTGTAAGAAAGTGTATTTGCTGGGGGAAAACTGTCACTGAAATACCTGAAAATCAGTACATATTTCCTTGTAGTGGCATAATTACGCAGTGGGAGCCTTTCATATGGTGCAAAATTTCTATTTCAGTTGCATGGAGCAATGTGTGTTGCTTCAGAGCTGGGCAGCTGCTAATGGATTTGATGATCTTAAAGATCTTTTCCAAGCTAAATGTATGAAAAATCTTTCCTAACCAGCCTCCTGTGGTTTTGTTTAGTTCATGTGAATCACTGCTGCTGTGACCAAAAGCAACTTGTTTTTTTACTTTTTAGCAAGAATTAATCCCTAGAGAAAAAATATCAATGACTTGAGTTTCCAACAATACAGTTTCCAGTTTACAGGAAGTATCTATACAGTTATGCCTGTTTTGAGGTATCAAAATATGTAGTTTTACTATGCCCACACTGAGAAAATATTTACCTTTTAATTACTTGTAAATCCATGTCTGTTGGGTACGACTGCTCCAAGAGACTGTCTGTAAATCTTATCAATTTGGAGAGCTCAAAATTGGCACTCCAGCTCTAATTAAGATTAAGACTCTGAATTTTTTGACTAAAAGCCACATCAGTGTTAAAATCCTGGGCCATATGATCAATGCACATGTTTAGAAGCCAGGCATTTACTAGCTCATTAAGATGTGCATAAACCAGTTTGCTGTGCATTCTGCTTTAAATTTTATTTGACCAAGCGTGTATCAATCAGATAATACCAAGTGTATTGATTTATCTTTTGGCCACAGATACACAATCTTGTACTCTTTAGTAGATTGGTATAATTTTGTTAGAGGCACAGATCCCAGCAGCAGTCACCTATCAAATATTTTTTGTTTGTTTGGGTTTTCTTCCTCATGTTTGAGATGACTCTGTAAATGAACAGAGACAAACTTGGGCTAATTGATTATGAATCAATACAATGCAGATTTTTTTTTTGTCAATTCTAGATATTGGTTGAATATTTTAAAAGTCAAACTGTAGCTGGCGATCTAGTACAGGTTTAAATCACTGTGATGATGCTCTTATTTTCTTGTTTTTAGTGCTATGCAAGAGCTTCCTTCCCAGTTAAACCCTTTGCTATCTTGAGAACTTGAAATGTGCTGTAAAGACATTAATGTCTGTCAGCATCATTCTGTGCCCCTTAAACTGCTTCAAAGTCAAATACACAAGTACTCTTAGTATTGGCTTGCTATGACTGAGTAATCAATTTCATATAATTAGAAGAAGCTCTTTGGACTCCACAGTTCCTACTCTGTGGTTTGGTGATCATCATTGCAGTTTAGTCTGCTTGTAAGGGATTGAGACTTGGCTCAAAGTGGGTGTTTGATTGGAAATCTTCAAAACACTTTCTCATTTAAGGCAGTTTAGGAAAAAAATGTTATTAAAGGTAGCTCTCTCTTCCTTTACTCAGTGCCTGTCCCTTTTATTCCCCCCTTTTCTCCCTTTATGTTGGATATGGGTAAGATTACTCCTGAGTTCTACACCTGAAGCTGCTCCTTTCTACCTCTCTTCATTATGCACCTTCATTTTAGTTTAATCTCTGATTGTCATTGAAGTAACAGCATATGTTAAAATCAAATCAGATTTTTCTCACAAACATAATATTTCCAATTATTCTTTCCTGTTATTTTATTCTCAGACTGTCTAGCTAGTGACTCATGCTTCTGTATTCCAAATGTCTACTAAGACACTAACATTTCTTGATGCAGATCATCAAGATACAGTTGCTATACATCTGTACAAAATTATCCAACATAATTCTGTTGTATTCAGGACGGCAATTAATAGTTGTTGTATCCAAGTCTCTGGGGTCATGCCTGCATACTTTTTTCTTTCTTCAGCTTGTATCTGAATTAGCCATGCCTATCAAGTTTCATTGACTTGGTGGGAACCCAGAGCAATGAGTTCTGAGAGTTCTTGCACTGCATCATTGTCACCCAGGCTGCATCTACATTCCAGTAGGAGATTTCGTTGGCATGGTACTGAACCCATGAGGTTCCCTTTTCCACTCCTATCATTCATACTGGTTAACAGGCAGCAATTTCTTTTTTGTTTTTTTTTTTCTTTTGCATACCTCCTGTTCCAAGAAATCCTTATTTTTAAAAAAATTTTTATCTCATGGGCTGTCTTACTCATCTGGTGAAAACATGAAGAAATAGCCTGCAAGAACAGCAGAACAGGAATTGTAGAGGCTTCCACTGGTTTAAAAGTTAGGGCTGTGCTGAAACAGTGACTGTAAAAGATGAAGCAGTTCCTGTTGATTTCAATTCGTTTTGATAATTTTAAAATATAAGTGTTTGCATCAGCTTTTTAAAATTTCGGTAATGATTTTAATCTATATTTTTGATTGCTTTGAGCAAAAGCTCGTTAAAGAACAATTACCCAAACAGTGCAAACAAGAAGACATTGATGTGCATCTTCTGGGCAATTTGGTGTTTTGCTCTGGGTTGTTTAACCTGACTATATTGAAATATTTTCATAACATTGTCTGGTAGAATAACCTTGGTACAACTTTTTTTCATGCTACTTAAATTCTCAAGCTGGTTATCATCATCTTTTGCCTTCATTGTAACAGATTGTCCTTCTCTCAATCTAAATATTGATTATTGTCACAGTCTTGTCTGAAGTATGTTCCCACATGTTTGTCATTCTTCTATTGGGTTTCACTGAAACATGGATGTTTTTGTCTTTAGTTTTCAAGATCTCTTAGGTCTCAGCTTACTCTTTCTGAAATCTCTCCAGGACTGGCATGGTAACTGACTAACATTAACATGGTCATCTCGTGTAGAGTGTTGATTTTCGTTAGCTTCTTTTTGAATTGTCCATGGCAGTCTGACCTATGAGCATCACACAAAGCTGTCATTTATTTTTTAGAATTTCTTTTAATTCTCCTTTGTTCCACAGTAATCAGCCCCCCACCCATCCCAGGAAAAATAGCTCCCTAAACCAGGGAGTGGGGTATTGAAACATATCTTTAGGTTTCCCACAGTGAGACTTCTGTCTACCATGATGACTAGTATTTCTTCCCATTTCCTTGTAATCCTCCTTAGTGTCTCTTTGCTTTGAGGTTTCAGTTGTAGATGGTTAAGGTTTGTTTTTGGGACTGTGTTGTCCTGGCTTTCTGCTAGGGCTGTGGAACAAATCCTTTCCTAGAAAATCATTAAGGCACTTACTCTAAAGAGGTTTTTATTGTGGAGACAATGTGAGTCTCATTTCCATATTGTACCTGAAGGGCTTCCCCTGAGGTCTGGAAGTAGGTTGTGGGCATGGAGAAATATCTTGTCAGGCATCCCTTAGCTGATGGGTGTAAATGATCAGGCATTGTCAACCCACTGGTGGTCACCTGGAACATAAAGAAAAATTTACAAGCAGACAAAAGCTTCTAACAAATGAGAGTGAAGGAAGGTGTAGCCTGTGAAAAGAGCTTTCACATGATAATTCCTTTAGACAATAAAGTTATGAGTTGTGGCTCTGGTTACTAGGACAGGAGAAGAAATTCAATCCTGAGTGGTTTATCTGATAGAAGCTGGCAAATACCATGAGCATATATAGGCAAATTTTGCTGTTTCCTTTTACTGCAAGACCTCTAAATTACTTTTTGTTGCTAGCTAATTTAATTATATAGTAAGTTTTGTTGGCATTGTTGTCAGTTCAATGGAGCAACTTTTTATTTGTGACCAGTTTAAATATGAAGTACATCTAAGAGCAGAAAGGATTCTGAAGGCACAGCTTAATCTCATCAAAATTAAATTGTAATGAAGACATAAAAGCTAACTTACTTTTTTGTTTACTGTTATTTGTGCATTGCTGAGGTTGCTGAAACTTTCCCTCAACGTTCCTACAAGATAAATTTTGCCTAATTCTGTAGGAAGTAAAACCAATTTTTTCTGAATATTTTTAATTTGAGAAAAAGGTCAAAATCAAACATATCGTCTTAACATCAAGACATTCTGATGCTATTAATTAATAATTCAGCTTGATGATGCCAGTTAAGAATGCAGCTTGTTGGAGGAATATAGCTTAAATCAGGGAATTGGAGTCACATAAGAGGAAGAAGTTTTCATATGTGAAAAATAGTAGACAACTCTTTCTTTCTTTCTTTCTTTCTTTGATTTTTTAAATGCTGGGGAATTCTTTGTTATTCTTACCTGAGTTTTTTTCTGTTTAGTGACACATTTCAGGCAGGAGACTCCAACAGAACAATGAAACTGTGGCATTGTACACCACTAGTCTAAATAATCCTCAAAATGCAAAGACAGTAGGATTTCCGAAAGGAGAGAGTATAATTTTACTTTGGTGTGTGATTTTATAATCTGGTAAATGCAGCGTACACTCTCTTTCAGTTGTTTTTGTAGTTAACTAGCTCCCCCTTTCTTTTCTTTGTCTAGTTTTATCCTGTTATATTGATTATTTATTTGATATAGTTCTATCTGTCCCAATTATCTGAAATTGTTTGAAAACATAAGGAATGAAGCTCCAGAACACTGTAAGGATGAAAATATGATTTTTAAATCCAGAGAAGCTATGGGTTTTCAGATGCGTCCCTTAAAGGAATAACCCTCAAGTTGCATTGTAATGTGGTTTAAGTGACGTTAACTTTTTCTCCAGGGCATTTTGATTATTAATATTGAAGAAAGGGTGAAAAATACAGTGGTGGTTGGAGAATATTAAAGGACATATTAATGCAAATTGATATTCACTTATTTCCTTATCATCCATGGTTGAGGGATGCTGGAGACAATGTAATGAACTAGATGCTTGGTTTAACCCAGCAGACCATTTGCAACTAGACAGAGAAGCTTTTCCTCTGACAGGAAAGGAAGAGAGGAGTTATATAAACAGTAGACTTTTCTGAATTTGGTAAAGAGTCTAGCAATAATCGCTTATAGTAAGTATTGCAGGTTTCTAGATTGCAGAAACTGGTAGCTGTAATATAGAGTCAAAATCAGAAAAAAATCTGCAATTTACCTCTTTTCAAATGTGGGTTTTTGTTTTTTTGGTGGATTTTTTTTTCTGTTTTTTTTTTGTTTAATTTTTATTTTAGTGTCTACTGTAGGTCTAGGATTGTAAGTCCATGCATGTAAGAGGTCATGTATGCCTCCAAAATGTTACCTCTGTGTGACTTCAGTAGTTAGATGGTTAAAGTGCTGTACAAAGAAATGTAGCATCAAATAGAAATCCACTCACTTAGAAGACATGCTGCAGGGTTTAATCTTGTATCTTAATGAAATAAAATGAATTTTTTAACGGACCAGCAATAAAAGATGAGGTTGGTCAATAAAATACTTTTGCAGTCACGATGGCAGAGAAGCAATAAATGCAATTGGTGTTAAATAAGGGCAGCCTGTAGTGGAGACAGAGAGAGTATACTGGAGGTGTGTGGAATAGAAGCAGACTGGAAAGGTAGACTCCTGGTTAGCCTTTTACACTAAAAGAACCCAATAAAATATTAAAATAAAGTTGAAAAACTTGCTTCATCCTACAGCATAATTAATTTTGAGAAGCGAATGCTCTGGAATTATCAAGACCAAAAGTTTCAAAAGTACATTTAAAGAAAGACATGATGTGGTATGGAGAAAATTTCCTACTTCCCTACTGCCAGAGTCTTTTCCTCTGCTGTTGTGTATTGTGCTCAGACTTTTCTTCCTCCTCTTCCCACCATTTCTCTTTGGTGGTGTGGTTCTCCTGACAGGTATGGAAATTCAGGAGGTAATGTGTGGTTTAACCCCCTTTGCCAGGATGTGCAGCGGCAATGAATAAGACATTAGCTGGCTATGGTCACTTAATGATCAGCCATTAGCAATTGGCTCCTAATGCTTCTGGTTGTGCTTAGAGTCAGCGCTTCCTGACATGATGGACAGGTTTTGCAATACCCATTTTGGTGTTATCTTAAAATCAAGATGGTCTCTGAGAGAGTTACCCTTTGTATATTTGTATTCTGGTCCTTTCCATGAGGGAAGATGGGAGATGGGTGTTCTGGGCATAGTTCCTGTAGCTGGATGTATAAGGCCACAGGAACCTCCTGGCAAATACCCACTAAACTGAGTAAAACTTCGGTGCATGAAATACAAGGTGCTGAATATAAGGGGTAACATATCTTCATGTAGATAGACATACACATATATAAATATAAAATGGTAGTTCAGTTTTAAATGATAACATAAAAATGTGAGCTGCTCGCAAGATGATTCAGCACACTTAACATTTTTTCATCCACGTGTCTTTCTTTAAAATACCATTTGTTAAAAATACTTCTGCAGGTTCTTTGCAGAGAAGTTGGAGTCAGGAATTTGAGGCAAGGTACTGTTGGGGAAGATGGGGATGAGAAGGATGAAGGTGGTGGGGTCAAATTCCCATTGCATTAGCTGCTTGTGTTACACATAGCAGGTCTGTACCACTGCTGAGCAACAGGAGCCTGCACAGAAATGTGAGCATTAGCATTTTAATGTAGGCATAGAAGAAACTAATAGATTTCCATGATTCATTATTAAAAATAATCCCATCCAAAATAGAAAAGTGCTTTGTTTTCACAGCCTTAAAGGTAAAACCTTATATTCTTTCTAGTTTGCGTTGTTTGTTTGCAGATTAGACACTGAACTAACTGGAGATAAGTCACTTAGAGGTGATGTTTCTTTAATCCAGGCCTTTTTATTAATTGCATATGCATTTATTGTTTGCCATAGTACCTCTTCTCTTTCTTTGCTTCTTCATTACGAAAACTATTTTCCAGTTTGGTGGAATTCCTATGTTTTGAATGCTTGGGTCAGTACAGCCATTTTTTTTGTTGCTTTGATGTTAATTTTGGTATTTTTAAAGTATGGCAATGTTCATTTTTGTGTTTCATAATATTTTTATATTATGAGTGTAGACATTTAAAACAGATATAGATTGTTTTCTTATAAAAGAAACTTTTACTTGAAATGTGAACTTTTTTCTAAGTAACTGTTCTTGCTTTTGTTTGTGTAGGGGAAAATGCAGTGTTGCACTTCTGAATGAGACAGAATCTGTGCTGTCATACCTGGAGAAAGAGGTAATATGTGATTTCAAGTAAATATTGGGATGGGTTTATTTTTCTTTTACAGCTGTATTTTTAACAATTGGGCAAACAATACTTTGGATATAATATCTTGGATGATAGGTTAGAAAAATGTTGTTCAAAACACTGATATAAACAAAATTATTGGATAAAAATTAATTGACACTCTTGAATGATAGGCTTATTATGAATATGTTTGTATTCAGAAAATAAGTAATTTGAAGTAATTAATATGGCATCTTACAGAAGAAAAATATAGAGATATTTTCTTGTAGCAGATACTGAAAGGAGAATTTACATGGTGCTATTTTGTTGTCCTTATTTTCTCCTTTTTTTCTTTTATTGTGTGGAAAGTATCTCCTCACTTTCCTCTGAAAGGTGCTTAGGATGCTTAGCTTTACCAGAGAGGAAGAAAATTCTCAAACAATTTGGACGATAACTGTATTGCAAAATGCCTTTAAAATAAACATATTTTTCTTTGGCATGTCTTAATATAACATCAAGAAGACAATGTTTTCTAATTGAAATTAGCATGTCTTTATTTTTAAATAAGTACACCAAACCGATAATCAGTAAAAATATTTGTGAAAGCAGGACTTGGCCTATACTTCATGTGACTGTACCACATTTGCCAGTACTGTTTTGGTGCCTGAAAAGGGTTTACACAGACAGTGTTTCATTTTTTTGAGACTAATTTATAAAGGAAAGTCAGTATGGTAGAGATACTTAGGAGTGGAAACATCTTCAATTCAGAAAGCACTTAACATTAATTCTCTTCAAATCCATTGATATAATTTTGTGTATAATCTTTTCATTATTGCTCTGTGCTGAAGTAAGTCTTAACAATGACAGAAGTTTCAATTGGCCTTTTAAAAGTACTCATGAAACATCTGTATTATGTAAAACAAAGATTTATGTACCAAGTCTGTGTTCTGTAAAGTATACAAATTTCCAAATGGAAGGTCTTACAGGTTTGCAAACCTAATTTTAAAAATTATTATGCTGTTGCAAATGTGTCCTTCTTTTTCAGGATACTTTTTTTTATTCATTGGTGTATGATCCATCACTGAAAACGCTTTTGGCAGACAAGGGAGAAATCAGAGTGGGGCCTAGATATCAAGCAGATGTGCCAGATATGCTTGTGGAAGGTAAATATATGATCTTTGATTTGTGAAAAAAATAAAAGTCCTCATATTGCATTATTGCTCATTCTGACTTTCTGAACTAAGCTAATACACAGAGGCACAGAAAGTAAGATGGTAGGTCTGTGAAAATTGATGAACACCGGCAGATACTATGAAGAAAGAAAGAAAGAAAGGATACTTGAATAGCTGTTGAAAAAATATCCGTTTTCAGTCTGTGTATAATGCAATTTAGGCATTCGATGTTTGTTTATTTAATTGTGTGGTCTGGTTAGTTATTTAATATAGGCTGCATGGAGAAAAGATGTTAAAGACCAACCCCTTTTGTAAAATAATTACACTGTAGTTAAACAGGTGAAAAATAGATTTCTTCTTTCCCTTTTAAAATGAACAATGCATAGAGAATGCATGTCTTTATGCCTTCTTATTTTAAAATATTGTCTTTCTTTAAAGCATTTTGTCTGTTTTGTAGCAGGATTGAAACAAATATTTCTAGCCTTGGCATATCTTTAAAATTACTGATGTATTTAAAATTTTATTTTATTTATAATCTAGCACAACTACCTCTGCCTTAGTCTTTTGCTACATGGAAACTATTCTTTTAAACCAAATTTTGAGTAAAATATTTATTTAAGGTTTGGATGATATTTAAGAGGCATGAGTAGCTGTGTCTTGTTATGTTTGCAATTGTATTTATCCATTAAAATTTAAAAAAAGAGAAAAAGTTTCATCAGAAGTGTCTAGAAGCAGATACTATTTTCAAGAATCATGGTGTTTATTCTTTATTATGAAAAGATTATGTGAGAAGAGCTTCCCTTGCCGTAAATGCAAGGAGTTCCAAATACCCCAAATATATATATTTGTAACCTTAAGCGTTGTGTTTTCCATTCATCATGATGTGCTTTTCTTTTGCTGCTATACTTTGTCTTTTGTACAATAACCCCCATTATTTCTAATTTCTACAGAGCTTATTTAATAAGTGTATTAAACTAACACAAGACTAATTTGATTTCTGGCAAGTGGCAGATTATTTTACAATGAATGCTGTTTAATAGATCACCTGCATTATTATTCTGACTTTTCTTTTAAAAACCAGAAATAAGCTACAGGAAGTCACTTCCAGATTTGTTTATAAGGTGCACAGACTTGTTTCAGAACAGGTTTATGAATAGACCATGATCCACTGCTATTCTTGCTGTAAAATGTACCTGCCATAGGGAAAAAATAGTCCAGTAGACATTCATATGCTCAAGAGGAAAGCTTGCCAGAGGGCTAATGTGAAAATGGCTGTCTCAATGTGGGTGAGGTAGCTGGGAAGTACTGATGAGATTCCAAAGTACATGGTTGAGCTGTAGGGTTTTCAGAATAAGCTAGGGTTGTCTGCCAGGCAGGAAGTCTTTTCCCATTGAATTCTTCCTACTTAAATTACTAGAGACAGAGGCTAATTATGAAACAGTGAATATTACATATAAAGTAAATATTTTCCTGTTCAAATTTTACTTATTTGATTTTTTTCTAAAATTAAATTCCATATTCATTTTAACTGAAGTTACCAAGTTCTTCTGGAGCTTAACAGTCTGAGTTAAATCCTTGATTTAGTTACAATGAGTGGAAGATCTCTCTCTTACATCATGAAGACAGGATTTCCCTGTGTGTTACAAGTCTTTTCTCCCACCCCACTAACCCCCAAAATGCAGTAAGGGGTGCAGTCTTCTTGCTGTCTTTAGCAGGAAATAATAATCCATCAAAGCTGAGAAGCACAAAGCTGCCCACAAACCAAGGATCTGTTGGTACATGGAGTACTTGAGCAGTTTAGTTGGATTAATCTGCACTTATTTCAAGTGGCTGGTGGGGAAAAAAGAGTTTGGTTTTGGGAGGACAAAAATATCTGCATTATGGTAGTTTTGACTGATTTTTTCTAAATGTTTCCATCGCCCTCTGACCTCCAAGGGAAAACAAAAGATGATTCAGCTGTTGCTGTGTCTTTATGTAAGCTGACAGCTTGGAAGTTAATCCATTCACTCAAATCTTTTCCTTCATGAAAACAAATCTAAACAATGTTTAAAATTAATAGAATAGAATAGTTATAGTTGGAACATATGGGATTCCGTGAAGATTTTTAATCTTTATGTAAAATTTTCACCCTGTATTGTTAAAACTGGCTAGTGATCTGTATCTGCAAATGATTATGCTCTGATGTGTAACTCTTTAAAAGCCTAGAGCAATCACCTGAAATTAAAAGTGAGAATTTAGACAACATCATATCAGTTAGGAAAAACCAGGTTTTATATAATCTAATAATAGTATTGTGAAATAAAATAAAAAGCATTGCTGAATTTTTTGACACATAAAATTTGTCTTATAACATAAAGGAAGACTAACTTTTTGAAGGTGGTTGGTAGTGATATTTCATTTCTATAGAAAATCCCCCAAACCAGTAAAAAAATTTAGACAAATTGAAGATTCACACATCCTAAATTGTTTTATTTTCAAAGTTACTGGCATATAAATCTAATTGAAATGATCAAAGACATGCCAGTTTAGAGTAGCTTTCAGAAGACCAGTCACAACATGGCTGAAAAGTAAAAAGATGTTCTACAAACATGAAATTCGATTGTTGGAAATACAGGCTATGTGTTCTAGTAGATTCAAAATTCAAATTGCTTGCACTTTCTCCATATTGTGATAGCTTATCTTCTATCTGAATGGACTATGTTTTTGTTTTGGATTTTTTTGTATTTATTGGAGAATGATGTGTGTTTTTTGTAGGAATAGATTCTTTTTGCCTTTCATAGATGTTGCTACTTTTGCATCCTTGGGTAAAACGTAGTGCAAAACCAGGTGGTTAGGTCAAACTCAGGATAATAGAGCACACCTGCTTCTCCATGCCCCAGGGGTGTATTGGATAAATTTATATTTCTCTTTAATTTTTGAAATGAAAAGAACATCTACTTTCAAAAGACTAAAAGGTTTATTAAAATCAAGATGCATAATAAAGTATGCCAGATTCAACTGTTTTCTGTTTTTCCACTTTAAGTTACATTGAATCATAAATCCTTTACACAATGGCAATAAACAAATATAAACAAAGTTTAAATTTGGTTGAAACTGTGTAAACCTTGTAAATCTATACCACTTTTGTTTGTAATGGTTTAGCTAAATCGCTTAGATCACACATTTAGTGAAGACTGTAACTTTGGAGAAAGACCAGAGCAGATTTCTTTCCACAGTCTCTTCTGACTTTTGTTATCACCATTCTTGGGAGTAAAACTTGGGAGTAAAAGTTGTCAGCTTTGAATGATATGGTTGTGTGAAGTCTTTCGTCCCCCCAGTGCCAAGTGTTACAGTCTGTCTATACTCTAGTTTGAAGATTTTTAGAGTCTTTTTAGTTACTTTTATTATGCTGGAAGACAGGAGACTGTGTTCTGCAGCGTTGACTCAAATTCTGGCTAGTAGCATACTGAAGAAGGTCCTTTCTTGGTTTTAACAGCACATTTTTGCAGTGGTTTATCCTGTGGATGTAGCAATTTTCACACCTGTTTCCAGCACAGGGTAGCATTCTTCTCCTCTGTGCAAAGCAAGAATAAAAAGGTTTATCTCTGAGAATCAAAAGCACGAATTTGGACAAGGAGTATCTTGGTTTGAGCATCCCTACTACACAGTACAGGAGCAGGGTGTCTGGTTCTCTGCATGTGGTGGCCAGAAGCTGCTGTCTGGTGCATTCCCCTACTGTATTTGATCAACTGATTGTAAAATACATAATTAGTAAGTTCAGTAAAGACCCTAAACAAGGAAGAACAAAACCGTATTCAGTGTTGCTTTGGGCAAGTCATTATTATTGTTGTTACTTGGTTACAAGGCATACTTTGATAAATTGTTCTGAATGTGATCAAATTGTTGTCACCTTTAACTAACAGATTTTATTTAGTCATGTTTTGTGTACAGGGTGATTGCACGCAGTCAAACCAGTTTAGATCGATAGTTGGTAGACTTTTACATAACATTGATTCTTACTTGTCTCACAGCTTTAAAATCCAAATGTTTTTAAATTCTGGCATTTCAACCAGTGTGGCTCAGGCAGTGGAATTACTGATACAGTGACAGGTTGTTTTACATGGTTGGCTAAAAAGCAGAGAATGAGAGAGAGAAAACTGCTAGCATGGCATTAGGGATATAGTTTATGAAGTAGGATAATGCTTAAGAATGGGAGAAACTGGAAATTTTTTTTTTGCTCTGTAGGATTTCATCTAATGCATTGTTTTTCCTGTCACATGCCTACGCTGCTCTTTCTGCCTCATGCATGCCATCATAGGCCTAATTGCAGCTGTCACACAATGTAAATGCGTTTGCACAAAATAAAACGCATGACAGCTTAGCTAAACAAATACAATTGGAGTCGTGTTGCAAATAGGGGAGCCAATTGTTTACAGTAATCTCATGGGCCAAATCAGTAATTTCTTAAGTAATGCTTACTTCCATTCATTCGTGGTGTTGTGAATCAAGTGGAAAGGCTGCAACAAAGTGAAAAAAGGTCAATAATTGCTCTTCTGTCTGTCAAAGCTCTACTAAAACTTCTGAAGCAAAGGATATTTTCTAAACAAATCTAACAAAAAACTTTATTGTGACTGCATTCTGGGCATGATGTGTAAGTCTAGTGAAACGATGTGCAGTAATTCTCTGGCAAAAAATATCCAAACCAAACAATTGTATTTTCAAGGAAATTATTGCAATTTGGAATAACAATATCCTATGGCTTTTTTAAAGTGATTTATCAAAATAAATTTTTGATGTCCATTTGCTTTTGTGTAGCAGTATCTGGCAGAACAGTGCAGTGCTAGGCAATTTAACATGTTTAAGTGTTGAAATCAGCATTTTCAAGAAAACAGCCCAGCGGTGTAGGAAGAGCCATGCTGAATCAAACCACCAGCTGTTCATCCATGCTGAGATCTTGTCACTTGTGGTTTCTTAGTTTTCTTAAAACCTGTTTAAAGCCTATTAGAAATCCAGTAGGCTGTCACCTTGAGCTTCCTTGTGTCCCTCTATGATCTTTCTGCAGCACTTCAGCAATTATGTGAGGAGGGATTTTTCTTTATAAAAGGCCTATTGACCACTGTGTCTTTGTTGCAATTTCGACTAATTTGGCTCGTATAGCTGTAAGTCTTGACCATGCTTAGTTGCCCTGCTTTTTCTTTAGCTCACATTCCCTCCTTCACACCCTGAGTATAACACAAATGGATTTGAGTTCATGTGTCTCTTTTAGTAGCTCCTGTATCCCTGAGATCCTGTAAAAATCTTGAGAGGATGCTTGTCCAAACTCAAGTCGCTTGCTATTTGTTCATATAGTACAATTGTTCTGTAAATTCTCCTACAGGTGCTTCATTTTAAGGTATATCTTTTAGGTCTCTCATGATGCATGTGAACCTCTCCACTTTTGTCCAGTCATCACAAATGCAGAAAATTAATTTGATTTCTCTTCCAACAATTAATTTGAATTTCTCTTATTTGCTTCCTTTTTAAATAGATCACATTGTCAAGGTCTTGGACTTTTCAGTAGTTATAGAGGTTTTGACTCAATTGATGGTCTGAGAATGCTCCAGTCATTTTAATGCCTTCTGAAATTTGGACAATGTTGTAGGAAATAGGACGATAAAAGAAGAGTGACAAGAAAAAAAATTATTCCCACCTCTAGTAATGTGTCTCAATCACAAGGACTGTTTTCTCCCTCTGTGATGTGAAATGTCCTTAATTTTTTTCTAGCTGAAGGGAATGTTATAGAGTACGAAGGAACTCCTATTCATATATTTCATAAATGTATGGAATTGATTTGGGTCTGAAGGGGCTGTGAGAAGCAGCCTTGTGGGAAAGGCCCTGCTGTGCTGTCAGGGGGATGTCAGCCAGCAGTGGGGATGTCATCCTGGGCAGCATGGAAGTGGCAGCTGTCCCCAAGCAGCAGCGTGCACATGGTGACCTGAGCAGGAGAAGTGGCTGGGGAGAATGTTTCCTGGGAGTTAATTGCCTGTGTGCAGCAGCTCCTTTTGGCTCATCTGGCTCTCTCATCGTGCCTTCTCAAGGGTTCTGAGTGCACAGCAAGGCAGGTAGAGCCAGACATCACTGGGCAAAATGGAAACATCTCAGAGAGGGAAATGGGGTGATGGATGCAGGAAGGGTTAAGGTTGGTTTGGGAAATGAGTTTTCAGTTTCCATGAGGAGGTATATGGAAGGAGACCACTATCAAGAGATTGACAGGTATAATGTGGAATGATTTGGTTTAAAGGCTTATCTGGAGAACTGGCTGCTAGTCCTGATTGAGTGCTGCCACCAGCAATGGCAGACTGTTTGCAAGTTCCTGTTTTAATAGCCTGGAGGGATGATCTTAGAGTCACATGCTAATGGTCCCAGCCCAGTGCTGCTTATCTCTTGCATCTGGGTTTAAAAGGAGACTGCCCTGCTCTAGGGAATTCTTTATGGAGCAGGGATTTGGAACAATTGTTTTCTCTCTGGGCTTTTAAAGCAATACAAAGAGTGTGCAGTGGGCAAGGAAAAGGAGTACCCCCTACTAAGACATAGAGAAGAGGAATTAGAGTATTTGAAATGCAGGAAGAAGCAGCCTGTAGGAAAGATGTTCTGTTCAAATCTTTTTTTCCCCCCTCCTTCTAGTACATAAAATTGTAAACGAAAAGCCTGAGTCCCTCTTGCACACCTGAAAATACCCAATGAGTTCCTAGAAAGAGCACTTGCTCTGCAGTTGATTCCATTTTTGAAACCAAAGCATTTTAGAATTAATGCAGTTCAAGTAATAAGTAATTGAGCACTTAATAGGAAGAAAGGAAGCAGTTGCACAAATTTAAGCTGCAAATCTTGGATGATGTATAGACAAACTGAATTCAGTTTCCTAAATTTTTCTGTTTTGAAAAAGAATAAATTAATTCCTTTAAGGGTGTTTTCTAAGTCTTCATTGTTTTTTTTTGAGCTTCTTACTGCAACTCAGTTGTAAGAGCATGTTTTTAATAGACCCAACATACTAAATGGAAACTATTAAACTCAGAGTTCAAGTCTTTTAGTGTTTGGGACTATTGAAATGTCAGGGTTTTAAGTTTATACGTGGTTACAAGTAAAAAGAGAGATGAAAAACTCATCTACAATCTGTTTGGCTTTTTAATATTATGAAAGTTCAGGATGCTTAGACTTGGTGAATTGTATTTTCTGGCTCTAGAAATGCTTCTCTTGTAACTAATTTTTTTTTTTTCATTTAGTAAATGAAAAATATATCTTAGAATAGTGAAACTCAACTGTAATCTCATGAAATGGATCTGTTCTGTTACTTTGTGGTGCATAATGCTCCCATTTATGATATAAACCACTGCTGAATTTAAAAATCACTTATACAGCCAGAGACCTGCAGCAGTTATTTGAATGGTGCATCTGATTCTCTTGTCAAAAGTCTGTGTGCTGGATTATTTCTGTTAGTGTTGATGTAGTTGCAACGATTTAATTCTGCTGTGAGAAGATAATAATTAGTCCTTTTTAAAAAATGTTGGTATGAAGTATTTTTAGAAGGTTCTGTATTCAAATATTTCAGTTAAAAATTGGACAGCCAGATACTCTGAAGACAGATAATGTGTGTCTGTGAGAAATATCTGACAGGATAAACAAATATTGTTTATCCAGAAAATATGGTCTGTAATTTATGTGATCACTTTTATGACAATTGCTGGATATGAACAGGATACATTAATAGGTAGTTCTTAAAAAATAAAATTCAGAAAATATTGCCTCTTTTTTCCTGGAGTTTAATGTTTCTCAAATATAATCTGTCTAACCTTTTGTCTTTAAATGGCTTTAAATAATCATAAGGGCTGCTGATTTTGAGGCCATGGTAGTGTTTCATTTTTGAGTGAAAGAAATTGCCATTTCAAGGATAAATTAGTGGATTTAGCGTGAAGCCACTTGCTTAGGTATGATCAAAGGAAGAGTTGCTTTTCTTGTGCACACGCAGAAGGTGACAACAGCAGCACCTTTAGGTTCTGAGATGAGCAGTATGTGAGGAAAAGATTTTCATGGAAAAAGCTGTCAACCATGTTATTTTTGGGTGGAGTTGAGGAACTGGTGTGTCTAGTAGCTTGCATACCTCCGTTGTTCTATGGGTAAATTGGGGGTTCACAGTCAGTGTCTAAAATTAGGTTTCCTGTCAACTCAAGATGACCTTATTGGGATCCAGAGAGCAGAAAGCAAGCTCGAAGCCTGAAGTAAAAAGCACCTCTAGGGACAAGTGCAAAAGGAGATGTTTATGCCTAGCTCAAGTTTGCTTCTAGATGCCTAGGAACCTTGTGGAAATTGATTTCACAACATTCAGTGTGAACATGAAATGTTATATTTGACAGAAAATCTGGTAAGTTAGCAACGAAATGAATGATAACTTCAAAATATTGGCCAGAATAGACCAGAAGCAGAGCAGTCTTGGTCCAACTATAAGATGGTGGCTTTCCATTTCAATGGATTTTTCAGAAGGAAATGCATGGAACAAAAGATATAACAAACAGATTTGGGAGCTCCTCTTTGTGGAAGCTGTAATAGAACACCAGACATAACAGGTGTGATGGTGCTAACCCAGTAAGACTTACCTTTATGGTCAGAGTAAAAGGATGTTGACTAGGCTTGGTTAATCTCAGCTGAAAATGGATATCTGAAATAGATCAGATATTTAGATGAGGTGAATCTCAAGAAGTAATAAAATTCCTGTTTATATCTGCTCAAATATATTTTGTTCTCAAATGGGGCTTCTGTTGGTTGCATTTTTGACTTTGAGTTAACATGAATTTTTTTCTATGATACCTTCTAAAAGTAGGAGCTGTTTATTGAAGGTTAGGCAATTTAAACATGGTAATCCCTTGTCAGATTTGAAGATATTTTTTGTTATTAAGCTCATATATTAAATTTTGCATAATTAATTGCCAAATGATGATCATCACAATCAGTAAAATACTCTTTGTAATGTTGTTCATGTCAAATTTTAATAGGATTATAATATCCTTTACATCGATTTTGCCAATCTCACTTTTAGGGAGCTGAGTTAGTGATTTTTGTGCTAGACAATTAATAGTACATTTATGGACTTTTATCACTTTTACTAGAAATTAAACAAAACACCTGTAAATGGCCTCTTTATGCCTGTTTTCAGTAAAGACTTTGCTTCTGCCAAATCATGCAGTTGCAAGGAAAATCTGTAGTTTAGGGCTGCAGCCACATGTACTACAGAAGGTCAATTAGGTATTTGAAGCTTTGCATTATAAAACATAATTTTTATGAAGTGTTTTCAGTGATGTTATTTAAGAATACTTGTTGCCTGGTACAATTTGTTGAGGTATTAAGTGTATGTATAATTTTGATCAAACAGGCCAAATATGGGCATGGAAACTTCTGAGTTTCAGTTTTTGGATCATTTATAACTTCACTGTTAAGAGAAGAGTTGGAAATTGTGCTGTTTATCAATTAGGTTTTGTAAAGGCTGTTCAGCAGTTGAGGTGAGTTATGCAGGTTGTTCTGCATGGGGATAGTTGGAGTAGGTTCTTTCTGTCATTGTTTGGTTTCGTTTATTGGTTGCTTGCATTTTTTTATCCCTGCCCTGAATTGTAAAGGCATATCTGCCATTCCGAAGTTTGATTTATGCTGGAGATGAAGTCAGTCGAAGTTTTGGTCTTCGTAAAAAAAGAGCCATGATACCCTGCTGTCTTTGGCTTCTTAAGGAGACTTAGGCTTCTATTTTTAGTGTTCTGTTTGGTATGAAACTCCTATTTTTCTACAGCTTGAAGGAAGTGGTTAAAGTAGGTGTCTTATTTCGGCCCTCTGCTTGCAGTGCAGCGTGAATGGTCTGTGCTGCTTTGGTGGTGTGGAAGGTTGTGCATGATTGCTGTCAGAAAGATTTTGTTGTTAATAACAGCTGTGGAGCCTTGGCTGAGATTGTTCAAATACTAAATGAGTTCTGTCAGGTAGTGAGTGTTACGAAGGATACAGTTATTTATTGTGTGCTGTCTATGTGCTTATTATCCCCAGGAGCACTCAAATCACTTCTCAGGCAGCAACGTCTTAGTGTTTAATTGACTTTGCTGGTATTTTCTACCTCAGTAACTTTGCCTAAAAGGACTTATTGTAAGTCCAGATTTTTGTTTCTTTGCTCTTTTGCTGCAAGTCTGATTTTTCTTCTAAGTTTCTTCTGTAGAAGATGAAAAATAAATAGCAGATGCAGATGAAATGTGGTGTTTTACATTTGAATAAGTCAAAATACATTTCATCCTAAACAAAAAGTTCTTCTCTAAATTGTCTTGTTTACATTTATTCAGACGAAAAGTCTTATTTCTCTTTAGAATGCTTAAGTCACAGGGAATTTGCATATATGTAACATTAAGGCTCTTTAAAATCCAACCCAACCCAAAACTGCAGGACCACAGATTTCATTTTAATTGTCAGGCTTTTGTTTTTGGTTTTGTGTGGGGTTGGTTTTTCTGTTTTTTATTCTTTTTTTTCTTTTTTGAGGGGGGCAGGGTGTGTGTGTTTGTTTTGTTTGTTAGTTTCTTTTTTTAAGAATACAATGTCTCTGCATTGTGGTGTTCCTTTTTCAAAAGCAAGCATTTTAAATACTATTAAGATTAATATGTAGTACAGTACTGTTATTATTTACACTCAGAACCATTTTCACTCTGCTTTCCTGAAAACTCCATTTCCTCATGTGTTCTTATTTCACGAATTTCAGAAAAACTGAAAACAGTTCTGCAGGGTTTTGAGAAGGAGGCAGCCTTGTTTGTTCCTTCCTTCCAGCACTGGACATTTCCATAAGCCAGTCATTCTTGATGCAACATTATGTAGAAGTTGGTCATTAATGTGTGGTTAGAGTTCAGTTTAATCTGGGCTCAAGTGTGATTCTTTCTGTTAATTTTTAGGAATTTAGAACACGATGAATTAAAGCTCTTTTATCATCAGTGATTAAATTATAAGTACAGTAAAGCTGAACACTGCAAGAACTTTGTCATAGGAGGCAGTTCTATTTCAAAAGGGATTTTTCAAGTGAAGAATGACTAAATATTTTTTATTAACTCAAGCTCTAGAGGATAGGTGTTGATTGGACTATATGCCTGCTTTATTGGCTTTAAAAATGCCCAGTAGCAGTTTAAATGTTTGTAGACATGCAACAGGCCTGTATCGTGTGATATCTTTTGTTTTTAATCTCTATATGTAGCCTATGTTTCATTTCTAGTCCTCATACATGTCTTATGTTTGTAAATTTTTACCATGAGATTCGTATGAACATACAACTCCTTATCTGAATAACTTAAATCTGAATATAAATCTGTCAGGCAAGCTAAGGCAGAGGGGAGATTGTTTTGAAATTGAAAGGTTAACAAATATTTTTTCTTTTGCCTACACTTTTCATTTAAGCTTTCTCATGTTAGTTTGATCAGAGAAGTTATTTGCACCTAACTCCATTATATTTTTTAAGTGTTAAGTGTAAGTTTTTTGAATTTGTTTTTTGGATTATTTTTGATTATCTGTACTGGTGAGAATTGCAAATGAGAAAAAAAATAATTAAAAAACAGTAGTAAGAATTTTATGCAGGATGAACATGCTGACTGTTTTAGTGAGGAACTAATGAACTTTTCATCCATGAAGAAAGCTCAGATTTTACATTAGATAGACAAGCTTAGTGTCTGGAACTTTGTTCATAAACAGTACAAGAAAATTCAGTGTGATTCTACTTGTTCTACTCTGCAAGTTAGAGAAAATGTTTGCAGACTGTCTAAATAGCAGCATGAGGATGTGGTTCATGAACTGAAGCCTCATTTTCATTGATTACTTACCTATGTTTACAGTAATGGCACACAAACAGCACATGAAACTATGATAAAAAAACATTTAGGATTACCTGCAGATAGTATACTCCCTAAGAGTTCAGGCAAAAACCTGCTAAATGCTTTATCTGCGAGATCTGAACCCATATTTCAGTGAAAGAAATTTCATTGTGTTGCATGCTGAACTCATCTAGCAGTGGATAAGAACCAACAAGTATTTCTCTTCCACATCCTTGCAACATTAGCTAAGAGATATTCCTGTTCACAAGTACAAAACTGATAAAGAGATGAAGACGCTGAATTGACTTCTTAGCTCTGTGCTAAGCATTAAGAATATGAGTCTCTGCAAATGCCTTCATGTTTGTCTGCTTAAATGTCTGGTGAGTCTGAGGAATTGACACACACCTCCAAACTGGCTGATTTCAGGGGGTTGTATGAATAAATGAATTTGCTTACTAGGAGGAGCTCTGTGGTTGAAACTCTTGTTCTAGTGTCCAGTTCAGTCCATGGATACATCTACTGCCTTACTATGACCAAAACCCCACAACCATGGAGTTTCTGTCCCATGGGATGAAGGATCCAGCAGCTGGTACCTCTGCTTTGCATATTCTGAAAGGTGCATTCATTCAGGAAGCCGAGCACTGCAGCTCTCACAGCTGTTTAGTTTGCACGTTTGGATTGAATTGACAGCTGAATTACTTTTTGAGAAAGACAATAAGGTATTTTCAAAAATAGCGCAAATCATGCAAAATACAAAAATAAGACTTTATATATCCCAGTGTCTTTAAAATTAGATACTTCATCAACTGTTTGTCATTAGAAGTGGAATTTGTTTCATTGAAAACCATTTTTTAAATAAAACCTAACTTACTTAGTTTCATATTTAGTTTCTGAATAACATATGATATTGCAGTATTGTTTTATATATATTCAAAGAATTGTACTCCAACAAGCTGTTTATAGTTTATATTGGAAATAATTTTCTTTTAGTTGGATACAAGAAGAGCATAGAATCATGATGTATCTGATATTTGGGATATTTATCTGCAGGAAGTGAAATCTAAAAACTAAGTAGATCTTTAATTTCTCGTACCTGATCTTAAATACATTTGGTTTACTTTTGTTTTGTAAATTTTTTCTTCTCCTTTTTTTTTTTTTTTGTGTAGAGGGTCATCTCATGCTTCCACTTGTTTAAAATGACTAACTGAAATACAAAACTTTTTTACTTTCCTTTGAAAGAAAAATCTAACTTTTTTTTTTTTTTTTAAATTAGAAGAGGGTCATGAGAAATAAGGGACTGAATGGCTGATGAAGAGTAAACCAGACATATTTCTGACCATCTACTAATGTTTTCCAGTAAAATTAGTCATCAGGATTAGCCTGGCTATAATAAAATTGTAAACAGTGGTTAGAACAAGTTGGATATACTGGTATGTCATACCAGCTATTCAAAAAAATTGCTTAGGACTTCTCAGAAGCTGTATTGGGTATGCTGCTGGTGGTAAGGGAAAGTGACACTTTTAAAACCGAACTTCTCAGATGTACTGAAAATGTTGAAAGTAAAACTCCCCCATTCCTTTGTGACCTGGGGTTTGCAATATAATGAATTAATACTATGAGAACTTTATCATCTGTTCAGTTTGAATGTCTTTTACTTTGATGTCAAATTCAACAATGTAGAAGATAAATGTTGATGTGCTAACAGAGAAATTGCATTTTAGTTTTAAAGTGGTATGGTATGTTAAAAATCCTATAGGATGTGGTACAGGCATGGTCAGCTAAGGATTGACAGATCAAACAAGTAAAGCACAGAGTTTTTATAATTATTATTTTGAAGGAAGACCTGTTTATCTTATATGATCCTCCTATACTGATGCTTTTAGCGCAGGCAAAGGAAGCTAACCCAGTACTTATTCCTGAAATGAACTTTTCAAAGATTTCTACAGCACTGCTTGACTGCCTCCATGGTTTGTTCTGTTGAGGTTGCTTTTTGTCTTTAAGTGATTCTATTCTGCCATGTAAGTGGAAAATCAGGAATTAGGTAGCTTTTTAAAGTGTGGTTTGGCAGACACCACTTATTTTTGGAAACCTCTGTCTACCATTGTTGTAGTGGTATTTAATATTGCAATTATTATATGTGTTCAGATTATTTTGGTATAGATATTCCATTTCTTGTGTCCTATTTATGTCTACTGCCATTACAAAATACTGCTTGGCAGTATTTCAGATTTAGCCTATGTCAGGTTGTAACCTTTATCAAGAGATACAACACTTATAGTAGCAATTGTTTAATTACCTGTAATTGAAGTAATAATTGTAGTCCTGTATTTTTTTTTCTTTTTGCAAACTTGATTCAGGATAGTGACATGTTTCGATTGAATCCTGGTGCTGTGTTTGTATGATGTTTTCTCTTTGTGAGAAGTCTAGTCTACCTGAGTGTTGTTATGATCTCCAGAATAGGATGTCCTGAAACAGTTAACTAACATTAAAGATATTTAAAAAATATATATTAACAGATTGAAATGAAACACTCAGAGATTATTTATAAAATGTAGAACATCACCCACAATGTGTCTGTCACAGATGGAAGAAATGAATGTATTGACAGGTGTGCAATCGATAGAATAAGTTTATGGACCTAAAATCCTATCCAACATGCCAGAAATTAACAGTTTGTCTCCAATACTGGTTGTGAGTTAGCTTGAACAGAAGATGCAGTCCCATTAGGCAACCAATTCTTTATTGCTTGTGTGTTGAAAGAAAGTAATTTACAGTGTTTTTCTGAGAATGTGACTGTGAAATTTGTTCCTGAAACATTAGCCAGACAGCATGGTGCAGTTTTAACTTGTGTGTTTGCTAGGGATAAATATATATCACATTTTAATTTCCTTCCAGAATCAATGTGCTAGAGAACTCACCATATATGATGTGATTTCTGAAGAGTCAGTGCTTGGTTTGCTCTCTGCTTCCAGACTCTTAAGTGTACAGGTTTATTTCGTGTCTTGGTGATACTGTGTATGTTTAGACTGGCTGTTTTCATTAAATCACAAGAAATAACACAGACTAAAGTGATCTTCTGTGTGATCAGAGAGGTACCTACACAGCCTAGATTTTCAAAGGGAATGGAATGGCTGAATCCAAAACCAGGTTTTTATTCTTATGGTAGCTTGTAAAAGTCACTGACAAGTACTGGCAACCAGCTAAACATTAGTGGTTTTCACATGTTCACTGAGGGAAAAACACAGTCCTATTTTAAAACAGCAGGGAAAGACAATGATTCTGACTTTACTGTTATCGTCTCTTGTGGCCACAAATGTGTTGGCTGCATCCCACAGGTAAATCTTCTTGTACTGGTAGAATATGTGGTGCTTCTTCATCAGCCTCTGAAATGTTTCTTGCTTTACAGGAGAAGTTATTGGTGTAGTAGGCAAGACAAGATCTAGGCTTATGAATGTGATTCCTTTTACCAAATTCATACTTCACTGTTCTTCTATGCAGTACAAATGCCATACTCTTGTAACAATGAATATAGCACAAATTAAAATTTGGAAACCACCCCCATTGTTTCAGCCATGTGCATGTACACAACTGTTCTGTTCAGCCAAATGAAGCTGGGAAATGAAGATGTATTACACAGTAACCTTCTTGTGATGTAGCCTTATATACTAATTTATAAAAGCATAGAACCAGTCAATGTACACAGCAATTTGAATAGTATGATTTATTTTAACAATACAGATAATGTAGTGGCTGAAGATGTAAAAAGTGTTTAAATATAGTAGACAGCATTTTTGCATTATGATTTGTATTTTGAGGGCATAGAATACAAATTGGATAGAATTTAATTGCTAAAGCTGGTTAAGTGTGAAATTCATTTTAGTATGGCTTAAGTGAAACAGTAACTTTGATATAGTAGACAAGAAATTTAAAGAAACCACCGCTTACTTAGGTTTTGATTTTAACTTTATAGTAACATTTTATTAAGGTTCATTGTTATTATGCCTCCTAAGAATGTCTCCTTAAATTGAAATGCTGATGTTAAGGGAAGATATTTATTTTGGTGACGCTGCATTATGGAATTTAAATGGCTAACTGCTGATTGTTAAGTATTCTGTGTGTGTGTGTATGTGTATATGTTAAAAAATGTACAATGTCTCTTTTAAACATAGTGCAAGAACTACACAAAGCAAAACCTTGTGAGTAATAAGTGTTTTGTCCCATCTACCTTTTGACAGGAGAATTAGATGACAGAGAACAGGCAAAGCTGGAAGTAAAAGTATGGGATCCAGATAGCCCCCTTACTGACCGTCAGATTGACCAGTTTTTAGTTGTAGCACGGTAAGATTAAAATCCTCTCATTAAAAAATCCTTTTTCTTTTTGTACTGACTATTTATTCCCCTATATCGCGTTACTCATTCTGTTTGCCATTTTGTGAGCCCTTCTCTTTCCCATGGTTAGCTAAAAGAGAAAATCAGACCATGACCCTTTGTATATTTATTGAAGCTAGCAACACAGGAGGGAGAAAAAGAAAGTGAGTTTTGGAATAATGCTACACTCCCTGTATTTCAGGTTATGGTAGAATTTGATACTTTGAATGCAGATGTCAGTTTGCTTTCCCCTCAGAGTAAATGATTTCACTTGTAATAATAATTCAGTCTTGTGTTACAGTACTTGGAATTTCATGGCGTAAAACAGAAGTTAAGAATAGAATAAAAGAAAATATTAACAAATGAAAGGGGTGCAGAAGTTGCCACATAGGCTGAATAATATGCGATGCAATTATTTTGGATGAATATTGAAATAAAGTTTTGAAGTCATGTATTTCATTAGTTAAACAATCAGGTTAGTTCAATTTTTTAAATTAACATGATTATGCAGATTTATGAGAGGAACATCAAAGTGCTTTGAATTAATAAATACCTTTAATATTTATTTCTCTACTTTAAAACAAAAACCTTCAAAATTCTCTAGGCTTCTTACTGAAGGACAATTCTACATTCATAGGATACAGCAGGTTTTGCCTGTCCTCTAATTCATACTTACAAAGGTACTGTTCTAATGGTAACAGAACACAGTTAACGTGGTTTTTATCCTGAATAAGTCCATTTGCTGTATTTTCTGTAACCTGCTTGCAAAGTGTAATCTCAAATCTTCTTAGGCAAATAATCCTTTTACATGGTTTTTAGTTTTTGATTTTTTCTTTCTCACTTTTGAACAAAACATTTCAAGAAGGAAAAAAAAAGTGCTCTATATTTTCCAGCTTATGTGTGTGGTGATATGGGGTGCCCATTTATTGATTTACAGTTCAGGTGGTGATCCACTTGATTTTTTCTTACTCTCCCACTTGGAATGTTCTATCCTTTTTATGAAATACTATATTTTTTTCCTGCCCTTGTTAAATTTTCAAGCAAGACGGAAGGGTTTAGGTGTTAACAAGTGTTTAGAAGGTTACAGTGTCTAGTAGATGCTCCACAGAAACCAGGAATCAGAAGTACTTCTTCACCAGCAATATAATACCTGCAGATATATGGGTAGGTTATTATAGTGTGCCCTAAAAAAGCATCTGCATGAAGATTGTGAGTTTTGAAGGGTTCATTCATTGCTTTTAAATTCCTCTACTCCCTGTCTTGCAGCCACTCTGTGTAGCTGAAATAGTATTCTGTGGAGCCAAAGATGTTCCCAGAAGAGTGTAGCAGTAAGCAGTCTGCTGGGAAATGACAGAGAATAATTAAATACCTAAGGAAGAACTTAACCTTTCTCCTCCTGTTATTTAAGATATCCTTTGCAATGCTGTGCCCTGACCAAGACTGCATTTTTTTAAAAGTCGATACATTTCTGTAAAGATGGTTTCTGTTATGGTGGATCATGGCTGATTATTTGTAACTATTCAAGGTCTTGTGGTACTTGAATGGCCAGGTGTTACTCAGGTGCAACTTTGTCGATGTTCTTCCACAGAACTCCATTCATGTTTGGAAGTTGCTTTTCAACTGCCAGAAGCTGTTTCCAAGCTCTGATATACTTGTATTCACAGGATGCAGAATGGCTTTTCTGCCATTTTTTGCCATTCATTGCACTGAGTGGCTTCTGAGACAGGTTTTCAGCAGTTTCTGGAAAAATAGCTCTGTGATGACTTGGTGGAAACTTTCAATTCAGTATGTTTTGTGCTTGAAGGATTTATACTGGCTCGTTTTACAGAACCATTAAGAGCTGCTTGAGTACCAGTGGAGTTGGTATTATGGTCTGCTGAACAGTGCTTACAGACAGCTCTGCTGTGGCCTAGCTGCAGTTCATGAGGCATTGGCTGTGCCTGCTGGATTTCCAGTTGGAATGGTCTTTCTCTGACTAGGTTTAGTTCTGCACATTTAAAAACATGACAAGAAGAATTTTTTCCTAAATACGTTGCCAGGTGTGATTTTCATTAAGTATGTGTATGCTATTGTGTTTGACATTTGAAAAGCATTTTCAAGTGATCCTTTTTAGATGCTGTATAAAAAGAATTGAGTATTTATTCTCATTTTTTTCCAGTCTGATCTGGTTTAAAGAAGAGTTGCTTTTTTCCTTAAATGCTTCAGATTTTTCAATCACACAAGCAGCTTTGTTGTTTTTTTAGAAGGTGTTTAAATACTCTTTTTATTTGTGTTGCCCATTTGCTATTATATTTATATTTTGCCTTAGCCTCATAGCTTCCCCAGTCTTACAAGGTTTTTTTACTGGCTCAGGAATGAGAGGCATTTTTCTTAGGTTTTTTAGGCTTGGTCAGTCTGGGCGTCTCACTAAGCCCTAGTATGCAGTAATTTCCTGGATAGAAAGGTAGAAGAATGTGCCTATCCTGTCCAGGAATTAGAGATAACTGTGCTGAAAAATTGGTGGAGATTTTGAGAAAAGCAAAAAGATCCATAACCTTGGCCTCCCCAAATAGTCTTGCTTGACATACAAATCTTTAAAGTACCTTATTGCTGCTACTGAAACATAGTTTGGGTAAGGACTCTGCTTGAGCTGGCAAAGGCATCTGTTAGGAGAAGCTTGAGGCATCAGACTAATGTATTCTGGGTTTGAGTTGTGGGGCTAGCACAGGTCTTTCTCATGAGAATTCCTTTTGTGTTTTATAAATAAAGATAAAGTTTGGATGTTATTAAAAACAGTGTCCCAAGATTTGGAAGGTGCAGGCCTGGCCAATCAGGACTAGGGGGAGGTTTCTGACTGACTAATCTGGGTGACCTTTGAAAACTCTATATATATGATGAAATCAAAAAAGGTCTTTTCCTTCTTGCCACTGAGAACTGGGTTCTTTTCTCTGCTAGCGGCTCAACAGCGACAGAGTTGTTTTTTGGGTAATGTTTTTGCTGCAGCAATGAAAAGTCCAACAGCATTTTCTACTCCATTCAAATAAGATACAACTTCAGCAACCAGTTTTTCTTCTGTCCTACATGTTGGCAATGTTTCTTCTCCATCTGCTAGCTTCACAGGACAGGAGTTTGAGAAGCTGCAACAGCACCTTAGCTCTGTCCGCATAAGCAAAGAGTTCAATACAGTAGAAATGGATTTGTAGAATTGAAATGTTTAGTGCTGAGGGCCTAATGTCCACACTGCACATTTTTGAGCAGTTTTATTTTTAATCATAACTCCAATCAGGTCCTGTGGACTAAATATCTATGAATATGTGGAATTACTTTTAGCAGAAACCCAATTTGTATGCTATGAGATACTTTTTTTGTTGGTTAAAACGCAGTAGATAAAAATGCTGCGGACAGGGGCTTTGAAACTCTGTTCCTAATTTGAACTGGTATAGATACACCTTGTTTCCTCCAGTCATCTTGTCACTTCTGATATACAAGCAGCACTTAATTTCATTGCCAGATCTTATGTTTGGTTTTTTTTTTTAAATTCTGTCCCAAGTTGCACAATGTTAGGAAATAAAAGCTTACCTATTGTCTGTACAGTATGATAGTCCTGTCTTTTTTTTTGTTTGTGAGAGTCAAAAATTATCTTGCCCAGTCTCAAATGCAGTAGGAGGAGTAGGCTCTGGTCTGGACAGATGGTGAGAGCACATGAAATGACCCCTCTTTTTTTTTTTTTTTTTAATTTTCTTTCTATCTGCAAATTTGGTCTAAATTCATTACATGATAGATCATTGGTGTATTCTAGTTTCATTTATGTGCTTTATGATTCGGTGAAACCATGAAGAATGTAGTTCTTTTATTCTGCTTCATCTAACTACATTATCAACATAGTCTTCTGAAAGGAATATATCTTTAAATGAAGCTATTTTACAGATGTTTGAGGTCCCAGCTAATTTCTAACAAATCAGAATTTTGAAATCTAATTAAAATAGTCTAGAAGCATTGTATCTCTACCTTAAAATTTTGCACTTCAATTTTGTATGACATTAAAGTGGCATTGCATACCTCTATCTGACATATTTCTCTTCATTTCAATGCCTGCTATATTTTTGGTGTACAATCGTAGAAGAATGAAAAATTACTTGTTAATCATGTTAAATTAGAGATTGATCCTTTCTGTGTTGTTCCCACCTTTCCATTTTCTCTAGGACAGTAATTATATTCAATTTCCATTGGTTACTATTGATTTAGTTATAAGTGCTCATGGTATGTTGGTGTATTTGGAGATGTTCTATGATTGTATACATATTTGTTACACTAATTTATCCTTTATTGAGGAAGGGAAGACAATGCAGCTTCAAATGGCAAGGTGTCTCTCATTAGAGTGAGGAAAATAATGCACTCATTAACTCAGAACACTAGGTGAAAACATTTACAGATGTGATCCAACAGTAACGCTCTGTTCTTGTGAAATAAATTATTGTAGTCAGTGGCAGCAGACAAGATTCCCAAAGCTCATAAATGAAAATAAATACATAAAAAACATCGGTTTGAATGCTTCAGTATTACTAGGCTTCTGGATTCTCTGGAGGTGGTGAGAAGTAAAAGGAATTGCAGTTCATTAAAGAGGTAATTAAATTCAGTGGCAGAATTGCAACATGAAATTATGCAGCAAAAATGGTGGAAAAATCTTGATGCCAATGCTGCGCTAACAAAACTAGATGTTTTGTGAAGCAAGGTGAATTACAACATTTAATGGCAGGCAGATGGCTTGGCAATAAAAAGGAAAAATATGTTCACATCAAGTTTACCAGGCATATAAAAAATTCTGTGTTTCTGCCTGTCTGTCATGTCTGGCTAGTATATGTTTATTCCTTTGTGCATTTTGTATTACTGTAATTCTTGACCCAAATCCATTTGAAAAGAACTAATTCAGATTTGGAGCTGAATTTCTTTTTGTGTCTTTTTTTTTTTTTAAATAAACTTTGATCTGTTGCAGTATAAAGAATAAATTTCTGTAGCAGAGTTTTCATGGACCTGTTTTTAGGGGGCTGTACATCTCCTCTGTGACTGAAATTGCAGGATGGCATACAGATGATGCCTTAAATAACATTCTGTGAATTAAACTACTTTATCTATCAGATTCTATTTCTGTTGAATAATAAAGATTTTATATATGTTTCATTTCTATTCATGTAGTAATGAAAGTGAAGGTTGTTCATAGCATACATTTGTATATCATGCCACACTTACTCTAACTTTGAGAGTCTTTCAGCAAAAGAATAGTGACAGGTGACTTTCCAGGTTTATCATGTCATCTCCCTTTCTGCTGTAAATATCTGAAGTGATAATAATGAAGCATAGCACAGTACAGGCAGTTGCTCAGAAATACAAAGAAAATGTATCTTTTGTAACAGCATCATTTTACTTTGAATATGTTCTGCAGGTCAGATATTGCAAAATTGAGTAATAAAAATCTCTGATGCATTTTCAGTTTTAAATTAATATTTTGTTGCCTACGTGTGTCTTCACTGAAGATTATTATCTTCTTTCCACTACTTTAAATATCATAACACTTTCTTAAAGAGCAATCAGATATTAATTTGCTGTTTGTAAAATTCAGAGCAGTTTAAAGAGGTCATCTTTTAGGACTGTTTCTAATTTACAGTGAAGAGCAACACTGGAGTAAAAAGAAGGAAAACAAAAGGCTTTCCTAATATGTAGAAAACCACCAAAGATCACTTATTTGTTTTCCTCAGAAATATTAGCTCAGAGGTGAGGCATAGGTCTCATTGGTTAGTCTGCAAGTATCTGTGGACAGTTATGGATTTTGCACAGATATGGTTCACTTCAAACAGCTTTGTCCAGAGTATAGCCACTACGTGTCTGGTGTCACTGAAACAGATAATGTAGAAAATGAACAACTTCAAAACAAACATCCTCAGATTAAGAAGGATGTATGTCTCAGGTGTATTTTCAAGAATACAAGGTAGAAGAAAATCAAGAGGTACTGGTCTGGATCCAGGACTTTCTGGATGTAATTTGTTGCTGGACTGCTGTTGCTACTGGGGAAAGCAGAGGCTGTTTTTATCCTGATGTATAATTGCAGTGGTTCCAGATTTTCTTTGGTGAATAACAGCGCTTTTCAGAACTAGTTACTGATGAGCCACTGAATCTTTGGAAATTTGTTAGGACAGTTTCTTGTGTTTGCTGCTTTGTCATTTCCATGGCTACCACTAATATTAATCTTATGCAAAAATGTGAAAAATTACATCCTTTAATGTTTTAGACTTGAACTATAAGAAATTTGGAGGAATGTATTTTCTGTGTTCAAAATCTAATCTGGAGTTTTGCCTGAATGTAGGGCACATAGGCACAGCAAGCCCAGAGATCTCACTCAGGTTTTTTTGGACATAGACCTCGCAGAGTTTTGCTGAATATGTGGATTTACTCCATAATCATAGATCCTGGGACTGCATGATATCCATTTGTTTTGTTTGTATGGTTGTCAGCTGCAATCTGTTATAAATGCTTGAGAGAACATTCTTGGTTCTGCTCTTTAAGATAATTAAACCAAGGAAAACCTAATTAAGGTGACACTGGATCATTTGGTCTAATCCTTAGAGCTCTTATACCTGCTTGTTGATGCAGGCTGTGCAGAGAGTGATCTGTCTGCTGATAATATTAATTGTTTCTCTTGTCCATCTCTCTGCCACATGTGTAATTCACTGTCTGTGTGGCTTTTGGCTTTAGCTTATTTTGGAAAATGTGGGGAGTGTTGGTTTCTGTTTGAAGTATAAGTATTTTAATTACATGTTAAATGATTCCTATGTAGCTTGCTGAGCACAATTTTTTGGGCTGTAAGTTTATTACTGCTATTATTGAATTAAATATAATTTCAGTGAGCTACTTACAGTCATTATTTGAATTCTACAAGCTTAACAAGACATTAATATTGAAAGTTTGTTAAGAAAAATTAGTGGTTAGGGTGTGACTGTTCAGCTTGTGTTGACTTAATATGGGCTTTATTTTGGTAGCAGGTAGGTGAAGAGTAGTGTGTCTTCCAGAATTGGCATTGGTTAGGTTTTTTTAATTTCCTTTTTAAAAACAATTTTTGAATAACGGAATTAGAAAAAAATCATGCAAAGAAAAGTGACAAAGGTAGTCTTTGACCTTTGCATCAATGTTCCTCATATCTGTATTTTTAATTGAAAAACATAAAAATTAAAGTATTTTAGTGATTTCTAAAATTAATATTGAATGTGGATCTGAATTGCATAGCTAGATTATACAGAGCACTGTATATCATTATTTGGTTTTGAACCTAGTTACTACTTAAGAGCCAAATGCTCTAAAATTTCTACACTTATTTGGAAATTCACTGTTTTTCACAAGATTCTGTGGAAAGCAAAACTGGAAGTTAGTTTGATTCAAGACAGCGACAGACATGCACACACCTCACACCTCCACACCCTCCATTTGTGTCCTGTGCCATCCCCATCCTCTGTCCTGTCCCTATTGTCCCCCGAAATGGCACACTGCCTGCATTTTATTATTTGTTAGTAATTTCTGTTGTTCTTGTTATTATCATATTTGTTCCATTATATTTTATTATATTGTTTTTTTTTACTTTGTCTTTATGTGTTTTATTTATTATTCATTTGTTTTGCACTCATGTGCCTCAGGCTCCCACACAGCATCCTGATGGTTTCAATCTTTTCCTACTCAGTACAGCACTGGAAGCAGTGTTCACTGATGCATCAGTTCTTACCTCTTTATCTCTTATTCAGAATAAACCTAGCTTTATATTGTGTCTTTATTTTGACTTCACATGCTGGGCAGCGGAATACCCTCAGGCTCTGAATCAGCCTCAAAAGTTTGATCTGCCAGAGAATGACTGTGAGAATATGTTCTTTGTAATGTTCATTAACATACTCTGATTCTGTTTTAGAATTGTGGCCAAAAGAAAATAATTTTAATTATGCAAAAGGAAGATAAGAAGCTAGTAGGTAGCAGCAGAAGGGAAATGCAGTCATGCCACATTCACTGGTTTGAACAGTAGGGACAGAAGGATCACAGGAAATACGGTTTAGTTACAACCCTTATCAATGCCAACACGTTGAAAGGGATTGCCTGACTATCAGGAAATGTGTTCACAATAGAGCCTTATTCTTGGGAGTGATTTGTGGACAAATACTGTTTTATGTACTGCCAAATTTAAAAAAAAAAAAAAAAAAAGAAGAAAATATAATGTGTGTGTGTTCTTGTCACATATTTGCCATCTTTGTAAAGAGGGAGCAAAGATCATGGAAAAACGTTTGAATATCACTTATTTATTTCACAGCCTTTAGAAATTTAAGCAGTTAATACCAGGGGTCTGAATCACTGCTATTGAATCTTAACTTGTAAGACTGTGGCAGCAAGTACTGAAACATGCATTCAGTATTAATTCTTTTGAGTTTCAAGATGAAATTGCTGTAACACATGTTATTATCTGTTTCTCCATGATAATTTATAACTTCAGTGAGTTCAAGTCTTGGTGCACATTATTTTATTGTTGAATATTAGATTTATGGGATCACTAATGTGTGTTAATCTGTCAGTGACATTCACCGTTGGTATAATTCTGCATTTGTAAGTTGTGAGGGGTATAATTGCTGAGTGAGGCTTAGAGTCCCTAAACCAGAGGATTGCACTGTATTATATATGTTGCAGAACTGGGTCTTTGAATTTAGAAGGGCTTATGTCATAACTGCAACAAATAGTTTTTTTCTGATATCAATGTGATACAATGCATTTCGAGTCATTATATAACTCCAGGTGCTGGAGAAACATCTGATCTGTTAATTGAGAATCTTTGTGTCGCTGCATCTTTGCTCATTTCCTGTATGATGTGCTGGGCCTTGTCAAGTTCTCTGTGCATCTTTTCCTTCTCTGTGCATGATACATAGGTGTACTGCCAAGAAATGGTTACTGTTCTCCAAGAAATGTTTACAGTTTAGAACAGTCACACTGCTACCTATATTAGATGCCATGTACAATTAATCAACAAAAGTGGAAAAAAAGTAAAGTTTTGGAAAAAATATGTCCATTTCAATAATGGAATGCTTTTGTTAAGTAGGTTGAGAGATCCATTTATTTCATAATTGCTTAAAACTTGTGACAAAAATAGGATTTTGGAGGTACCTTCGACTAAGCTAATATGCTTTTTTTGGCTCACTAATGGAAGTAGCAGACATATAGTACTGAAGTGAATAAAATGTTTTTAATTTCCTCAGGAACATGGTGAACCCCCTCTTTAATTTCAATTATAATTTTTAAGCACTATTATAGCATTTTAATTTTAGAAATAATGGTTCGGACTGTAAACCCCAAATTGTGGAGAACCTTTGACTTCAAAATTAATTTAAAAATTGATACATTAAGAGGTTGGTACATGAGAATTCTTCGAGCACTTTTTGTTTCCAAGCTGCTGTTTTCACGTGTACTTTGTTACTTTTAGGGGCAGAAGGTCATAGTTTTTGCTGCAGCGTTTAGTGATTTGTCTTTATCAGATTGTTCTTTGTTAGCAAAGATCTGAAATCTGAACAGCACCAGTATGTGACTTCCATGTTTAAAAGGCCATTTTTATAGATATGAAATAGTCTGATAATAAGAGCTTGTATCTTCCTGGGTATTCACTGTTGCTCCTGTTGCTCTCTTGCAGTGCTGTTGGCACATTTGCTCGAGCCTTGGACTGCAGTAGTTCTGTCAGGCAACCCAGTTTACACATGAGTGCAGCTGCTGCTTCCCGAGACATCACACTGGTAGGTGGCTTCTTAAACATCCTACAGCTTCTATATCCATGAATTCAACACTGTTACTCCAAATCCCCATTCTCTGCCTGTTGGACTTTAGATACCTGCATGCAAAGTGCATGTGTGTGATAGAAAATCCTGTGTGTTTTCTGTAAGCTTGTCAGTGCTGCCCTTGTAATCATACTGTACCAACACTTGGCTTTAGTTGTGGATCATCCACAGCTGTGGATACCCACAGCAGAACGGATAATACACACTGTATAGGGGTTCATTCCATGCAGTCCAGCAACAGTGTCATTTAAAGTATGTGGTAATAAAGCTGATTGAAAATTGTGTGGATAATACTTTGTGCTTACTGAATGTATACGTCATCAAATTCTCTAAAGGATGAGCAAGCTGACTTTGCAACCATATCTTTTAGGAACATTTTTATTAGCATATTCTTCCTATATTTTCTTGCTATGCTGTTCACTGTTAATGTAAGCACCTGCATCTTTTAGAGAAAGTGAAAAATATATTGATTACAGGTTTGTTTCTGTATAATCATAGTAGCTGAGATGAGAAAGTGTGCTACAGCAGATAAAGTAGGCCAGGAACACTGTGTGAGAACAAAAAATATTACTGTTTCAGAGAATCAAGTTTGACATAGATTTCCAAAGACATCAACTGTTGTTTTATTATTTTATGTATTTTTGTACCTAAACACTGTGACATTGTTTAGGCTAAAGAAGACCTGCTATTTACCAGATACTGGAGTATTAGAACTAGGGGAAACTCAATGAAACCAACAGATCAGTTTGAAATAGTAAAGGCACTGCCGTATAACGTGAATAGAGAGCCCCTGGAATTCAGTTCCACAAAATTTTGTGGGTAATATCAGCAGGTTACAAAAAGGTTAGAAAAATTATGGACCATAGGCCCTAAATTAGTACTGAGGAGAATAGGCAAAGGTGTACTTCCTAAACATTCTAATTCTCAAGTTTTATAGATGCTGGTCAATAAAATGGGAATTGACCTCAGGCTGTGGTTAGACTTATCTGAATATTTTATCTAACATTCCTTGGTGCTACTGTAAGAGACAGAATGCTTAGTCAGATGGATGATTGGTCTGATTCAGAGGGACAATTCTTGTATTCTGGATAAAATAAATTCATTATTATGATGAGAAAAATATTTAATTTATTACCTTTATTGAGTGTACTCAAAGGCTATTGAAGAGGAAACTGATTTAATCTGAACTATGGTAGTAAAGGCAGAGGCAAAATATGATGTTTTCAGTAGTACTCGAAATGAACTTTCTGTTTCACAGTTGCTGATAGGACTTTTACGGACACAATTCAGTTCACATTAAATACTTTATTTCGTTCATCAAAATAATTCTTTAAAATTTTTCATTTTACTAACATTTTGTTGGATTAAGGATTTCTAATAAGTTTCACATATTGCATATCCCTTCTTTATCTGCATACTGTATTCAGTGATCAATAGAATAGATTTGTTCTTATGGCAATTTCTTGTTTGAAAGTACATGTGCAATGCTGCTAATAAAGGGATACTTTTAGTGTTTGAGTGCCATGTTAATGTTTCTTCCTTGCAAATGATCCATTACACTTAATGAAAGGCATATCTTAAAATGAGGCATCAGAGGAGCCACCCTAGGCTTAATTATTGTGTCTGTCTCTTCTCATTTTCCTACCCCCTCAGTTTTTTAAAACCCTACTTTTTTTGCTTTTTGGCAATGTACTTCCTCCTAAGTTAAGAAAAGACGTATTTGTCATTTTAATAGTTACTTTTTCAGACACTTGCATGTTAATTGGGAGCATATTTTCAGCAGCAGTTGATGTTAGAAGAGACGTTTGCAGAACTTGTGGTGTATCTCATTTATACTTTGGATAGAGGTGCATAACACAAAGAAAATTATACCATCTGTCTTCCTAATGCAAGGTAGATAACCCCTGCACCTGAGGTACTATTTATGGGATTTCTGTACACCAGACCCATGGCTTTCCAGTATTCCTAATTACTTGTTTTAATAAGAGATAACTGTAAAGAGACTGATATTAGAAAAAAAAAAGCCTAGATTATAAACACGAATACATTGAGGGTTGATGTATACATTTCTTGCAGAATAATAACAAGTGAGAAGGTATTTTCAGGCTCCTTTGTTTTGAAAACACAGGGAAGGTAATGAGGCAAGGTAGGAAACCCCCTGCTTTTAGAAAATCCTACTGAAGACATGAAACTATGTGTGTTTACCTTCTTAGATGATAATGTGCTTCTCTTACAGCGATAAAGACTTGTGAGACAAACAACTAAAACTTGCATTTCTGGCCTTCTTAAATGTAGTGTTTTGTTTTATAATGAAAATTGATCTCTCAGAAGAGAAAGAGACTGGAAAGACCTTCTGTTTCAGATTCCTAAACATTTCATAGTGCCTATACTGACCATGAGAGCCATTTAAAGCAAAGCAGGTTGATGGAATCACTTGCTCCTGATGGGTTTGTTCAGAAGAGCTTATGTGACTTTACTGTAGAGAGCTAAATCTGATTTTGGATGTCTCTTTATAATGAAAAGTATGAAGAGTTCTTTCCTTTCCATTTTGAACTGTGTCTTTTTAATGATTTTTATTAGACTTCTCTATATGGGGCTCCTAAGATAAAAATGCTTAAAATGTTATTGAACTGGAGAATCCACACTCAGTTTCCAGTTTGAGTGCTTTGTTGGAGGTAGTTCAGTCTGAAATTGCAGCTGATTTGGGAGCTGTGTGTTGTGGCTTGTTTGCAGCATGCCCTGTCATGCCCTTTCTTCAGCTCCATGCTGCCCTTCCTCAGCTTTTGGTGGCAAGTTTCTTTCTTTATCTGCTTATATTTGAACTTGAAGTTCCCTCTGTCTGCGTGGCTAACACTTTTCCTCTGATTGGCTCCCTTGTGTGTGCTGGACAGCATGCTCTGGGCAGGAGTTCTTAGGGAAGGGTGGTTCTTACTCTGTCCTTCTGGCCTCTGTTTGAGAGAGGCAATGCCAGGTCTCCCAGCTTCCTGCTTCTTAGGGTGAAGCAGATCAAAGGAAAATACTCCAGGACTTTTTCTCTCAGCCTCTAGTAAAGCCTTCAGGCTTCTCTTGCCTTTGCTACCACAATTTGCACTGCAGGAATCTGATGCAGGTGAGGGCTGACAAACCTGTAGAAGGCAAAGTTCTTATCAAAGAACTTGTCAGTAGCCTTCTGTCACAGGACAGCTCAGTGAAAGCAGCACTTATCCACAAAGTTCAGTATGAATCTTTTGTTTAGTAATATAAAAAAAGTTTTATGGAGTCAGATGTTTATTTTAGATGAAAAACGAACATAAAGCAAGAGCAAGATTCTGATTTATTCACTTCTGTTGTCATTTTTAAGAAAGCTGGTATCAGTGAATAGATCTGGATGCAGCAGCTGCTTGGAAGATGTTCTTTGTATACTGCTTTTCTATGAGGGATGCAATTTAAAGAAAAACTTAAACCTTTGTAACATATCTACAAGAGTTCAGTCTTTAGATCTGGTTTACTCACTGCCTGAATGATAAGCAATAAACCAGTGATTTCAATGTACATTCTCTAATATGAAGCTGATGGATTTTAGACATTATGTTACATGTTTCCATATTAAAATACTTTATTTTAACAACTTTTCTCCAGGCTGGTGAATTTGATTAAACCATGAGTAAAATGACATATTGCAGGATAATAGTGACATTGCTTCTTGCAGACAAAACAGTTCTAGAATCTTGTGCTTGATAACACTCAAAGACTTATAGTGAACACTGGAGAAAGACAATAGTCATTCATAGAAGATGGCAAAAGAGAAGGAGAATCCATTATTTGTAGTACATTTGTATGCAGAAGCTCAGCTGGAATTGCTATACTGACACATAATGCAGGAGTGTTCCTTCCCTGAAAGGTTTTCTCATAGCTGCGTTTATGGCCATGTGAGAGTTTGCACGCTGCACTTGGAGCTCAGCACTGTGGTAGGACACCTTGGAAGGAGCCTGATACAGAGTCACAAACATTATTGCACTTACAACTCTAATACCTCCTTCAGCACAGCGAGTTGTGTTGTGGTGATGAGGTCTTTTGGGACCTTGAGTCAGAAATGCGTCTTGTGTGTTGCTCATGTTCCCGACGGATGGATTTGTTTACTTTTCATATTCCCCATCATTGGTTAGCAATGGGAGCATTCAGTGTTACCTACAGTGGGAAGATTGTTTTAATTTGTTTGTTTTCTGTTTTCCTCTTTTATAACAGAAAGGGAATCAACCAACAAAACCTTATTTACCGATCTGTGACAACAGTGTTTAGCAGGGGACAAAAATCTTGCTGCTCTTTCACAATGATAATGAAAACAATAAATGTCTTCCTTTGCCAGCAATGAGAATATTGAGCTCATAGATGTCTGAGCAGCTGTTTAGTTACTATTTAGAGCTTCTGTTAATTGAAAATGGCCCTGCAGTCAGTATATGCCACTGTCTTTATTGGGTTTCTTGGAACCAATTTCTACCGACTAAAGATTCCTTAGAGATGTTTGCTAATAATTTGCAGGAAATAATAAACTAATGTCATTTTTGGTAAACATTTTATCAAGGTATTTCCTATCCCAAATTAAGCAATAAACCATTTATTTTCCTCATATTCCACAGCAGAAAACTATGATATCATGATAGATTCTAAATTTAGCATTAGTTTATGTCGCTGTTGAGCCACTAGCAGAGAAGTAGAAACCCAGGTTCTCAGGCAAGAAAAGAAGAAGGTTTTTGTTTTGCTTTCCATATATATAGACTTTTCACAGGTCACCCAGATTGGTCAGTCAAAAACCTTCCCCTAGGCCTAATTGGCCAGGCCTGAACTGCCCAATTCTTGAGACCCTGTTTGTAAAAACATCCAGACTTTATCTTTGTTTATAAAGCACAGCAAAATGTTCTCACGAGAAGGACCTGTGCTAGTCACAAGTTTAGGCTCCTTATTTGGCTGACAGAGAATAATGTATTGAATTTGCACTAACTGAAATGGACTACTGTCTATTTACACACGTCTTTATTCTCTCCTTGTCCCTGCCAGTTTCACGCAATGGATACACTGCATAAACACAACTATGATCTGAGCAGTGCCATCAGTGTTCTAGTGCCACTGGGAGGGCCTGTCTTGTGTAGAGATGAAATGGAAGAGTGGTCAGCATCAGAAGCTAGTTTGTTTGAAGAGGCATTGGAAAAGTATGGCAAAGACTTCAATGACATTCGACAAGACTTTGTAAGTATGAAAGTAGTGCCCTTTCCTGTAGCTATGTTTCCTCATGGTTGAGAAAAAGTGCTTTCTGACGGTTTGGAAGATTTTTGTAGGGAAGAAATCTGCATAACTGATATGTGTGATTAACATATGTATACATTTTATCTGGCTGAAAGTCAATGTGCTTTCTTGTGCAGTGCTGTTGCTTGGAAAAATGGTTTAATACCTGGTAGGATGTCTCATGCTGAGACATTTCAGTAAGGATTTTTACAAGGATTTTACAAACATCTGAAAAAGGTCCAGGAACTTTGCAGAGCATTTCCACAATTTCCAGTGAAATTCATTAGCAGCTACATGGCTGACTCCCCTGGGTGTTTTTGGAAAGCTGGGGTTTCCTGCTATGGTTAGCAGAGAGAAATTTATATTCAGATAGGTTTTAAAATGTACTACAGGGAGTTATTTTGACATATTAGATGTTTTGGCAGTTCTGAAAAGTAAAAGAAATGTTTTCCTTTTCTTTTATGTTCTAACTACACTGGCTTTGGTACTGAAGTATCAGACTATAGGGCAGTAAACCTTTAATTTGCTAATTCTGATGCAGAGTAATGAAATTAAATGGACTCCAACACTGATTGCTGGAATTGCTAGTAATTTGCTGCAAACTTTTTTGAACATTTTATGGAAAGCCTTTTTCTTTCAAGGAAAAAGATTTCTTCTGTTGTACTAAGTTCAAGTTGGTCTTAATGAAAAGGTTAAGATTTAAACCAAAGGAATTCCATTATTTAATACTGAAGCTGATTGAAACATTTTCACGTTAATCTCATTCTGCTTGACTCTGAGAGCTCAGACTTTTTATTTTCTTTGCAGAAGTTTATAAATAATCTTTGTGAGGGGGGAAAAAAAGGTACTGTATGACAAATGTAGAAGTCCTTCCAAGATAGAGTGCAGGACAGTGGGAGGAGGCATGGCAATGAGCTAAGCTGTCTTTCCTTCATTTTCACAGATTTGAAATGGAACAGGTAATTGAATGAAGGTGGGAAGGGAAGGCTATTGTTTTTCTAAAGAACTGACATTTTAATAGGTATATTATATCTGCATGCCTAATTTTGAAATTCTAAAGGGAGAAAGTGTTCACTGCATTCATGACATAAGGTTGAAAGTTGCATCATGGATGAAACAGCTCTTTTAAGTTGAAGAAAATATTATTGAAAAATAATATTTTATAGATTTTTAGAACTAAAATCTTAATGTAAACTACATATTATTTCTCATACAGACAAATGGTTCTCAGCTGTAATTGTACAATAGTTCAGGAGCTATGTCTTCTGATTAAATGGTTACTAATATATAATATTTGGCTTTTGAAAATGCCTTAAGCATATTACGTGTTTTATTGGCTGTTTACAAGTTGTGTCCTAGCACAATTTGTGACCAAATATGCATAAGGCTTGTCCCTAGTGTTTAAGTAGTATTTTTATTTTCTGTCTAATTTCTGTGTTACTGCTACATTAAAGTGATACAGTGTAGTAACATGTTGCAAGAATTGTTCTGTATTTGTAATTCAAATGCTAGATATTGAATGAGTCTACTAGACACTGTTTACAATGTTCAAATTTTATCTCGGATAGATTCCTGATACCTTCTCTCTTCTTCCTTCCCAAGATGCAGATATTTTCCCATGGTCTTCCACCAAAGCAGGAAACACACTCATCTGGTGATAGCATTGTGTAGCCTACCAAGGGCACCTTAACCATGAGTCAGAGTGCAGAACAAATGGGTGGGGAGCACTAATTAATTACAGCTTCATTTAGTTAGAATGGGGATACTATCTATTCTTAGTCACTTTTTTTTAATCTTTAGAAAAGTGTCACCTTAAAAACATCCTTAAATGAATATTTTATATCTCAATTTTTATGGTACTAATAACAGTGCACAGTCTTTATTTAATTCTAAGTAATTTGAAATCTTTCAATTATGTTAATCTTTGTGTAGTCTTGGGATATCTTAATTTCTCTAGTGTAAAATTTATGTGTTCTCACTTCCTATGTAGCATTCTAAAAGTACAGGGATTTGAAAACACACATTTGCTTTTTAAGTAATCATCGAAAATAGTCCTTTGAGATTTAGATCATGGATATGTGAAAAGTTTCTGCAGGGTGAGGTGGGTATAAATATGTAGCACTTAAGCAGTGATTTTTCCATGATTATACCTTAATCTATTATCATCCCTCTCTTCAGTGGGGAGCCATTGATAAGTTTAGGTACTCTTCAATGTTTTTTAAGAGCAAGGGAAAAGAAGATAATGAACTGATAGTGTGTGTGTGAACTTGTTTGAGTCTCCACGTAGGATCTAATGATAAAATTAAAGCCTGCAGTGCCTGAGATTAAACTCAAACCTAAGCAGGCATGCAGTGGTGCCACAGGACAGGCAGGAAAGTCACGTTGCATGACAGAAAGTGGTTGGTAGCAGTCTCCTGAAGCAGAAGGGTGATGTAGCACCTGCCTGAGTCATTATATCCCAGAGGAGTTGCCTTTTCTGAGTCGGCCCAGATTTTCAAGTTCCAGCAGCTGTAACTCCAGCCCTTACATGATAGTTCTGTGAGGGCAGATTCATTTACTTTTCCAGCAGTTACAATGAACTGGCACTGTTTGATGTTCAATGTGCAGCTCAAGTATTAAGCTACAAACACTAAATATTAGTAAACAAGATTATTATAAATTAAATGATGTAAGGGAGTTTACCTTTATTTCATGAATAGGAGATGTTCATTTGTAATCAAGTTATCAGTCTAGCCTTTGAATAATAATTTTCATCAACTGTTGACTCACTGACTCTTGTAGGAGAGGTTCTTCTATCTTTAACACTCTGTGTGAATCCTAATCAACCTAAACCTTAGAAGCTAATTTAATTTACTTGATGTGCTTGAATTATTTCACGTCCCAGGGTAGCAGAATGGAAAAAGAATGAATATTTTATGTTCTCTAAATGTAACTATTTTCCTAACAGTAAGACAAACCTGTTATACTTGTTAATTCTTAGTTTTTCATTATCAACAGTTCCCTCAAATTTGTAACTCTTACATCTCAGATATGGCAGGAAAGGCCTTGATAATCAAGAACTGGAACTGTTTATAGAAAGCAGGAGCAACTGTTTTCCAGCTTTGGAAAATTGTGAAAACATACCGTAAAATTACCATGTTCATTTTAGGATGCTTTATAATCCTAACTCTTTCTTGCTGATCTGATTTGATTGGCCTATTTTTACCCTGGAGAAAATAAAGAAACCTAAAATTCCCCTCTCTCTGTTTTTGTAGAGCTGATAGCTTTTGCTAATTTTCTCCAGCAAAAATGTTATGCAGATGAGCATATTTACTTCTTTCAGAATAGAATTTGGTAATGACAATATATTATTCTATGGCTGTTTACAGCTTCACTGGCAGTTCAGAGCATTAAGTACATAGGTAAATGGAATACAGGTTATCCATACTCAGTCTGTCAAACAGGTTTTCCAAGTTTTGATTCAAAGTGTGAAAGGATTGTAAAGGATTTGTTCCTCTAATTATAGATGCCTACTGAGTGAATGAACATACTGGTGTCATAGTTAAAGCAGATTAAAGTGTTTTCTAGAGAAGTGGCAAACATTTGTAGCATGAATGTGCTAATAAGTATTCAGGAAGGAAAATAAATGTGGATATGCTATAAAATGTACTAATTGACAATGGCAGATAGTTGAGGGGACAGCATTTCATCTGGATGCCAGGAAGAATATGGACTTGGAGACTGAGAATCATTTGATCTGTCACCTCACACCAAGCACATCTTCTTGTCACTGGCCTTTTTGGGGGAAGATTTTTCTCAAGGCATAATTTACCTGAGAAAGCAAAAGGATTTTAGGAACCTGAATTGTGTTATTACTTATTGGAACATTAGCATATGCATTTCTTCCACTGCTACATTTGAATCAAATGTAAATGTTCAGGGATTTGCACACTGTGGTACACTTCTGACTCTCGACCTGAATCAAGGAGCTGGAAAAGCTAGTGAGCTCCTGCATGCGGGGAGAGGCAGTTTGATAAGGTGTCCCTCTGGTGTTTTATGAATTTAACCAAAGGAGCTGGAAGCTATTTTTTGGCTTAAGACATGCAGAAAGCTGCCTAGTGGGGCCAGTAAGGTTGGAAAGATCAGTTGCCACACCTGTATTTTCTGGGACCTCCTAAACATCATCCTCATTTCTAGAAAGCAGATATTATTTGCATTACTACATGCCTCTAGAAAATATAACACACAAATTAGTAATGTTTCCAAGTTATGAAGAAAAATTGCATGAATTTTGGATGAGACTTCCTAATTTAAATTATGGAAAGACCTTGTGGAGTTAAATAGATTATTTGGTGATAATTAAAAATGGTTGCTTAATTTTCTCCCCTACACTTAGGTTAATACATTTTCATTTTACCAATGAACGTGGGCACCCGGTATAATTATCATTATCAAATGTACCTTGTTTGCACAGAGAATTCTTTGAAATATTTATTGTCAGTATCACTCTTGTTGCTCAGGGTAGCATTTGTCCCTTGCATACTTTTGTTTCTTGATAATGGTTGAGAGTATGTGGGAGTTTATGCAAAACTAGTGGTAATGTATGAGCAGCTGATTTGTTATGGGATGTGAAAAATCTGTGAACTAAGTATGGTACCCTTTGTATTTTTTAAGGGTAAAATTATCATGATACTCGAGCATAGTCTTGTCAAGATGATTACTTTTATTCCTAATGTTATTCTCCATCTGACACACTTTATAACAGAGATATTACCTTCTGTGTTTCCTGATGGAAATCTGCATTCTGTTTTGATCATTTTGTTTAACCATATGGCTTAAACAGAATAAATCCCATTTAGATTTGGATGTGTTATATTGTATTTCTGCATACTTGTTAACGATAAGGAAAGATTGTATATTGTTAATTGCAAAATGTGTTTGTTTGCATATGTATTCTAATGAAGTTATTTAATACATGCAGGTTTTAATATTTGTCTCAACTATACTTGATTTTAACTATACTTGATTTGTCTAAACTATACCTAACGTGTTTTACAAGAAGTGGACGTTGCAGTTTCTTGGAACCACTTTAACTTGTAACAAATGTTTTTCAGCTTCCTTGGAAGTCACTGACTAGCATCATTGAGTATTACTACATGTGGAAAACCACTGACAGATATGTGCAGCAGGTAATTTAATGACTATTTCCATATGAAGCAGTCTGAGACATTCTTAAAAAAATGTGATCTTGTTGAAGCATAAAAATCTGTGCGTTCTTGAAAAGATACGTGATGGAATGGCCTAAGGTAATATTTTGGGGTATAGACCAGTGGTTCTGTGCTGTTTCAGGCTGCATTCTCAAATCCTCTGATGCCTGCTGTACGTCCCATAGCTGTGAAGAGCTTTCTAAGCCATTTGTGTTGTGTGCTGGTTTGAAGCTATGGGATTCCTGGTTCCTACTTCAGTAGGGGATCAGAAGGAAATGGGCTGCAGAGCAAATGCTTTAGGCTGTGAAGCTCTGCCATGGCTCTGAAGGAAACAGGAAAATACATTGTGTTAAGGTGGCTGCCGGTGTTACAAACCTCTTATTGGCACTCCTGGACAAAACATTACTTTGGCATTACCAACATTTCAGAATTGAGACCATTCTGCACACAGTGGATGTGTTCATCCTTATGATTGCATGTTCAACTGTTTGTGTTGCTCTGGAGCAAAAACGTGTTAAGATTATATTGGATACCAATACTGGGATATTTTTAACAGGTTAAGGCAAAATTTCAGTGTTGGTGCTTTTTATATGTTGTACTCTTTATATATTTACTCCTTGGTTTAGACATAGAAAATACTTTAAATATTCTCTTTTAATTTCTGATTTAATATTTAAGTTTGTAGCCCCCTTACTTGCTGCATAATTAATGGTGATGTTATGGACAGCATATGGAAAATAATTTTTTTGCTGTAATAACTGCAGCTGTACTGTTAGATGGATTTTTGGACTTGTTTCAGATTAAAAGTATCAGAAGGATGATTGCTTCTGGTTTATTTGAAATTGTTTCTACACCATTGGAAAGGTCTTTTACCACATAGAAGTCCTGGGCTATCACTAGGACCTTTCAGTTCTGTGGATAATACAAATGGAATATAATATGTTCCATATGAAGGCATGTTTTTCTAGGTTTGTTGCCATTCATTTCACTTGTAACACTTTCTTTCCCCTGGTAATTTTTAGAAAGGTGCTGCCAATAGAGATTTGCTGTGCATCTTGTCAATTCTTAATGATTGGACAAGATTATCTTTAAGAATCAATAAAAATGTGCCTTTTTCTGAAATACTTGCTCTGGAGTGATTGGTAAAAGACTAAGATTCCCTTTGTAGTTCTCTAGAACTCTATTATGATTCTGTTGCTACAACAGTGAAGGTGTATGATGTGTTAAGATTGCATATCCCTTCACAGGATTAAGGTTTTTACAAGAGAAACACTTAAGCTTTATGGTTATGTGCAACTTGATTGCTCTTGTAAATGCCTGTGTTTTACTTGTAACTAAATAAACTTACAACATGCTACTCAGACCATGGCAACACACTCAGGATTGAATGCTTTTAACATGTTCTTTCAGGGTCACATCTGTGATCATCAGTAACAAAACAAGTGTAGGCCAAATGCCTAATTTTTATCTTGGTTAATATTTCTGTAACCCTTCCTAAGAATGGATCAGAACTTCCTCATGCCCTTGTTTAGTTTTTTTGTGGAATGGTAAAAATTAATACAGTTCAGTAAAACCAATATCTGTAGGGTTTTTTTCCCAAAAAGAACAAGCTGTGATAATTGAACACATTCCAGGGAGAAAAAACATTCAGTAAGAAAGTGGCAATTTCAGAGTCATTCTTCTCTAAATCTCATGCTTGAGGGGTAGGATGACTGGTGGGAATGGGAAGACAAAAAAAGGTCAATGCACATTAATTTTAAAATACAGTCTCTGAGCTCTAGATTGGTGTGATTTAATATGAAAATTTTCTTTTAATCATCTTTAGTTCTTTGTGTGAATTGGATGTGTTATGGCAGGCAAAAGAAAGGTTTCTTTATCGTAATTGTTACTAAATGTTACTCTTGCTAGGTTGTAAATGTGGTGATTTAATGGCAGTGGAGGTGCTGCTACCACCTTGCTTCAAGAGCATCTTCCCTTCAAGTCAAAGCAAAGGGAAGATAAGTTAAAGTTCTCTGAACTTGTCTAGCAAAACTAATTCAGGCTTTGGGTAATGATTCTTGGTGATATGGCACTTCTCATGACCACTACATTATATATGGTGTTTGAGGAAGGCCAGGTTTTGAGTGATTGATTCAACTGAATGAAAAGTTGTTTGTGCTGTTCTCCTTATAAGTTCAATTCAAAGCAAAAAGAGTTTACTGAGACTTTGTAAGAGGAAAAGAGAGAACGTATTAAACGGTAGCTAAATTGCTCTGCTGTAACGATATATCACATTTGTCTCTCATTTATTTATTTCCACTGTTGAAAACAGTACTAATTTAGGGAAATGGTAACTTCTTTGGCTATTTGTAAGTTGATATTCATAACAAAAGCTTTCAAAAAACATAAACATTCAGTTTCAATGCTGGTTCATTAAAAGTAGCAGACCCCAGGGGAATAACTGGGTTATTGTAATTTGACCTCCCCTGCAATGTATGTAAGACCTGTTTGAAATACTGTCTAAGATGTAAATGTTTTTTCCAGGTAAAGCATCAGCTCTCTTTGTTACATTGCTCCAGGGATTTGTTACAAACTGGTGCTTTGTTTCTTGTCTAAATATTTCCAGCCTTTACCAGTTCTGCCTCTAAATTTCAACAAGCAGAGGTTTCATCTCAGAAACTGTAACTATTGGTAGTTCTCTTTCTGCATCCTTTCCTCTCTCTCGGTACTTAACAGTTGGTATGTCAGTGTGAATTCAAGCTATGACATGTTCTGTTTCTTTCAGAGAGGAATGTTAGCTATAGTTCTAATGTATAAAAATATAGCTTATACCGAAATGGCATTGCATGGTTTTTTAGAAGGCAGTGTATCATTCACTTTAGTAAATAAAGGAGGAAAGCAATTGTTAAATTGCATTCCTTACAACCCCCATGCCAGTACTAAAAGTATGCTAAAATTTAATTAATGTGTACATAGTCACTTCTCACTGACACTGCCATCAGGGCTTAATACAGCTTCCTACACATGCCTTTACATTTTGACAGTGCTTCAGGGCTACTTTCCTCATTTCTTGCCCATTATTGTATTTTCCCTTTTGCTCATGGTAGGTGTGCAGTGAGAGTTACTTGTTCTATTTGTATAATGGAGCTGGTTTGTTAGGAAGCTCTGTGAAATGTGTGTTTCCTGTTGACTGGCAGTTTCACATGCTTTCTTTCAGGCTGAAAACAAACTCTATGTTTTTAGATATAATATGAACAGGAAAGAGCGTTGTGGAAAGCCTGTGTCCTGCTGTTGAGCAGAGGGAGCTCACCATTGAGAGTTCCTCTGCTGGGGCTGTGAAATGTTCTCAGATTAAAAACTTCCAGTTTATGAGATTTGGAGCACGGTGCTGCTGCTGCTCTTTCTCCTTGTTCTTGTAAAAAAGGGACCCAAGCAGGCAGAGCAGACTATGTTTGCATTTTTCTATGTCCCTGCTGAAGGGAAAGCAGTGTTGGCAAGACTGGCGCTGGGGAAAGATTGCAACTGCATCAGGAGTGTCAATGGAATTCACTTCTGTAACTCCAAACATAACTGGACATTTGTGAACAGCAAAAAACTGTAAGGGAAAAAAAAAAGCCTATTTTGGAGATAAACGGAAGAGCTCTCATATTGCATGGGAATTAATTAATGGTGACATGGTCTGATTAGAAGTCTGTCATACATTGCTCCTTAAAGATGGGGTTTTTAGAAGTGAGAGATTTGTAAATGAAGAACACAGAGGCAACTTTATGAAATGGAAAAGAACAGCAATTTACAGAAGGAGGTTTACTCAGACTGCTGGGCCAGTAAAGCTGAATAACCCTGTAATTCACCTCATGGCTCAGGCAGGGGACTTTCAGAGTAGAGCTGTCTGATAATAGTTTTCTCAAGGTGGGAAATATTTTCCTGGATTGTAAGCCTTGCAAATGTTGGATATCAAAAAATAGGAGTTAAAGCAGAGAGGAGAATTGTTGTTGGAGAAATGAAGGACTGGATTTTAATCACCTGATAGAGTAAGACAGGTAGTACTGATTTATTACTGCTGGATATAAATGTGTTCCCTTCTTTTTTTCATCCTCTGTAATGAAACTGACCATGTTTCAACTCCTTTTCTCTCTTGTCTTTTTCTTTTTTTCTCTCAAGTGAACAGAAGTAACGTCTTGAGTACAGAAATTGCAGAGAAATAATGTTTTTTCTTTATTTTTTTGCATTCAGGTGTTTTGGATAACCTGTAGACATCTGAACTTTGTATTTCCTGTGCCACTGATGAACAAACTCTCATCTTAGTTACTTGTATAATATGTGACAATAACTAAAACTTCTCAGCGTTATAGAAATGCACAATTTTTCTGTTTGTTGCAAGTATGAAGCAAGTAACGATTTAGTAAATTCTCTGACTATCTTGATGGTAATATAGCTATCCTGTTACTGTGATGTTCCTGGGCCACAGTTGTGATGGCATTTAATGCTAGTAGGTGTTTAGTTATTTCTAAGAGTCAGTGTACTTTACTGTTCCTTGTACTGTGTTATAAAAGCCCAGCCTCAGTCTGGACAGAGCACTCAAGAAGTTTTGTTACATGGCTGATGAGGAACAGAATTTAGTTTATTTAGTTTCTACTTAATTCTGCAATAAGGAGTAGCCACAATGTCATACATGTTTATGTAGATGTAATTTATGTAAATTGTAATCGTCATTTTTACAGTTTTGTTCTCATGTGTTAAGCCTGTGTGCTTTACTGGGAAGGACAGGATATTATGACTTCAAACTAATATTAAAAATAGAGAACTTGTGTTTTATGGTTTTCATCCTGAAGATTTCTACACTTGTTTTGGAGGCTCTTGTGAAATCACAAACTAGAAATAATTTAAAGATGAATTGTGTGAAGTTTTATGAAATCTCATGCCTTATATAATAAAATATTTTAATGTGTTAATTTTTCAACTAGAAACGTCTGAAAGCAGCTGAAGCAGAAAGTAAATTGAAACAAGTATACATCCCCACCTAGTGAGTATAACAACAGTCTTTTTTTGAGTAATATACAGGTAAAATTGAATCAGTAACATGCAGTTACATGCCTGCTATTTTCCTAGTCATCTTTTTAATGGTTACTTTCACAGGATTTGTTATATGCAGAGATATAATCAGAAAATGCTAGAAAGTCTTGTGTAACCTTCGTATTTAAGTGATCCTTTTTTTTTTTTTTTTTGACCTGCAATCTTTTTGTCTGGAATAAGAAGTTTTACAAAAGGTGATCAAGTGCTACCTGTGGACTGTGCACATGCAAGAAGAGCCTTATAATTTAAAAAGCAGTTGTTCCAAAATAATCACTTCTAAGGCCCTGTAGCACAGCATTTCGTATTTGTGTAAATGCAGTATTTCAAAAAGCAGTTGTTGATGTAGTTACATAAAATAAAATAAAATCAGATCATTTCCCATTACAGATTTATCTTGCTGATGAAATCTGTTCTTCATCTAGAGACAAGAGATGTTCTGGCTTTAAGTTAAAGGCAGCACATAGCCCCAGATCTTCTATCTTTGACCAAGTCCTGTTGATGCAATCTGGTTTTCTTCTGAGGGGTTTTTGATCTGTATTTCTTTTTAGATTTAACTTGATGCTATATCTCCTTCTGTTAACATGTGGTTTGCAGAAAAAAGATATAATCTGTCCTTCATATTCATAATTTCCTCAATATTATGACAAGAGAAAGGACTACAAAACACTTTTTTCTAAGCTTTCTGTGGGCATATTCAGTTTACATATATATGAAGTTCCCATTGTTGTGAGTGTTTGTATAACAGAAGAATGTAATACCAAAGGAAGTACTTTGCAGAGATTTTTGAAGACTTGTATAAATTACATATAGTGGAGTTTCATTTCCATATTTCAATACAGACTTTTTTCTAAAACAGATGCTACAATGAAAGCAGTGGACTGTTAAATGAATAATTTTAACCTTGTATCTGAACAAATTTTGTGAGTTTTGAAGTTTGCATCTCTAATAGTCACACTGTTAAAAAAAAAAGCTAAAAACTCTAGTATGAGTTTTCCCTAATCTTCTCAGAGAAGTGGCTGCTTTAGGGAAACCATGAGGTGCTCAGTCTTTACATTATGCTTTTTCAATTTAATTTCCTTGGTCCATGTGGACAATTCAGGATTTTCAATATGTTAACTGTAGGGACCAGCTGTATTGGATGACAAACTGTGTTTCAAAATGTGGGATTTTTGCATTTTTATCCTACTGCCTTTTGCCTCCATTTCAAGACAAAATCCCTAGTCAACAGTAAGAGGATGGTAGGATTTCTCAAATCCTTGATATCTGTCCAATCTGGGGTGGTCACAGGGAAGTGGATTGCTAAATACTTTACTTCAAGACTAATTTATTGCATTTGAAATCTTAGTGGAATTGATTCTCACAGCTGAGTACCTTTTTGAACTTGATCATTAGGTATTTCCTGTAAATGCAAGGTTCTGTCCTTAATACCAGAGAGCCCCTTTCAAATCATGGCTTTTCTGGAAGGTAACTAAGCAACAGATCATAATGTGGAAGACTTAATTGTCTCTCAATCCCTTCTCTTGTACCTTGAGCCCAAGATAAAAAATATGTGGAAATTGTAAAAGTGCCTCTTGCTGCTTATAGTGAAAAAGGAGAAGGCAGGAGACAGTTTTGTTGGCATTTGAAACACAAAGTTGATACAGCAAAGGGTTCTTCAATTGTCATTTTAACTTCTGTTGAATATATTTTATGCTACCTAAAGTAACAATCTTAGGAATCAATGTATCCAGCCTTGCATTGTATTGAGGGTAATTAACACTCACAAAGTTGAAACCTTGGAAATATTGAACTTAACCTAGTGAGGAGTATATTAATGCTCTGTGAATTAATTGACATGTAAAATCCTACATCATTGAAGTATTAGTAGTTACAATAATTACAAGAATTATATAGTATAATAATATTAAAAAAAAGCTAAACAGAAATATCCAAAACCAGTTATTCACTCTTCTAAAAGAGGAAGTAGTTTAGAAGAGAACCCAGACAGAACAACCTGATCTTATACAGGTGAGATTTGCCAGGGTTATAAGACATTTGCATTAGTGCAGTTGGTGGGAAGGTGTGTACCTCTTTTTCAGACAGGAGGCTGACCCTTTCCTAGGGTGAACAACCTTGTAGTATTACAGGCAGTGTTACTGCTCTTGTTATACTTCACCCAAAGTCCATCCTCGGCTTGTAAAGCCTTATCTGTTGACTAGAACCACCTTCCTAAATTCTGTGCTGTGCCAGACTTTTGTTAATGCATTGACCCTGAGACTTGGTCTTTTATGAGCTTGCCAAGTAGCTTAGACCATGTGAGCACACTAAAGAGCAGTAAATTGGAGTATCAGGGCAGCTCTTTCCACAGCAAGTCTCTTACTATGCTGAAAATAATTGAGTACAAAAATCAGTCTTGTTGTTTAGAGAAGATTTTATAGATGATGTCAGCACGTATCAGAATTCCAGAATTAGATGATTTGTCTTCCTATTCACTAACCAGTTAGTAAAACCACTTTTCTTTTTTCCCCTCAACCTGTTTTATTTAAAGCAATAAACCAAATCCCAATCAAATATCCAGCAACAATGGGAAACCTGCTGCAGTCAATGGAGCAATGGGAGCCTCTTACCAGGCACAAGCTACGGTAATAGGTCGGGCTTGTGAAAGCTGCTATAGTAAGTAAATTTATTTATTTTTTAAATGACTCAAAAGTTTGGGTTAATATGTGCTGAAAAAAAAGTGTATGCACTTTTGTTTGCATGTTGTAGAGGATAATTTGCAATTACTTTTTGGCAGAAATAACTTAAATGTTAGAGCTGCCTTTGGTATGTTAATTAAAGTAACTATGCAAGTTACATTATGATTTATTTTTTAACAATTCATAAAGTATAGAAAGTTTAAGTAGTGTAATATGATGGCATTGATATATTATTCCCTTACCTTCAGATTGCTAAATTCAAATTTAGTTTTAGTCTTCCTTTAAGTCTGCAGGGTTTTTGAGCTTTTTTCTTTTAATTTCAATGGGTTTGGGGTGTTTTTCCTCCCTCTGGTTTTCTTGGGGAATATGGGGAGGGCTACTGTTTCTTTCTAGTATTTTGTGTTATTCTGATAGTTCTTGTTGGACTTCTTGAAGTAGTAGCCCTCAACAGAGGTTATATGAAAGTAGATATAAAATCCAAATTAATAAGCCTGTTTTCTAGGGTGAGATTAGAAATATTGGGGTTTTTTTTATGGTAGTCTCCTGGAAGAAAATCTCTTCTGGGCAATACAATGTGCCTGGCTTGAAATTCATTATAAAAGCATTTCCAATATTTCCATTTGGAGTTGACTTCTTTGGAGCTTTTGTAAAAAAATAAAGCAACTAACAGTTCAAGTTCTCACTCTCCATGTCAAATATATTAAATATTTGTCTATATAATGCTCTTGTGTTGCCATATGCTGTGGCCATATATAGCGATCTATTGCAGCATTTGGATTTATTGTAGTGAATGTAGCATGCACCAGTTTACCTGTGCTGTTTTCTCCTCCTTAGCTCCACAGTCTCACCAATGGTATTCTTGGGGCCCTCCTAATATGCAGTGTAGGTTGTGTGCATCTTGCTGGATTTATTGGAAGAAATATGGTGGCCTGAAAATGCCCACACAGACAGATGAAGATAAACTGTCTTCCAGCCAACCGACAGAGGTAGGATTGTGTAGATAAACTTTTCTAAAACAAAACATGGCGCTTTCACGAGACTGCTGTGATTTGATTATTTAATGGAATGTTTTTTATGTATGTGTTCAACTTGGTATTGCAAAACTCAGTTTATTAATCCTTTTCCTGTGTTAAGTAGAGCTATACAGTGCTCAGGCATTGTCGTGGCTTTATTTGACCACTTCCTGGGTAAACAGACATCCGCTTCCCGCATTTTTGGTGGAAAAATGTAATTTTTGTCTGTCAAATGGTGTGTCATTTATGAAATGTTAAATTGACTACACATCTCATTTAGAACGGCATTATGTATCCATTCTCAACAGAGTTCTCTACTCTGTGGCTTACAGTTTCCTACACAGGCCCGTTTTTTGTTAGTGCTCAGACATGATTTGATTATTCTTGTGAGTTAGTCCAGCCCGTGGCTGTGTGAATGCAGTGCCCCAGCTCTGTGTGTTGTGACCTTTTTGCTGCTTCCCGCAGGAGCCTCACGTCAGAACCCACCTGTCCCGGCAGGCCACGCAGGGCACCCCAGTGCGCAACACCGGCAGCCCCAAGTCGGCGGTGAAAACACGGCAGGCTTTCTTCCTGCACACCACCTGTTGGACAAAACTGGCCCGTCAGGTCTGCAAAAATACCCTCCGGCTGCGGCAGGCAGCGCGACGTCCCTTTGTCCCTATTAACTGTGCTGCCATTAAGGCAGAATGTAAGATGTTTTTTTAATTCTTAGTTCTGTGTGCTGTGCTTCCCACCCATTTTTTTGTCTTTTAATTTTATTTTCTTTTTCAATAAACATTTCTTGTCTATACACTTTTGCTTTTCATTTTTTTTTTTCATTTGTCCAGCATATCACCGACACGTTGGATAAAGTCTGGTTGCCTTGAACAGATCTTAGGCTGTGGAAACAAGTTAATTAAAAAGGGGATAACCATTACCTCATTCACTTTCAAAAACTGACATTAACAGAAAATGGGGGGAGGAAGGGAGAATCAATGCCATGACATACATGCTTCCTACTAGGCAGCATGAAAGAAGTGCTTTTATGTTGTTTTTTTATTCTTTTGCTGAGCAGAACCTATAGATTTGTACATGATGTATTTTTTTCAGTGGGCTTGGTTAAAGAATCAGGAGCAGGGCATTCATAATTTAAATGTGATGTTCAGTATGGTCCTTTGTCACTGTGATGATCAGGTGGTGGTCATAGCCATGTTTATTATTACATCATAGTTGCACCGTTTTGGTTTTCTCTGTTCCAGTTTTAAATTTTAGTTTTAAATAAAATTCTGTATTGTGTTTGTTCTTTTTATAGCCAAAATATAAAGACCTGATGAATTTCTAGTAGTATGACAAAAGGCTATGAATTTTTGTAGATAGCAACAGTAAGTCTCTTCACCTGCATATGTGTGTAAGTTCTGCTGCAAAGTCACTGAAGATTTCAACAGCTTTTGTTTCTACACTGAGCACATTGTTTTACTGTTCACACTGTCTGGCTGTGTTTCCCAGTCTTCCATAGATACAGTTCTTGGAGCAGATGCTTGGTATTCCAGGATGAGCCCTGCTGGCTCATTGTACTGTCATTTGTATTAGAACTGAAGAGAACTTTTAAGATTATTAGGTGTGGGATTTATAACCATGTTACTAGATTAACACTAAGTGTTTTCCCAGCATACTTATCTGGGATGCAGTTGATGTCTGCATTATTTATAAGAAATTTACTCCATGGAGGCTTAAAATCTGATTTTGAGTAATTATTTTCCCTTTATGTACTTTAAGACCAGCCATTATTCACACGCAAACTCTTCACCTGCTTCTACAGTACTCCAAAACTTGCTGAATATTTCTGTTCATTGTCCTAGCCTAATTTTTTATTTGTCCTTTTGGCCATTTTCTTCTTTTAAATCTGCGCAAGTCAGGAGTAACTTTCAGATTTAATGAAACCATGTGTCCACTGTGTGAATAAAGTGAGTTGTTCTTCATTGAAGAAGTGTGTCTAATGCTGGGTTAGGATTATATTTTTAATCCTCAACCCAAAGTAAGAGTTACTTTCTAAGAGAAAGGTATTGTACCTTTAAATTTATGTTTCTGCTGAATCATGGAGGAAAATTTAGAAGTTCACTAGAGCCTTGTACATTTTTATCCATATCCCTATTTCTTCTCACTCACTGCAGTAAAAAAACCCAAAAATTCAAAAGATGAAACTTGTTTTAAAGGAAAAGAAAAAACAAAAGAAAAAAGTTTTGTCCAACTGTTAGTCATCATACTAGAACATTTGGTCAGCTTTAAAAGAGAGGAATGAAAAACTGAGCTTTTCAGCAGGAAATAGTAATTCTTTTTTCAGACTGGCAGTGCTAGGAGTGTTTTCTCTTTGCTTCTTTGAGTGAGAAAATGCTACATCAGATTAATGGCAAGAACAGAAAGAATTTCTTCTCCTGTAGTCTCTGTCTTTCATTATTCTTTTTGCTTAAAGCAAATTTTGGACCTTGCAATTTTGTTTCTTTGAATTCTGATGCTTCCAGATTACACCTAGCATAAATTGAAGAAAAAAAAAGTCACAATTGTTAATGATTTTTGAACATAGCATTAAAATAATGTTCTAATAGTGGAACCCAAATTATACCTCAACCAATTTAACTCATGTTTCGCTACACACACACACACACACACACACGTATCCACAATCCATGTTCTGTTTCTGGCAATCTCTCTTTCTGTGGAATCATTGCAGTGCTCTTACCTGCATTGTCATTGTCGTATTCTTGCTCTAGTAAACCCAAAAAAGTAAGTAAAGAAAAAATTGTTTTGTAGTTTTAATCCTGTGCTAACATCTGGTGACCTGTTCTCAGTGCACTCTGTAGATTTTAGTGTTATAACAAAATAGTCTCTCTTTTCCTGAGAATGCCCTGAATCGTTTTTTAAGGTTATTTTGAATCAAATAATTTTTACATTTTCAAACGAGATACTTCATTAGCAGCAATGACTTCCTATGCTGGATCCACTGAGTAATAATTACAGTATTGAATTAATATCTATGTTGGTGTTAGAAATGTTACAGTCATGCTTAAATAGTAACCTGGCCAGAGAACCATGATGTGATGTAGCATGAGATGGTTACGATGCCCAAGAACTGATTTGGAATTTGTTTTCCATGTTGGTGTGCTGAAGCTTGAGTCTGATGGCTGCTTAGATGCTTTTTCAGACTCACCTGACTCTGTGTGCCAAATCAGTTCTTGAAAATGTAACTGCATTTCCCAACTATATTGCATTAGGCATCATAACACTTAGCAACCATAAAATCTGAGGAGAGAAGGATTGGTAGGGCACTTATCCCAGCATCATACTAGGTTTTATGCCCTCTTAGTCTTGTGCAATTTGATGAAATGCCACGCTGTAAATGAGACTGATTCCCAGATCTGAGAAAGACTGAACAAGTGTGTCAGAGCTCACTCATAAAATAAATTGGTTTTTGCATTCCACCTGTGTACCTGAATGCATCTGCAAGTACTTCTGTTGTCTTCTGTGCTCTCATGGAAGACTCTGAGAATGATAACCTAAGGCCCAAGCATCTTGTAGGTGAAACCAGGTTTTGACAGAGCATTTTTTTATTGTTTTAATTCCACCCACATCACCTCCCTCAGCCCATTATATCCACTGGCAGAAAACAAGGTCCTTTTCTGTGATCTTTTTTCCTTCAGTTAGTGCAGAGAATTAGATTTTCCTCTTTAATGAAGCCTGTAGCATGACCCTTGCTCAGATGTCAGCAGGGGGTAGTGGAGATGATGCATTTACATCCCAGTTCAATCTCACAATGGCCACCGAGAGGTTGAGAAGGCACAGCACCTCCTGCTAGGAGCACAGCCCATCATGGAAAGCTCAAACTTTGTTCTTCCTGAACTTAATAGACTCACTGTGGTGGTTGACAATAAACTTGTCTGATGGTTTTTCAGGAATAATTAGAATTGGTGAACTGCTTTGGTAAGATGAAATTCTCGTGGTCTAAATCTCATGCACTGCCTCCTTTTTAGTTAGAATATATTGCATGGGGTTTTTTTTGAAAGTTAAGCAAAATCATCCTGTGTGCAGAAGGTCTCTTAATTAGAGAAAAGCAAAGTGAACATTCTCAGCAGCCACTGACGAGATTGGATCTGTTTGCAGCTCACAGGCAGGTTGATAAATGCTTGGCAGTGAGCCATGATTCTGTAAACATTATTGCTTCAGCACAGGGAGACTTTTGAGGGACCTTTTTCCCCATTGCTTGGATGTAACTTTATCAATATAAATATATGTATTAATTATAATAATTTCAGTCTGGATAACTACATGCTGCCTGTGTAGATGTGATTGTCAAAATGTTTTCAGTGCATGGTAATATATTATCAGTATAATATATGTATAGTTATCTGGAAATGGGTGTACTGATGATGAAAATATACCTTTAAATCCTCAGATTTATTAACAAATGTGGTATACAGTACTTGCTAGCGATCTAGTTTGATGAAACAAAGACAAGTGAAAACGGTAGAATATGCAAAATGTTACTGATTTGTCTTTGTAAGCATAAAGTTTGTCTTTTACTGGCATAAAACTACCCATTAATCTGAATTGGATAACATTTATGGGTATTGTTTCACAAACTATGTTTTGCATCCTTGATTTTGATAGCTATGGAAGAGCTTTTAGCTGCACGTAGGATGAAAATATTTCCTCTGTTGTTATCTTTGAATACAACTTGTGCCAGATTTTAATGGCCAGCAAAATATTTGAAAGAGCATACTATTTTTTCCCTAAAGTTTCTAAAAAGAATACAATTCAGGGAATACACAGAGCACTGTATTTTGACAGAGGTATGATGGAACGTCAAAGAGAAATAACTTGCTAATGAGAGTCTCTCTAAGCTTAAGAGGCCTACAAATCTAGCTTTTTTAAAAAGGAAATAATCAGAAAATACTTTCACACCCTCATTTGTTGTCATCTTCTTGGTTCCTGATTTCATTCAGCTCTGTAATACCCACATCAGTCATCACGCTTGGCATGTTTAAAGCCTCATAAGGAATGTGTTTTACATGGTAGTCTGAAATATTATTTCCTGGAGTTTTTTTAATTGTGCTGTATCCTCTTTAGGGTTATGGTGCCCCAAATTATGTGCACTTCAAGATACAGGTTTCTCATATTTTTAGGAAGTCACATGTTTTCTATTTTCCTATCATCATAATTTCTAAAATTCTGATTTTGATTTCTTTTTAGTATTGTCTAGATATTTTTAGCAGCTGTTGACGCTGACTCCATGTATGGTCTTCTGCTTTGTGTTGATGTAGAAGCCATCATTTTATCTGTATATTACTGGTTTTTTACCCCTTAAGAATTCATTTGCATGCACTGCTTGATGCTGCTAATCTTTGCTATCAGTTTTAGCTTTGATTATGCTCAGAAATTTCTTATCAGGAAACTTTAGCTCTCTAATCACCTCTTTTCCTGACCTTTTGTATGTTGAACAGCACAGACCATTTGGGGATTACATAGACAATTAATTATAATAAGGTGCTAATTCCTGAAAAACCTCTTTTGCCCTATAACAGCTGGACAGCAGAGATCTTTGGTAGCACAGTTTGGTAAAACCTCACTGAAATGCCGAGTTGGATGCCAAGTCAGCTGCATGTGGACATGTCATGGTCCCCTCAGAGGATCCTGGCAGACCTCTGAGACATGCAGTTACTGGTTTATAGAACATGTAAGTAGGAAGGGAACCTGAAGGTCTAATCCCACTTCTTGTATAAAGTTCCTGTGCCCATGGGCCTTTTGTCCAGATGAGCTTTGTGTATCTCCAAGTATGGAGACTGCACAACTTCTCTGGGCACCTGTTTCAGTGTTTGATCAACCTGAGAGTAAATAATCTTATCCTTCAATCTAACAATTTCCTGTCTCCCAGCTTGGCTGTTGCCACACACAGGAACAGTGAGTTCTCCTGTCCCCGTGTTCCTCTGAGAAGGGTCTGGCTCTGTGCTGTGCTGAGGTCTGCTCTGGGAGGATGCAGGTGGCAACCAGGTGTCCCCTTGTCCTTCTCGTCCCAAGGCTGCCCAGACCAAACATGCCCTGTACTCAAACACCCACCCAGCTTGGTGACTCCCCATTAGCTGGATGGTTCCAGTGTGCCTGTATCTCTTCTCTAGATCCCAGAGCTGAACACAGGCTCTGGCCCATGTTTCCCAGGGACAGAGGGCAGAGGTGACCTCCCTCCCTCACCCTGCTGGGGGTGTGTGGGCTCATAAAGGCCCAGAACGCCATTGTCCTTCTTGCTGCAAGGACACACCACTGAGTAATGAGAACACATTAAACTTGTTTTCCTTTCACAAGGTCTTTGTTGGCTCCCTTGATGTTTCCAAATTTAACTGTGTGCCTCTATTAATAATGCAACCTTTTGCCACTCTGCAGACCGACTTACTGAAGAATGTTATCACATTTACCGTTTTTGTCTCTTGAACCAAGACCATTTAAGTGTTTATTAAACATCAGCAGTGTGTCTGCTCAGCAGTTTGGATGAATTACACCTGGTCCTGGTAACTTGGTTTTACTCATTAACCAGTTTGTTTTGAAATCTTTCCTATGGACACTTTAATGTGACACAGTTCTCATACTTTCCTCATAAGAGTATTTTGGAAATGAGCCTCTTTAAGTGCTTCTGCAATGAACAACGATGTAAGAAGTGCATTCGGCTTTTCTACTGTGCCTTTGTCTTTCTTGTGGATTTGCCTCACACCTTCATAATATATTGCTACAGACACCTGCACATTTTCTGCTTTTGCTATGTTTGAAAAATATACTATAAAATATAAGGCTCCTTCTTGTTATAAGTTTATTTTTTTCTCATAGCTTCCACTATTTCACTGATCTTACAAAGATATTTATTGTTCACATAGAAGCTTATATTTGATTTTAGGACTTGCTTTAAATTTTTGGGTTTGTGATAACTTCCTACCCAAATTTTATTCTCTGGTTTTACACTTGAGAGTGATGCAGAATCCAACTTCTGTGTTTTTCTCTGTATTCTGCATACAGATCATAAACTTTGTTATACTTCTTATGGGAGCACCTTATTGTGGATCAAGGTTTGCTGCTGTTAAGCATACTTTACTGTTTCAATAGATAGCCGTGCTTTGGAATACGCACCTTTGGTGAACATGCTTTATCTCAAGCATGGAAATTGTGCTCTCCTTGCAGTATGTATTCCCAGTCAGCATATTACTACCACTCCATGATTCAATGGCTTTTTTTATAGCAAAGACATGTAGATGGAAAATTTTCTTGCTAATTACTTCTTAGGCGATGCTTTGCTTTTCTCAGAGTAACTATAAAATACTGTATAGCTTGTGCTTATTTTACTGATGGAGTCAGTGGAGACACATCATTCTGCTCCATCACTTAAAATATTTCATGAATTGTGGAATATTAAAATATTCCAGGTACCAGGCTTTTACATTTTTTTTTCCATGAACACAGTGTATTTTGTGCTTAGGAGAAAATAATAAAGTACTTCATGTACTCAGCATTAGGACTCTGGAGCCTTTGAAACCCATTGGTATTTCCAGAATTTCAGGTAGACTCCTTAATCTATTAAAGCAAGTTGTGCTTTTTCTGCTGCACTCAAAACATCTGCTTGAACATCTGAAATACTTATTCCAGTCATTGCTGTGAATTCACGACCTTCATGATTTTTGCACAGAGCAAGGTAGAATAGCTAAAGAGATTGTAAATTGTTCTATATGGTGTCTATCCTCTTCCTGTGACTGTGTGCTCTGTCTCATGTGTTGGAATGAAGCAAACAGGAAGAGTTTGGTGAAACACAGGGTGGAGTTGCAATTATAATCTATTTATAATGTGTCCCTCCAGTAAAGCTTGTTAGAAAATGCAGATCTGCATGTGCAAAGAAAGCAATACATGTAGGTAGGTATTTGTGGGGACTAATTCCTTGTGAGAGAACTCTTGATCTATAGAATCACTGTATAAATGCAATTTTGTACAGAACAGAATACCTGTGTTCTAGGAATACTGGAAGCTCTATATGGGAATTTTAAGTGCTTTTGGAAGACAGATAACCCAATCATTCTGAATAATTAAGAAAGAAAAAAAAGTTAAAGTATTTCCAGCAGTCTTGAAATTATTTACTGAAACCTAGTGCCTTGTGAACTTTTGCCTTAAGATGATTGTCCTTGTTGTCTAAGCATGAACCTCTTTATAGTAACACTTTGTGTTTAGGACACATGGATGGAATCTCTGCTTATGTGTTCACAGAAGGAGCATGAAATTTAAGGCAGTTGCTGTACTACTAGTTTTCATGTCCTTTGCAGAAAGTTACAATCTTTGATCTCTAATACTTGCTTGCAACTGACCATTTTGTTCAAAACTTTTCAGTGAAGGGATTGTTTTGTTTTTTCTGGTTTTTTTTTTTTCGCAAGCCATAATAGCCCCTATGTTCAGTTTTAGTTATTAAGCATTATATGGATCATCATTGTGCAAGTAAGACATGGCAATAATCAGTAGTCCAGCTTTAAATCCATACCCCATTTAGAGACAGAGAAGCTTGTAGAAAACAAAAAAGAATTCAACATAAATTATTTTTAATAGCCAAAACTGCATTTCTTTTAGTACTCACGTTTTCATCTGTGTTTCATTTGTCTGGCTGTCTCCAGAAAGACTTTGTAAGCAAAAAATACAATCAAACTGGTGTTAAAACTTACATTAACTTAAAAAAAAAAATCATAACATCACTTGCATGAATGAGGACATGTCCTGCCTTAAAATATCCATGATTAGAAATAATGACGAAAAAAGGGAGAATCTAAAAGGTGGGCTAAAAAAAAAAAAAAGATATTTGTGTTAAAAATGCAAGTCAGAAACTGGTTGGTGTGTCCTAATTCTGTTTGTAATGGTTAAATATTTAAACTGAGTTTTATTCTTTAAAATTCTCAGATGCAGATCGACATTGTGAACTTGCTGGGAATCCTCTGAAGATAAAAAGCACCCGAAAACCACTGTCATGTATCATTGGGTATTTAGGTGCGTATCTGCCTCCAGAGAATAACAAACCAAATGAACATTCAGTGTGTCCTGAAGCTTCAGAATCTAGTATACACAGAAAAAGAGATTTGTGCTTTTAGTAACAAGAAAAAACTCTGAAGTTGATAAATTAATAATTATGGTAGTCCACTATCAGTTGCAAAACTGCATGGCTGAACTTGCAGGATAAAGGCAGAAGTCCTCCTGATGCTGGTTTAAAGTGTCAGAGTGAAACTTGATGTAATTTAGAATGTGAAAAATAGTCTGGCTGTCTAAATAAAAAAAAGTAATTGCTCAAAGGGGAGATATTCAGTATGCTCAGGTTGCTCTACTGTGCCCTTTGACTCCATTTGCAATACTACTTTTTACTTAAAAGAAGGGGACCTTGGCCACACCAAAACACATATCTTGTAATTTGGTGACCTAAGTTTAAAAGGTGCAATGAAACGTGTACTATGTTCGCTGCCAGGAGACAATGAACCCATACGTTAATGGGGAGAGGAAAAATTATAGTAATAATGATTTCTTGCAAGGAGCCATCACTGGCCATTAAATATTTGCACAGTCATATAAGAATTGTGGTAACCCAGAGGCTGTTATTCCTCAAATGAACATAGAAATCAATCCATTGATCAGAGAGGCAGTGAATAATTCTGCTGTGTATTAATTCTCTTCTACAGAAGTGAAGCTGAGTGGAGGTCTCAGTCTAGATGTTTTGCTTGTAATTTCAATCACCAGGAGGTTTTTTTGTACTAGATCAAAGTAAATAGTAACAGTCTATTGCCTTACTGAAATAGAAATTAGTTATTGTAGTTAAAACAGTTCTTTCAGAATATCAATTTTGTCAAAACATTAACTTCAAGAATGTGGGTAATGAAGAATTAATGCCATTCTCACTGAATTTTGATTCTTCCTGCCCTGGAGTTTAAGAAAAAATCCAGTGATAATTTCCTACAGACACCCCAGCTGTGGGCTTTACGTGTGTCTAAAGAACTGCTTTGGTTGACTTGGTGGAGTTTTGTTCGTAAGGGGGAAGCTGGACAGAGGATGGTTCATCCAGCTCGCTTGTCTGTGCATCAGAAGAGGAAATGGTAATGTGGGTAAACTTAGAAGACACCACAGGTGTTTAGTGCCATGTTATGTAGTTGTTAAGGGGTCATCTTGATCCCTCTGGGAGTGTAAGTCTCTAGGTAAATGGGAGTAGAAGGATGAACAGTACTTATATTTTGTGTACTTACATGAAGCTCTGGTAGAGGATTATCAGTGCTAAAATATGCTAGTATCTGTAGAGTCTGCTTAGTGTTTGAGTGTATGGGAAGGAAGATATCTCACTACAGCTGGAGGAAAATAATGTGTGTTATGGGGATGTGAAGTGAACCCAGTTCAGCTGAATATATGAATCTGAATTAGCTCTATAAGGATGGATAGAAAAATTTTGGTTGCCATTTAGCTTGGTGGGTTTTATCTAAATTTAATTTGGTTGTGATCTTTTTTGTTTATGCGGGAGTTTTGCATATTTCAGCAAATAAGTAAATCTTGCATTATTTTTCTCATAAAAATTAGTATTAAATATCATGTCATAGCTTGTACAGGAGGCATTTGTTTTCTTTTTAAAATTCATCCTGTGCCATTCTCACAGAATTTTATTGGCATACAGTTAACAGGGCACTACTGTTTTCAACCTTTCTGATAAGGCAGGGAGGATTTCAGTGCCCTGCACATCCTGGGTCATCACTTCCCTTTATCCCTGTTTTGCATCTTGGCTGCAGGTTCCACAGGTGGGGTAGGACAAGCATTAAAATTAGGCCTTGTCCTCTCAAGAGCTGGGGCTAATCCCCTGTAATCTCATCAGTCATCACTGTGCTCCCTAAAACAAAACCCCTAAGGTGAGCTCTTGGCTAATTAAATATCCCATATTACCTCCTAGTTGTGAGGACAACAGAGTAGCACTTCCAGCTGGCATGCTTGTTGAGGAGATGAGAGGAGAGAAAGGTGCAGCTGCCTAAGCACCTCTGGAATCCAGGGTGTTTATTGAGGTGATTCAGTGGAAGACTTCAGCTTCTCTTTGTTCCCTTTGGGTTTTTATTTTTTTCCACCCTACTGACACAGGGGAAAAGGGAGAAGTGGTCTTACTCCTGTTTTATTTTTATTTCAGAATGTGGCCAACTGGTTATTTGTTATGTGGGTAAAGGGGTAATTTGGGTGCTATAGTCAGTTCTCTGAGTTAGCACAAGGTGGAGGTGGCTAGAAGATTTTCAGTGAAGTGCTAGGCAATAGATAAGGATAAGAGCAGTAGCAATTAAAAGATTTTAATTACTATTACTCCATAATACAAAAATACAAAGAAATAATCATCAAAACCCCTGAAATGCCTCATTACTCCTCTGAGGTGTGATGAGGCAGCTGGCTAGAAAGTGCTGATCTAAAGCATGAAAATGTTTGGAGCAATACTATATGTAGAGGAGGAGTGAAGAAAGATGTAAAGGTTCCCAGAGGAAGGACTCAGTCCATTGGGAAGTGGCCCTGGCTGTTTAATTAAGTTCCTCTCTAGAACTTAAATGTAGAGCTTGGTCTTGCTAACTTCCTCTAATGCAGAAAGATAAAAGACAGCCATTGTGGTAAATTAATGGAGGATTAGCAACTTGTGGACTGAAGACAAGTCGAAGGAAGGAAATGCATCCTTCCTCAACTGTTTGCTCACCGTGAAAATAAAAAATTGCATCTCCTGTAGGCTGTAGATGGGAGGAGTTTAGAAGTTCTCATACGTTGATGCAACTGCTGGGATTATTGTGGTTGCTGCTGGAGCTCTCTGGCAAATAAAATAATACTTTAGTGTTGTTAGCCCTGAAACTTTACCATTTCCTTCAGAAAATTGGAAAAGATTGCCCAAATGAACATTTTAGAACGCAAGTTCCAATTACCCTCAGCAAATGGCGCAAGTGTTTCTATTTCAGTTTAAGACTTGCCTTAGCAATCAGTGATGCTCATAACATTAAGCACGTCTCTGTTCCCATTTTAGTAAAAAAGCAAAATACAAGATGCTTTTTCCCTACAGCAAGAAAAATGGGACATGCCATGAAATCTCTTCTGTAGGAAAAGCAGATGAATACTGCACTGAATGGCAGTAAAAAGCTCTCATCTAATTAAGTGGTGGGAAATTTGGTGACATGAAACCTTGAAGTCTGCCCTGAAAGATTGGTTACCTGTGCGTGCCCTCTCTGCTATTCTAACATGTTCCCTTATTTCTCTGTTCTGCTATTTCTCGCCTGACCCTCTTGAATATTCTCATGTGAAGGTGTTCATGCTTGGAGGGTGTGACTGCAAGCCCCAACCAAACCAGTGGTGAACAATTAAGCAAAATCTTTTCCAATGTGAAAATTGTAGGCATTGTCTCCTCCTGTCACGCTGTCCCAGTAGAGCCTGGCCAAGGCTGTGAGATTGAGGGCTCAAGGCAGGGCCAGTGAGCACTTGGATGTTGGACTTCTGAGCATTCCTGCAGGTGGAAAAACATTGCAGTGGGCTTTGACTTTGTGCCATGGTTTCTCTTTCTCCATGGCTGGCAGAGGCTGGAGAGGCTCCTCCTTGGATACCTGGCCTCACTGTTGATTTTGCATTTTCCTAGCTTCTGTGCTCCCTTTTGTAAACAGAAAAGCAGAAAGCAGCACTTTTCAGGAGGCGTAAACCTGGGCTGCAGATGGGAAAGTATTTGATATTTGTTTTCTGATCTCCCTTGCCTTGTGCAGCTGACTCTGCTGATCTGCCAGCCCCTCTGCCCTCAGCTCCTCAGCCTGTTCTGCTGCCTGGGGTCATGGGGAGCTGCTGTAATTGGGCTGTAAGTGCCTTGTCCCCTCATTGTGCTGGCAGCTGCTGCCCTGCAGCATGTCAGAGGGACAGGAGCTGTCCTTGGGCACCTCACCTCCCACACAAATCTGGTTCCAACCAAGGCTGGACAGGGTGGAGGCATTTTGAACCCAAATGTGTGGTGGGAATTAATTAATTGGTTCAGCAAATTCCTGGTGAGGGACCAGCAGACTCAACCAAGGCTTCCTTTTGCCACTTTGATCTGGCAGATAACTGAGAAATTTCCATGCCGCTGTATCAGCTCCTGGCAAGCACAGCAGCTGACCCTCTGAAATGTGCTGGCCAGATGCACTTCATTGCCTCTTGCCCTCTTTATTCCTCCTTCTCCAAAATAATCTTGCTCCATGAACCAGATACTCTGAGATGTTGGAAGTTCCCCATGACTCTGTATGGGAATGTTCCTACTGCAGTTTTGGGATAGTTTTAGCTGCAGAGCCCTACAGTGGTTGCCCCCCTTGCTCCTGCACCTTGTGGCTTGTGTGGGAAAATCCATTAAAGCTTGTTATTGTGACAGAAAATACTGTATAGCTTGAGGTATTGAGGTGGTTTCACTATAGTAAAATGCTTTTATTTCCTTGCTAAAACCTGTGGGCCTGTAGCTTCAATAAAAACCTCAGAAGGGTATGAAAATATAAACACACCCATTCCAGATTGCTTTGTATTTATTAGCTCTTCAACCTCAAATCCTTGCATATCTACATTATGGTATTGAATTTGGGTAATCTAAAGTGAAAGAGATTTTTGTTTCTTGGAAGACCTGTGGGTATGAGAACTTGTCTTTGAAGTGTTGTTCAAGGTCCCGTAAACACAGTGCAGAAGGAACTTTCTTCCCTTTCACTGAATATCAAAAGTAAATTTCATATGTGGAATAGGCTGGTTTTATTTATTTTAAAATCAAGTATGTATAATTTCTCTCTCTCTCTCCCTTTTGTCTCAAACAGAGATACATCCTGCCGTGAAACCCAATGTAATCAGGTCAACACCAAGCCTTCAAAGCCCAAGTGCAAAACGACTTCTTGCACCCTCCAATCACTCTTCCTTAAGTATCCTGGGAAAAAGAAACTACAGCCATCATAATGGTCTTGATGGTATGTGAAGGAATATAAAGGAAATCTTTAACTCTCTGACTTGCAAAACTTTCTGTGAACCTGAGATGACACTAAATAAGAGAGTGCAGACTTAGGAAAATGTAAGATATGGATGGCATGTTTATAGCATTAGTGCAATGAATGGTGGTGCTTATTCACTGAGTCAGAATATATTAATGCCAAAAAAACCTCTTACAAAAACTCCATTTACCATATTTCTTACTGATCTTGTTAAAAAAAAAAAAAAAAGGCAAGAAAAGAATAAAACAAATTTGGTAAAGGCAGAGATGCAGCATGTTTTATTTGGGCTTTTTGCATTGCACCTGAGAAAGTCCCTGTCCTGACACACCACTTGCAGAGGAGGAAGCAAAAGCTGTGTCACAGAGGTGCAGCAGAGGCTTTTTCTGTACACTGCAGTGCTAGAGGTGATGTTTAAGCCTGGTGTATCTAGTCACTTCTTACACCTCAGTGCAAACTGAGAGCAGGAATGAAGCTGTGAAAAATAAAAACAACAAAAAAAGGATGGAAATTTGTGGGTAAGGCTAACTTTTCTCAAATAGTCTGTATTTTTCATCCTGGAAAGTGACTGTACAATATTGATGAATGTGTTTTTTTATCATTACCAAACAGAAAGATTTTTCAACTGTAACTGTAAACAGTTTTACCTCATGTTCAAATTAGAGGAGACTCCAGCAGGATATAATATTTGAGCTAAAAAAAAATGCATGCATGCATTCCTAATATCCCTTTGTGAGATGAAACTTCTCTAAGCCATTATCTTATTTGTTCTGTAATTGCATAAGGTTATTGGGGGTAGAAATCTGTCAGACACTGGGTTCTCAAATAGACTGTTCAGGAGATGATGTGCACAAAAGAGGTGTCTATCTGCTTTCATGCTTCACAGAATAGGTCAAGGTAGAAAGGAGAGGACTTGCCTTTCAGACAAGCTAAGAGAAATAGTATTCCAAATAAAGGGAGAAAAACTTGATTCCTTATCCATCATCTTCCCCATAATCTTGTTTTTCTGGCGTTGCAAACACTACTTGCATATTGCAGTGAAAACACCTCCTGCACATTTAATAACACCTAGATAGGAATCATGACATCCTTTGACAAGAGGTGGTTATTTAGAATACACAGAAGAGAGTGTTGCTTGCACCTCTGCTCAGCGTGCAGCTATCACACCACAGCCAAACAACATGCATGGCAGCACAGGCTATTCAGGGGACCAAGGTGACAACCATGGGAGTTGCAGCTAGAAGAAAATATTTTAACACTAGTAGGCAGAGCCATAAATGCTGAATTTCCACTGCAGCCTTTGAGGGCAGAGTTCTGTGGGGATGGTTTAGTAGTTGCTGTGTGAGAATGTGAACAAAGGCCTCCCCACTCCACCAGTGCTGGCCATTAGACTGGATTCTCCATGTAACCTTTGAGTGATGAATTGCTTTCCCTTGGACATAAAGATGATCATAGAATCCTTTCCATTGGAAAAGACCTCAAAGATCATCAAGTCCAACCCCTAACTCAGCACCGCTAAGCCCACCACTAAACCCTACATGCCACAACTTTTAAATCCCTCCAGGGATGGTGGCAACAGCTTCCCTGGGCAGCTTGTTCCAGTAGTTGACAACCCTTTCAGTAAAGTAGTTTTCCCTAATATCCAACCTAAACCTTCTCTGGAATAATTTGAAGCTGTTTCCTCTTGTCCCATCACTTGTTATCTGTGAGAAGAGACTGACCCCCATCTTGCTACAGCCTGCACATTTCTGCTGCAGAGAAGGCTGTAGCAGTGAGTTCAAGGTAATTATTACAATTAAACCCCTCCTTATGTAATTGGAAGTCTATAAAATTTTTCTTTTACTTAGTATGGATGTTCTCTTCAAAATAAAGGGTGTGTAAAACCAGTCATTAGCTACACTGATTAGTTTGTATCAAACAATCTGCTAACTGTGGTAAGGCAATTTGCCCAAAATAACATCTAATTTGAAAAATTACTATTGAGAACTGCAAGTCATTGCTTTAGGATATTTCTGCTTATCTGTTGTATATGGAAACAACTTATTGGAAAGCATATATCCTAAATAAGTGAAACCTGGGGTTTTTTTAGTATAAAAATGGCTAACTTAATATTAAAAATGGCTGTTTTGGTTGCTATTCTTACCCCTCTCTTTGATTGAAATGTGGAAAAGTGTAAACAAAATGCAATAAAAAAGTAACAAACCAGTAGTAATGATATTCAACTGCACAGATCCTCTGTTTCTTCTGACTTAAAAGTGATTACCTTCAATATTTACCATTTACCTCCTCCTCAGGTTATTAGTAAACATAAAATATTTGTTTTTGCTTGTATTTTATCCAGCTTCTCTTCAGTGCTAGATCAACGTGGGAAATGGTGGTTTCTATGTCATTTCTCTGACCACAGCCTACTATTTGTGCAGTGAAAGGTTATGCCAGCCCCCAGAGTTTTTTGTTACTATAAATACACTAAAAAGCTTGTTTGATTCCAGAATCCTATCAATTGGTGTAGGGTTTATTGCCTTGTGTCAATTAACAGCATCCAGAAACCCTGCTATGGAGATGATCACAGATTCTGCCCTTCAGTGCATGCTTTGATGAAATGAGCAAACAAAAGGGAGCACAAGGGACTTACGTATAATTTCTTGCCATTTTCATAATCTCAGTGTTATTGACGTAGAAAGGTCTGCACTTTCAAGTTTACTTTTCCTCCCAACAGTGTTAGAAATTTGTTGTGAGAAAGCTACATAAATATATTTACTGAAGATATACAATATTTCACAGCATTCAAGTAAATGTTGCTTAGGCTTGTGCAAATGTATATTTAGTTTAGCATAATTTAAGTCAATCTTACTGCCTAGATGAGTGTCTTATTTTGACAGAATTTGTTTTTAAGCAAATTAATAATTATTTGCTTCAAATATAGCAGTACATTATGGAAATAGCACTTTTTTATGCCTCTGTGGGGAAATGGGGAAAGATTATGAGAAACATCATTAATATTTAGTTAAATGCTTTTGAGAATAATAAACAAGAATATGATTACCATTTCTTCTACAAGCCTTATGTTGGCTTGAGTTTTGCTTTTAGCCAATGCAGCATAAGATTCCCTTTCAGTTTTCTATGGATGCACCTCCAGAAAGGGTCAGGTGCAAATGATAGGGGTGAGGGAGTCTGGCATTTTTGACTTCTTTTGCTCTATCATTGTCAGGAATGATGAGGGATCTCATTTATCTCTTTATAAATGGGGATGTTGTGTCCTGATATCTTGTTATTGAATATCAGTCATGGGTGTAAGGCATGGACACAAGTGAAATTGCACTGCTTAAACTCTGTGTATTGTGGCTAGACAGAAAGAGGTCCTTGTAGGTTTTTGTGTCCCTTATTTTATGAGGAAGACCTTTGCTGGATGGTCTTTGAAAAGTGGTTTTCATTTTATTTTCAAACAACAGCAAATCTTGCATTCTGTAAGATGTAATGAGAAATGCCAGTTTACTGGCATTTTGCTGTTCTGGAAAAAAAAGTCACGGTACTCTGAGAAATTTTTGTGTAATATACATGCTGGAGCTTTTAACTACTCTGAGATGCAGCATTTCAATTGCTGCTGAAATTAAAGTCAGCATAAGATATTTAAGTGGTTCTCTGCAGTGAAGTTAGCCTCTTTCAAGTGGGAAAATTCCATCTACAGAGAGTCACGATGTTGCAGAAGGTTACGTGTATCCAATTTTGTGACTGGAGTTGATGATGGCAAGATTTAGGTGTGACTGTAAAGTGCCTTAGATATTTTGAATCTGATCTTTAAATTACAGTGTCTGAAATTATTCCAAGCAATTACTTTCTCCCACTAGCTGCTTAACTGTGAGCAGCAGTATGTCCAAGTAGTCAAGTTTCATGTCAGCCTATTGTTTTGGCAGGGTGAATAATGATAATTTGGCTTATAGTATTTGGAAACATCAGGTGGAGGTATTTTACACAAGAATAATCTCTGTCATCTGGCATGCATTTCCTTACCTTTCATGCATCAGAACCAGAATATCCACAGGATGTCCAAATCATCAGCATCACTAATGAGGTACAGAAATCAGTCTGTGCCTGTTCACAGCATTTTCATGAGTTGTGGACAAAAATAAAAGAACCAATTTTTCATAGCTGAGAGACTCAAATCAACATCTCAGATGCTCCTTCTCTCTTCCCTGCCCATATCTTTAGTGCTGTATTTCAGGCTGAGATGTCCTGGTGCCTCCAAGAGGATTCTTTCAAAGCCAAATTTCTGTTCTGGAATATACTGATGTAGGCAGCAGATAAATGAAGTATCTAGGAATGAGGAGACAATTTTGGGGTCTGTTTTCCTAGGAACCCACACATCTCTGGCCTGGCAGGATGAGAAGATGTCATGAGAAATTGGCAAAGGGAGAAAGACCTCAGAAAATGTACCTTCTCTCTTAGCTGCAGTTTTGGTCAATCCTTCTCTCTATGCTTATGACTGATACTATTGGCTATTCAGAAGAAAAGCAAGCAACAAAGCCTTCATTTTCAATCCCATTTTTGCTTGTTGAATTTATGACTTCCCTTTGGCAAACAGCTGAAAATACCAGCAGCCTAACTGACACAGGGAGACTGAAGCCTTTCCTGTCCCAAACTTTCTTGAAACAGAAAATAATTATAACACATGCTTTATTATAATGAAGTTCACATAACCCTATATGAAAGTACATTAGAGGGAAGGAGTTTTCAGTGTTGGATGTAATTTTTTGGCAGTGAGTTGTTTTTTCTCAAAGGTGTCCAGTGGTTGTTATCACAGACATCATGTTTCAGTAGAGACAGAGATGTCCTGCTGTGGTGGCAGGTGAGCAGCATGGATTGCACATCAAAAAATATCTGGCACTCTGTTGCTTTAAAAAAGAAAACCTTAAATTTTATTTTACGCTTTAATAAACTTTAAACCTACCAAAATGGTTGTAAACCTCATTTAACATATAAATGATTTCCAACTGAAAGAGAAGAAATGGGTTGTGACAAACAAGCTGCTATGTGAATCCATTTTTGCCATTTCTTCCCTGCTGAAATACAAGGTATGATTAATGCTGACTTGTGTATACTCACTCTTCCCAAAAGTGAGAGACAAAAGCTATATATTGCTCCACAGTCAGTTTTCCCTCTAAGTTTGCTTAGGACATGTGTGTTCTAGCTTTGGTCTTTGGTGTAGCCAGAAAACACTTTAAAATATTCAGCTACAGATTTCTTAGTCAAATGTGCGTGTTGGTATCGATGGAAATGTGAACATGGAAAATAGATCTCTCAGGAAAAAGTTATGTTGTGTTACTGTCATTTACTGGGGAAGAAAAGGACTATGAAAAGATGTTTATTACTCTTAGTTATTTCCCCAAATATATTGCTTTTATGCTTATATCATTATATGAAATACTTAAGAGCTTTGTCCTGCCTTTCTATACAAAGCCAGTAAAACCATCTCTGACCCTCAAGAGATTGACCTAACAATCTTTTTACGTGTAAGTTTTCCAACTTGCACAAGAGTAGCCAATTTCTGTCTATTTTCACTGAAGCAATCATTTTAAATATTTATTGGAAAACTAAAATGTTCTAAAGCTTACATTTCTGTGGTCAGTAAATTCACTTGTTTTTGCAGAGGTACAAATGATGATACTGAAGATGATGAACTAGTGACAGCTTCCAGAGCCCAAATAATGTGTCTGGAAAATGATGCAGGCTTTAATTACCCCAGAATGTTACTGCTCACATTGTCAATCACTTATAGAACTAAGCTACTGCAATTCATGTTTGCATGTCTAAAGTAATTTTTTCCCCTATTTAAATTTTTGTATTATAAAACAGTGAGTTGATGATTCCCCACTTCCCTGTTTGGTTTTCATTCCTCCAACCCCATTGATGCAAATGATAGTGTGACTTATGAAAAGTAACCAACTAGGAGGAAATTATTTTTGTCCAAAAAAACAGAAGAGAAATATCTTTTCCCCCTAGAATTTCTTAATGTTGAGAAAATTATTTATTGTCTCACAGTGATAAACTGTACATTGAATTTACGCTACAGTTATCTTCCAAGTATCTGAGTTCCTTTGATTACAAATAAAAGGTCAGTCTTCCATTGTGTGTCTGAAGACTGCTTAAACTGCAAGGTATTTTTCAGTGAAGAAAGATAAGCAGTGTAATTTGGTCACAGGAGTGCTTGTGAAGAGCAAAAGCATTTCTGCAAACCTTTGTTTCCTTGGATTTGCTCTGAGAAAGAACTATTGCTAAGCATAATGTGTGTTTTTTAAAATACAGACAGTGATTACTTTTTTTATGCCAAAGTCAGAATACAATTTCCATTCAACTGAAATGCTCAGCTTTACTGTATCTTGAGAAATGTGAATTATTTCCAGGGGTGAAAGTACTTTAGGAATTGAATAAGGGACTATTATTAATTCCTTCTGCATTTATTTCCTTTCTTTTAAAAATGTATCTCTGGTTTTGTAAGGCTTCTTTGCCTACAGTTGATTCACAAAAAAAGCACAAAACTAGAATCACAGTCATGCTTTAGTGCATTGCTTTGAGTGTGCCATGCTTTGTTTTTGTTGTACCAAGGAGATGAATGCTTATGAAAAGATTGTAGTGTGGCATCCCTGAACTCACCAGTGCAATACTTGTTTCTGGTGGCACTGGTGACAGCAGGGATTAGAAGTAGTAAGGCATGTGGGATCACAGGTGGAGGAAAGGGCACTTCATGGTGAAGTGCTCCATTTCTGCTGTTGAATCAGTGTTTCTGATTTTAATTTACAGGTAACATATAGACATGAAGCTGCAGCAACTCTGGCTTTTCTAACTGGCAGAATGAATCAGCTCTTAAAACGGCAAACAGCACTGTAATTAAGTTAACATTTAAACCACAATGCAGATAGCCAGAGCTTAATTCCTAGAATCATTACTTTCCCCTAGTATTATTTTAAAGAATTGTGGCTGCAGAAAGAGAATCCTATCTGTTGGATAACAGGATTAACAGCATATTACCTCCAGGATTACATGTTCCGAATTTGAGGTCTGGAGCTCATACTCAAAGTGCTTCTGTGTATGATTACTGTCACGTAGGTTGATTATTTTCTGTAAGCTGTGATTGCAGAGCAATAGTTCTTAACAATTTTAGTACATAATGCAATAGGGAGGGCACCTTCACAAAGTGCTTAGGCAGTGAAAATGGAAAGATCTTGTGTATGGGGAAAATGCTCTGTGATAATTTTGTGTGGTTTCTGATGTGAGGAAATTTCTTCTACAACTTACTCATTTCTATTTGAGTTCAAATAAATGTGTTTTAGAAAGAGCTTAAGAGCATCTCAGGCAGTTTCTGCTGTTTGTGCAGCAATTTCTCCACAGTAATAAACTCCTAAACGTCTTGTCAGTACTGAAGTTGCACTTACTGTAATTTGCCCACATCACAGCACTAAAAGCCCTTGTTAGTGATGATGATGTCCAACCATTTCTGCATAAAGTGGAGAAACCCACTTCAGTGGCACTTCACTGGCATTAAGGGGAAAATCTGTCTCTATCCTGGAGTTCCCTTCCCACTGAAATGGTGCAAGTACAGATCCTTGTCTTGCACAAAATCCTTTGCTGCAAGAACTCATTTACAAACCAAGTACCCACTGGTGCCAAGTTTCATTGAAATTCGAGCCAGATTAGTTAAATTCCCTAAGGCATTCTAGAACTTGGCAGATAAAAGTGAAAATCCAAAGTTTTGGTTTCTGTTCTGTTCAACACCAAGATATTTGTGGTTTTTAAATAAGCTCTGATGCCCTTAAGCTGCACTGGAGTTTGCACTGATGTGCAGACCTTTCATAAAGGTTTTGAATGCTGTGTGACTGGCTTTCTAAGCAAGGGCTTTATTCCATAGTTGCCTTAATTATAAGTTTTCCACAAAATTTGCTGGTTTGTCCATACATAAGTGTTTTTCAGAACCTGCCAAGTTAGGGTGTAATTATTTTCTGGCAGAAATAGGTGTCTCCTCGGTTCTACAGTCAGAATATTTGTGTATCAGAGTATATAAGGGTTTAAATTGTGTAACAATGGCACCTTAATTAGTAGTCTCTGCTAAATCCTAGAATCTTTTGATTATATCTATTTATTAAACAGTTCTTTTCCTACCTTTTTATTTATGGATATACTTAGGTCTTTGATTTTTGGCAATTTGGATGATATTTCAGTATCTACAGCAAAAAATACCAAAAACAAAAAACCAAACCAGAGAATAATTTTACGATATGATATAACAGGGATATTTACAAATATAACACATATTTTTCTCTTCTTTGCTGGGTTTTATTATTAGGTTATCAATAGGGTAATATCCTGGAGTTAACAGCTGCTGGCACTGCATTAACAATGTCTGTCATGTTCTTTTCAAAAATACACTCTATAACAATTTCCAGGAAAATTCAGTTGTTCCTCAGTTCATTTTAGGGAGATACTCTCACTCCGTTGTCTGTGAAACTGAGAGGGTGTCTGAGTATTTTGGGACAATCCTGGCTAAGCACAGTTTTTATAGATTTGGCATACAGAGCTATGCCAAAAGCACAGCACCTCCGAGTAAGAGGGAAGGTTTCAAGTGTTGCAGTATAAAAAGTATGGATTTTTGTTTGTTGGTTTTGACCATTTTGGGGTGACTGAAAGTGCTGTGTATTGTATCCCTTCTGCATTTCAAGGGACAAGAAGCCACATTCTTTTTTAATCTTAATTTTTTTATAATTTATATATTATCAGTTTAGCATGATAATTCTGCCTAAGTTCAGGATACCTCAGGAAACATTGTACTCTTGGAGATAAGTTAGCTGGGCTTTTTTCTGGGTATTTAGGCTTATAAATGGAATGGGTATTTGTCCAAAATTTTCAGGAGGTTTTATCTCCGTGAATGCAATCTCTGGGTTTTCTCAGGAACATTCAGGTCCTGAAATGTTTTTTGTACTGGGATGTCAAAAAAAAAAAAAAAAAAAGAGAAAGAAAAAAAAGGAAAAAAAGTTGTAATAACAAAAATTACTTTACTGTGAAGATAAAAATTTAACAGATTATGGAGTTCTTCGCTCTGCCATGATCTTCTCTTACTTTGTAAGAGTGGCAAATATGTTCAAGAATCAGGAAGCAGCAGACTGTCACAATATTTAGTTTTTATACTACCAGTTTAAAAATTGCCTGGAAGACTGGTGACCTAAATGTATTTTTATATATGATAACTTTTGTGTGAAAAAAAAGAGGAAAAGAGGGCTGGTAGAGGAGCTCACAACTAAAATATTGTTGGCTTTAGGTAGGTATTCACATTACACTATCTCTGTCAATGTGACTTTAGTGACATAAATGTTTTTTATTTAAAATTGTTTAAGGATGAATACTTGCACAAATGTAAACGTAAACTATGAACAGGAATTTCTGTTGGCTGTTGGAGTTTATAAATTGTTTGAGATGTTTAAAATGGCTCGCCTTTTTTCTAGCAGTGATTGAACTATACCTTCAGACTGGTTAAGGTGACTCCTCAAAATGAGAAATGCCAGTTTAAGAGTGCAATTACCTTTTTTTTCAGAAAGTGATGTGCAGCTGTTCTTTCTCAGGTCCTTTTAATCTCTAATACTATTTTTAACAATAATAAAATCCCTGGAAAATTCTTTGTGGGATACGAGTTGGAAACCCTTTAAGAATTGCAATTTGGAACCAAGGCAAGAATTAAAAAAAAAAACCAAACATTTAATTATTTTGGATTTATCTCACTTGCAGAACTGAGACTCTGCTGATTCAATTCATTCAGAATTGTGTGCATTTTAGGCAGAACTGCATGTAGTGTTGATAAAACGCCCTTCCTTAAGAGCTCTCTCTGCTATAGCCTATAAGGGGTCCTACCCAAGTTTTTGAACAAGTCTGTGAGACTGCAGGTCGTGTCATCTTGCATTTTATAGACCAGCAATGAATTTTCTTTCAGGTTTTTTGACTGATTGTGTTTTGTTACTGAAGTTGCACTGCTTTGAAAAAGAACAATAACTCTAATATGTAAACTGCAGCATTTTAAAGCCAAAGAGAGAGAGATTTCTCTTCCTGGGGAAAGAAAAAACAAAAGTAAACTGAGTTAAACAGCAGGATGATCTATGTTAATTACTAGCCTAGTAGTGATTGCTCTACAATTTATATAAACATGAGCTCAGTTGCCTGACTCCTGGTTTATCATATAGGGGAGAATTGTCAACATTTCTTCCAGTTGCATTTCTCAATATGCTTTGACAGTTTCAAGCTCATTATCCACCTCAAAATTTTCAGGAAAAGGGTTGTCTAGTTTTATAAAACTTTTATTCAAATGGCAACAGTAATGGAATTATGTTGCTACTATCGTATTTTTGTCTGCAGAGTTAATCCTTCATGATGCCATATGTTAAGAGCAAAATGAAAAAAACCCTCACTTCTTCAAACATGAATTATGAATTAGTTCCATTTTTATATTTTCTTGCAGAAGAGGATAATTAAGCAAAGAGAAGGGGTGCAGTTAACAGCATGCCGTATATATTCAGGACCAATGATGAGTCTCATGCTCCTTTCATGAGAAATCTTTCCAATCTCTGCATTTTTGATGTGTTCATTGTTGCAGCTGAACAGTAGCATCTTAGCCTTCAGGGTAAGGATCAGAAAATAGGGCTTTTGTGGATAAAGACAACACTCTAACATGCTGTGGTTCTTTTATTTTCCAGAATCATCCAGCCATACAACAAGAACAATAATGGTAAGTATAGAGGATATTGTAGGTATTGATCTGTCTATAGCTATGATTTTTCCTTTAAAAACAAAGTATATATAGTATATATATATATATATATATATAGTATCCTAAGCCATTGGCAATTTTTAATAAGGTCCAATATCAATGTAAAGATAAAATGAGTCTGTCTTTATTTAATGAGAAATCTTAGGGAAAAAACAAGAGGTTGAAGAGCTTAAGAAGTACCAGTGCTGTCAGTTTGAACAGCTGAAAAATCCAACTGCAATTCTGTGGTATGTGCGTGATTTTTGATTATGGCAAATTAATGTTGATAAAATCTCCTGCATTCTGTGTGTACCACATAGAATGTGGTCAGAGCGCATTTAAAGTTCAGAAGAATAGCTGAGTAATTTCTTACATCACGTTGCTCAGAGGCCAATGACTTTAGCTTGGGTTTGATAGTTTGGGGTCCAGAAACTGAAAAATGTTTAAATGTAAAACAAGTCATGCACTTAAGTCTCTATCTTGCATTTTTATAGGGTGAGAAATGTTGTCAATCTCTTTCTGTTTCAAGCTCATAATAAAAGTTAGGTAAGGGTTGAACAACAACTTGCATAAAGAAAACCTTTCTCTGACAGGGAATGATTGATGCCTATCCTGTGGGTGTTGGAGGACAGGGCTTCTGGAAAAAGACCAATTTTTGAGACAAATGTTGAAAGTTTAGAATAAACCTCAGCAAATCATGACACAAAGCTTATTTGTTTTCATACCTGCAGTTTCTAGGGTGTCCCTTCAATTTTATTTACCTCTTCTGTATGTACAGCATTTGTGGGACATGTAAATTCCCACACAGATTTCTTGGGTCTACAGGGGTAGATAAAATGTTAATATAGTTCATTGCCTTTCAATAGTCATTAATAATCCGCTGCAAATAAGTAGTTAAGGACTGTAGATCACAACATTTCAAAATAGTAGAGATGTCTGGAAAAAGTGATGTTTTTTTCCTACTGGATGAGATGTAATTCTTTGTCATGAATTTGTTTCAAAAGAAGGTGCTTAGTTATTCAAGTGTATTCCACTGCTATAAAATTTTGGAGGGGATTGAAAAATGTTTTTACATTATTGTTGGTGTCAGAAAAAAACCAGGAAGCTTTTTTCCTGCTGAAGCTGGTGAAAACCTTCACTCTTTGTTTCCCCTAACTTTTTTTTACCCTATTAATTGTACTCTGAAGGAACTCAGTCTCTCTTTTCCATTAATGTATCAGAACAGTTCTAAAAACTGAGCCAGAATAGTGGGGGTTTTGCATCTATAATTTTTTTTATTTTTTTATTTTTTTTACCAAAACATGCCCAAACTTTTAAAGAGAGAAGAAAAAGGTTTCTAGATAGCTTGAGTTCTTGAGGTTCCTGTGTTGTGGACCTCTCCAGACTCTGCTGCTGACAACTGAGATGGCTCAGACCTCAGACTGATGTTCTGCTGTCACTGTGCAGTAATTGTTCATTGCACTTAAATAAATAAAAGTAGAAATAAAAATAAGTATTCTGCTTAGTGTAAAATGGTTATAGCAATGTCTGCTCTTTGCAATTAAAGCATAACTGAATGTGCAAAAGAAAATTTCTTACTCCCCAATGAATAGGTAGAAATTGTCAGGAAAACCAGAAAATATGCTGTTCCTTGCATTAGAAATGAGATTATACATTCAGTGTGGATGTAGTAAAGGAATACTGCTGAGATCCAATGTATAATGGCTACTGCAATAAATAGTTACTCTGAAATGAAGTCCCCTTTTTCTGACTCATTATGGTTATATTGTAAGAGATAAAAAGTTAAAACATGACCTTTAGTCATCAGAATGTGAGAGGTACCACAGCAAATTTGTATTACTGCCTTGGATGCTTTGATGTTAAAAAGCTTTTATCTTACCAAGGTGAAGTATTTGAACTTCTTCAAAGTTGTGTCTATATGTGGTGAAATAATGTAAGGCATTAAAGCTGATCTTGTCTCTGAAGATTCAGATTTATGTTAAAGCCAGCAAGGTATAGAGTGAACTCTGCTAAGGCAAACATAGTGCAGTTTTCTGAGAACATTACAAGAATTTTTCTTCTGTATTTAAATGCAATGATACCTGCCTATTTTTTGTTTCAGATTCTTGTTCATAAAAATAAAAAACCAGAAAGTATTTAGTATTTTAATAATTTGTGTGATGGGGAGGAGGGCATGCTCTATGTTTTAAACATAAAATAAATTTCCTCTTATTCTGTGGATAGTTGCCTAAGTTAGCCTTTCATTACTAATTTACTGATTTCCATAAATAACTATTTTATTAAAAAGGATACTTTCTAAGACATGATTTATTCAGAGGTTATACAGCTTTTGTGTACCACCTATGAAATACAGAGACTATAAACCTTGTAGTATTTTAGCCCAGCTGCTTTGGCAAGTCAGCATCCGTCTTTTAGGAGGGTTGTTTCTTTTGGGGTTTTTTGGTGTTTTTTTTTTTTTCCTTGCTCAGAAAAATAATTGACTTAGATTTTCAGCATTACAAATATTATAGATATTTTGTGAAAGATTTGATAGCAAATCCAGAGGTTCCAAAGTTACACTTGTGTTGACTATTTGGTTTTTTACTTGTATATGATCTGTTGTCTCAAAATCTTTCATTTTTAATAGCCTTTGGGTTTTTAAATGAAATTCTATACCCAAAGTGTTTGTGTGCCTGCATGCTATTATCAACATTTGCGACTTCATGCTGTGTAGAGATTTTGGCTATTAATTTTTACATTCATCTCACATTTCTATGAATAACTAAAGCAGCCCCAAACCTGGATGCCTATTAAAGGTATAATGCTAATCCCTCTGGAAATAAGAACACTTCAGATGTGGCAGATAATCAATACCTGATTTAAAGTTAAGGTAATTCTAAACGTGTTTTAAACAATGTATTCTATAATTAGGTCAATGCAAAATATATGGAACCAATTAATATGGATTATTGCTAGTCACCTGAGCATATCTGATTTCTTCTAGTTTTTTTTTTTTTTTTTTCTCCTTGTAGAGAGCTTCCTTTGCACTGCTTGGTTTAAATTGATTTTTTTATTGCTTGTTTCAAGATGCAAGAAAAAAATTAAAAATGTTAAGGCAATGGGAATGTTTTTCTTTTTGAAACACTGGAGGAAAACATAAGAAATCATGAATTGAAGTCCACTTAGGAATTTATGGTAGTCCAGTTAAACATACCTTCAGCCACATTATAAATGTTCACTGTTAACTTTTAGACTTTGAATGACTGTTGGTGTTATGTATTTATTTCAAAGCTGAGTGTCTTTGCAGACCTGAATGTCTTTTGAGAATTTTTAGTGGCTCTCAATGAATAAATGCTCAGTCACTTACATAGCAGTACAAATCGAGCAACTTAAGACAGGAACCTCGACTCTGATTTGGGGTCTGGGTCCCATTTCTGAATTTGTACAGTATTTCTTTCTTGACTAACCACCTTTCATCTCAGAATTCTTATGCTTGAAATGCCTCTGGGAGCCAGTGAAGACAGTAGATTCACCCTTGTTAATAAAAATCCTATATGAAGTTGCCACTTTAATATAAGGTGTTGGTGGAGTGTCTTTGGAAAGGTATCCAAGCTACCCATTGGACTCTTAGCTGCTGCTACAGCAGATATCCTGTGTGTGGTGATTCTATATATTTAATTCCTTGGTTTCCCTGCCACAGCAGAGCCTTGTGCCTAGTGCACCTTGTGTTGAAAGACCTGGATTTACAGGTGTAACTCGGTGCTGCTGCTGCCAGAAGATTTGACAGGGAGAAAGACATGTAGCTTCTTCCTGAAGGGACCTACTGCACTCCTTGAAAGCTGGAGGTGTCTCAGTTGCCCATTGTGGAATGAATGTAGATGAGAAATTCACACTCCTGCCAGGCAAGTTTTGATGTGCAGCAGCATTTGCAAGCCATGGAGAAATGTATGAGCAGAGAGACAGGTGAAGCTGTGCAACAAAGAGTCTTTATGTAAACTCCTCCTTGCTGAGGACTTTGAGAAGATTGGCTTTAGCCTCTGAAGATGCACTCAGTCTGCAGCATGGACACCACCTCTTCAGCAGACGAAACTCTTCCCAGAGATAACCCTGTGCTCACTTCAATATTTGCATTCTTTACTGGATGTAACTTTGCCTGAATCAGAGCTCCCTTTGTCTTGAGAAACTTTTCTTCCAAGTGCTCTCAAAGTTTTTTCTCCTGATTTCTTTTGAGCATGGAACTATTTTGTCCTAGTGGTGCAAGAGATCCCAATGAATGTACTCAGATGGAGGTGAAGAACTTGGGAGAAAGGAGTCACTCGGCACGGAGGAACATTTGTCCAACATGCAAAGTCTGGGTGAAGCTCCTGATGCTCAGGTGTGCTCTGATGTACCCCAGGGATGCAGACCCCGAGTTTGCTCTTGCAAACTCACAGCACAGCTCGTTAGTGATGCCCACAGGCAGAATCAAAGCACCAGCAGCTGATTGCACACGGTGCTGTTATCAGGAAATTACTGAAGCTTTCTGCAAATGGGGTTTTAAATGAGAAGGATTTGTGTGGTAGTGCAGGGAGTATTTCCAAAGCTTTCATAGCCTTTCTGGCATAACTGTGTGCTAGAGGGGGAGAATTTGAATTCATCCTCATCATAAAAAAGAAGCAGTTAATGAGTACTTTGTATGAAAGTTAATTTTGCTCTTGGTGTTGATATTAGTGTGACAGTGGCACTGAATGCTCATTTTCATACATATTGGTGAATTTATTTTTTGAGAGGAACTAATGAACTGATTGCCTGGTCAAGAGCTTCAATTGTTTTTATTAACTTGAAATTAAAGATAATGTGGTCCCTAACACAGACTGAGAAAAATGATCTTATTTTCTCTTGTCCTTATGAGAAATGTAATTAATTTCTTCAAATAGCTTGAAAGGCTGGGGTAGAAGGGAAATAAAAGAGGAAGTTCTAACCAATTTGATGCAACAGAAATGAGATTATATTGTAAAACTTGTGTAATTTTCTATAACATTATCTCTTGCCTGGCATGGGGGTTAGGGGCTAATAAAAGTAGAAAAAACAGAAGTTCAGAATTAGTTGCAATATCTGGCTCTGCCAGGGCAAAAAGTATCGTGAAAAGATAAGTATTTTTTCCATCAAGCTTCACTGTTCTTCAGAGTTTATGCCAAAGGAAATATGCTTTTTGTACATTGTACATTTCCTGAACATTTTTTTACCTGCACCTCTTTTCTTGACTTAAGGAAGCATTCAGTGGTGTATTACAAAGGAGCCTGGGAAAGATCTGAACCATTATATGAGATCACTTAAACCCACTATTGAGTGGGGAAGCACAACAAAAAATATACCATTGGAGCCCTCGAATGTTCCTCTGTAATGTATGGCACTGGCAATTGCCAGATAAAAATAATTACTGGCACTGTTTTCCATGCATGACTTCTTGCTCTCTTTTTGGGCACAACCCACTTTGTACAATAAGAGATCAGCAGTTAAATACCTTCATGAATTTTTAATCTAATTCCACCTATATACCTAGGTGGTATTTATCCTGAATTTATTCTAAATAACAGCTGAATTATTTCTAGTAGCATGTCCTTTAGGTCTTTGTCCTCACAAAACCAATATTTAAAAAAAAAAAGTTAAAGGCAAATAGTAATCTAGACACTGAATGACAAAACCAGAAAAAAATAGATAAATATTTAGAAGGACTACAATGATACATTTATGACCCTGTGTACAACAACGACTAAATTCACCATAAATCTTGTTTGTTTTTAAGGCAAAGGAAAATAGTTTAGCTCTAAGAAAGATTTATATGTGACTCACTCGAATTTGATGTCTTTTTTCTCTTCTTGTTTGGTTTTGTTACATGAGATATAAGGAATCACAGAGGAGATGGCTCAGTTCCTTGCAGGAGCATAATGAATAGTGGAATTTTCTGTCCATTGCAAAAAATTTGTCCTACTGAAGGGAGCAAATTATGTGGATCGGGTTGTGGTGAAAATTGTGTCATAATGTGAATATAATGCTTTGAATGCAAGTGTAAGAATTGTTCGGAAAAAATGAAGCCCTTGTTTATATCTTTTGGCTGTTATGCTTTTATGAAATGATTTAAGAGATCAGTTCTGTGCTCTGCTCTGCTGGTCTTTGTGGGTGCTACCAGCCCCTTTCTTGCTCAGCAACTGTGGTGTTGATCCCCTAATTAGGGGGTACTCCCCCAAATGTGCAGTACTGTGTGCATTTTAGGATACTGACAAAAATGTTATCAATATTGTGGAAGACTGATGTTACTTCACCTAGAAAATAGTGCTTCTTCCTGAGAAAACATGATGTTGAATCCATGTGAGATAAAGTAAGCAAATTTTCATCTTTGTATAATGTCTTCTATCATAACTGTTTTAATCCAATTGTTGTCAGTTAGTCCTGCTGCAAATTAATTATGTGGAAAACAAGATTCAGATTTCCAAGATTAATATTTTTGTCATGGTGTATTCTTCCAAAACTTTTTCACTTTCTCCTCATGTGTCAGAAGGCAGCTTCTCTTGTTAGATCTGTGTACATGTTCTCCTTGCACAATCACTCCAGGAAAATTAGCACATGTTTTTCTGTTTGGTGTTATCAGTTATGAAATGAATGCAGATGTATTGTGGGTAGCTCTAACTAGACAGTGGCTGGTGAGTAAACCTAAAAACCGTGGCACCAGCATGGTGATATAAACCTTTGTTCTCCTGCTTGCATTCAGGTTAGTGGCAGGACCAAACCACTTGTCTCATCCAGTGACTTCTATTTAAAAAGAAAGACAGGCAGAGTAAGGACTTGCCAAGTGAGAAGTATGAATTTTTTGAAATTAGCTTAATGCCATACTTGGATGAAAGAATAGATCTTGTATCTCATTGCATGGGATGTTAGTATTTTTGCTCAGAAAATGCTTATTCTCTCCTAAAATCAAGGGGATTCTGTTTCTGAACTGCTTAGTTCATAGCAGTGAGTCATGCCTCATTATCTTTTTGCATAAAATTGCATTAGCAATAGTTAATTTCATTTTTAAAGAGCTTTAAGACCTATGCATAAAACATGTCAATGGGCACGGGTTGGTGGTTATCTTACCCCCAGGTACTGGCTGAGACAGATGAGCCAGGTTTTGAGATGTGTGTAGGCTGCCTTTACAGCAGAGTTAGTTAATGGAATTATGCTTATTCTCAGACAAATACCTTTCCCTTTTATTATGATTTCAGCACGCTGCTCCCCATATCCATATGACCAATGGTAAGGCCTTGCAAGCCAGTGCAAGTGCCATTAAGACAAGCACCATTCCAGTGATCAAGAGACAGAGGCAAAATTGGCTTGATGCTTCAGATGATGGTTTCTTTATAGCTACAGAAGAGACCAGGTAAGAAAAATGAAACCTTAGCAGGGAATGAGGCTTCACTGCATACATGTGATCCACTATTTCCATAACAGTTTCTGACATTATTATCTGAGGTTGCATTACAGCCAAGAGCAATGTTATGTCAAAGCATATGCCAAACTTCGCATCTTCTATCTACTAATATTATCAGTATTTCATTAATAAGACTTAGTGCTACTTCTCTGTAGCAAAGATTAGAACTTTTAAATTATCACTTATTGTAGCCCAATATACAGTGAGGTTTAGGGCACCTCTGATCATTCAGAAAAATATACAGGCATCTACAGTGTAGGTTATCCTCTAAAATTTTCAGAACTTGAAAAATAGTGTACAGTGGAGAAATATACAGCTAACAGCAGAGAAATATACAGCTAACAGCATCTTTTCCAGGCTAGAAGTTGATTTCCTCTAAAAGCAGCTGAGATGATAATCTCCTTCAGCCTTTCACTTACAGATTAATTGGTAAAATTAATGAGGTTTTGCTTTTCCCAAGAGTGCTTGATATCATGGAAGAGTCACTAGTTTTCTGGAGGTTCCTCTGTTCTGTTCTTTTCTTCCCCTGTCTGGCCCTTTCCTAATTTAATTCAGATTAAGACAAGAAGTTACAGGCTGCTTTTGTAAGCTGTGCTTGCTGGGCCTGTTATTTAAAAACCTTTAATATCTTGCTTAATTACAGCAAGTAACATCAGACTGTTCCTCACTTCTGTGATTATTTCACAAGCCTAGAAAAGCTGGTAGTTGAAGAAAAATGTAAATAATAAGAGGGAAGAGAAAGAATGTATGCAAATGTAGAGATAACCAAGGAAGATGTGCATGTTTAATCCCATTAATGACAGATTCAGCTAGGAAAGTTAACATACTAGTACATGATAATTTGGTGGTTATTTCAACAAAATTGATTGTGGCATTTTTTGTTTTTTGAATGCTGAATGCAACAATTCAGAGAAAGTGGTAAGAGGATGTTGAGCTGAATAGCTCTTAGGCAAATGGATGGTATTCATTATTTTGAGAGTTGTTTGATACAAAGACCTTAGTAATATCAGACTAATGCCTAGCAATTGGATCCTGAAAGTGAGACTGGTTACCTTTTGAAGTTTTAGAATTTTCAATTTAATTTCTTCCCAATGTTATAGAGCAGTGCCTGTCAGAGGCTGAGAAGTCTTACACTGGCAGTGACCTCCCCACTGATCTTGGAGGCAGCCCAGAAAACTTACCTAGACTAGATGTCCAAATTTTAGGTGGTTGAAGTGTAGTGAGATGAGTCCTGGCTTTGCAACCACTCATCAGTGATAGCTCTGCTTGTTCCCATCCTAGGAATTCCCCTCCCCACTCCCAGGGCTGCAGACCCCAAGCCCAGGCCAGGAGCAAGCAGAGCTGTTTCTGGCTCTGCAGCTGTGGTGGGGTGCAAACAAGGGACTGTTTGGGGTCTGTGTTGCTGCTCTTCTCCAAATAATGAGGAGTTCAAAGAGTAACATTTGAAACACCCTGGCATGGGGAGCACAGGGGTGTTGGAGTATCTCTGATACTCCTCCAACAAGGAGGTGCCTGATCATGTGCTGCTGCATCACTCTGGCAGGTGCTGGAGCAGCACAGTGGGGAATGCTTTCTATCCTTTGAAACGCTGTTTCACATGAGATCTGTTCCTCATCTTTCACAGGGCTTTTCCTTTTTTTTTTTTTTTTCCCTGTATTTTCCTGTCCTCATACCATCCCCATTGATTCCTTCCCTCAGGTGTGCCTTCTCTTCTCTATTTTTTTCCTTTGATTCCTTTCACTTTTATTCCAAGATTATTTAGGAATGGGGCAGCTTGTTCTCCTCTGGGCTCTGAAAGTCTCCAAGTGGAAAGCACTGCCTGGTTCTGCTGCTAGGAATGCCCTAATGTCCAAGACAACAATTAAATGCTCTGTTCTTTGAGGGCAGACAGCAGTCCCTGTGACAGGAGATCACACAGCTCAGCACTGCCAGCACAGAGCTGAGCACAATATAATTGCAATGGGAGGAGATGTCTAGGGAGGAGATGTTTGAAAAAGCAGCACACAATTTATCCAGTCCTGACATAGAATGGAAAAAAAATAAATTAACAAATAAGAGTGAGCTGCCAGGGAGCAGCCATTAGGTTCTGAACATGTTCTGAACACTCAGCTCAGAAATAATCACCCCATTTAAGGTCACAACTGGTTCTTTAGGGAACTTCTTTTGTGCTCCATCAGGATCCAATCTGTTTTATCATGTGAATTTGTTCATTAAAAATACATATGAGAGAGACACACGCTAATTATAGCAAATGGAAAAATATTTTTCAGTGCAGTTGAAGACTGCAAAAAGGGAAATATTTTTCAGTATAATGTGTTGTTTGCAACAGTCCATAACAATTTTCATTTCTCTGGCCTAAAATATTTTTGTTTGTCTAGTGAACTAATGTTTAAGATGCACATTTCTATAAAACATCAACTAGGGAGGCTAGAGGGTAAATTTTCACAGAAATTTAGCTAAAAAAAAAACCCAAAACCCCTAGAATAGATTGTTGATATTATCTGAGAAAAAAGAGTAGTAACATTGCTCCTAGACTAAATGAGGTACCAGTCTTCTTCATGCTAATCAAACCAAAGATGCACATGAGCATTCTAAAGGCTATTATTCATCAATAGCTAAGGTGAATATATGTATTTATGACTATAGCTCCATTTTAGAAGAAATTTTTAAAGAAATAATCACCCTTTTCCTCTCTGAATTTAAGCAGCAATATTATTTCTGTAACGTTAACTGTTGTATATCTAATTGCTCACAGATTTGAGGTATTTGTAGCAAAGGATGAGTAGGGAGCTAGATATTAAGAGCAGTGAAAATAACTATGGAAATTATATATGATCTGAGCTTTCCAGGGTATCCCTTGGAGTTAGCCTAGAATTTTGAGGCAGTGCCCTTCACTCTACACTCAGGTCACAGTTCAGCAATGCCTGCAGGTATCCTTAAAAATTAGTGTGAGCATGTTCATCATGGAAACACAAGGATTGGAGTTTACAGCTGAAGTTCAATGTATTTTTACGTGCTAATCTGCCCTTCAGAATAGAATAGAAATGCATTTTATATCAGTTGTAATGCACATCCTCATACATTGAGGTATGTAGCTTTGGTTTTGGTTTGTTTTTTTAAAGTTGTAGCTATTTGAAAGCCAATTTCTCCCCTGTTGTTTATCAGTATCTGCACATCTGGGGAAAAAAGACAGCAGAGCTCCTATTTGTGTTTCCCTTTTTCCAGCCCAATTGCCTCTGCAAAACTGGGCTGCACATTAACACAGAGCTGAGCTCCAGTCATTACAGCCCACAGCCAGCTTGGGAAGAGACAGAGATTTTCCATCTGTCTGCAGATTAGTGCTGTGAAGGGATCATCCTCATAGATTTTTCTATATGTTTGTGTGGATGCCCTTCCTGAATGCCTGCCAATGTGCTCAGTGAATTTTGCCAATAAATGCAGAGGTCCCCAGTTTTGCTGTTTCATCTAGTGACAAGCTGCCCTCTCCATTCTGGAACCTCCCTGGTGCCTGGTGAGACCAGCTCCCATGGGATTTCCTGCCTCTGTTCAGCACAGATTCACAGCAGGGATTAATCTAGGCAGAAAATCAAGTTGCAGGTGGAGAAACCTTACCTTTTGACATTACATCATAATTTTATGTTGACCTTTACTGGATTTAATATTTTTGTATTTTTCTTCATTCGTACCTTTTTTGAATGAAAAAGAAACTTTCATTCTTTGCTGTGAAATAACTTGCTCAAGATTTTATTTTAAAGTGCAAATCTGCTTTTTCAAGTGAATTGAAAAATCTGTCTTTAAAGAGCCTCACGTTTATCACTGCTCACCAGGAGAGTGTCCTTATTTCTTTTTAATATCCTTAGATATTTGTTGCTAGGACTCTCCTAGCACTAAGTGCTTTAGTATCAGCCAAAAGTCTCCTAACTATAAAAGAATTTTATTCATTACATTGTACTAAATCACCTTTGCTATAAGGAAGTTTTTTGGGTGATTAGCTGTGATGTGAATTCTATTATAGGCCCAGTTAGAGGTCAACACAGCAAATTACCATACTGTGTGGAACTAAATTCTTTACACAGAATCACTATTCTGGGAATTAATAATGTAAAAAACTGAACAGTTGATATCATGGTATTCAGAAGTTTAATAAAAATTGTAATATATCGGCTTAATATATCTTGAGTTATATAAGATATAGACAGAATCTTTGAGTAAAATGAATAATATTACTGTTGAACCAATTGGTGTCAAGGGGAATATACCTGTTGATTAAAACTTTTCTTACCAATTCTAGGTGTGCAGTGTGCCTATGTTTCCTATGCACACTCTCTACCCCTAACTGAGTGCATGTGCATGCCAATGGTCAGACTTGTATAGGGACAGCTAAAACCCTGGCTGGTAAATGAATTACTTTTTTTCCAGCGTTTGCATTATAAGAAATGTGTGGAAATGTTTGGCTGCCTGCGTTATAGCAGTGGATTCTATATGCTTTCCCTTCATGGGCCGAAAAGCATATTTGCACATAGATCTGCAGTTGAATGACTCAATGCTTGTTTCCTTTCAGTGCTGAAGCAGTTAGAAACCTTCTCACGGTAAGTGCAACTCCATTGGGAATGAGTTAACTGCGACTGCTAAAATTAGAACGTGATCTTTAGCTGTTACCAGCAGAGATGGCTTCCTTTTTTTGCTGATAAAATGATTTGAGAGGCATCCCTGTGGCAGCATTATGTAGGCAATTTTTGTATCCCTCACTTCATGTTCTGTCTCCAAAAGGAAAAAGCTTCCCTTGATTTGTTGAGATGCTACCTAAGGATATCACAATTGTTGTGATAATTACCTGATACCACTCATTTTTATTTATGCATGTCTCATAGCACACAGAAAAAAGCTTAAAAACCAAAGTTGCATGTCAAGAAAGAAGAGAATGTGAGGCTGACAACCAGCTTCTGCAAAATGTTGAGTCTTGCTGTGCTGTCAGTGGTCTGCTTCTCTTGTAGAAGTGGGGGAGAGCCATGCAGTGCTCACAGCCCTTCGTGCTCCTGCACGTGCTGCTGGCCCTCTCTGCAGTGTAGCTTTATCTGTGGAAACCCTAACCCCTGTTTCTAAAGGCAAACTGAAGACCTGGGAGAACCAAACCCAAGTTAAGAGTTGTGGATGACCTGGCCCTGCCCCTGCTCTCTCCCACATGTGTTGTGATCAGTGCTTGGACAAGGTCATGCACAGTGCTTGAGTTGCCACTTGCAGCACATTGCTGGGAGAAAAGGGAAAACTGGAGGAAAAAGGCTTCAGCACCTGGGGTCTGATGCACAGTGCAGAGCTGCAGGTCTACATCTGAGCCAGAGTTCCAGTGCTACCCCTTCTGCTCCTTCTTCCTCTTCACGTGTGCAATTCTTATCGCAGAAATGTCCATGGGTATGTTTACTTTTTCTCTTCCAGTTGGCCCCAACTGTGCAAAAGAATTTGTGCACCAAAACATAAGAAGGTATTTTTGACCTCTGCTTTTCATAAAAATGAGGCACTTTGATTGCAATTGGGACTCTGGTTTTGACCTACACCACCCCTGGATCCAAGGCATAGTGTGTTTTCATTTCTTACCTGCACAGCACCATGGCCATTAGACCCCAGTCCTGTAATCAGCTGCTGGAAGATGCCTGGCTGCACTCCTGGAGCATCAGCTGCAAGCCTGAGAATGTGATGCACCAGCTCTCTAACAAAAAATCATATCAGTCTCTAAGGATATAATTTTCTGGTTCCTTTACTTCTGTTTTATTATATACTTGTCACACATCTTGAAAAGCAGGGATTACAGAATATATCCCTTGGAATTCTGTTTAATCCCTGCTGATAGGATTGCAAATATCTTATTGATTTGGCACATCTGAGTCCAGGTGAACTGACAGCTCTCTCCAGTCACCGTGATGATACTGCCAGTGAGGAATCTGGGGAGGAACTGTCATTGCTACAGTTTAGGAGCTGTCCTACTTGGTTAGCTCCTGTTCAAAGCTGTTATATGCTCATGAGAGAGCATAATAGCTGCTGTGAGATGTTATTTTGACCTTATTTCGTGTGGACTATTCATGAATGCTAGGCATTGTTCACAACTTATAAATCATTCTTTTCTGAGCCACAGCTGAGGTACTGTGATACAGAATTACAAGCAGCAGTGTAGAAAACTAGATCATAATCTCTTGCCACTCATTTCTCATTGAGCAGCTTTCATGGGTCTAAAGACATTTTCTTTCAATATTTACCTACAAGAGTTTGTCCTGTTGAACCTTTTGTAGTACCTACTAAATCAAAGTAACACTATTGTGATAATGCAAATGTTTTTTTTTTAAAACCAGGTTCATTCTATGGAATTAAACAAACTCTTTCGAAGAATGTGAATTTTTTTAAACTGAAGGAATCATAGCTATATACAAGGAAAACATGCACAGAAAAATCCCTCAGAGCTCAGGATAAGTTGTGCCATTAGATGGAGCTGGGAGGTTTGAAGAACACATAGTGTTATGAGTTTTACTTTATCAGTCTTCAGAACAAATGAAATACAATCATGCTGGTTGGAGCTGTGTATTAATCTTCTCACTGTTTAAAATGGAGTTTCAGTGGCATTGTAGTAAGCTACTTGCCCTATTTAAAGCCACATGGTAGTGGAAGGATGTTGCAGTGGTTGGAGGGCTTGCCTAGGACTTGGAAAAACATGATTCAGTTCCCTGCTTCCTCACAGACTTCTCATGAGACCTCGAGTAGGTATTCTAAGTTGGTATCTTCAAGCATTAATATACCTAACTCCTCAAAATGAAGAAGGTGCCTCAATACTTGCTTGAAGATTTGGCAGCAATTGCCAGTGTAGCTCCTGTTCTTTGCCTGAAGAATCAGATGCAGTGTTCTTGTTCTCCCACAGGGCTCTTGTACATGGAGCAGGTCAGAAGCCTCACAGGGGCTCTTCTTTCAGAGAAAACTCTTTACCTTTACTGGTAATAAAGTCTCCCAGAAATGCCACCCACAGGAGTCCAGAAGCTGTTGACTGAAACTGGATGATTTGTTAGTTTCAGAGCTGTCTCCACTGATTAGCAGGTGAAAATTAATTAGCACACAGCTTTGGTGATGACCTCAGGGAGGCTGAGGCTATGAACAGATGGCTGTAAATGACCTAGTTACTGCTGCCTGAGAAGTCACACCTTTGGCTCTTGTGAAATGATCCTGCCCTGTTGTGAGCAGAAATTCAAATATGCTGCCTCTCCAGGGGGGCTTAGATACCAAAGTTTGCTTTGTAATTGCATCTTAGGTAGGAACTTGAATGTGGTTAAGTCACATGACCCAGCCAAAAAACAAAAGCACATTTAGAAGGGTCACTTAGCCAGATGCAATCTACTCCACTGCCTTTGACAAAAGTCCTCTTGCATTCAGACAGTAGCTGCAGAAATAGCCAGAAAAATTTATATTTGGGAAGGGAAATACAATTTCTGAAATGAGCCTTTTTGTAAATTGGTTTTGTCTTGGGAAACTTGGGAGAAAAAGAAAACCCCAACAACTTACATGCAATATAGGTATGCTAAGTGCATTAAGGATTGTCGTAAACATAGATGTTGGTGGAGAAGCTCCTAAATAAGCACTTGGCTTTTCCATAAACCTTGTTTGCTTCTCCAGACCTTCCAGACCCAGTTCAGCAAAACCCTTAAATGCATTCCTGACTCCCACTGAGCACAGTCCATCAGCTAGAGTACATCACATAGTCCCTAATGCACCCTGTGCATCAAGTGTTAAACTGGGGTGCCATGCAATCCTTTTAACATGTTTTCTTATGGTTCTTGACAAATTTTGAGTTTCCTGCAGTTGTGGTCAGCCATTCCAAAGGGTTTTCCTTCAGAAGCTGTCTTTTGTGTTTGCACAGAGGATTTGATGTAGCTGAACCCAATCCTATTTATTGAACGTTTTAGCTGAAAGTCTTAGGGCTTAGCTTTTTGTTAGCTTGCTGCTTAGCTTTTTCCTAAATCCACATGCCCAGTGGGAATGTGTCATCTTGTAATATTTGGCCGTCTTCTATTGTGGGAGTTAAAACCAATTTGCTTTTGAACAAGTTTTTCTATAAATAAGCATCTTGGTATGGGAAGCCAATTTCTCTGTCAAAGCCTTGGGAAACATACAAAGCAACAATAAAATGCAAACTTTTTAGACCAACATATTTAAGTATCAAAGAAACGATAAGACAACATCAATTATACAATTGTTACCTATAGCAAGGCTAGAGTAACATTAGCTTAGGGCTAAAATTATCTGCTTTCACCATTCCTGTGCCTAAACCACAGAGATTTATCACATTAGATCTTAGATATTGATGATTGTAATCTTCAAATACTGTGCATTATCAGTGCTCAGGGATATTAACTTTTTGTGTTTTCTGTGCTATATGAGCAATAGCAACTCGTAGAGGCTGGACACAGAATTAAGACTTATTTCATCTGAAGGCAGGGAAATAGACAGCAATAATGTCCATGTAGGCAGAGAACCAGTGTAAGTCCTGTGGCAAATACAATGTTGCTAAAGTAAAATAGCAAAAAAGATTATAAAACTGTACCGTGGTGAATATGTTCAAAAATATGGTGTCAGTGATCCTCACAGTCTTAAAATTCACACAGAACTGCCCACTAAATTTAATTTATAAGTTGTCCTCTATTGGTCTTCATTTCAAATTATTCAGATAGAGGATTTAATTCTGAATTAGTCCATAATTCAGAGTATGTATTTAATCATTAATTCTTAATACTTCCCCTGATAATTTGGGGTTTTTTAAAACTCATGACCCTCTGGCATAAATGTAGGTAAGGCTGTGGAAAAACAAGTGTTGGTCTCTTTTTGTGAAAAAGCTTGCATAAGTAACTACATAGGCATTTTAAATATAAAATACCAAAGAGAACATATTGACTGTGACTGTGAAAGTCAATCACAGAGATAACTAACAGCTCTTGTCAAGCATCTAAGGAGCCTTGATAACCAGCAGTTCTTGTCAAGCATCTCAGGAGACTTGACTGGCTGTTTTCGTAACTTGTGCTATGGGCAGAGGCTAAAATGTTTACTTGATAAAATACTATTCGAGTGTTGTTCTTGTGGAGAAAGCACAGATCCAAACTTTAAAATTCTTTAAAACAGAAGTTGCCTCTGTTGCTTGATATGAGACACCAGACAAGTAATTTATTTCAACCTTTCAGCAGCTCCACCACTTTGTCTGTAACCTTGAATAATATGGGTGTATACATACTCTTCAGGATGCTGTGCAGATTTTAATTAAGCAGTCCAGCAAGCACTATGAGATACTGATGTGAAAAGTGCTGGCCATAAAGGTGGAGAGAAGGATGAGTGTCAGAAAATGAACTTGAATAGACCTTTGGTCACATAAATATTAAAAAAAAAAATCTTCAACCTTTGACATGGAAATGACCTTAGAAACTGTCATCAAATTGTTCTATGGCAAAGCTTTCCTCTATTTGTGCCATGCTATGGGTTTCTAATCCATATTCTGCATTGGAGCTTCTGTGTGTAGAGAAATGCTGATTATGCAAGAGATTGATGGTGTGGAGCAGAGCCCCAGGGGATGGGTTTGGGAGGGAACTTCTGCTCTCCAATTGTTTCTGCAAAGACTGAATAATTTTTATTTTTCAGCCCTTGCTTAATAGCAAGTATCCAGGATGCCAAGAATCTACTCCAAATATACTCTATTGGTACATATGTTATTCCAGGAAAAGTATATGCATAATTAATAAAAAGGAAGCATATTATCAATCTTTTTGAGCCCCAGGTAATATTATAAGCTGTAATACTGTAAAGCACAGCATTCAGGTCAAAACTTCAGATGGAGCCTTCCCTGAAATAAATAAAGCAAGGTAAGAAAACAGAGACAGAAAAATACTAATAAAAATGCAGAAGTAATGCAGATATATTTTTTTCCTCTGTGAAGAATATGATAGGGAGTTTTCTGCTATCTTGGACTTAAATAAGCATACTTAGTTAACACAATATTTTTTTAAGTTTTCTATGTAGTATTTAATGTTGTCAGGGGAGTGGGACTTAATGCTTGTAGCCCAAGGCCAGAAACAGAAGTTGTATGTTCTATGCATATTTCTCATCTTGGAGTCTGGGATGATGCTGGAATTGTGAATTAATACACAAGGTGTTTGGGGACCAGTTGAAAACAGCATTGTGTTCCACTGTTAGCCAGCTCTGATGCATCTTCTCTTCAGTTTATGGCCTGTCTCAGGAAAAATTATGTGCTGCCATGTGGGCAATTTTTTCATCTCATAGCAGGTGATGTTTAATCAATACACAGAATGGCCATCCTGCTGCAGAATAAATAGATGTTTTAAAAATTCCTCTTGTTAGAGTATAAAGTTGTGTAGTGTAGCGATTCATCCTCACCCTGCTGATATAGTTAGGAAGAATAAAGGAGTTCCTTTGAAATCTGCTGGTGTTTGTGCCTGTGAGCTGAGGAAGGCTTTCTAGCTCCTTGGATTCCCAGGGTGCCAGTGTATTGACACATCTGCAGTGACCTTGTGTGTTCCTTCCCAGCGAGGAGAGGTTGAGCAACCCTTGATTGGATGGACCAGACTTCCTGCCTTGCAGCCTCTGCAGTGTAAGGTAACTCAGGAGAGCCTAATGAATTTCAGATAAAGTGCAGAGCAGCTGTCCTGTAGCTCAGGTTACAAGTCTGTTGAAGCCTGAGCCATTGTTTTGTTTGAAGGAGTATGAATAATTTACTTTTTTTACCCATTCCATCAAGCTTCCTTTGCTGGGACTTAGTGGTTCTACTCCACTCTAGAAAGCTGGGCACTGGTGAAATGGCTGAATTCAAAGGCAGGCTTTTCTCTCTTCCTTGGGGGCAGGACAGTGTCAGGATCTGTGAGAAGTCAGCCTTGCACCATAACTGGTGTGTAATCTTTGTTGTCTCAGCAGTAGGTAACCTTAGCCTCTTGGTGGTAAAAACAAAGCTCACAGATGAGCTATGGGGATAATATCACTGCTGATTGTTGGGATTTTGATTTATTCATCACGTGATGATCAGCGTATGACAGCATCTCTTTATAACGTTTCTTAGGGGTCAAAAGTTTTTTCCAGTTCCAGCATTCAACTGAAAAATGACTGGTGGTGCTGAGAATAGGACTTTGTATTTCTTTAATTCCTTCTCATAAACCACTTTAGAATATTAATGAAATATTTTTAGGGGAAATGAAAATATGGGAAATTCTATTGAACTAGTTGATTATTCCAAAAGCCATGACAGTTGTTTGCAGTTAAACTGGTTAAAAATAATTTTAATAGTAGATATTTCAATAATAGGTAGATGTGTTTTTCTTGGTGTTCTAGAAGTGCACATAAAGAGATGGTTTCTGGTCCAAGGTGATTTTGATCTGTGTAGATTTTAAATCACCAGTAGGTAGAAAGAAACTGAGGTGGCTTGTGGCATACAATAGGTCAGGCATGACACAGTCATAGAACTTTGTGCTTTAAACAATTGACCTGGATTTTTCTTCCCAGTGAAAAAATTCTTAAACCCCATTATTAATGACTTTCTATATATACATAGTATCTATAAGCTGTTGCTTTGAAACACAAAATATCAGAGAAGGCCTCAAAGTGATGCAGTACTTTGAAAAATATGTTATCTTAAGCTGCTTAGGAAGATCTGACACTGTAATTTGTAACTGATGCGTCTATAAATTATTGTTCATTGAGAACAGTGATGCTCCATAAATATTGATAAAATATTGGAAGATAAACACTAGAATAGGAAAACATTTCCTTGCTAGGCGGGGAAAAATAAGATAAGCTCTTAAAACATTTAAACAATGTTTGTGTGTCTACAGCAGCACCTCTTTAATATTATAAAGGTTATATCACTCTATCTGCCATCTGTATGGGTTTTATAATGCAACCAGGTGGCTCATGGCAACAGCTTTCCTGTGGCCCATGCTTATTAAAATCTTCCATTATGTTTTTATAAATTAACATTTTCTAAGGCCTTTCTTTTTAAAAGGTGTGTCAGTGTCAACCCACTTCTACCTTCCAAACCTATTTTTAACTAGTTTCTGTCATGTTGAGGTTAGATTAAAATTTTAATGCAATATGGGAAAGCTTTATGCTGCAAGTGTTCAGGGGAAAAAAACATGTCTAAAGCAACAAGCCAAACAGTTAAATAAAATACTTCTCATTTCCACACAGGTAGAAATGTAGGAAGTGCTGTGAGTCCTTAGGTCAGTAACCTATCAGGTTTCTAAGGATCTGTGCCTACAGCTTAGTCCCAGTAAAATTCTCTTTGAGCAAGCAGCACTGCACACATTTTGACTTTTCACTACATTAAAAAGCCTGTTGAAATTAATAAAAAGCCTATCAGCTTTCTAAGATAGTGCCCCCTCCTGTAATTTAATCCAGTGAATAGTTAAAATCTACCTCTAGATAAAAGAAGCCCTCAGAGAAATAAGTGATTATTTAATCTAATAACTACCAAGAAGTTATGGTTATTCTTTTAAATAGTTGTTTTTTCTAAGTGGCCTTGAATTTGCACTGAAAATTTACATTGCACAAAATTTATATTGCCCTGGAGCAGCAGCAGCTTCACAAGCATTTCTCAAGAATACTTTTTTTTTTTCTCATTTTTTTAGCCTAATTTTCTCTCTGAATGGCTCTATGGTTAGACTGATTGCAAGTTTCACACACAGTTTGTGCCAGAATAGAAAATTCTGCCAGTGTTGGCAGTATTTATGCATCAAGCACATTTATGTTGCTGTTTACACTTGGCAAGTCATAGCAGAGTACTTCACCCCAGTGGAGAGATTATATGGAATTTCAAGTATGGTTGTGCAGGAAATCAGTTTTCTTATGCCTGCTGCTGACCTGGAGGTGTTCCTTGTGCTACCAACAACTGAATAACAATATATTTCCACAGCACCAGTTCCTACATATGAGGATGTTGCTAAAATGGCATCAGTCTAAGAAAGACTCAGGCAAAAATACCAAACTAATTTAGGGAGAATGTGGAAAACAAAATTGTATCCTGCAACTTCAACTTCTCTAGCCAGGTTTGTATTAGGTCATTAACATTTTTAGTGGAAACAGAGCACCAAAAGCCATTCTGGACCTTGGTGTTTAAGACTTATGGACATCTCACAAGTGCATTTGTGTTGGGGGCAATTCCTCTTCGTAGGAAAACGTTTCTTTCAAAACAAGGTTTGTCATCTGCTTAAATATCAGCAGGCATTGCATGCAATTAATTTCTTTCACTGTAGAAACTTCTCTTATAAGTAATATTTATTTAATATTGCTTCTTAAAAACTGTTGGTATGGCTGATGAACCAAAGTCAGTGCAGTCATCACAGCTCTGAGCCCAGTGCAGAGGAGGCAAGGCTGATGCACAGCAGTTTATAGATAGCACAGTAGCACACAGATACACTCGATATCAACAAACCTAAGGCAGGCAATGCCTCCCAGTCCTGTTAGAAAAGGCTTGAAAACACATTCTTGACTGACACCAATTGGAGGCCATCTCTCTTTGTTCTGTTCAAATTTAAAAATTGGTGCTGTTTTAGTGTGTGGCAGAATTAGAGAAGGGAGCTTTGAGTCAGCTTTTACAAATGTGAAATTTTGCTACTCGTTCTCCTATTCCTGAGAAATCTGGCCATAATGGATGATATAGGATTGTGCTTCATTTCACCAGATGGTTAGTTACATGGAGCACACTTGGATCCTGAGGAAGGGGTGGTTCATTATAATGACTCACCTGATTAAATTTAAGCATGGCATAAATGCCCTGTACAGCCTAACCATTATTTCTACCCAGGAGGCTCCAGTCTGTGCATGAAACTTGCACAGAGACATTAGGTCTTCATCAAGACCTTTAGTAAGACTTATGTACATTTCCATATTTTCCTGACTAGGTGCCAAGGGTCTCGTGTACCTTTATCAGCAGTTATTAATTCAAGTGTCATGCAGGTGTAAAGAATTCCTATTATTCCTACATTATACCAGTGCATCCCATTTGACTTAAAAATGAGAACATTGGGCTTTATATACTGATCCCCTATTAAATATTTAATTCATTCTCATACCTTTGGTCTCAGGAAGGCTAGAAATACAAAGTAAAGGCTTTAAAATACTTTTGAATTTGCATTTCAAGTCTGTAATGCATTATACTTCAAGCAGTAGTAAAAAAGTCAAAGGAAAAGAACCAGGAGAAACTGCAATTAATCTGTCCTAACAACTGCAAAGGATGTTACCAACGATACAGATATTAAAGCCATTTATTGCCATTGCCAAATAGAAGTTTATGTAATTAAAACATATGGCTGGTATTAACTGAAAGAGGGACAGGAAATTGAGTATTAAAGGTGACTCTGCCCTTAGTTCAGTGTATCTCTGTGGGAGGGTGAAGTGCTCTGAGTGAAAGGGTGACAACAACTTTATCTTTGAATTTCCTGCCTTTTGTCAGCTGCTATTGCAAACTTCATGTTTTAGTGTTAAAAAGACTCTGAAGAATTATAAAATCTGATTAATGCCTCTCAAAAAGCTAGACTGTATTTAGAGGCTGAATTCTTCAGTGTAAAGAATCCAGTTGCTCCACCTTCTATATTTTTTGCAGGAAAAAGAACAGTTTTGGCTTTTAGAGAAATGATTGTTTAAATATAACATTTAATGTAGTCAATGGAAATTTCCATTCCTCCCTTTATTTCTGAAAGGCTATATCCCAGAAAGCTAATTTCTGGAAGCATTTTCACAACCCTGTTTAAATAGAAATGCTGGATTGCTGTTCCAGAGTGCATACCAGATTAGTTTTTTCTGACAGAGTATATAGAGCTACTTTCACTTATACTCAGTGAGGAGTTGACTCTGTTTGGGGCTTGCTTGACATGATAATGTGAGGACATTTTGTTCTGCCTTTCTTCATGCTGGTTTTGAACCAGTATTAAATGGGAATAACTATATCTTTTACTTTACTGTCCATACAAAATAATCACGAATTGTAATCTCAAATAACTTACTGTCCTTATATTTAGTGTCATCTGCAAATTGCTTTCATATACATGAGCCTCTTGGCAGTTTATAAAGTTGCCTTATTAAAAATACAGAATGGTAAACCATTATCTGATATTATTTGAACCTTGGTGTCCTCAAATGATTAATGACCACATTCCTTCCATAAATAAATACAAAGTTTTGCAAACAAATATATCAAAAAGGATACAGTTCTGTATGGTTTTGCTAGGATGATCCCCATTAGTTATCAGTGTGGGTAATAGCTATTGTCTAGTCACATGAATTTATAAAACCTGGCTGTCTCATTATTTTAGAAAGATGCATTTCTGCCAGGCTGAAATTATATTTCTATGGTCTTACTGTTCTGGAAAGTATGCAATATCTTTGCAATCAATTTAATATCTTCTTTGGCCTAATTTAAGATGACCATGTAAAGTGAGTATTCCAACAGTAAGTTTTTTCTTAGTGGGATTGTGTGAAAAGCTGAAACTTAACTTGCTGGTGATTCCCTTTCCTTTTCTTCTGTTGTGCTTATTGCTGAATGAATGTACTTATTACTAAACCCTAATTTGGTATTCCAGGCCATGAAGACATCCTTCTTTCAAAAGGGAATACATCTCTGCACCTTTAAAATATATTAACCAAAATAGATGTATTTTTCAGGCTCCCTTTGACCTGTAATAGCAGGGTATATTTTTCTGCTTTTCCCCAGCTTTTTTCTTTTATTCCATATGTTCTCTTCTGTGGCCCAGTTTGTTAAAGTGGAAGCTCACATCCCTGGGGAACACTCAATCTGTAACTAACTAGTAAGAAACTGCTGCTTGAAATTTAATATGCAGATTGCTATTTTAGCATTCAATAGGATTTATTTATAGATGATCATGTATTTTCAATGTCATGTGCCGCCATTTTTCAGTTTCAGAGGTAACAGCCCATTTAGATGAAAGGGAAAAACCATTCTTTGAGTTCCCATTCCAGAACCTTGGTGCAGGTAGGCACCTTATCACCCTGGAGTTTGTAGGTCACATATTCAAGTCGAAAAGTTTGTATTAGAAAGCTTGGTCTCATTAAGTATTAGAGGCTTCAGTTTGCTTTAATTCATTTCCATAAGCTCAAAGTCCCTGTAATTTATAAAACTACCTAAATGGAGTCTGGGATTCTTGACTTGGGTGAATTCAGAAAATAGGTCATCTTCCAGTAGCAACTTGAGGTCTCTGCCAATGAAGATTGTTCTTGGCATAGTCTGTGTGTACCTTTTCTGTACTTTCTGATACCCTACCCTGGATACACTCAGTGTTGTGGTTGTTGATTTATAGTAGTAAAGAGACAGGGCAGTTGAAACGTAGAAAGGATTTATGCTTCAAAATTAATTATCCTTGGATATATAAGATTACAATACAAACAATATGGCCACCTCTAGTTAATATGTTTGATTTATCATCTGAAAGTAAAAAATGAAAGTGAATTTACTGCACCTGAATGGCACTAGTAAAAAAAGCCCAGAGCTTTTGTTCGCATGTTATCTGCAGAAGTGGTACAGTGCAAGTAACAATTGCTTCCGCTTTTACAGAGGTAGTACATTCATTTGGTGCTAACATGGTCCTTCCTTCTGTGGTCCTTCATTCCAGTATTGATACCACATGTGAGGATTCACCACCAGGGCATTCTGGCCCAGGATTTCATGCAGTTAAATATTATTATTATTCAAGTACTGTCTAATGCCAATTCACTTTTCGATGAATCATTATCAGACAACTGTGAATCATCAGTTGATGGACAGGGCTCACTCTTGTTGACTGCAAGTCTCTTTTCTGTGAACTAGACTTCCTGCTCTGGTAAGAGTATTTGTTATGTTTGTTATTGGCTCTTGAGCAGTCTTCTGTTAAAGACTGAGATTTATCTCTTGTGTTGTCTCTCTCTTCTCCCCCTCCTTTCCTCCTTCCCTCCTTACAGAAAAATCCGTAAGAAGTTCACCAGATCACAGCTGAAAAGAGCTTCCAGAACACCTTGTTCTCCGATCATTGCAAAGACAAAGTCTCTCATGAACAATAGGCAGGCCCGAGCAGAGCCAGGATCCATCACACACTGAAGATATAACAGCATCAGCACCATAACAAAGTCAAAATCATGTTTAATTGTGAATGCAAACATAACAGGACTTCCCACATCTTTGAGACAGAAACATTGTGTGGACATATTGTGGCTTGGTTCTGTGTTCTGGGCAGGATCCAACAGCAGCCCTTGTTGCCCCTCATCTCTGCAAGGGCTACTTCTGGTTCACTGTGCAGGTCTATCCTGGATTCCCTCCATTCCCAGTCGGCAGTGTTGGCTGGTCAGGGAGGGACTGTTTGCACTGGTCCCACTGAAGGAGCACGGATGCAGGGAACACCCATCACATTTGTCTATGCCTTCTAGTGGCTCAACAAAAATATGCAGCTTTCAAAACTAGTGCAGTGTCTTTAAAGCGGGATTTAGCCTTGAGGGGTTGCATTTTCAAAAACAATTGCAAACTGTGAGTGTTCATATTTTTCAGTATTGGCTTGAGTCACCTTGGATTTGATTTTCTAAACTGAATGTCCACAAGGACTAGGTATTGTTCAGAAGTTCTGGAACTTGGACTGAATTAGAAAATGCCCATTATTAGTGGTCAGCTTTGAAAATGTTGGCCATATTAACTTTGGTTAAAACCCTGGAAATACTATGTGTGTCTGAACATCCAGCTGGACTAATTGCATGTGTAGGAACCAGTCCCATTGTCTCTATATTTGAAAGCCTTCACCTATTTCTTTGGGTATTTTTCACATTCCTTGAAGCCTATTCTGAATAGTGAAAACCAGCAGAACACCATTCCCAGAAAACATGAAGAAATAGATTATTTCCTATTAGTAATGTCTCTCCACAAAATAATTTCTACATTTTCATATGTCTGGATAAAAAGATGTCTTGCAGAATGGTTTGAAGTTCATAAATGTAAGTCTATAGGTGGATACTTACCATGGAGAGATGATGTGCCTTTTGAAACTTCTTGTAGGAAACTGTCAGTCTCCCTGAAGGTGGGAATGGCAACAGAGGCAGGTTTTTTTTTTCTACTCAGGTACTTACAGGTGAACAATCTCTGCCCTACTTTGAAATCCAGAGAAAACCAGTGTGTAACACTGCTGTGTGGACCTAGTTAGGATATGTCAATTGTCTGAGGCAAGCTGTGCTTCAATATGTTTGGATTCCATATGGCTTTTAAAGACGTGATCAGACACTGAACATGTCACAGTAAACTGGGATGAGCTTCAAGCCCTTTTTTCCCCCTCTCTCATTACTGGGTAGCTCTCACAGTATAACACAGATGTGAGGTTTTCATCCAGTTGTGCACATGCACCCAGCTTTGTGGTTAGAAAGACAAAGATGTAAGTGACATCTCATACTTCTGGGTGATTCCCCAAAAATTATTTCTCCCCATGCATTTTATGCTCTCAGTCTGAAAGAACATCTGTGATCCCAGTCCATAAATAGCCATACTCTGTGTAGAATTTTGAGCTCTTTAGACAGTGACCCAGATGCTTCTTCAAAGAAGGAAGCACCCTGACCTCCTGAAGGGACTTGCTGATGATTTTCTATAATGATGGATCCAGGTCTTGTCCACTGTCCTTCACCAGCAAGAAAAGGGTGGATATGAAGGAGAGGTTGATCACGTGAAGTACTTGCTCGTAGTGCCCTGAACACTTTAGTGAATGTCACTGATTTGGACTCAGTTGGAGAAGACCTGGGATTCATCTGCCTGCAGTACTTTCCAGTAGCCACTGAAATGTGCAGCCCTAGGAGTCTCTTCTAGGCACAGGATCTGCTTTTTCCTCTAAAAAGGAGGGCTTTCCATCAGATAACTGAGTGGAGACAACCTACTCTTATTAGTAAGAATTGCCTTTATTAACTGCAACATATGGAAACACCTCCTGTATAATAGCTTCCTCACCCATTAGAATAAAGAAAACATGATTATTCAGCAATCTGTTTGACTGAAAGTATGAAAAACATGAACATAATGAGCTTTGTCTCCCTCAGTCATCAGTGAAATCACACACGGCAGACTCATTTTCAAAGTGTCATTAGCTGTAAGGTGGTAGATTTTTTTACCCTGCCTTATTAAGCTTGTACTCAGATGATTTCTTTTAGTCAGTGTGCTCCAGTGTCTAGACAGTATTTTGTAAAATATCTGTGTGTTTCTGCTTTTGACAAAAGTATTAGTATCCATAATAGTCTGGTGTGAAGTCATTTTTTCTTCTTTCCCTCTGAGGAGAGAGAGATTGGTAACACAGCTCCCTGTCAGCAGCCAGCTGCCCAATATTGTTATATTTTGCATCAAACAACCAAGGTAAGGAAGAATCCTTTGCAGCTTCAAGCTGAGGTGCTTCATCTGGACACACTGGAAATAATCCACCTCCTCCCAGCAGAGCCATTTCCCAGGTTGCCATAGCCCAGCCTTGGGGTGGGTAAGGCATGGGGGAGACTGATTGCTGGAATAATTTCTGCTCTGTCCTTCAACTGGTCCTCATACGGCTGCACAGAATCTTCCTGTCTCCTACACTGCTCACAGTGCACAGACAAACTGCACACCATGCATTGCACCTTGGTTTTTACTTGCTCCCTCTTCATCTTACCTTTCCTGCAAGATGCTCTCCAGAGATAGATGCAGGATTGACCTGGGAATTCCAACTGAGAGCGTTGATGGAAGATTCACTGAAGACGTGTTCCTCCTGCTGGGTTTGGGCATCAAGATTTACATTTTTGTAGAAATTGTGAAACTCTTTATCACAATATCATGCAATTCCATGGTTTCTGTTGAGCTAAAATATTTTTCACTGGCTGTGAGCAAAGATGACACATTCCTGAGTAAACTGAAACAGTATATACACAACAAATCAGAGCTCTTTACTTTTTAATCAAACTTCCCAAGCTAGTTATTTTGAAACCAGCTAACATATACCAGTCATCAACAATGACACTGAGTATAAACATGAACCTTGTAAGCAAGGACAAGAAGTTTGATATTCGTCATGATATGAGCAAGAGAATCTAGGCGGCATTAGTGCTGCATTTACAATATGATTTATTTTTCTGTTAGCTAAATAAGAAATCCTTCTGAAAATTTGCCTTGCCACTTACAAATATGGGGCTAGAAAACCATGCAAAATGCACAAACTCTTTGTGTCCAGAGGCCTCACATAGAAAGTAGGAAGATTGTTTCAATATTTAAAATGTCTGTGTTGCCATTTTCAACTATATAGCTGCTCTGCTCTCTTGAAATATTGTGTATACTGTTTTCAGGTTATTTTTAAAGGCCCCTACTTAGTGATGGAAGTTTTGATTCTGTAGGATGGAGAAAGAAGGTTTTGAAATACTTAAGATTGCCTGAAATGTGTTGGTCATATGAAAAAATCTTTAAAACCAGTGTTTTGAGTAAAGGCAAATATAGTCTTTATTTCTGCAGTCCAAACCTTGCAGCATGTTGTGAAAAACTGGGAATTAGAACTGAAATGTAGAACCAATAAGGAGTAGAAATGGTGAAATGGAGCCTGCACTTACAGAATGTGCACTTTTTTTGTAATCTAAAGTAAGATTTATTATTTTTTAATAAATATAATTTCAACAGAGATACTTTCCTAATTATGAAGGCTTAAATAAAGTAGAATGGCTGCACAGTAGTTTCTGTTATAGTCACAGCATAACGTGCCACAGCCTTTTGCAGAGAACAATTATTGTCCTTCAGAAATACTATATTACTGGACACAGTGTCTTTATGTATATGTACTGCTATGGTAATGGAATTGTTAGAATCCTTTGGAAATTTCAGCAAAATAATATCCATTTTTAATTTTCTTTTGAAGGTTCTTTATATAAACCTGTGTCTTCATAAGCCAGAGGGGTTGTCAAGAGATCTGAGTTTATATAGCTGCATAGTGGAATTTTTTTGAAGTAAGTCAGGACTTTTTTATTCAAATGTTGCATGTTGAGGGAGGAAACCTAATTTTGGAATACATGGGTTTTGGATAAGAGTTTTGAGGTTGTACTATATAGTGATCAACAAATTTGCAGAATATGCTCCTGTTGCTCATAAAGACTTAACAGTTGGTATTGAAATACAGTATTGATTAAAAAAGAAAAAAAAGAAAAAAATAAAGAGTTGTCTTTTAAAATTTCTGTTGTTTAGACTAAAAGTGAATTTCTCAATGGAATGGTAAAACCGGGAAGGTGAGTGTTGGATGTTTGAGAATGTGGAGCACCTTAGAATGAAACAGTACTATTTGATTTGCATTAAAGTGTCTTTGTGTACAAACTCTATGACTCTTGGCTTTTTTTTGCAGGAAACTCAATTTCTATATTGTTACAGTCATCTTGTTTTACAGTAGGCTATTGAAAAGTCAAAAGGCTGAGAACTGGTGAACTACAAGAGAGTTTAAAATACAAGTAGGTAACAAGGGAATGAGGAGAGAAGACTCAGAAGCTGGGAAAAGTGAGACATGAGGTGTTGATCCTTGCACTGGAACACCAGAAGGCTGGTTAGGATTGAACTGAAATCTAGGCAAGAGGACTAATAGTCCACAGAAACAATACTGCAAGCTACTCTGCATTGCAGTCTCCAGTGAATCAGCTAATCTAAACTTCTCAGGTTGTTATTAATGCCAAAAACTTTGTATGTTCATTTGGTAGCACCTGGAACTGGTGGCTTCTATGTAAATATGGAACATTACCTGAAACCTCTTCTTTACTGACATCTAAGCTAATTTCTGCAAATTTAATGAATTTTTTTTCAGAGAAGGAGAAGCATATAAAGGTCTTCTGGACAGAAATAAGGACTGCTGCTTCACAGGTTTGTTCAAGGCAAGAGTTTCCATCTCCTAATTCCCCAGCCTGTCTTGGGGAATGCAGGATGCTTGTTCCACGGGCTAAATATTGTTTCAAATGGTTTTTTTTTTTTTAGAATGGATTATCTTTTTATTCCCCCTTTCACCCCCCAAAGACATATGTGTAGATTCCAAGTAGCAAAACTCAAGTTATTCTGTGGTGTTTGGATTTAATTGGCAAGATGAGTTTATATTTACTAGTCCTTCTGTGTGTGTGGCTTTGGCATGATGGAGGGGATAATCTCTGGAAGTCCTTTGCTGGCAGAACTGAGGAATTTAGCATCTCTTTAACCAGGCTGGGACAGGCTTACCAGGAATCTTGGTACAAAATTAGGAGGTGCAAGGTACTAATTGCTTTCAAAGTATGACTGTAAAGCCTTTCCCTTGTCTGGTTGAAATAGTACTTAGGGGATCCCTTTAACCTCTCAGTTCTTTGCTACACTGTAAAGGTATTGGTCACACATACAAAGCCTCAGCAGTGAAAGGACATAAAGTGATTTTCCTTCCCTTGCACTAGCAGTCAGAAAAAAAGGGAAAAACAAACAAACAACACAAAACCCCCCAAAAACCCAATATCCAACCAATCAAACAAAAAAAACCCAAAACCAACAAACCGTGGCTCTGCTTGTCTACTTGAAAACAGAAATTATTAGAGAAGGCATTTTGCTGAGAGCTGAGTTTGGTTTTTGTCCTTGGTCTATGCAAAACTTTCACAAAACCCTGTAAATACAGAAAGCTTTTCTGTGAGGCTGGTCTGACATCATGGCACTTCTCTGTGGAGTCAGATGCATTATGGCTGCTTTATAAAACAGGCAAGTAGTTGATGCATGAGTGTTGCCAAATTAACTTAAAAATCCTACCTGAGCTTTAGTGCCCTGTTATATTACAACCACTTGTTACCACTGTGGCAAGACCAAAGGTTCTTCAAATATACATTATTTGTGTACACATTCAAGTGTGCTCCTTACAAGCTAAGCAGAGGGATTTTTATGGAAATTAAAACCCTTTATTACTCATTTAAATGATGACAAAACCTGGATGCCAGGCCAAAGAACTGTCTGTGGCCAATAATATTTAAGATACACACTCGAATCAAAGTCCGCTTTGTGTAGCTGGGATGTTCCTTAAGCATTAAAATTGGCATTGATATTCTAAGGACATTTGTTTTTAAATGGCTTAATGGAGTTTTATAAGGAAGAGAATCACCTGCAGGAAATAAATCTTAGTCTGTACTGCTTTGGGCAATAGAATGGGAAGAAAAGTATTAGAGACAGATTTTGATGCTGATTCTCTTCCTACCAAGTTGTCAATTGATGACTGCAGAATTTCCTCACCAAAACTAAGTCCCAGTGAGTCTGGAGGAGCATGGCAACTCTCTAATCAGAATTTCCTAACCAAAACTAAGAGTCTGGAGGAACATGGCAACTCTCTAATTTATTTGGAGGGATTTTTTCCTCCTGCTGGATAGCTTTGCTTTTACTTTGGAGATTTGCTCCTCAGTAATCTTAATCAATAGTTTCATTAATGTGGAGGAGGCAGTTCGTATCACCTTTGGGTTAAAAATGGCTCTTTCCCTACTTTCTTTGTCTTAGGCACATAAAAAATATTTTGTATAAAAATAGCAAAAAAACAAAAAAAACTTTCACAGACATTTGTGTGAAGCTAAGAATTAAGTAAAGAGTATACAGCATTAAACTAGCAGGATTTAGCAGAGTAGCACACTGAACATGATTTTCTTTTGTTACATAGGTATAACTGTTCCTGACTGAAGGATCATTCTTTCAAAGTCCCTTTTGTTGCAGTTCTGTGGACACTGCACTAGCTTTTCCTGTATTCATCAAACTCCTCCATTGTGTTTTCTCTGCTCAGTAATCACACTGGGAAAATGAGTTACTCTAACTTTTTGATAACTTAGTGGGGCAGATGCAATGAAAATTTAAAGACTATAGTATTGGTGAATGGCTCCATATTTGTTTTCTTTCCTTCAGTCTAGATTTCCATTGGAATTTTAATATTTTTTTCAGTCTGTGAATCTAAGAAAAATTGTACTGAATGGCTTTCATCCTTAGGATATGAATTTAATCCACAGTAAGGTAATTACATTGCACAGTCTGCTTACAGGAGTTTGATTTAATCCCAGTTGTTTGATAATCCTGCCCCATTGTTTTTTTCCTGTATTAGTAACAGTAAGTCCAGTATTCACTGGCTTTTCCAAGAAGACCAGACTGCATCCTATAATTTGTACATGTACAGTTAAGCAATGGTTAAATATGTTCTCCTTTTTATGGTCTCTGCTTGCTCTCCTGCTTCTTGCACATGTTTATAATAAAGGAGACCTTGATGATGCTCCCCTTCCTAGTGTGTGGGTTTGGCTCTGTTGCTGCTGAGTGCCACGGAGAAGGCAAAGCTGGATCACTGCTGACTGTCCCTTTGCACACAGACTGCATGGGCACTGCAGACCACTCCTACAATTCTTACTCTGGAATTCTAAATCTGGTACAGCTCATTAGGCTGGTGCTGCTGTCACCCATAGGATGAGAGTGTCTTGCTCTGTGGTTAAAGAAGGTTGCATGGCACTGCTGCTCTTTGGAGAGCAATGAATGGTTCAGAGTGGCCAAGCCCTCTGGAGATGCTCCCATTCCACTACTGCATGACTGGAATACACTGCCAGCACTCTTATTTAATAGCATATTTGGATCCTAATGGTATATTTGGATCCACTCCGCTTCTGGGTTTCTTCATCAATGCTCAGGTACCCTAAGGCTGCCATATAATGTTTTCTTTGCTTTGCTGAACCATAATCTCTATGGATTTTAACTCACTTTTTAGAATGATGCCAAGGAAGATTATGATCAAGGTGCTATAAACATTTAGAAGTTTTTGTTCTCTCACCCTTCATTTTTCAATTTAAGGCCATTTTTATTCTGTTAGGCTTTCCTTTTCACCTTCCTTTCCATTGGTCTTTCATTTACTGATAAAGAAGCATCAGACTTTATTTGAAATATGCATAGTCTTCAAAATAAGATATTTGTACCTCTCAGGGTGAGGGCAGCAAACATCTGATGTGGGTTTATCGCTCAATAAGCCTAGATAGTGTATTGGCTAAATGGTCAGGACTGAAATCCAGATAAATATTTTAAAGCTGCTGCATTTCTTGTCTATTTGGATCCCATGATGTTGTATTGTCATTTCCAAAACCTGAGGCTTTCTTCAGACTTGCAATCTCAATGTCTGCCTTTTTTTTTCCTGAGTTCTGCTCTAGGGTTTGGCTCGACTGTTCCTATTGCACATGCCTTGCCAGCCTGTAATTAGACCGACTGCCTAAATGCTGAGTAGCTTTCTTCTGTTTACTGCTCATATGGATTAAATGTGCAAGATTTCAATAGAAGAATAGAAACAAAGTGACTGCCTAGCTCTGGATTTTCTCCATCTTCCCTTGATGCACTAACAAGAATCAATTGCAGTTGCTTATTATTTTTAAATAGCAGTTAATTTGAGAAAATCTGATTCACTAGCTCTCTTCATTTTGCTGATTTGATTTCAGCCTTCTGCCCATCTGGGCCAACCTACATGTACTGTTCAAAAACCAGTGCCTAAACTCATTGGTGCACAAAACCAAAGTTAGACACTCAAGCTGACAACCCAGCAAAGCACTATCTGCAACAGTGTCTTCCAGCCCTCTGTTTTCTTATTGCTAAAATCTTCAGCCAGAGAGGGGGCTTTACTTCACAATTAATTCTCTGTTGGGCCTGAAAGAGAATCAGAGTGATTATAGAAAAAACTCCTCCTTATCCATTCAGTTCTCTGAAACTTCATATCTGGTGACTATCAGGCTGTGGAGTTGCATAGTCAGAGAAATTGTTTCCTGAGCAGATGAGTTTATTCTGCCTGGGGATGTTCTGGTAGAATCCCACGCTCACTGTAGGAACTGTAGAATTAATTTCTGTGAAATCATGTGGCACTTCTAGAAATGGCCTTCTGGTCAAGCTGCTGCATCTGTGCAAATCCCCTTGGCAGCAATAAAGAATCCTGAAGTAGGATTGTAGGCTAAGCTGTAAGCTCTTTAGGTTAGGGTTAATATCCTCCTGTAATTATTTAAAAATGGTTTTTAGATTTATAGCTTCATGGCAATGTCTGTGGTTAAAAAAAAAAAAGAAAAGAATATCCAGGAGCTGGTAGTGTATGTAGGGTCTGGATATATACAGATGCAGTGGTGGATGCCACTGGTTTCTGCTGTTTATCTGATGTCAGGAAGAAAAAGATGCATTATTCTTCTCTGAATAAAGGACTGAGTGAAGGTTACTAGTTCCTAATGGTCTCCCCACAATTTAAATGCATGGTGATTTCTGTTCACAACTTGTTAAATGCTTTTTGTTTCATGGCAAAAAAAGATAGGATAATACACTGAAAGTAGAGGGTGGTTGTATGTGATGAAACATTGCTTTTTTTTCGTTACATACACACAGGGAAGTTGAAATGTTATTTGTAGAGGATAAAGGTGAACTTTGCTCATGATTTTATGAACTTCTTTATTGCACAGTCCTCTTTGTGCAAACAGCACTTGACACTCTCTTGCCTTTTGTTATTTCCAGCAGATTGGAGTCGTTTGTTTTTTAATGTTGAACAGTGACAGAGCAGCAGGTGTTGGATAAAAGGAATCAAGCTCACTTTCGGGTTTTGTGATCAAATATTTAGGGGGGATTTGTGAGGTACTGCAAAATTCAATCAGTTTTTCTTCCTATGTCCTTTCCTCCTAGACTATTGATTTGCAATTCTGGAATAATTTGTCATCATTTTCCAAAAGTGGAGCTGGTAGCTGGTCTGGGCTAAGGCTTTTAGTCCAGCTGGTGTTGCTGGGGTTGGTGCTCACTTTGCAAACTGCTGTGCTGGCTGAAGATGTCACCCTGAAATGGCTGCTTGCTACTAATTCCCTGCTGAAAGTTTCTGCCCTCTCCCAGCATAGAGAATAGCACGAACTGCTGTTTTCTGCTTCAAAGTTAGACTGAAAATTAGGCTTAACTGTGTGGGTCTGAAATGAGAGATGGAGGGTTCAAGCGAATCCACTAACAGTGAGAGAGGGGAATAGGGAAGAACCCCTGATGGCTGTGGAAGACAAACAGCTTGGGTCAGAAGCCTTTCCTGCTGCACAGTCAGATCTGGAAGTGTCCATCTGTCTGCAACCCAAATCAGCCTCTGGGTTTGCCCAAGGAATTATTAACCCTGTAGAAATAAATAACATTCACTGAAGAGCAGTTAAGGTATTAAAAAAGTAGAAAATATCTGAAATTAATCAATATAATGTCATCAGCCAGATTCAAGCATCTATAACTAACTCGTTGTCTGCATGCCTGTGACCAGTCCAGCACTACTTTCTGTGTCTGCTCCTCACCAGGTTTGTGTCCTCAGCTGTGTCTGTCACCACCTGTGTTCTATCACTGCCAGTTCAGGAGGCTCTGTCAGTCTTCAGCCAGGACTGGACACCTATTGAAGAGTGTCAGACTCTGATTGCTTAATCCTTTCTCTCTGCATTACTTGTAAAGAGCTTGACTTGCTCAAGACTCAGACTGTAGCCAGGATAAAGGTCAGTGACTTGGTGCACTTGGTATGCTTGGTACAGTTAGTTTGAAATGTCAAGTAATATGATAACTTTTCCATAAACTAATAGGTTAATCCAATATGATCACTGAGAAAGAAATAATTCTGTTTTCAAATGTTTCCACAAACTCAGTATTGTCATGAACACAGATACCGAATTTCTGATGGCTGCTGAAATGTATTTCCATGCTGTTTGTAGCTGTATACATATATTCAGGTAATTCATTCCACACTCAGTAATGCAGGATGCTATAAGTCACTGCAAAAATTTCATAAATATGCAACTAAAAATCAGGAGTGATTGCGAACAATGTCAGCAAAAGGAGTTTTAGTAAAATGATCAGCACTCAGGAGGAGGCTCAGGTGAGTAGTCAGTTTCCCCTGATTTCTTGATATAAGTATGTTAATGTATTTTACTAATCTCATGAAAAGTCTATCAAAGTTGGCATTCATTTTTTAACTTGAGCACCATCTAGTGTGCATGATAAAAATAATTTCAAAAATAGATTTAAGGTCAGTTCATTATGGCATTTAGTAGGGAAGTTCTGGCATGTTTTCAATGACAAAATGAAAAAAAAAGCACGTCAGAGCTTACATCCTGCTAACTTCCAGTAAAACAAGTTCCGAGTGACATTCTTGGGAGCCCACTCCTCCTTTTAATTTGTGCTTTACTTAATCACTTGCTTGCACTTAAAATAAATTCAAGAAATTAAATACACAAAAATAAATTTATTTATTGACAAGCAGGTTAAAAATAAAGAAAACCCAAACAACAACTGTTTTTTTTATAAATATGCATACATATTTGTATAGTCATGCAAATATAAATGCAGAGTCCTGCACACTGCTGAAAGCTGATACTCTCTGCTCCACCAAACCCCTGGCTTTCAGCTAAATGTGTCTTGGCAGATGTTCTCTAGATCTACCCAGACTTGGAATACACCCAGAGATGAGTCTTTCCTGCGTGCCTGGATCAGAGTGAGCGCATTTATTAAAAGATCAGTGTGCTTTAATTTTTCCTGCTAGCATTGCTCTGTGCAGCCTGTGCCCGTGGCGTGTTCTGGGGGCAGCCCAGCTGTCAGTGCCATTGCTAAGGAAGTTCATTCTGCTCTTTGCAATGCATTTGGTTTGCACCTGTACTGGGAAGTCCCCCTGACAGTAACTTCTGTGCTTTCTCTAATGACCTGACATTCCCCCAGATAACAAGATTAAGAGCTGCTCCTGGGGAGCATTACTCACCCATCAGTCATCACTCCATCACCAGTCACAGTCCTGCCCCTTGCTGCAGGAGCTCCGGTGACGAGGGAAAGGTCTCCTGCTTCCATGAGTGCTTCTGGCTTCTAAGCAGTTGTAAAATCAGAGGAGATCAAAACCTATCATTAGATTTTCCTTTAAAAAGCTTATGATTTGTGCATCAAGTGAGAGATTTTTTGGGAAGTGGGAGGCAAAGGAAGGGGACGTTACCAAGATTTTTTAAAACGTTCAGCTTGAGAGTCTACTGATTTTTTGCTGCCATTGTTTTATGAAACAGGGGCTGCTTAGGCAGACAAACCAGTATTGTTTTAAGGCCAGAAATGAAAGCCAAAGCTTTGAATGAAGCCAAATGAATTATACCCAAAGAATCAAATTTTTATAAGACTAAGAAAAGAAAAAAAGCTTAATTGAGGCATTTCTCTTTCTCAGTTGAAACAAGTCTCTGGGAATGGACATCACTGTCCCTAACAGGCCCATATGCTCTGGCAAACTCAAGAGCTCCTTGCTCCTATAATGTTTCAATGAGAGCTGGCTCTAAACTGAAATAATTCAGATCAATAACTGCAATTTTTAAAGCTTAATAGCTGTATCTGGATGAAGCTTTGACCTATCATTTTCTGACTTGCTACCCACACATATGGTCTCTAGTGCAGCACAAACTGCAAACTTTTCACCCAGGTCCCACATCAGATGAATTGTCAGAATATATTGTCCAGATAATAAGTGATAAAAGCTGCAATTATGGTGAGTCACCCCTCTGCACACTGGGGTTGAAAACTGTTCATCACCTTGTCTGTGTGTGAGTTCCCTACTATCTAGGGAACACGTTTAGTAAACTCTGGTTTAAGGGGGATCTTCTGGTGGGATTACCTTCTCCATCCAGAAAGCTTTTTTTTTTGAGCTATGATAAGACTGTGCAGTGTTGGGCAACCTCTTTAGGCAGAGGAAGTTTTCCCTTTCTAGTCATTTGTTGTGGCAGTGAAATGCCAAATGGAAAACATACTGAGCTAAAAAGAGTGCCTCAATGCACATTCAAGTGAGATGGCAGAAAATTGAGAATCCTGAACATTCACAGAAATAATTTAAAAAGATTGTTGAAGTTAGATCCCCTACTGCTATTAGTGTTATGTTTACTGTCTGGTACTTTTATGACATTTATTTCAGCTAGGATTGTAATATCAATATTGTTGCATGATTCATAATAGACTAATTCAGTTTTTCTTTTGGAAAGGAAAATTTTGCTGCAAACCAGATGTTGTGTCTGATCTGAATTTTTAAATTGATTACAAAATCACACACAAATGTGTGCTTTTCAGACTCTTGAAAAGGGACAGGAACTGCTTGTTTTCCCTTAAGTGGAAATGTGTTGAAGAGAGCAGCAGTAAAGTGATTTATAAGTGTAATTATAAGCCTTCAAAAAAATACTCACTTCCTCCCTCATCCCCCCAACATATCAAAAGAATTGTAGTCTCCACCATTACTAAGGCATAATTCCCATTTCAATCTTAATCAAAGTTCAGGCAGAGTTGCTGCTCTCTGATATGCAGCATGGAAAATGCCACCAACTTAAGAATTAAGCATGTAGTCTAGCACTGCTGGAATTGGTTTGCTCACCTGAAATTCACAGCACAGAGAAAGTGGTGGTGCTGTCTCTTAGAAAGCTCTGCTCCACTGGGTCTCCATTTCTTTGTGTAATTTCTGAAAAGTTTAGTTTAGGTGTTTTAATGCTCCTTGCGCAGTCAGCTATTAAAGCTATTAGCATGGAAAAGAGCTGTGTCCCATTAGTACTTTACTGTCCATACAGGATTTCAGTATCTCACAGAGGATTTAGCTTTGTCATTTGAAACATGGTTCAAGAGGTTTGCTGTTCTGCCTTTTCATCAAAATTGTAATTTTGGGTAGGACTGTTGAATGGAGTATTTGCAAACAGGGATGTGTATTCTTTTTTTTTTCAATGACTTAATTTTAAAAGCAGTTTGATTTGGCTTAAGTCCTTTCTTCTTCAACAGTAGTTTTGCAATACATGAAGGCTGTGAATTTTGCTACAAACATGCTTTGGTCCCTGTTCCCTTCAGGAGCTTCTTTAACAAAGGGAATGTAAAGGATGGGTGAAGCAGCTTGTGCAATCATATCACATGGAATCAGAGAGGGGCATCTGAGGAGCCAGCATGACTGGCAGTCTGAAGCCAGGCAGGGTTAACACCACAGAGCTCACAGTCTCCAAGAGGCTGTGCTCAAGTGCTTGTGACAGTCTTCAAAAATGTGAACAGTTAATGTTTCAAGACTTGAGTGGAGAGCTGCTGCTCTGATGTCAGTGAAGTCTGAACACCAGGATGCCAAGCTTCCTACCAGAACAACTGAAATGGCTTTGATAGAGCTATCCTCAGAGGTACAGTATAATTCTCTCAAAATGGTGCCATTTTTCTGTCATTTCATTCTGAGGAAAAAGTAGCAACTGGGCCTATTCCCTGACCCACTCATCTGTCTACATGCTGATGGAACACCACTTGTGAAGTTGAGTAGGATGAACTCACTGAATTCCCATCTTACCAGAAGTTCATTATGTGTTGACATCTCATGAAAGAAGATGGAATGCCTGACTGAACAAAAGGGTTATCTACTTTTTTTTTTTTTTTTGGGGTTTTTTTTTTAATATTTATTATTTTCTTTGCAAGTCCAGGGGTCTCAAATCTTCAACTGTGTCTTTTTGATCAAAAGTGAATACTTTGCGCCAGAGTCTGAAGGCCAAACACTTGCATGTTCCTGTTTCCTCACCCTATAACTAACTCCTGAAAGCAGCTTAGAATCTTGTTGATCTTATAAAAGTGAACCAGCCAGCCTTAGGAGAATTGGTTAGTTTAATAGGCAGGGTTTATAAAATGGCTCTGAACAGGGAACTTAAGACCAAATGAGAAGTAGACTAATAGTGATTATATTGAAGAGCATCCTTTACAGAAAATTCTAACTAACTGCTGTATTTTTTCATAGAGATCTATTGCATATTGTTCTTTCAGGAGTAATTGATTTGTGTTAACCATATCCCTGTTTGTGCCTGGACAATTATGTGACCTATAATTTTTTTTAGTCTGTAGGTGTTATTCCTGAAGATAATGACCTTACATATCAGTGAGATAACAGAAAACAGAAATAGACAACCAAACATCTTTAAATATGTATTGCTCATTTTTCTGTTTAGAGGCTTTGCCATCAGTTAATCCTTAACTCAGTGGAATTGTGCCTTATAGCATCTTCCCTGCCTGCAAGCTTATCAGGATATTTCAGACTAGTGCAGCCTTATCTAGAGATCTTCAGTGCATGCTTTAAGATTCTTCTCCATTATCAGTCACAGCTGTAGCCTGGGATAGCCTAAGTAGTTTGTTTCAGAGTATATTTACTGTCTTAATACTTCTGCTGAACCACCACAATTTAAAACCCAGCATATGAAAGTAATTTGACTGTAGTGCCTGTTCTGCTAAATATTTTGGACTGCTAGTGATGATTCAGTATCTGCTGCATCAACAGTTGAGTTGTTCCTGCAGCCCAAGCCACCGTGATGCAGTGACTATTTTGCTTGAACTTTACATTACTTCAGTTGGCAGCAGGGGAGCTAGAAATTGTCCTTATGCCAGGCCACATTTTCCTCATGTGCCCTTTCTTCTATTAATTCAATGAAACCCTTAGAATACTGAGCCACAGGCATTAAGGATGGTTTCTGGTCTGGATGTGAAATACAGAAGAGAGTTGCTGAAATTGATCACCTGTCAGAGAAAGATGTGCAAGAGCACTCCCACAGTCACCTGGTTTGGTCTGCTTGTATTTGGGGTTTGAATGGTCTTTTAATGCATGTTCAAGAGTTTACCCCACACTGTCCCCAGCCCACACAGCTTGTGACCCTTGATCAAGGCAAAATTCCAGTGATTACAGTGGGGAACAGGAACATGTGTTTCCTCATATCCATAAGGCTCTTGTCAATGGCAAGTAGATTGAAGGGACTCCCCTGGTGTGACTCTTGGGGATGGTGCTGTGCAGGGCCAGGAGCTAGATTTGATGATCCTGATGGATTCCTTCCAATTCAGTATATTCTGTGATTCCATGATGCACTCTGGGCTCTTACCTGGGAATGGGGCTTCTCTAGAACCCACAGCAATGTATCCATACTCATGATATTCTACTCAGAATACTTCTCCTTAAAAGAATACTTTTATAAACAACAACAACAACAAAACCTAGTTTTAAAAAAGGCAAGAATAAGTGGCTACATGTTTCAATAGATAATGTCCTAGTCCAATTTTAAATGATCCAAGCCCTAGACCTTTTGTCCCGGCCTAGGTAGAATCAATCTGGGTTTTGCTGCTTAAAAAAATTCCTGTCTCAGTAGATTTATCACCACTGAGCTCTGACTCCATTTTACACTACCAGACTTGTCTATCATGTCAGATCCACAGCTGACTCTCAGGGGCTGTAAATCAATGCATCTTTTTTGATTTCAATGTTGGTTCCTATTCACCAGATGAAGATCAGAGCAAAGATTTGTTGACTGGCTTTCCCATCTGGGTTGTGATCTCTATTTCTAGTTAGATCCTTGTAGTGATGGCAGTTTTTCTTCTGGGTTTGACTTTTGCTCTGGGTTTGTTTGCTTTATTACAGCTGTATTTTATTGCACTGCTATTCTAGCAAATTACCTTGAAGTAGCTTATTGAATCAAAAAACACAGTACATTTTTAAATGCTTAAAAAAAAAAAGAGAAAAAAAAAAGAAGTGGAATCTCCATTATAAAATGTCCTGCCTTCAGAATTATTTCCTGTAAGTAGCTGACAACTTTCTGGGATTTGATTTTTTTTCATTCATCATTTCCAGACTGTAGCACACATGAGGCTGTTGAACTTTGTGTCTTAGATTCATTCTGATAGGGGTAGCTAAAAGTCTGGAACAGGTCCTCATATTTCCATAAAAGCAAACAATTGCAATGTATTTAATTAAAGCTCTCTAGTTTGTCACTTCCTGTAGTTACAAAATATTAAGCCAGGTGTTTACTCTCTGTGACCTCGTGTTTCTCCCAAAATTTTTTGAAGACCCAGAGATTATCATTCAAGTGATTTTTCCTTGTATTTGAATCACATTCAGATTTGTATTTTCTTGTATTTTGTATTTCAAAAGCAGTATCTCAGTAAGTGTTTGGATATACAGCTGCCCTTCTAAGCATGTTACGGAGGGTGGATGTTCTCTTTGTGCTTTTACCTTATAGCAATTGCTCACCTAGTCCTCCTTATGAAGAGACAGCTCCTCTGAAGAAGCTCACCTAGTTTTTCACCTCATCCCAAAATCAGAGTGTCTTGAACTGCTTCCCTCTGTTCAGAGCTTTCTGAGGCAGTGATGTCAGCTGGAAAGGGCTTTGTCTTCCCTTCCCAAGTGCTTACTCAATAAATGCTCTCAGCACTCAACCTAAGAAAAGGCAGGTGTTACTTAAAAAAACTTCTGCAGCTGCAGGTAGGGACCTCTGCTCCCTTCTGGATTGTAGGTGATCCTACAGGCACTGAGGAACATTCTGGTAGAGGATAAGAGAGGTTTTTGAGAAATATGGATACAACATCTTCCCAAAATCTTTCATCATGAATAGTTGCAGTGCTGCGCATAGTCAAGAAGGCAATATGAGGATTTCTCTATCTCCCTTTTACTGTTTTGTCTTTAGGACAAACTCCTCAAAAGCATAACAGGGAAGGCTCACTTGTCAACAGTAAACTCTAAACTTCTGAAGGAGGCCTGTGGCCCTTGGCAGTATTTGTGTCATGATGTGCTCACTGTGCCATGTGATGGAAAATGTCATGGGTTGACTGTCGTGCTCATGGAAGAGGAAACAAAGGAACTTTATTTTAGATGGGGGGAGAGCTCTGGTTTTGAGGAAAGGACTGAACCTCCAGCTTCTTGAAAGTAATTATTTTTAGCAATTCATTTGAATCTAAAATTAAGTAAGTTGACTTAATGTTGTGAAAATCGTGCTTCTTGAAATGATCAGTCTTCTTGGGTGAGCAGAAAGAAACTGGGCATTTGCAATGCCAATCATCTTGAAGAATTCACAAGCACGCTGTTAAAAAGTCATCACAGCACAAACTGCATGGCAGAAACACCCTCAAGGGCTAGGAAACAGCTGGATATGAGAGTCCATGTAACGTGATCTCATGATAGTTTGTACATCCTTTATGATGGATGGAATAGAACCTCATTCTCAGCAGGATCTTGCTAGGTTTCAAAAAGAGAATTCTGATGAGGTTCAAATATGAATAATATTTTAATCTCTGAGAAACTGGTGACCTTTCTGGATAAAGTGAGGAATAAATGGTAATGATTGGTAATGACACCTTGCACAAAAATACAACTTTGGACATTATGTCTGTACTCACAGGAAATGGGTGCCATCTACTTGTAAAGGCTTCTCTTTAGGTTCAAGTGTGCTTAATAGTCTGATTTTTTTTTTTCCAACAGCATGAGGATTAGTAGGCATGCCTATTGCAGTTGACTCTGGTTTACCTCTTTTTGATACTCAGATATGGCACAGGAGAGTGGTGAGAGAATTCATGAACTCTTAGAGCTGGGAAATGTTTCCAGGTCCAGAGTTAGCACAGATTGGCTGCTCTGACCAGAGTGTAGGTGGAGTGCTCTGGTGTAATTCCAAGGGACAGCTTGGATGAACCGCTCCTTTCCTTGGAGGGGACAATTCATCAGGATTTCCTGTATTAGGGAAGAGAGGGCAATATCTCTACTGTACTGAAGACAAAAAGTGTTGTATCTGCTCAGATTGCATGAGTAATAACTGGACAAGACAGAAATCCCAAACAAACAGAAGCAGAACTGATAAAAAGTTTTATTATTCCAATCAGTAATATAGCCATGGTTTGTATTAGAACTTCATTTTGGCGTTTTTTATTAACATTTATCACAGTATCACAGAAAAGTTCTGGCTGGAAGGGACTTCTGGAGGTCATTTTGACCAGTCCTCTCCTGAAGCAAGGCCACCCAGAGCCAGTTTTCTGTTCCCAGGTAGCTTTTCAGTATTTCCAGGGAGGGAGACTGAAACCTTCCTGGACAACCTGTGCTAGTGCTTGGTCACCCAAGCACAGGACAAAAGTGCTTTCCAAGGTTCACAGGGAGCCTCCTGTGTTTAAGTTTGTGCCCATGGCCTCCTGTCCTTAACCAGTCTTCATCTCCTTGTACCTTCTCTTCAGGTATTTATATATACATTGGAAAGATCTACCCTGAGCATTCTCTTCTCCAGGCTAAACAGTCCCAGTTCTGCTGTTTATTCTGCTTCACCCTTTAACAACCTTATTAGCTTTTAGACCAATTGTAGCTGCTCAGTCATTAGCCGTGATCAAGAGGAATGAAAAATCTTTTTCCAGGTCTTGGCTTTGCTGTAATTGCAGCATTAGCTCTAACACTGTAATGGCATTCCCTTTTGGGTTCTGATTTCTGCAGCACATGCTGCTCTGCTTGCAATGTGCATAAAAAACCACATCACAATGAGATCAGATACTACATTTTGGCCACTGGCTTCCTTGCTGTGGGGTGTGCCACAGCACTTTGTTCTTCTGTAAGCTGCACTGGCTGGCTGTGCAAGCTGACTGGTGTATTTTACCCTGGACAAAGTCCCTTAAAGAGGCCCATAGTTAAGGACTGTTGATATAGTAAATTAGAATTGATAGGGCAGGTGGGGTATGGGACAAGTGCCTGTCACATTCCCGAGCAAATGGAAAGCAGCCACTTGAAATTGCTTTTGTGTGTAATGACGAAACTTATCCAGGATTTTACCAAGACAGAGTCTGAGAACAGAGGATGCTGTTTCCCCTACTCTTTTAGGAAGAACATGATGCAGACTTGCTCTTGTCTCTTCATAGAGAGAAAGCTTGATGTGATAATCACCAATATTGGATTATAGAATATCACAATTTAGTATTGAGTGTGTGGGCAATTTAGATACATTTCTCATTTTTTACGGATACCTTCTTGTATTTCAGGACCAGTATGGCTGGAGTAGTGATGAATTTTGTGTGCATAACCTGTGCTGTCTGTTAGGTCACAGCAGTAAATTCCTAGTGGCTGGGGAATCTCTACATCTTGGGACTTTTACAGAATTAGAAAACAGAGGAGCTGCACTCTGGCCAATGCAGGTAAATGTTCTAGAGAGCAACTGCTGTGCCTCAGCTGCCAGAGGGAGCCCCAGCCAGGAAATTCCATGCAGTTGGAGCAGCTCATCCCATAGCCCATCTGCTGGTGACACATCTGTGCAGTGCCAGAGAGCTGCCTCTGGTAAAGGTCTCTGTGCCTTCCAGCTGCAGCTGATTTTGGCATCCCCTCAAGAGTTCTGTATGCATTTTGGCTGTGCCTTTGCATCAAGATATTCTGAATTCCAGTGGAATTGCACTGGTGTCAGGTAAGGGAGAACAACATCTGCTTTCCACTTGCTTTCAAATGGGTTTTTAGATGCAGTGGTTGGGTGTATTACAGACAGTTCCATGCAGGTAAAATAAGCCTGATTGATGTGTAAGTACCATTGCATACAGTGAATTAAAGTGCAAAACTTGCATGAACCTTTTTTTCAGTATTTGCCAGGAATTAACTTTTAGGTCACATCCATCCTAAACTAATAAAAAAATTCTGTAGTAAATACCGTTAGACAAATTCATACCTAGTTTGTTGGTTTTTTTCCCCCCCAGTGTATTAGTCTTCTGTTGTTTAGAACTAGGTTATATAAATGAAGTAAAATTATAGAACAGCAATAAATTTATTATATAATACATTAAATGCAACGTTTAAAGGGACATTTTTCAATGACATCTCAGTAGCAAAAACCCCATTAGGGTAAGTATACAGCATTGGATAATTATGCTCAAGACTGTGTGCTACATTTGTCACTGCCATTGAACTTGCTGCAAGTGATTTGGATTGCTATTTCTAAATTAAATTTGGATTTTATTTAATTTTTTGGAAAATACTACAGCAAAAGTCTGAGAAGAAAGAAACAAAGATGTTAATAGGCTCTGTGCAATCCACATCAGAAAAAAAATTTAAAAATTCTTTCCTTGTCAGCACCTGAGGTAATACAGAAGTTAATTAATCAGTAGGCACTCTGGAAATCACCTTCAGAAAGAAACTGTCCTTGTTTGAGGTGTATAAGGACAAATTGTCACTTAAAAGGTGCAACACGGGGTGATTGTCAAGCTGCTTGGCATCTCCTTTTCCACTTCCTACGCCTTGCATGGAAAAATTGGAAGGAAAGAGTAAGGATCAGGCTAAGCTTTCCTAGACGCATTCAGCCATTTCCCCAGTTATGTGAAACCAACCCCAATTATTTCTTGATTTTGGAAGACTTCTGTATCACAAATATGAAAGAATCAGCTTCCAAAACCAAACTGAACTGTAGGGAGGAAAAACAGGAGTTGTCTGAAACTTTGGAAAATGGCAAAAATCTTGTTTTAATATTCAAACTAAAAAATGTCTTTAATGTCAGTAACCTGCACCAAGCACTAAGAGTCTGTTGGTAAAAGTATAACTTTAGATATTTCTATGGTACATAAATTCTTTTTCAGGAGGTTACAAGCTTGAACTCCAGCAGGTCTTTCAAAATATAGCTGTCACAATATGCAGAATCTCATAATCTCTTTTTGTTAATTTGCCTCAAAACATAAAGTCAGCCAAAAAGCTAATGAGAAAAAAAATATTAAATTAAATAATTCCATCACATTTTCTGCATTTCTAAGTTTTTAATTCAGTGATCTTATCTGGTCCTAAAGTTTGTCCATGAAAATGCCACAAATCTCAAAGTGGATGGATGCACCTAATTTCATATGGTTAGATTCTGATACTTCATTATCTAATCCCCATCTTTAGATATAAAAGGAATACAATTAAGTTGGCTGATTAAGACTAAAAGGTCCTTCAGGCAAAGTTTTTCACAAAAATTACTTTTTTAAGCCTTCTTTAAAGACCCACGGTAGTAATAAATGCATAAGAACAACAAATCCACACGTTTGGTTGCAGAATTTTTATTACGTAATTATTATGTAAATATCTTTGTACTAATGTAACAAACTCTGTTTCCTCTATTATTGGCTGCAGTAAAATGGTTAAGCCCTTTTAAGAAACAGTTTAAATCTCTGAAAGCCAATACTCATGAATTACTTTGATGGTAAAATATTTGAATCCAAGCTGATAATGTTTCTTATTAGTAAGTACTATTATTATTAAGTCATACATATAAAAGTAGAGGAAAGCCCCCTTCCACTCAAAGTTTACTTTATTTTGAGATGGAGTTACAGCTGCCTTGTTGGTGAAATGCTGGTGATTTGCAGGAGTATGTGCTGCCCTGGCAGTGTTCAAGGCCAGGCTGGACAGAGCCTTGAGCAACCTGGTCTAGTGGAAGGTGTCCTGCCTGGGGAAGGCAGAGGTGGAATTGGATGATCTTTAAGGTCCCTTCCAGCCCAAATCATGCAGTATTTTATGACTTGCAGGCTTCTATGCAAATTGCTTCCTGTATCCTGAAATAACCATCCCTAGTGTCAGGTGTGCAGTCTAAAAGTGCTGATCATGGAAAAACTGAAAACATTTGTTGCTGCAAATAGAGGGTTTGGTTAGAGCTGGGTCTTGCTGAACTCTCCATCTGCTGAGACATCTGGGGGCACTCAGGGCTGATAACCCAGCTCCAGGCTGCCAGGTCCTCTGGAACATGTTGGGGGTACCACTTCACCAGAGTGGGCAGGGAGGGCAGCAGGGGAAGCAGCACTGCAGGAAACCCTCCAGAGCTGCTGATGGATGTTTGCTGGGTGTGCTGCAGGTAGACATGATTTACACTGGGGTTTGCAATAACCTGGGCAGCCCTTCCTGGCCTCCTGCTTCCTGGAGCTTTTAAAAATCCGATGCACTTTCCATCACTGGAAGGGTTTTGTCCTGGCCGCTCCTGCCCGAGGTAGTTCTCGCAGACCCCGTGGGCTGCTAATGGAAGTGGGCAGCACTTTATACCTACCCTGTGTCCCAGCCCATGACCAATCACTCTCCAAAGTCCATTACAAAGCAGTCAAGGAGAGGCTGTCGCTTCAGCAGAATGTTCTGTAATGCAGAGAATTTCATTCCTTTGTCTGGAATGGAAAAAGTGCCTTTCCAGGACATAATGCTGTGAGAGCTGGGCTCTGAACTGCATTAGAGACCCACCCTGCACCCTATTAAATAGCTGACTGCTTTTGTATGAAGAACTGCTAATCAAACTCCTGTAATAAAAAAACTGTCAGAATGGACTTAAAAAGCCCTCTAGGGTCAGAAAAAATCATTAATTCTGTTTCAAAAAGCATTCAGCCCTCTGAAACATGAGGAAATATGCGAGGCTTATTCTCAAGCCTCTCCATTCTCTCCATTTATCTCAAAAAGTTTGTTAAATTTTTCATACAATCCCGGTATTGTGGGAACTTGGGCATCAAAATTTTACTCACTGTAGTACTTGGGATATGAGAATTAACACTGTACAGATATTTTCTCTCTGCATAGGAGTTTCACAGTTTTGAATCAACCATGGACAATGCAGTTAAGAGAAAGGAGGTGGGTAAGTCACATAAAAGACGAAAGAAAAAGCATTTTTTCTGATTACTTTCCCCCCCCCAATCCTCTGCAAAATGTGTTTTTTACGGAACATGCTGTTTTCTGTGGCAGACATGAAAAAGCTTTGAATCAATAATTTGGTAAACCCATTATAAGGACCATTTTATAACTAGTAAGAACAATGTTGTTCAAACACATTTCAAATGCAATGAACATTCGGAAGAAACAATAATAATTATGGCAGATGGCAAGCAGAGACATAACTTGCTTTGAATGCAAAACTGCAATTCAGGCAGCTATTTTGATTTTTTTCAACTCATAGGTTGTCTGCCAGAGGTTCTTGCAAACCAGATGTATGCAGTTAATCCCACAGAAATCAATGAAATTGCATATAGGAGTGTGGGAGTAAAAGCTGTTTTTCAAGAAGGTAACTTCTATTTAATAAAATTCCCTGCTTTATCTTGATTGTATATTTCAAAGACTTTTAAGCAATATTTACTTAAATGGTCAGCCTTTGTGTCACTCACTTTTTTTGTGTCACAAGCTTTTCTCTGCCACTGTGCTGCTGGGGCAATGCGCTGCCATGAAATCCAGCCTTGGCAACAGAAATAGAAATAGTTTAGGACCTCAAAGGCAAAGTTAAACATGTAAATAATTTCCCTAAACAATGTAGCAATTTGTTTTTACTTCCATTTACTCCAAATAGTCAGTCTGAGTGTATTATTTTTTATGGTCAATATTGCTATTTTGTAGAAAAAATACTCGCTTTGGGCAAAAATTTTTTTCATGAGTATCTGATTTGGTTTATTATTTTCCTTCAAAAATAGAAATGGTTGAATAGGCCAATATTTGGCTGATAATAAAACGTTTGATGAAAAAGTTCTACCACAGTGCATCATGGGAATCATGGTTGTCTCTTCTTAGATGGTAAGGATGAGATTTCAAGCTCCATTGAATTGTTCTTCATGTGTTCTGACCAGAGAATTCCATGAGATACCTGGCTTCTCCATGATGCAAAAGATTATGTCGCAACAGTGACACAATGTGCAACTTAAAAGATAAATCTGCGAGGGAGATTAGTAATAAGAAGTATTAGAATGCTAGTGCTTTTGGCTCTTTCATTTGGCAATGTGTCTGAAGCTAAATATTGTGTTTTCTTCTGAAATAATTTTTGCAGTAAGGTCTCCTTTGGGGGAAGGGAGACAGTGGATATGGTGGTGAGGAAAAAAAACAATTCCTTGTAAAAATGTGAATAGCTCTTTTTCATTTTTAAAAATTTTTATATAATTTTTCTGTGAAAAGTCTTTCTACTAGCTCCTTTAGTCAGATACTTAGTATTCATTATTAAAAATGAAGCTTATGACAGGTTATATTATGAATGTACATTACTGGTTTTGACTTGACAAATGAAGCTTTAAAGATGCCTTATAACTGAAACAAAAAAGAAATTATCTCCTTATGTATCTCAGCCATGGACCCAGAATTCATTTCTGTTCATTTTTGTTCATATTCCTATAAACAAAATGTCAGACATATGGATGTTTTAAAAAGGGTGGTGAAACATTAAATCCCATTTTTAATTAGAAGCCAATTGAATATCTTTGGTGATGTTAATATTCTCACACTTGCACTGGCAACTCTTGGCAAATATTGATTTTTCAAATAGTAACTAGCCTGTGGTTGTTCCAGGGAACAGACCTGGAAATTGTATTTAATGCTGGTAAAAAGGATATGACTCTAAATGGGAGCTGTGAAGATGAACTTCAGGTTCAGGTGAGTATGCTGGACATTTGCCTTGGTCCTTTCTTCCATGGGTGAAGGAAACCTGGTAGTGAGGGATGGAAAGGTGTTGTAGTTCAGGTCCCCAGGCTGAATGCCCCATGGGAAATATTTGGGGTTTGCTGAGTAAGGTGTGTGAATTAGATCCCATGAAACCTGCAATAAACAAAACCAGTGAATTCTAAGTGAAATAGTATGGCAAGTATTTAGCAGGGAATCTATGGTCTGATTTATCTTCCTAGACGTAATTTTTTTCCTATCTCAAAAAAGCAGCAAGTCAGTAGTTAATAGAAAATCTGCACATGGATTGTTTGCATGAAGGGAAAATTGTGAAGTTCTTCAATCAATTTAGCATCTCACTGATATTGATGAGGAGGGCCAGCAGTCAGATAAAAAGCAGTCTGTTGAAATCTTTAAGTTCTGGTTTCTTATCCCAGCAGGATTTTCAGCTCTGACTTGATAGTCTCTTTAGGTTGTGCTGGTTTTATCCTGGCTAGTCTTTGGGTAGAGCTCTTTTTTTTACTGTCTGGTACAGTTCATGTGAATTGTGGACAATAACAAATGTGTGAGCTATATGATGTAAGTAGCTCATCTGGCTCGTGTTCCCTGTAAAGGACATGTTACAATAGCACATGCAAGGAGAAAGCTGGAAATATGAACCAGTGGAAAAAGAAATCCCTCCAAATCTAAAGCTGAACAGTAAGAGCTGTCTGTAGAATAGCAATAGCATGTTTTAGCAACCCATGAAACATCCATAATTTCCAGATCAAAGAGGAAAAGTTATTTGTGGGGTGTCAGGATGATGAATAGATTGTTTTTACATTACGTCAACACAGCTTTTTTTCCTTCAGTGTGTTGCAGCATTGAATCAACATGTTACAGTTGCTGAATGGAACCCCAAAGATAAGAAGGGTTGTTAGGCCAGTAGCAAGAACCAGTAATTCATTATTTGTGACACCTTCAACTATTACAATGAATAGGTGCCCTGAAAACATATTTTCCAAAAGCTTGCTTCTCTGCTGTACTTTGAAGAGATGTTGAAAACTCTCCTGATGTCTGTTCCAACTGAGGATTTGTGTCTTCTTGGTACATTCGAATTGCCTCAGGCCTGCTTCAGGGTTTCATTATTGAAAGGATATAAGCAGCAAAGTCAACAGCAAACAGCCTGTGTTGAAGGGAGATCATGTCAGAGGATCATAGGAAAACAGTTTGGAAATGACCTTGTAAAATGGAAAGGGCCTCTGGAGGGCAGCTGGTCCAATCCCCACTCAAAGCAGGGCCAAACTAGAAAACTTCCATGGGACATTGTCTGGTGGCGTTCACCCAGGAGCTTGCTTCAGGAACAGGTGGATCATCTGCTTTTTGATGGTTTGCACAGGCACTCTGAGTCTGTATGTTTAAGGTGTATCTAGACAAATTGAGCTGTGTCTGGGGAAGGTTGCAGGAACATCTTTGTTCAGATTTTCTGGTTTGCTCCTATGAACAACTCTGCCATGCAGCAGGACTGTCAAAGGAAAGATCGAGAGGAAAAAGGGGCAAAGCTGGTTGTCACCTTGCCTTCGTGACCATGCTTTGATTCACAGTCGAGTGTGGTGAGTAATAGCTGACAAGAAAATGCAAACAGGAGCAGAGTGTACCGAGCCTTGGCACAGGCCACAGATCAACATGTTACACGAGTGCATTATTTGAAACTGCTGGGAAGATGGGCAGGGATATTGCTGGGTACTGACTGGCAGCCTGTGCCAAATAGTGGCTGTAAAACCCTCAGGTGAGATCAAGGGAAGACTTGCTGTGCAGACATCCAACACTGGATGAAGAATGGATGAGAAGGAGGACACAGAGTGAAAATGATGGTTCTGAGCTACTGAGCAGAGCCTGGCACTGGGTCAGGACACAGCAGGGTGTTCTGCTGCCTCCAGTCAAGACTGAGCCCACCTGCTTAAGGAGCTGGGGTGGGTCTTGGTTTGTGTGGGGATGAGTGAAAAGCTTTTTCAGCCAAAACTCATCCCTTGCTTGGTTCACTCAATAAGTTGAGCTTAGCAGTGTCTCATTGCCTGGTGTTCCTTTTCCCTGCAACACAAATAGCCACCTGAATCTCACGATGACAGGGAGTCCAGATGCCATTGGCTCACACACAGTCGGGCTCAGAAGATGAAGAGTTCTGTTTGGCTCTAAATCTATCATCTCAGATGCTGAGACTGTTTCTCTGTGGAGGTTTGCCTTTGCTGCAAATAGTGATCCCCCTTAACTGTTTAAAACACTTGAAATATCAGGTGATTCCATGCAATCAGCTGTACTTTGGTTAACTTCATGCCTGTGTGTGGCACAGAAAATAACAGCAAATGAAAACAGTGCTTGGTTCTTTTGTTCAGTGTCTGGCTACCAAAAATACCATGAGGGGAAATTTTCTATTACAGTGCTACTGCTGTAGCCTGAAAGGAAGGGGCTGATTCCACACAAAAATGAAGGGATTGAGGAGCTCAGGTGTGGCTCTGAAGCTGTGCAGGGAATGAAATTGACAATAAAAACTGCCATGTGCTTTAATCATGATATTTAAAAAGCTTCTCCCTTTAAAATATTGGGCCTGACTCTAATGTCATGATATCAGCACAACACAGATGTCACTCAGCTGAAAAAAGACCATATCAGCCTTTTTTAGTAATAAGGCATAGCCTTTCCTTCAGGAATTTTTAAATTAAAATTGAAGCTGTAGGATAATTCTGAATATATCCACATTAAGGCTCTCTGATAACAATTACTGGTGATCTGCTACCACTTTCTAGAAGCCTATCAAGGTACTAATTTTACAACAGCCCCTTAAGGCAGGAATCTTTATTTAAAAAAAGAAAAAAGCACACTTAAATTATTTTTCCATGACGGTTTGAAGAAGAACCTCTTGAAGTTTGAAGCTCTTTTTACCATCCCCAGCCATTAAGTGCACTTATTTAGATCTGGAATAAGCAGGCAAAGTTAATTATTTTTCTCCTACTGCTGCTGTTTTTTGTGGCAGTGCTTTCAGCTGCACAACTATTGCTTGCTCTATGACAACTTAGAAATTTATTTTTGAACCTTGGCCAGCTTCATAACTGATATAATTTGACATTGCTCCATTGACTTTACAATGTTGACTGTCATTAAAGCAAGAGATGACACATGATTTCTAATGTTTACAAAGGCAAGAAGAGTTCAGCCATATGAAAAATTTAAATGCTGTGATCTTTAAATGAAGCATGTGAGAATTCTCATTTAATGCCAGGTAAATATCGAGTTAATACCAGGTTAATCAATGCTAATGCAACTGAAATGCTGCTCTAGGAAAATCCTGTGAAACCTGAGCTGGATCTGCTAGTGATACCAATAAAAATGTACTCCCATATTATTTTCTGCATGATTCAAAGATGAGAACACATCATGTGATATATGCTTCCTAAGAGAAATTGGTCTTGCTATTTAGCTGTTTTCAGGAGATTAGGTAAAAAATAAGCAATGGACTCAGACCTGACCTCACAAACTGCTATTCAACAGGTGCCTTGTACATTGTTCATCCTACATTGGCTACAAAGTGTGGCAAATTTGGAGTAAAAGTTTGACTTCTAGATTGTGATAATCAAATCAACCTGATCTCTTCCTCTTCCTCTTCCGCTTCCACTTCCTCTTCCTTTCTCTTCCTTTCTCTTTTTTTTTTTTCTTTTCTGGTAAGCAAGGCAGAATTTACATTGTAAGAAGCCAATTTCTGATCTTGGTATTTGAGTGTCAATGGAGTGATCCCTTGACTTCAAACTCTTGCTCCTCTTTTTTCTGCCAGTGTTCTATCTGTTCACATATGCTCTCACTTTATCATTCAGTCTTCTGTTTCATACCTCAGTGCCTCTTTTAATACACATCCTGGGCTTGGACCAGCCTTTCATTCTGTATGTCAAGCACAGAACCACAGAATGGTTTGGTTGGAAGTGACCTCAGATATCATCCAGTTCCAACCCACCTTCCACTAGACCAGGCTGCATAAAGCCCTGTCCAAAGTTACCTCTTGATTGAAAGTTCTTCTCAAAATCTATCTATTACACCTTGGTTTTCATTTTGTACTTTGGTATCCTAAATGAAATTCATAATTCATTGAAGATAATTGCAACGCTTCTATTGGCTTCCTGAGAGAGATATTTAATTTTCTGCATCTGGATTTGTCAAAGAAAGATTAAATAGTATTTGGGACAGAGACAACTGGATAGATTTCCTGTACTTACAGTGGTACACTGGACAGATTTTTATTTTGTGTAGTGCTTGGCTTTTTTAAAAAGATTTTCCCATTCCTGTTAAAGAAAATCTGAGTCTCTCTGAGACTGGGACTTCAGAGGCAATGGCATTTACACTCCTGTTCACCCCACCTGCTATCAGCAATTTAGCTGAGGTTTCAGTGTCAGGAATTGAGTCATGCTAGATCTCTGGAATCAGGAGGAGGAGAGAAGCCATCTGAGGAGACAGGTCCACTTCTCTATGATATGTGCCACTCTCTGGATGAGCTGCTGTCTCTCTCTAGCGACAGCAGTACTGTTTGTGCAGACTGGACTCCAATTTTGGGCACCTCAGATTTCATCTGAAACCTTAATGTCACAGAAAATCAAACAAAATATTGGCTGAATACATATCAAATTAAGTGAAGCCGATTCAAAATTCTGACACCATTTGACTTGCCCAAAGTTTTATCTGCTGGGAAAGGACTATAAATGCTAACCAAGTATTCCCTTATCCTCCTGTTTTTCTGAACAGCTGGGCCATGATGCCTTGCTGTACACAAGTTACACAGGTATCCGTGATGCCACATTGTATCCAAAACCCCAAAGCACCTTTTAAATTAAGTAAATAAAAATCGGGAGTGACAGAGGGATGCAAATACAGTTTTGAAGTTCTACTGCCATGACATTAATACTCTGAGAGACTGCAGTCTTTGTTCTCCATTTCTTGCTGAACTCACATTTGTATCTGTTGCAGGGGTATCTCTAAATAGTTGCAGTTTTATTTTCTTTTTTTCTTTTTTTTTTTTTCATCTCTTTATGAACCCTGAACTTTTAAAGCAATGCATTATGTTCAGGCACATTATTTAGCTATGTGAAGGCATTTGACACATGGAAGAAGTGACTAAAATACCAAGTTTTTGTAATGCTTTCCCCAGTTTTTGTAATGCTTTCCCCAGTGCCATCCAGAAGGAAAAGACGAAATAAGCAGGCAATGTGAGTAACAGTGAACAAAGAACAGTGCCTATTTTCACTTCATATAGCTTTGGATTGTCTTCCTTTCAGCCAGCTGCTTCAGTTTGAAGATGATGCAGAAAATACTAAAGAAAACACCTGAAAAGCAGAAAAGAAATCAAGAAAAAAAATTTATGCCACGCAACAGCTGATTGTGTCTTACTGGCCAGATATGTAATTTTTATAGATTTATCATAATGAAAAGCTTTCATGGCAACGACATGGAGGTTCAGAGAATTGATATTTTATTCCACTGCTGGCACAGATGAACCACTATAAATAACCAATCCAATGTGATGACAGCAGGAAATACAATACTTCTGCTGCTGTTTGGAGGAAATGAGAACAGATTAAAGCTGCAGAGAAGTGCTTTGGAAATCCAAAGTTGTACTGCACATGAAATGACAGACTAATCATCAGTAAGAAATTAGCAACAATCATGCTGAATAGGTGTATGGGGCTTGATCTCTAGCTGTTCCTATAAAAGCACAAAAGACACTCAAAGTAATTCCACTGCCAAGAACAGGGTCAAGAATTATCAAAACTGCATAATGTCCACTTGTCCTTTTAATTGTTGCTGCTATTCTGGAATTTTTCCTGGATTCATCATCATTGTCCTTGTTGTCAGTCCCAATCAATTGGTAAATTCAGCTGTTTTCTAGACGAGAATCTGTGAAGTGAGCTGTGGAGGAAGTGCAGTGAAGTTTCAAGATGTGATATGTTTATATGCAAATCATGAGTCAGAGTGAATGTGATGGACCACTTCAAACTGTTAAGAGAAGTGACTAATGATTAATTACTTCAATTAAGCATTGCCATAGAATACAAAACCTGGCTGTACTCTTCTTAAATTTCCAACAAAACCACAGGTGCAGTAAAACAATAAATCTTGTTCTTATTTTCATTCAGCCTCATCCAGTGAGAGCTGGCCCAGCATTAACAAGTGGTTCCCTTTATCTGATGTGCTACACCTGAAGATCTGTGTTTGTTAGTCAATAAGTACAGCTTAGTCCTGGGAGAGCCATTTGGGCAAAGCATTTAGGCATCTGACTTGCTTTGGAATGCACCAACTCCCACATATTTCTGTTCCGTTCTTGCTATAAGTGACATCAACAGCTGCATCAGAGGAAGGAACTCTAGCTAAAAGCCAGGTAAGAGAGAAGAACTCCTGGTGCTTCCTCACCAGATGTGCCAGGCTGTTCCCCGAGACAAAATATTTAGTGTTGTAGCATCTTTTTAAATTTTTGCTGATTAAACCTATTTTTTTCCCCATTTAAATATTTGCTTCCCTGGGCACCTTTCTAAACTGTTCACTTTATTCTTTTTTTCTATTGGGTAGCAGACACCGTTTGCATGGTTACAGCCTTATCTCCAGTTAAATGTAACTACGGACTGGAGGATGAACTTAAGTTCTACAGGAGATCCAGCTGTGTCTAGAAGCTGAAGCTATCTAGGAGAAATGAGTTTTACAGGCATGTCTGCACCTTGTAAAATAATACGTTCTTACACATTAATTTCTGGTATGTTGTCTTCTGGAATATACACTTTTTCTTCATTTGTCCAAGGAAATAGGAAAAACATTCTTTATTTTCAAAGTATTTATCACATTATTTCTCATTAATTTCATCTGTGGTATGAAGAACTGTGGTTTTTATGATTATATATCACAGCTGTTGGAAAACCAGAAGAAATTTTTGAATAGAAACAAATAACTTTGGAATAGGAAAAAATGTTGACATTGATTTTTGTCATATAATGTGCATTGAGAGCTCTACTTTGAAGAAGAGAGTAGGAAAATTATGATTTCACCTCTACAAAGCTTTTCTATAGTTCTCTAGGATATTTTGAACCCCAAAACTTGTTAGTTTTGTAGTTTAACAGCTGTGAAAATCCAGGGACAGAGGCTCTTGGGCTTCTTCATCATGGGGAGTACTCTGACCTTTGTTGTGCAGTGTTATGTGTGCAGGCTGTGCCCTTAAGCTGGTTGGAGCTCAGTGCTTCTGTATGGATTTAATTCTTGAGATATTTTGGAGATTCAGCAGAAGGAAATTGCCATAAATTTGAGCTAACAGTGGTACATTTGACATAACAGCAACAGAAGGATTAGACTGAATAGTTTCTTAGCATAATCCATGCCTAAAATATACAGCAGCATTTGCCTTTCATAACATATTTCAGGACTGTTGCAGAAGTTGTTTTCTAATAGAAAACTTTGGATCATCCCGCAGAGGTTTGTCGAGTTTAAGAGGATGGTTTCACCTGCACCAGTTCTGACTTTCTTTGAACTCAAGTCTCTTTATATTTTAGATACAGCAGTAAGTTCCATAGCACTTTATAAATTCCACCCGTGCAGGAAAGTTAACAGCTTACACAAGACTTCTCAAAGACGTAAAAAAACCATTTTCCAATTTACTCACAACTCTCTTTGGATAACATCAGGCTAGATGAAGCACGTTTATAATCCAACTGAAATGTGTGATTGGCCAGCCAAGACTCTGGATGTAAAAATGCAACAAAAACTTCAGAATTAAGCTCAGCTGATATTTATATTTACTGCTCAACCATTTAAAATTAATCTTGGGAAAGTTTAGATGCAAAATCACATCTTTAATGATTTTGGTCAGTCATTGCAGAAGCATGCACATTTGTGTTTATAGAATATTTAAAAACATCTATGGGATAGCACTCAGAGTATTTTGTAACATTGTTGCCCTAAAATATGCTTAACATTCTTCTTTTTTGTTCCAATATTGCTGACTTAGAAGTAGTGGTGAAGAAATACATTACCCTAGAGTGTTGGGAAGAGCAAAGTGTTAAGATGTGTAAAAACCAGCTAATTTTGTAAAAGACTGACCTTTATTAACACAGGAAGTTACAAAATGGCCCACATGGCACCCATCAATAAGATTAATTTTGTGCACATAAATCCCATGAAAGTTTTTGAATGTCAAATTGTCTTCTTAATTAAAATGTGTTTGATAAATATGACATCCTGTCTTCACGGGCCCTGGAAACTCTGCCAGTGCCAAGCAGTATGAAATTCATCCTGATTTTCTCCAAAAAATGCCTGCAGGATTGCCTGTGGAGGTACTGGGGAGACAGCTTCATGAGCCTGTTTGGCCTCTAAATCAACAAAATGAGTTTAAGCTCCAATTTCATTTATGTAGTTATGAACAATACTGAAACTGGGTTTTGTTGTGGGTAGTCATTTGTTTGTTTGTTTGTTTTAATTAAAGGACCTAATGAATTGGGGTAGAAGCCATAGTGAGGTGTAAAAGAAATATGTATGTCTTGCATTGTGTGGCATGGCTGATTTCTGATCATGTTTTCTATCTAATATTTTATTTGGGGCAACACAGAAATTGAGCAATGCTGTTCCCAGTTGTGTGAGCTTTATGATTTTATGATACGACTTCTAATTATAATTTTTTTCTTTTGATCATGCCAGCAAAAGCCCATGTGAACCTAACTCCAAATCACATTGGGGGTTGTGAACACAAAGAGTATTGTCTCTGTTTTAATTTTGCATTTTAATTGCTTCCCTGCCTTGAATTAATTTGTTTAGATGATGAATTGGAAAGATAAATCAATTTTTTTTTTTTTTGACAACTAGGCTTTGCAGCCAAAAACTAATATTTATATTTTTGGAGAAAAAAAAAACCTAACAAAAACCCCCAAACATGTTATGGATTGCTCAAAATCATCCCAGATTTTTCTTTTGATCACCTTCTACTGCTGGACAACACAAATATTGAACAGAAATATTGAACTGTGCATTGGCTGTATATAACCATTTTTCACTTTTTGTTCCATTATTGCAACTGTTTACAATAATTTAAGTTTTAATAAAAGCCCAAGCAATTCACACAGCAGGTGCTCTCTGAGGCTACTCTCAGTCTGAGGTCATCATGCTTTTCACAGGCAATTCTGCATCTTTTTTATTTTTTCCCTGTTGCTCTGTTTCACTTTGTTTTCTACAGGTGCCCAGGAGAGAAATAATTGTGTGTTTTCTTTCTCATTTACTTTGTTTGTGGAGGAACAGTAGCCCCTTCTGATAATTCCAGCACTTTTGTGGTCAGCCCCTCCTCAGACCATTGTGGTGAAAGTTGTATAATGTACTTTTCTAACTGCTGGCTCACTGATTGCTTGTTGTAGTCTATTTTCTCTTTTCTGCTATTCATTCCACCCATAATTCCATCAATTTTTCCAGCTTCCCTTTCCAAATTAGATGTCGACTAATGCAGACTTCCCAAACATCTTTTCTTCTGCCCTGTGAGGCTTTGAGCACTAATCAGTGTAAGAGATTTGACAGGTGTTTTTCTTTTCTTTTTAAGTGCTCCTTCCCACCAGAGCATCACACAATAGCCATTAGACAAAGTGCCATATTCCCTTTTCTCCATTTTTTGGGGAAGAGAGGAACAGGAGCAAGGCATGGGCAGGTATCATGAATTCTCAGAACACAGAGTGGTCCCTAGGGCTCCAGACTTTTGCCAGCATTTGGCTCCCAGGCTTTGCACCCACCTGAGTCCTGTGCACATCTCTGGGCTGCAGCATGTGCACTCTCACGTTTCTTTCTCTGCACAAAGATTCCCTGGAAGTTCCCCTTGGTTCCTCAGTTCTGGACCCGTGTGTGAGCTCCCTGGCCCTGGTGTGTGAGTTCCCAGGCCCTGTATCTTGCAGCACACAACAGGGTGTCCCTAAGATTGCCTTCCCATGACTTATCAGACATCAGTCACTTTTTGGCTACTCCACATCAGTCTCAGAAAGCTCAGTGCCACTACTTCAGTGTCCCCAGTTATTTATGTACTTACTGTGCTGCCTTTTCCCTGGGGATATCAGCAGACTCAAAGGATGTGCTTCAGCACTGAAGCTGCCAAAATCTGATACATGGTAGGCAGGCAATATTGAGGCACAATCTTGTAACAGTCCTGATGCTGACAGTATATTAAATAATACCACTTCATGAAAATAATTCTCCTTCTTTAATAATATCTTCATATAACAGTGAGACCTGAGGATGGTCTCACTTTCAAGGACGTGACTTTTAGGGCCAAGACCTTAATTCATGTGCATTTACTTCCATTAATTTTTCTAAAAGAAAAAAATTGAAATAAACACTGAGGAGACTTCATAAGTCCCGTGTACCAAAGATTTGGTCTGCACACAGTTTTTCTCCTAGCATAAAAGGTTTTCCTGGGTATGATTTTTTAATCTTCTCCTCCAACTCAGTTATTCCTGGTGAACCATTATTTGAATGAAATTGCACTGGTATAATTCAATTTGTTTCTCATCTTGTAATTAGTCTACAATAGTGCTGTGATTGCATCAATACTCAGAGATGTGAATAAAGCAATTTTTCTATGCACAGACAGGCTCTAAAATATATATTTCCCCTAACATTTAATATCACTGAAGATCCTTTTAGTGCTCTGAGAATATTAAAGGAAGTTAGATTAATTATTTTGCCTTTAACATAGTCCTACTGTCTTTCCTTGTGTGCCATGAAAAAGGCCAGCTGATGTTAATAAAATCCTTCTATCTCAGCTTTTAAATTACTTTTTTTCTTTTTCACTTTAAGTCCTGAGTATATGAAAAACTTTTAGGTCTTCAAAACCCAAATTCCAATTAATTCCACTTAAAGGAGCTGAGTTTCTTCAGTTCCATAAAATAAAAGACACTATTGTAGTGGTAAAAGTGAGTGAAATAATCTGAATTTTACAAATACACTCCAAACTCTCTGTTTTCTGATAAAAATATTTTTTTAACCAAATCTTTACATAGTAGGTTGTATGCAAACAGAAGAGCTCACAAGAAATGCATTGTCTGCACAACAAGGTTATGCCTGAACTACATTTTTTGCATTCAGGGAGTATTTGAAAGCTGAGATTATCTGAATTGTGACCTCAGTGTAATACTTTGACAGCAGCAGTTTTTTAACAGAACTGACCATGGATTTAATTTATAATTTTTTATAGAATAACTGAGACTGCTTTTGAACAAGATAATTTGCATTCCTGTCTCTTCTCCCAGGATTTGTGCCCCACAAAGCTTTTACTTAATAGATATCCAGTGTTGTCTTCACAGTGTAAATGTGAGAGCTGACAGGACTGGGGGAGGTTTAGCTGGGCACAGGACTTCTTCACTGAAGGTAGGAAGGGAAGCAGGCTTTCCTGATCTCTGTGAACACCATATTCTTGCTCATAAGAACCTTCTTTCCAAGGGATGTTGTCGTCTGTCATATGGTTTAGCATGTCTGGATGCAATACTGGACATTGGAATGTTAGTGTTATGTATAACCATCCTCAAAGCACATCTGTACAGAGTTTGGAAATGAAAGAAATACATTCTGACATGCAACAGAATAAGCAACTGGATAAGTTTTCTGGAAGGTCCATGAAAGGTTTCTGGAAGGTCCCATGGTTTCATGCAGATTCTTTCAAATGTTTCCTCCTGATGGTTTTTAATGATATGGGGCCTGTATCTTTGATTCTCTTTTCAGATTGGTACTGATATGGTCTCAGCTGCTGCTTGAGGCAGCAGATAGATCTGTAGGTCTTTGCTCTCTGTAGGGCAAAGCTGCAGCTTTGCTTTCCATTTCTGTTGAATCAAACACTTTAAGGAGCCTGTGATTCAGAGAAAGATTGCACAATTGAAAGAGAGCTATAGTGTAGGCTAGCTTATTAATATTTTAATTTTTTTTAAATTGCTTTGTTTTTTCTTTTTCCAACGCAGTTTTCAGTCATGTGCCTGATGTGTGCCCTGATGCTGCACCTTGTGAGCTGATAACTCCCCCTGCAGCAGCTCCCCTCCCACACACCTTTGCACTCCAGCTCCTCCACTGCTCCATCTGGCAGCGTTCCCTGCAATACAATTGATAGCTGTCTAACACAAAGGAGAAGGGAATATTACATTTTAGTGAAGGTGGGTTATTGAATGTATAATGGTGTCGTGAACTTTCAGTCTCTGATGCTGGATTTCTGTGGCATAAGGGAAAAGCAGCATAGCAACATAACTGCTGCTCCTAATTATATAGTATAAATGTCAGGCTTGTTGAAAATTCAAGGATTACACACTGCCAGAAGAAACTCTCTCTTCTGTAGACTGAAGGTTTTTGGCAACAGGGTCTGAAAGAAGAAGCTCTAACTGTCTGTGATCTCATCAGCCTATTTCTCAAACAGCAGGGAGATGGACAGAAAAAGGCATTTATAAAATGTCTCTGCCAAGGGACGAGATAATTTCATGCTTTCAGCTGTGAAAAACTTCCAAGGTACAAACTATTTCAACTGTATTCAAATTCAAATACTGAGTTTAGTAAAGTTAACAAATACTGATTGGATGTTTAAGCATTAAAAATGTTATAAAGCACATTCAAATTCACTGCTGATATAACCAAGTGACTTTTGGGTTGCAGTAATGTAAAAAAAAAGACATAAATTATTCTCTGAACATTTAGCAAATGCTTATAAATTATTGCTGAAAAGATCTAATAGGTATTATTTTTATAATTTTACTGTCATTCCTAATCAGACAATATTATACAATGCCTACAGTAAAAATCTATCCAAGGATCTTAATAGACACAAACTAGTGTGTTAGAAAGGAAATAGTCTCACCTTTATTGCACAACAAGGAATTGAAAGTGATGTTTATGCCAGTTATTTGGTAAGTGTTCAGCAAAGCTGATCACCTCTTAAGTGAGGTCTTGGAGAACTTCAGAACTGTTTCTTGTGGAAGAAATATTAAGTGAAAAGACAGGTAAGAGTTTGTGTTGATCCATATTGATTCTGAACAGCTTTCAAGTTATTCGTAACCAACTTAGTAATTTCTAAAGTGACTGTTTTATAGTGACAAATTGTATGGATGCATTAGGAAACTTTTGGTTTTTTTGCTTAATAAGACTTCTGCTCAAAGTATTATAAGATGTTTTAACAGGCTATTTCATGCAGCTATACATAAAAAATATTACCTACAAAAACATTTTACAGAAAAACACCCAGAATTTTAGGGGACTTAAATTATATTTTTCTTTATTTATAAATGGTTAAGGAAATTCCTACAGGACCTTTTTATTTATTGCCTAATATAGCTTGATTTAAAACCAGCAAAGCCTATAAGTCAAATTTATGATTTGACCAAGTGGCAGAGAACACACATATGATGTATTTAGAATTGGCAAAGGCTCATCTTGATGAAGAGTGCTGTAAATTACTTTTGATAAAAAAACTCAGCAGAGGAAGTGAAAAATCATTACTACCAGAACAAGAACAATAAAACATTAATGGTCTGTGTAAAGATTGATGGGTAGTTGAGAAGTTGATTTGTAAAAGTCACTGGTACCACGGGGCATGAGTTTATTAAGAGTATGAAAGAGGCAGAGTAAAAAATGAGCTCACACTTTAATCAACAGAAATGGAAAATAAACAGTTCAATATTTGTAGGCTTTTTGAATGGAGGGCAATTGCCTATGTGAAAAAATCCTAAGAATTTGACCACTTGAAAATTAACACCCCCAGCACTGATTTGTCTGAGGGGCTGAAGACACTTAATAATGGGTGGATATTTTTTATAATTTAATTATATATCTGCTGGATTTGACTGGGATAGAGTTAATTTTCTTCCCAGAGGCCAGCATGGAGCTGTGTTTTGGGTTTGTGCCGAAGACAGTGTTGGTACCACAGGGATGTTTTCATTACTCACAGAGCCAAGGCTTTTCTGCTGCTCACCCCAGCAGTGAGGGGGCTGGACAGGCACAGGAGCTGGGAGAGGACACAGCCAGGACAGGTGACCCCAGCTGACCCAAGGGATATTCCATGCCATGAGACACCATGCTCAGCACATGAAGCTGGGGACAGAAGAAGGATGGGGGGATGTTTAGAGTGGTGGCATTTTGTCACTGGATGTGATGGAGCCCAGCTTTCCTGGGGATGGCTGAACACCTGCCTGCCCAGGGGAAGTGCTGAATTAATTTATTCCTCATTTTGCTTTGTTTCCACATGGGGCTTTTTCTTTACCTGTTAAACTGTCTTTATCTCCTTTACCTATTCAATTGTTTTTATTTCAACCTGTAATTTTCCCACTTTTCCAATTCTCTTCCCCATTCCACCAGGAGGAAGTGAGTAAGCAGCTGAGTGGTGCTTAATTGCTGGCTGGGGGTAACCATGACAATAAGGAAATGGATGGAAAATCTGTCCATTTTCTTGCAACCCTTCTTTTCCTATATAATTTGTCATTTTCATATACTTATGTGTATTATGTGTAATACCTTACAGGAATAAATAAACCATCAGCTCCAGAGTGGGATGAACTATGACTCATGCAAAGATAGAGAGGAAAATTAGGGCCCAAAATGTGGAAGTTGTTGGTTGCTATGGTCATGCCTTCACATCTATTTCTACACAGGTACCCTATAAATTGTGCCACCTCCCTGAGGCTTCTGACCACTCCTGTGTGACACAAACTGGTAATAGCTTTACCTGCTCAAGAAAGATGTAAAAGCCCAGCAATTCCAGTGAAAACAATTGGCTAGAAGTTAGCGATCAGTTGACCAGACCTTCATGGTCTCAGAAACAGCCGTCATATGGTTGACACTAATTGTATTTGACATCCAAGCTGGAAATTCAGAGTAGAAAGCCCAAGGATCTCAGAGGCATAAAATATCTTCTATTTTGAGAGATGAGTCACACAGATAAGAAAGTACAGAGATGCTGGCGACTACATGTATTTCTGTGTACTCTTTCCAGTGTTGATCTAGCATAGGAAACTTTCTGGATAAAAGTTCATGTACAAAATTATACCCTTGGAAGCTGCCAAACTGACAGCCTTCATACCACTGGCAGAGGTATGAAGAATAAGAAATATGCATTTCTTATTCTATCTAGCCAGTATGCCTATATTTAACTGTTCTAAAAGCACTGAAATACAGTGCAAGGAAGATATTTTATCCTCTTGCTCATTTACGGTTTACTGCAAGATGCTGAGCTTTTCTTGGAGCTGAAGGGAGTCTTTAACTCCCACTAATTTTGCTCAAAATTTGGTGTAAATAGTTCACAAGAATGCCTGCCATTCTGTGGAGACAAACTGACTCCTTCATTTCTCCTGAAATTTTGTGAAATAATTCAGGATTATAAAATAACTTGATGTATCTATCAAGCAGAAGCTTCCAAGTATCCAATTGTTTATTTTACTTCCCTCACAGTAAGCTTATTCCGTGCTGCCTTTTTGTTTGTGAGACTGCATTTCATCAAGAAGTAGGGCTAAATCTAAGAAAGACTTTCAGTGCCTGGTGGGGAAAAAATAAATTGCTTAGCCTTGGAAAAACATCAAATTCAGAAGCCAGTTCCCTCTTTGGCCTAAGAACAAGAAGAAATTATCGCTCTTTTCGAAGAACTCATGACAAGGCTGTCTCTGCCTGTCATATATGTGATAATTATATATGACTAATTCAGCTCAAACGTCAATATAATTTACAGCTCTTATTAATGGGGGGGGTTATGTGTTTATATTGAGGGGTGTTCATTATTGTAATTTATCTCCCAAAGATCTTTATATTCAGCATACAAGAAGCTATTACAGATTATGGATTGCAGGCTTCTCTTTCTAAAAAGCTAAGTATTTGAAAATTGTAAGGGTATGGTAAATGTTTGTCATGTTTAAAAGATAGTAAACCAAATAAAATGAGACTTGGGGGAAACAGATACAGTGTTTTCCTAGATTAGGAGTGTGCTCATGGACTCTAAATAGTAGAAATATAAGAAACAAATTAGTGGTGTTAGCCCTCTAGAAAATAACTTTCTCTGTGTGCTGTAAATGAGCTATATTTTGGTATAGCCGTGAAAACAACAACCACATGAGTATAAAGTTTCCAAACCCTTTAATCAGTAGGGAAAATGTAGAAGAAGTTAATCTGGGTCAATACAGCACTCTTGTGTAGTAAAAATGTGAATTAACAACTCTGGTTTTTGCTTATGACAGTAGTTTTAAGATAGAGACAGCTGGAGTGCTGTTGTAAACATGATTATCTGAGGATCCGGGGGAGACAAAGTTTTTTTGGAAGGTGCTCTTGGACCTCTCTTCTTGGACCTGTATATCAGATGGACAGGTAACAAAAATGCACGAGGGCCCAGACTGTTTTGATTATACACTGGTACCTTGCCAGATTAAGTAAAATAATGTGAATCGTATATGGGATTAATAATTTCTTCTTCACAGCCCTGCTCACCAGACTTCCAGTTGCAACATAATAGGGGACTCAAGGAACTTGCTTGATGGTTCCTCATTCTTCAGCTGCCACCACTTTTGGGTTCAGTCACAATTTTTACTGGGTATTTTGCTTCCAATTTACAAAATCAGTCAACAGAAGAGTTTAAACATTCTTCTCATGGATGGAGCTAAGTAAAACTGTGTTTTTCCTACTTGTAACATTTTTTTTCTAGGAAATCTCACATCTTTAATGATTTGCTTGTCCTTCACTGCTTATCACTTAGAATGATAAAATAATTTAGGTTTGAAAAGACTGAGTTAAACAATTAACCCAACATTGCCAAGTTCATCTCTAAAGGATGTCTTTAAGTGTCACATCTACCTAGTTTTAAACACCCCCAGAGATGCTGACTCAACCACTTCCCTGTTCTAGTGCCTGTCAACCCTTATAGTGAAGAGATTTCTCATAATATCCAACCTAAACCTTCCCTGGCACAACTTGGTCATATCCCCATGTCCCGTTGCTTGTTACTTGAGCCTTTGTATCCCACTCAGAGCAATCACAGATCTGACTAAATTTTTTTCTCTCTTTTGTTGACAGAAGGAGTAGGTAAGAAAGAAAAAGGGAATTTGGCATAGTGTCTGCTCCTTTAAGGAAATGGGGTTACTTTGGTGCTACTAACAGCTGTAAGCTGCTGTTTCCTTTCGGGACTGGAGGATATCACTGCAAAAAGAGACGATGAAGGGTCTGTCTCTGCTGTCATATAACACAGCTTCCAGATCTGGTTGCTGGTTCTCTGATTGTACACGCTTGTGGGTATGTTAATTCACTCCCCAGCTCTCTTCTGGAGGGAAATAATTAGTTCCCTTGGGCTCTGTCTGTGTTTGTAATTCAGTGCACAAGAGTGGAACAGTCGGTCAAAACAGATGTCGCTGAGGATCCTCATCTCTCTGTCATTAGTGTGACATCAGTGCTGTGAAGGATGTCACGGGCTGCTGCCCTCCTGTGATCAGCTAGCTGGGATTTCCTCTGACAGCAAAGTTCGCTGCTCTCTCCTCCTGCACGGGATTCTGTAGGGGTGTGCTCTGCTGTGATATGCCATTAGGAGCAATCCATGCCACCACAGCCTCCTCTGTGGCTCCCAATGAAATCATTCTGGGTCACAGACTCATGGCATGGAGAACAGGTAGGAGCTGTGCCTGGCACACCTGGTAGTTTGTGCATGTGACTAATCAGCTAGAATGGGGACAGAGGGAACTGAGAGCAGGACCCTATATATTTAGTCTGAGGACATGAAATCACTACCTTGAATGTGGGACTTTGAAGAGTACGCAGAGTTTGTCTGTTGCTCTAAAAAAGATATGCTCTCTTCCTATAAACTTCTCATTGGAAGGAAGAACATCTTTTACGGGACACTGTAAAAGTCATGCACAGTAGGTAAGTCTGAAGGCTGATTTTTAAAATCCTGTTCTCAAGGTCCCTGGGTTTTTCTGATACCTCTGTCTTTTAGCCGCCAGGCTTTTGCAAGTTTGGCAATCTTATCTGTGGAGTAATCTTATCTCCTCTCAGCTGTCATTGCTCACTTAGGAGGGAAATTTTTGCCCATTCAGGAAGGACAGTGTGTCTTCTAAAGTGTAGTGTAGGAAATCCCTGCAGCATGTTTTATGGCAAGATAAAGCCCCTTGGTAGTATTTCTTGCCGAAGGAACAGCTACTGAGTGCTTGGAATCCAGAACAGTAACTTCCAAAACCTACAAAATATGCCCCCCAAGCTGAGACAATTTGTAGTCTGTGATTCTGGGACTCGAAGGAGTGTGGGGGTAAAAGTTTTAATGTTTAAGATTGAGAGGGCTGGCTAAGAAGCAAATTTGACTTTAAAAGCTAGCAGTCTCTGATTGTTTGCAAATTTGACTTTAAAAGCTAGCAGTCTGTGATTGTTTGCAGCTCCTCACTTCTGGGCTAAGCTAATACTGGGTGTGCCACTCCTATAGGCTGCACCAAGGGACATCTCTCCATTTGGTCATGTTATTTACTGTTTGAGTCCTCAGAAACATGGCAATTAGCAAACAACTCACAGAGTTCATCCCTGTCAGGGATGGATACCAGGCTCTGCTAACTCTGAGAACTGGGAGCAGAGAAATATGCTGTCCTAGTGTTCACAGATAATCAAGCTTCTGTCTGACCTGTCCAAAATTGTCCCTGCCTATCACAGCTTTGAAGTCCCCAGATTGTCCAGTGGAAGTTAAATGTCACCTTCTGAGACAGCAAAACTTGAGTCAGGTGGGTTGACTGAGACACGCAGTCCAGGCTATACACACACATTTATGCAGCACATGCTAATAGGTACTGCAAATGTACAGTGCTTTCGGGCAGCGTTTTCAGAAATTATGTGGCCAGATACCCACAACCTTAATTTCATTTTTTTCCAGACATAAGCAGGAAGAAAAAGGCTGGAAGGATCTCAGGGAAGGCACTTGTAGAGCAGACAGAGATCCTTTCAGGACTGTGCTATTTTTCAAGGAGACACTTGGATGCTACACAAGTCCAGCATACCTGCTATGCCCTGAGCATTAGCAATAATGAATGTCTTGCTATGAAAGCCAAAGAAAGCAGTGTCATGTTGGATAATAGTACAAAATGTGAGCCCATCTGTCTGTGTGATTAATGGAATGAGCCCCTTCCACAAAACGAATGGAGGCAAGGACACCTTTTCAGAGTTTGTGTTCAGTTCAGAATTACACAGAAGTACAGAAAGACTAAGAATTCATGTAGCTGTTGATGTTACCTGGGAAATATCAATAGAAAGTGCGGGGTGATTGAACAGGAGATCTGATCCATATGCCTTTTTCTAATAGATGATCTAAAAGGCAAAGGATCTACCAAATCCAGCCATATCAAAAATATTAAATACAAACAATATGATAAAATTTTCTGTAGAAAGCATGAGTCACTCAGTTTCCAGTTAACCAATTTAATTACAGAGAGTAAAATAAAACCATAATTTGCCTGGTCATCCATGAGGAGGCAGATGAGTAATTTTGCAACTGGCCTGTGTCTCAAATTATATTTATAAATAAATTGTACTCTGAAGCCAGAAGACCCAGACCCACAAAACTGCCATGACTGTTCAATAATAGCTTACCCTAAAAACTGTTCCCACTTACAAATACAGGAAAATCCTTCATCATTTTAATCTGATATTTTTTCAATGATACTGAGATACTTTTCCCCAAAGACCTCAATGGGAATGAAATACCTTGCTTTTTCTGGCCCTTTGCAAAAACTGTTTTATTTTGTTTATTGTGATAGAGACCACCAGCAAGATGAAATCAGTGAGTTGCGTCCAATGACAATATTGATAGACCTTGGATCTGAAGCTCTATTTCAGCAGGTGGCACACACACTCTGGGGACAAAACACATCCCAGTGTCCTCAAGGCTGAATCACAAGCTATCTTTCTTGACCATTCCTTGCTGAACACAAAACACATTATAAAAACGAAAGTTCTTCATCAACCAAATCTGTGATCCTGAGTCACAGGTGAAATTCTGAATTCATTCGCATGTTTCGCTGGCACATGGTGTTGAACAACTACTTCTCTGGCTTTAAGGAGACTCTTTAGTCTTAGACTATTTTAAACCAGTCTATCTTATTTAAAATAAGATATATTTGGCTTCATTTTGGTACCATGTTGTCATCTGTCTCTGAAACTTCCCTGGAAGCCTGTAGGGGAAATGTGTTCCCTATGGTGTTGTTAATTTGGGTTCGTGCTGAACATGGTTTTCCAGAATAGCACTGTCACTTACCTGCTGGGTTGGCAGTGGGGCCTCCCACACTCCTGGCTGGGGTTTGGAAACTTCCATCCTCTCAAACATCTAGCTGCACTTTTCCAGTTCCTGGAGAGGGAACATCTATTCATAGTTATGGCAGGGTGACATTCTTCCATGTTTACTAGCAAAAATGGCTCTCCTCAATGTTGTGCCTTTTGGCCCTGGAGGAGCCAACAGAAAAGCCTCTGTTATGTAGATGAAATTATTTGCAGTGCATTTTTTTTTGTCCCTCTTTCTTCATCACTTTTACCTTTTTTAGTTCTCTCCTTCACACATTATCTTCAGGCTGTGTTTCTTGTTTTCCTTCTGTCCAAATTTGAATATCATGATCTATTTGCACTCAGTATGTTTCTGGTCTCCTCTGACAAACAAGCAACAAGCATGAAGACAGGACTGTTGGGTGAAATTCACTGCCTTCAGCAGTGCCCTGAAAGGTAACACAATGACCTCAGTGATCTCTTCTGCCTGAGACCAAAGAGCTTGTGTGTGTCCTGAAGAAGCAGGTCTTGTCAAGGGAAGGCAGAATTATTGTATTTAACGGGAGGAGGCAGGATGGGAATGGCAGAAATGGGAGATTTTTACCTTTAACCCAAATTTAGAGGTGTTTTCAATTTCTTTCCTCATTGTGAATTTCTTTTTTTCTTCCTTTCAGAGACTGCTGCCTTTTCCTGACTGAAGACAAAAGCTAATTTGTGAAAGACAGGAGTAAAGTTGGCTTGGAAAGCCTAACTCATCAATGGCAGAAAAATTGCTTTAAGATCTGGACAGCAGTGCTGGATATCTGTTGTTTCTCTGATAGTTCATCATGACAGTACAGGAAAATTTTGATCCAGCCTTGAAGGATGCCTAGTCACTATTATGCTGTCTTTTATCTCTGTGGTAAAAAAAAAATGGTTACTTTTTTTTTTTTTTTTTGGAAGGAGAGAGGAAAAAGATGTCCCTATAGAAATCCTGCAGAAGGTGTATGTCATTTTGATGTCTTTTAAGCTTTGGTTTGAAAACTTCTGGAGCTCTACACAGTAATTACTTCCATTGAGGAAGTGCACACATTCTGCTACTCATGCTAATTACTGATAAGGAAAAGGCAGGAGGGCTCAACGATGAAATGTTTCAGGCACTTGTCTTTCTTTTACTAAGCCAATTCCTGCAAAGCTGGCAGCAGTTAGAAAGAGTACCTTCTGTAATCATCCCTCCTCAGTGCAATTTTAAAATTTCTTCTTTCCATCAAAAAGCCAAGGTAGCAGCTCATGTCTTGTCAAAATGAGCTTCACATGCTTCCTGTGCTGAGCAGCAGGCAGGCAGTTCAGCAAGAGGCCACGCAGATGAGTGGAAAAAGGGAAAATTGCCTCATTTCTTCACCTTTGCCACTCATTAGGAAGACTGAGAGAATAAATGCTGTTACAAACATAGCGAAAGGGAAGGAGCAACAGCTTAGCTAGATCATAGCCTTGAACCTTCGAATTCAGTTTATCATTTTAATTCTGGTAGCTAGGAGTGCCAGCTCCTCTTCAGTCATGTAATACATGGCAGTGAGACAGGGAGGAAGGGAGGAAGAAATTCCAGCCTATTTCCTGCTTCCTAGATGCCTCTAGTTCTTGTGATAACTCTGTAAATTTTGTAAATGGGATGGGTTAAACCTTAAAATAGATGAGTAAAAATGGAACTCAATTTTAGTTTTTCAAAATAGGATTTTTAGATCAGTTTTGTCTTAGGATTTTTAGTATCTGTAAGTGGAAATATTTTCTGTCAAGGGGCAAACTCCTGAATTTTTGCTGAAGGCAACTGGTTCCCTCTGAAATTATAGGCATTGCATCAGATACAACAAAACCTTGTAAATGTGTCCTTTGTTTAGGAAATGTATTCTGATACAACTTCCCGCTATTGAAATTAGTCCAATTTCCCTAACTTTACCTGGCATCACTTCAGATTTAATTAACAAAAAGCTGGGCCAAATAGGCTGAAATTAGATAATTTATATCTTGCTGTGTGTTAAATTGCGTTGCTTGAAAATATTTTAGAATCTAGGCACCCTTAATATTTGCAGAGCAGTGGCCAAATGTGGAGAGTCTTGTCTTGAGTTTACAAGGTTTTAGAATTAATTTAAAAAGAAGACAAAATGTCCTCCTGAAAATGAAACAGTAATTTATGTCTTCTTGAGCTGCAGTACCAGAAGTTCAAAACTTTTACAGAGATTTTACTAGAATTCAGCTTTAACAGTGGTGGTCCTTTAGATACTTTGATTTAGGTACTTTGATTACTTAGGTAATTTTAATTTATGATTCCCGATTTTTGCTCTGAAATGTTGGATAGAAACAGCTCTCTTCTTGTCCATTTTGACTTCCTTGGAAACTATGCAAAGGGATGAGTGGGTCAAGCCTTTCTAATTTGAAGTCTTACTTGAAAAATGACAAAAAAAAAGCACCTGATACAGAGAGACTACTTTATTTATCACAGCCTTTTAGATTTTGACAGCTGTATTAAGATCAACACTCATGGGGATACTTAGCCTGTGTTCAATTAATTTTTTTCACCCAAAACTGGTATCGGCGAGTTTTTAAAATCTAAAAATAAAAGTTTAAGTTCGAAAAAAGAGGCCTAGGATATACTGGGGATCTTTGGGAGGTGCTTTCCTTATATGAAGACTCATGAACTGGAATCTCTTCCATCTTTGTGGAAAAAGGATTCAGATGTTGCATATTAATAAAAAAACATAGACTGACGGGTGGTTGTGTGGCAGAGATGGGGAGGAGGAACTGTGTGTCCAGTTGTCCTCGCTGAATTTGACTCTACTGTTTTTAGAGCTTTCTATAAATGTATTAAGAAAGTATAAAATTCTAAGCCTCACCCCTAGGATACTGGAATTCTACCTGGTTTGGGATTGTGTGTGTTTAGTTTTCCTTAAAGGAGGGAGGCGAGGGGAGAGAAGTATTCTAGCCTTTGTCATTCTTGGGAAAAATGAAATGTAATCCAACTTCAAAGTAAGGTCTGAGAACTCAGGATAATAAAACAAAACTAAGGAAATGGCATAAACCCCAAGATGGTGCTTGACCTGCTAATCTCTGAGTGTATAAGGAGTTATAACACTGAAATGTACTGTGAAACCTAACCATATCAGGTTAGCAGTGCAAAGAAAGGCCAGACCATGGAGAGCCAGACAGCAAACAGATGAGATGTATGGAATGATTAAAGAGAAGCTAATGTGGTATTGATCACTAAAAGCATTGTCCAATAAATCTAACATGATCTCTCCTAAAGTAAAGGAATAAATATTAAGGAGAATAAAAATCTAGTGTATAATGGTAACAGACCAAGAAGCAATAAGCATCATGAGCTGATGATGGAGGAAAAATCATGTCAGATAAACTTGATTAATATTTTGTAGATTGAATTACAGATGGTTGCAGTGGAACAGATGTAATTTGTATGGCTGTCAGATCCTGCTCCTATTTTTACAGATGAAAATTGTGACTGACTGTTGACATCCATCGAGGAGATTTTGCTGACTGAATTCAGTGAACAGGGAATAACACATCCCTAGTGCTCCCCAAAGCAATATTTTCTTTGTAAATATGCATTCCAACATTGCTGTGCACATTTGCACAGTGAGGTAAATTTATACATCTCAGAAATTGGATAAATGTATAGATCTGTGGTTCTGGAGGAAGTAGGAAATGAGCTGTGGATAGTATTGCAAGCTTGTTTTGAATTGAAACACAAGTTGATCTAAATGCGACCAATTCAGTTGGTCTAAATGTGAAGTTCAAAAAGACAGTAATTTTCCTGAGAGAGAGAGAGCACAGTGCACTTGAGGAGCTTTTACCACATGTTTTATGGCCTGGGATGTGGTGTGAGGGTAGGAGTGAGACCAGGAGTGATGCAGAATGTAAACCATGGTGGGGTAATGCCGGAGGATTGCAAAGGCTGGAGGGACACAAGCCTGTAACCTCATTCATCCTGCAGGACGTGGTCCTGAGGAGTGCTCTTCCCTCAAAGTACTCCCTCATTTTGAAGTGCAATAGCTGGAACACCTCAGGACAGAGATATGGGATGAGACTGGGTGCTGCTCTCAGTCTCACTTCAAGCACCTGCCTGTTCAGCAGCAGAGGTGCATCCTGAATCATGGAGTGATCCAAGAGAATTTACTGAATCAGCATGTGCCATGCTCACAGTTCTGAAGCGAGTCGTTTCCTCTTTGCAGTGGGAATAAGATCCCCAGACAATGTCTAAACTGCTGATAAAGTATGTACTTAGATGAAGAATATTAATGTGCCAGGTAGCGACAGGACAGTAATATTGCAGGAACTAATCTGATTCAAGTAGAAATATGGGTATAAAAAGAAAATTGCTTTTTCTCAAAGTACTTTTTTTTTTTAATGCTAAGGAATACTAGGATTATTTTGAACCCAGTTTGGGTAACACTGGAATTCAATTGCAGATTCCAGTGGAATGTTGGGAGAGCCATTAGTGTGCAAACACAGGTCCTGAGGTATCATTTTGGGTCACTGACTTTCTACGTTCCTGCCACCAGCCCTGGCAGAAAATTCTCGCTACAAAATGAATACACAAGTGCTGATAAGCTTCAAAGTTATGAAGTTAGTACAAAGGGATAGAATAATTGGAATTTATTAGAGTCTACAGCATAGGGGTATTTTTAAGCATATTCAGTGTGCAGGGGGACAAATGTTGATGGAAATGAAGTAGGACAGGAAAGCACACAGTTGTTTCCATATAGCTGGAAGGAGTTCCTTGATTGCTATATTACTGCTTGCCCTGAGAATATTGCTAATTTGATGTTTACACATCAAGAGGTAATATTTTGGTACAAAAGCAATTAAATGGCAGGAATGTTTCTCTTAGTCATCTCCGTTCTACTCTAGATGTCTTTTTCTCAGTCAGGCACCTGAATTTTCACATCACAGTGATTAGAAAGCCCAAGTTTTAACACAGTAACTCTAACTGAGGACTGTGCAGCCTTTGTTTCTCACTGCTGGATACTTAGGATAAGTACTGAGCTTACAGACCTGCGGAAATGCTGCTAGGAGAAGAAACAAACATATGTTGTGGGTGAAGGAAATGCAGGGCTAATGAGCCTTTTGTCAGATGCCTTTCCCTGCTTGTTGTGCAGCTCCCCTTCTCTAGCTTGTTGTTTAGCCTACAAGCCTCAGGGAAACAGATTGTCACAATCTAAGTTTTAGCAGTGCCTTGCTGATCATGGGAGCCTTACATTACAGAGCACTTGCTTTACTGATGACTCAAATATAGTGGGATTTGCCTTCTGTGCATCTTCTCCCTCCCAGTCTCCAGCAACAGCATAAGCCTAGGAAGAGAGTGGGTTAGCTTTTTCCCAGAGAACAGGGAATCCTAAAGAAAAACTCCTCTGAGCATGCAGCAGTAGCACTGTCTGTCCAAGCCAGAAGGGACCACACTCTGTCTTATCCACATGTTCGTGGTAGTGAACACAGTAAAAGCCCCTAAACATTGCATGTCCAGGAATTCAATATTTTCACCCCTGCTCAGGAGAAGGACTCCATTGAATTCAGGTAGGACAAAGAAGAGGAGAATTTACCATTCTCCCCTGCCCAGGTTGAGAGGCAGTGGGAGATGTAGGGGATGGTGAGAATAAATAACCCTCCCCACCCAGATCTGGCAGTGGAGCTGTTTTCATGGTCAGTACCTGCTTGCAGGACATAGGACTAGTATAGGAAGTATAGGAATTTGTGCATTAACTCTACTTTTCTTCTTCAGCTCAGCGCATCTTTTTCTTTCTCCCATTTGAAATGCACCTGCAGCAAAGGTTTTGCTGCCTATTGCTGTAATACCAAGACAGTTTAGTTTAAGATTTTGAGTCCCCTAAATCTTGCCATCTGCCTTTTTCCCAAGAGAGTAAGAGTTAAAGTGTTTTTCGGTGCTAAAAATAGGCAGAGTGGAATTGTACAGGGAGTTCATGTGGAGCCTGGTTCTGAGTGGCTTCTCCCAGCTGATGTAGATGCTGAGAGTCTGACTTGCTGCTCTTCCTTGACATGTTTCTCCATGTCTTTCATGAATGAGTTCTTAAATGTCCTTTAAAATGAACAATACAGTCTTGTCATTGTTTGGCCAATCAGAAGATAAGATGAGATGTTGTATCACAGGGAACATTTATTTCCAGGCATTTTTATTGTAAGAAGCTGCCTGTGTGAGCACAGCTTCGAATAATAGCCCTTATAAGAAAAAAGGGACATCTGTTCAGGCCTTGCACAAAGTGACAGTAATATCAACTTAATGGACAAAACTTCTAACAGGAGACTATTAAGCTTTCCTGAATAAATTAATGTTATGCAGTTTAATGGAGATCTGAAATAGATGAGAATTAAGGAGAATATAAAAACTAGGTGTTCTGTGGAGTTTTACTTGAGTTGATATAAAATCTTTCCTTTCAGATGATCACATAAAGCAAAGTGTAGTTTTCAAGCTGTCTTTAATGCTCTAGGTCAACCTCACTGTATTGCAGAAAACTTTTAAATTATTTAATTTAAAAAATTTTAAATTGGGACCTTAAAGGCTGAGTAAAAGTATCTACCATGGTCTCTGTGAGATGTATACCTCCAGCTGGATCAAGCAATAATTATAAAGACAATGGCTGAGAAGACCTAGTTGGGGCCAAGTGGTCTAGGGCTTGTTCCTCATTAGCCCCATCCCATTATAAATTAGCCTTGGATTGCATCTGTGCTTTCTGGTTGTGATCTCTAATGGGTCTGCAGGTTGGGATTGGGTGCAGGTGCTTAATTTCTGTCCCTGACTTGTGCCTGGTAAAATCAAGACTGCACCTGGAGGAAAAGGAAACAGGTATCCAGGATTGGCTGCTCCAGTTCTCTGTTTGCTGAGGCAGGTGTCAGCTTGGTTTTTCCTTCTTCTTCACTCTGGAGCAATGCTTATCAATTTAGGTTCTCCTTTTTACTGCTATATCACACCAAAACTTCAATTTGTTGTTGCAGCTTTGATATGCTGGTGAGTACTTACTTTTAAATCTTTTAATGACCGTTGAGTGCTTGCAATCTCTTTGGAATTTCTTTGCAAATGAATCTAAATAGATTTGCAAAAGTTCCACAAAATCTGGTTTTGTACCTCTTTGGGTTGACCCTGCATAATCTTCATGTACACTTTTTATGGACTATGTGATGTATTGCACACCAGGGAATTTAAGGAAGTGATTATTTCAGCTATGTGTACATATGTAAATGCATTACTGTTTCTTGCAAAAAAAGTTTTAGAAAACATAAGTATTTTGTTTTGAGGGATTTTTTGGTTTGCTTATTTGTTTGTTTTAATTTAGGAGGGCTGGTTCTCATACAGGAAAAGAGAAGTTACTTTACTTGGCCCTGAAAAAAAGATCTCTGTTTAGGTGGTTTATGTGGTATTATTACCGTAGCTAATCACGTCCCTGGGCTTTCAATTTCAAAAATGAACACTTATGTCTCTTTAAGTAGTTGCCATGGAAATCCTCACAGCATGAATCTCTTCAGTGAACACCTTATGGCAGATAAATTATGTCTTTTGTTTCCGTAAACACATCAGACACTAGACTGAAAGGGGCTTTGTGTGTCTTCAAAGCACAGGCACAAGAACTGATACTTGTTTGTTCTAGCATATGTTTCCTAACCTCCCTTCAAATCAGATAAATCAATGTCAGACTCTAATAGTGTTATTGTGTTATTTGAGAAAGCAATACAGCGAAGCGAAGAAATCTCTTTTCAGCTCCTCGTTCCCCAAAAGATTTTCAGATGCCTTTTTTATTTTTTTAAATACAAAGACTTTTGTATATAAGGTTTTTAGAAATACCAATATGGAAGATATTGCTGGCATTCAAATTCTTTCCATGGCTCTGCTGTAGAGTCTGCTTTGAGCATTTGTAATCATTGCGAGAGCAGGGTCAAATGACACAAAATATGAATTAATAACTCTTGTGCTTTTTTTTTTGTTTGTTTTTTGATTATTAACAAGCTAGTTTTTAGCTGTATTTAAAAATAATGGAATGAAAAAGAAGTTAGTTAACAGACTTTTTTTTGAGATATTCTCATTGTTTTCCACTGCTGTCTTCTCCTTGTATCTAGATGTTAACATGAGCATCAGAAAGTTGTTCCTTTATATTAGAATGCAGCTAATAATTTTTTGGGTTTTAGCATTTCTGTAAAGACTAACTCAGCTGTAATAAGGACTTAAAGCCCCCCAAATTTTGCTCTATTATCTTGAATAAGGCACCTTATCAGAGTAAAGTTATAACCTGTGAATTAGAAGTGTCATATTGTGTACTGTGTGTTAACCAACCTTCATGGGCTGATGCAGTCCCACCATCGTGTCACACTTTAGCCATAATGCTTCTGTACACAGAGAACCAACTTGTCCTCTGTTGTTGTGCTGTGAGATCAGGGTAATTCCATTAGCCACATATTTACACAAGTACTGCTGAGAATAGGATTTGTCCCAGTATAGACATATAAGGAAATTAATAAAATAGGTTCACCACAAAATGTTGAGAAATAAAAATGGAAAATAGCATTTTAATGACAAAGCACAGAGGCTGTATAAAATTATTAGCAATACAGATTTCAAAAAATGTTTTCTATTGTTTCTACTGCTTTTTTGCCTTGTCTTTAAGAAAGATGAATATTAATACCTCTCACAAAGAGTATTTTTATTAGTCCTGAAGGACAAGGAACTTGTAGATAACTGTTCATGTGTTCATACAAACTGTATTTATCTCTGTCATCACGCTGATGTTGATGTCCTGGAAGTAGCACCTGTGGCTAGTTTGGTGCCAGCTACAGTAAAAGCCCATCTCAAATATGGGTGGAGATGGCACTTGTGGTGGCTAAAGCACACAGATGAGCAAGAACAGAAAAGAAGTCAGCTTTGCCACTTAACAGCTCCCCCCATAGCAGATAAAAGGAGTACTTCATTCTCCTGAGCTTTCAGTCTGTCTCTCCATTCACTGTGTTCCCTTTTAAAATTGAGTCTGTTTAGCTTCCCCTGCCAGACACTCTGGCACAGTTCCTCAGGCACTTAAATATCATTGCGGATTTGGGCTTCTGAGCCTACATCTTATTTCCCTCTGAGGGGGAGGAAGCTTTGCAAGTAGAGTTAATTTTGCTATAGAGGAAATAAATGCCATGAAACCTTTCTATTAGATTAAAACTGATAATAAAGAACAGCCTTTGTCCCTCCATGAAGAACGTCTGTGAGCTGCACTGCCTGGGATGCTGTGAAAAGCCTGGGTTATGGGAAGCATTTATTGAGGTTGGCTTCCAAGGAAGCCCAGGATAGCTCTTCCCTCTTGTATGATCTGCTTTTTCTGTCCTCCAGCAGTATGTATGGAGTGGATCCAACCCACAGAGAGCACAGATGTAGCTGCTCCATAAAAGCTTCTGAAACATCGTGTGGCTGACATAAACAAAACTGACCTTTTGTATCTCTCTCTCTGACTGCCAGTAATGGGCTAGTCATGTAACAAACCTCCGAGCACACCCGGTATGCTTGGCACACACTTCACCAGCATGGGCAAGATAGAACTAATTAGGGCATAAAAATACTCAAAAGACAGTTATATATATATATGTGTGTGTGTGTGTATGTGTTTGTGTATAATGTGTGTGTATATATGCAATATATAAATTAAGCAACTATGCAATGGCATTTGGGACAATGCAGTACAAAGCAAGGCAACATTTGCATTATTGTACATTATTGTAGTGTAGCAGCCTGGTTCTGTTAACAAACTGGCATAAATCAGGGCAGCTGCATCTAAAATGGCAAAGATGCAAGTAGTGACAAATTGTTTTCAGTGAAGAATTGGGTGTAAATTGCCTCGTTTATATCCAAAAAATGGAAGAAATGGCTTTAGACAGCTGAACATTGTCATCCATATTGGAAAGAGAAGCCAGAGTTGGTTCATTCTCGTTTTAAGCTCAAATTCTGATGGCATATGGCAATCTAATTCCTGATTCCAGTGCTCAAATACATTTTTCTATCTTGGTTTAAAAGCAAGCTAAACTAGTATATTTTGGTAAATAATGAAACAAATTCTTGTCCTTTTTTTGTGAAGGTTTTACTTGGTTTCATTCAGTATTTGCTATTTTCCTCTTGGAGAGGATAACAAGCTCTTGTCTGATGAGTGAATCTGCCCATTGAATGTTGATTTGCCACTCAATAATAAAGCACACAAGGTCTAAACAATGTGGCTTGTTAGTCACCAGTATCAGGAAACAATCAGGCACTGCTAACATTTTTCTCAGGTTGTCATAAATGAAGGTGATCTATTTGAGTGTCAACAATTTGGTGATGATTTTTTTCCCTGTGCAGTGTTCACCTTCTTTTTGTAATGCATGCCAAGATGGTATAGACAGCTCAGGTCCCAAATGTGTTCAGGCAAGTAATAGCCACTGGAATTATGGCTTAGTAATGATATGTTCTTTCTGTCAGTACTCCTGTTTTATAGAGTAATATCATCTCTAACTGCATTTGGGGAGCAGGAATTAGCCTCTGGCTCACTAGCAACACTGTGGTTCTTCCTGCATGGCTCAGCTGAGCTGTATCAAGTGGGGATGGAAATGCCTCTAACAGCAGACCCTGTGACTGGGATGTTCCTGTAGGACAGCAAAGATTTGACTTCCTCCTCCTGTGCAGAGGTGGGAGCTGCTTCTGGGGCTTCTGCTGCTTGGGGAACTGTGCTTTTGGGTCAAAGGAGGTTACAGATTTCCAGCAGTGATTTGCACAAAGAGAATGAGCTTAGTTTGGCTCTTAGAAAAAGAGCCCTGTGGCTCCTCAGTGAAGGTGGCTTTTTGAGCGCCTTGGGAGCAGTGTGTGTGCCAGAGTGGTGTAGAAACAACCCTCCAGGAATTTCCTTGTGGTTCAGCTGCTTTATGTGCAGTTCTCTGCTCAGCCCAGCAGTTATTGTGGAGCCCATTTGGAGGTGCCCAAATTTCCCTTCTGCGGGGAATCCAGATGCTGCCCTAGGGTCTTCTTGGATGAAGAGACAATTAACAAAAAGCTAGGTAAGGTGCAATGACTGCATTTCAGTAGCAAACCCCTGTAGGGTTTGGGAATTGCATGCTGATGCTTTCAAGCTTCAGTTCTACACATTGGCATGTGTTTAGTTGCTTTACACAACTGAATTGTGAAATTTACTTTCAAACTATAAAGTGTACGGTTTGAACTTATGGGCAACTTATTATCATCTAGAAAAGTTTGTCTGCTCTGACAGTAAAGTACAAATGTTACAAACTCCATCATCTGTGTGCTTTGGTTTTGCTTTCTCAGCAACCTAGGTTTTTTTCCTTTCAAAAGGAAAAATATTAAAACATTTTAAAAAAATATTTTGTTTTAGTTGTACAGCACTTCAAAAGTCCTATTTTTCTCTTATATTCTTTTCATCTCATCTTACAAAGATGCACCCTAATTCCTCACTGAATCTCCAAATATGCTTCTGCTTAGTTTACTTTGTCATAGTCATGACTGGGGCTTATAAGACTGTAAAATGAAGTCATTTTATAACCCAAACAATTTTGCTTCAATTTCAGTGTAATTTATCTCCAAAACCAGGGACAGATTTTTTTATTTAGCACTGTAATGGCCATGTACATATGCCTATTTAGCAACTCTAAAAATACAAAGCAGTGTTCAAATATTTCAGTATGTGGTTCTGATGCAACTTATACTAAACTACCAGGCTGAAGATTTTGGAGACATATTTAACCTAGAGAAACAGCAACTTAGAAATAATTGTTCTATCATTTGTAGACCTCAAAAAGAGGCGATGCCTGCCGAAGGGAATTTCATGTGTGCATTGAGAATGATTTCCCTAATGATTTCACAATTTAAGGGCTTATTTTTGGAATACAAACTGTCTGACTATGTGTGTGTAAACATCACTCTAGCTGTCAAGCTTCCATCAAAATTCCAGTGACATTAAAAGGAAGAGCTTTTATTCACTTCCACAATTTTTGGACAATCACTTAAAATATTACTGACTGGATCCAGTGTAAGATCTTTCTGCACCAGAGAGTGCTAAGACCTGTACGTCAGGTAATTGCTTTGAGCTGAGGAGTGGATATTAAATTTGCCTTCTTCATTATTACTTTAAAAAGCAACAATTTTACTTTGAGTCCAATCAGGTGTTATTCTGCATCCTTTGATACTGAAGAATAGCTCTACAAGGAGTTGTGTATTGTTTCAGAAACAGACCAGGAGGTGATGACTTTCATGATTCTGAAGTGTTCATTCAGGTGCATTTGGATTATTAACTGAAAATAAACTAAAATAAACTCAAAATACAATAAATTAAAACCCTCCAAAACCTTGAAATGTCTCCATTATGAACACAAGCTTTTTGTGTAGGAATTTGTTAACTAGCTTAAGTAATTTTTCTTCCTTTACTTATACGCAATGATGGTGGGAGGGTTGCTTTCTCTGCATCTGTTCTACTAGATGTGCCTGGAAAGCTGAAATCAGTACAATTAATGTTTTCAACAACAGAATGTGAAAGCATTTGTTATCTTCATGTAGTACGATAAGATTGGTTTACAGGTGTAAGTAAATACTGTGTGGGTCTGAGGAAAAACTTTACTCCAACTCCTGACTTTACCAGTTTCCTGATCCACCCAGTCAGATTTATGCCTCTGGTAGGGTTTACTACTTCAAATAAACAAGCAAGATCTAAAAGCAGAGCAAGCAGAAAGGAAAAAGGGTTCCTCTATTGACTTTTACAAGCTGTCAGTTTATGTATTGCAAGCTCAAATGTAGTTAGCATTAGATCATTATCTTGTCTTAACTCTTCTGTAGTTTTTTTTTGTTTTTGCCTTGCTTTTTAATTGGACAATCTTATGCACTTCTGTTGATCTCTGATGTGTTCACTATATGATCTGTGTGGGTCACTCTTCTCTTGTAGTTCCCTCATAACCATACATGTTTTGCATGAACTTGCTTTAAGTAGGTCTTCTTTCAAGTTTATAGAAAGGGCTGGTGAAGACTGGAGTTTTGTTTACAGTACCAGGATTATTTAATTTTTAAGCTACTTCAAGCAACACTATTTGTTTTGAATGAGTGCTGATGTATAGTGTAACCTTGCTAATCAACTACTTTTGTTAAGTATTGAAATATGAGATCATAATAAGGAAGAATACAGTGAGACATACCAATTTATTTCCATCATTCATGTAAGTCAGCTTAGCTCAATATAAGAATGAAAGTACCCCATGAAGTGAAGCCTGCCCAGCCTAGTGGCAATAGGAAACATTAATTACATTCAACATTTTGATCTACATTGCTAGTTTACATGAAAGACTGACTGTAAGTTGCTTGCTCAATGTGAAGTACTATGCTAATGCTTACATCACTCTTTATATGACTTAAATATTGTAAATAGAAATCAAAATATATTTATTCTAAAAAGCAGTGATTTAGCTTTCTCTTTACAAAGCTTACCAGTGATCTCATTGGAATTAAACATTTTAAAGGCACCGAAAAAGCCCAGTGACTCTTGCTGCTTTAATCAACAGCTGGCAGGATTGGGCTGCATTGCCTTTTCCCATTGGAAGAGAAGGGGAAAACTCCTGCTGACTTCTAGGATAAGTGATATGCCACCTTGGAATAATACTGTGGATACTTGTAGGTGGACTCAAACTCCTTGATGTGCATTTCTTAGCTTTTAAGTCAGCTCAAACCCATGATTCTGGACAATGCTGCATGCTTAAAGGTAGTAATTTACAAAGAATGGTGCAAGTATAGTTTTGTATCTCTGTAGATTTTATTGTAATACCACTTAGAATATTTATTTGGATAGAATAATATTAGAATATTTATCATGATTTTAGATTTCACTTTGGAGTCTTGCAGAAGCATCGAGCAGCAGATGGTCTATCTATGCAGTACTGTGCTAATAAGGTTAGCACAATGCTGCCAAAAAGTACCAGGTTTCCCAATACCTGTCTGATTCAGATGGCAAATGAGTATCCATATCAGGGTGCAGGAGTAACTTGTACAGAAAGCTGTAAAGAAAAGCACTCATGTATATGTGTAAATCATGTGAAGTGTGTTGTGTATAACGCATGTGAGGAGTGGCTGGGGGTGGTTAGCCTGGAGACAAGAAGGCTTAGGGAGACTTTATTGAGCTTCACAACTGCCTGAAAGGAGGGTCAGCCTCTTCTCCCAGGCAACCAGGGACAGTATGAGAGGAAATGGCCTCAAGCTGCTCTAGGGGAGAATCAGGTTGGACATTAGGAAGAATTTCTTCACAGAAAGCCTTGTTAAGCAGTGGAATAGGCTGCCCAGCAAGGTGGGGAAGTCCCCATCCCTAGGTGTTTTGAACCTTTGTGTTCAAGAAATGACTGGAGATGGTACTCAGTGCCACGGTCTAGTTGACAAGGTGGTGTTCTATCAAAGGTTGGATTCAGTGATCTTGGAAGTCTTTGTGAACCCCAGTGACTCTGATTATAAATCCAGTTATAAATGTACAATTGTTGGGCCAGTTTAGAACAGATATAACATGGAGAAAGAGTAAAGCACCTGAAAAAGAGTCACTGACTGCCGATGAGCCCTCTGGAACTATGTGAAGAACTGGGAAAAGAGAAGTTGCAGGTTTCTGAATCACAGTGGTTACACACCGTGGAAGGAGCACATGACAAGTACTCTCTGCACTCATTTGAGCTCTGGCTACAAATAACTATTGAATTGAAGGAGAGGGGGTGGGAAGGGAAGGGAATTGGACACCAAAACAACTAAAGTAATTCTCAAAAGAGACACTAGGAAAGAAAATTCTTTTCTCTTGGTACTTGGTATTTAAGTGTTTTTATAAATCTCATTCTAGTTTGATCCTGATTCTTTGCCCATTTATGGGACTTAACACATCTTATCTAATTACAAGACAGCAGCTCCTCAATAGAAACTAATTGATGACCTGCTCAGTCCTGGTTTCTGATTGTGGGCTGTGGCAAAACTGTGGATGATGGAGTTTTGGTTTAGTGCTCCTGGTCTGGCACATAGTATGTGACTTGGATAGAATTTAGGGGTTCAAGCACAAGTTGCTCTAAAAGGATTGCATCATAAGTACAGTCTGAGTGGAGCTTTAATATTATATCACAATGAGGTATCTAATCTGAAGGTGCCTTAATTTTTATTTTGAAAATTCCACGGTGCTCAGTGCCTCTGGGTGGATGAAGAGCTGCTGATAATTTTGGATGTTGTTCTACGTGTTGTGTTTTACTCACTTATCATTCAGTGTGAAATATGGAAATATTTCTGCGATTACCCTGTAACTGCTGGACTAAAAATATAACACTTTGGTACCCTAGATCCCTCAATCATAGATGTTCACTCAAGTAGTCAATTCTAGACACATCAACACACCAGTACTAATGGCAGTCAGAACAAATGACTCCCTCGTTCAAAGGGAGTGTTACAGCTCCTTTTTGTGTGTGACAGCTCACACCTATAGCAGCCTTAAGGAATGGGTTCAGATTTTCAAATTAGGCCCCCTGTTATTAGGAGGATGTAGCAGAGTTTTGCCATGTGCTTTGCTAGAAAAGCTACTGACGTTAAATATAAGTTATAGATTAAAGCCAAGCCATCTGTGTCTTTCTCATGAGAAGAATGAACACTTGAATAAAACACATATGACATCTCAGTTTAATGAGCTTTGTAGGTGATAGATTAAACAAATATTTTTCTGAGCGTAATTAGAATTTTTTAAAAAATCAGGAAATGGTAACTTTTGCTTTCTCAAATATTTAATTGATAATAGCTGCAGGTGTCTAAGCAACCTGTTTTCTGATGTTAACAATGTGAAGGACAATCAAATAAAACCAAAACCCAAACCAAACAAAAACCCTTCTGGAGAGTTCCTGGAATAAAACCAGCAAAAGATAATTTGACATTTACTATTTCTGCGAGAAACCTCACTGTTCAAAAAGAAGCAGCAGTTAATAGAAACTGATTATAATAATTTTGTTGTTCTCTTATCCCCTAATATACCTCTTAAAGCTACTTTGATTTGAGAATTCTACTGCCAATTAAAGCTTCCCTACTGGAAGCTGGGCTGGATAACTAGTGTTGTACTAATTTATTACAAATGACAAATCTGATACAAAGAAACAAAAACTGTTACCTAAGTGATGTAACAGTATCTGTTCCACATCCTTTTCTACATCTTTGGCAAAGACTTGCATTTGAAAAGCCTCTAATTTCACCTAGAAATTAGAGTCTTTTCTATCATGTACTGTATCATGTATTCTAATAATACATTAAATTGTGTCATGTATTATTAGATAAATAATCCTGCTACTTGTTTTCATTTCTTTTCAGATAAATCCAAACAGACCACTAGATCTTAAAAAAAATACTGATTGTAAATTTTGCTAAAACTTTAACTACTTGGGGAAAAGGATTTAACTGAGCACAGCACTTGACTCCACTTAATTCAGTGTAATCATTGTGTTACAATATTCAAATTTCCAGTCATTCTGAGTAAAAGACAATTAAGATAAGTAGGTTAAAACTTGGTTATCATCAATGCCAATTGAGACAAGAGCTATGTATAAGGCTGCTTGCGTTTTGGATCCTGAGCAATGTAGAGAGCAACACATTCTTCTGCTCTTTTCCAACTGTACCTGGAAGAAGGGAAAGAGAGATGATCCAGTTTGCATGGAGGGGAAGCACACACTCAAACCAACAAATGAAACATTGATGCTACTGAAAAGGGGGGCACTTTATCAGCTTTTGCCATGCTCTGTATCTTCCTTTCCATTGTCTCTGGAAGCTACTGTCCTAGTCTTTTTCCTTATATCTATCACATGTGTCAAGGCTATGAAACAGCTGCATGCATCCTACTCCAGGAAGAGAGCTGTGTTCTGAGCCTGAACCCCAAATCTTCTTGCACTGATGTTGATTAAGCCTGGTCTGATGCTTAGAGCATCAGCTGTGAGTGCCAGTTGGTAGATTCATGCCATCCACCTTTATGCATGGTCTTTTGCATGCTGCATTTTCTTGGTAGTGCTTATATATATATATTTGCTTTGTTTTGTTTTCTCCAGTTTTCATCATAAGAGGTGAACTAGAACAAATGTCTGGCTTTTCCTCCTGAAAGCACTTTTGCCCTGAGAAATATGAGAAATAACAGAGGCTATTGCAAATCCTGCATTCACAGATGCTGTGTTTCTGCACCAGTGATGCCCAACACGGTGTGGATTGCATCCATAGAATTTATGTTGCTGGAAGCTGGGAAATCATGCATTGAAGTGCTGTTCATCTCTACTCACGTAGACTGGGCACGGACAAGCAGGCTGTCACCAGCAGAGAGAGTCAGGGTTTTGCCATCCACAGCAACAGTCGATGTGCCCTCCTGAAGGGAAAGAAGGCCTTTCATTTTCCATTCCTGTCCCCAGCAGAAATGCTGCACATACGGAAATCTTTCCTACTGAAAGAACACCTCAAACCTACTATGTTGCATGAAGTCTAGCTAAATATTCAGTTATCTTCTTTGTCTAACACTATTAGCATCAATAAAAATATGTTTTATTGTTCCCCATCATAAAGCAGCCACCCATTGCCTGATCCTTGGGGCACACTGTCATCAATCTAACCTAGCAGCCTGCAAGCTGGTACAGCTCCAGAAATTATAGAGAGAATCTTCTGGAGTAGTTCAAGCTCCTCTTCTACTTTTCTGATTCCTGATAGCTCTTTAAGTCTTTAAAAGCAGTTTACAAGTCAGGCAGGGAGCTGACTGAAATTGGTGAGTCCATCCACATTGGAATGGACTAGTCATTATTGTCAAGCAGGGGAGTCAGGTTCTTGCCAGCCACAAGGTCTTGATTCCGTAGGCTGAGGTAAGCTGCAGTGTCAACAAATGTCTTTCAAGATTATTGTGTCTTTAATTAGTATTTCATAGTCCCTGTGAATTTCTACAGAACAGGAACTAATAGAAATATCTGCCTCCCAAGCTAGCATGACTTGGGTAAGCAAAAATTAGCATTTCTTTGTTTTTCCTTTGGGTTGCAAATATATTCTAGAAGCAAGTTGAATGAAGGACATCTGGATCACCTACAACTATTATTTAGTATAAACAAATTTTCTGACTTTTATTAGCTTATTCTACTTGATTCTAGTTTGACTTCAGTATCAGGACAAATGTTTCAAGGCAGAACTAATAGGTGAAGTTGCTTTATCGCTTGGAGGTATTCTGATATATTTGCAGGATATGGTCTAGGTAGGGTGTATTAAAATCCCCAACAAGGATGGATGCCAGTATTTCTTTCATCAACATACATTATGAGGAAAAAGAGGCTATTTTTATTGTGGCAGTACTTCGTAGTTATTTTTCATTATAGTTTAAAGCTGAAAGGTGGTGTCTATTGTTGACATTTTCTATGAGAAGGAAGGTAATCATTCCAGATTCTGTTGCTAGAAGGCCTTACTACTGCTCAGTCTGAACTGAAACATGAACTCATCAGTTAACAAGTGTGAATTGCCACATACCAACTGCCATATCCAGATATCCGAATTTTTTTTACTTTTCTCAGTTGTTCCTGGTCCATAAGTTATAACCTTAAAAAAAAAAAAAAAAAAAAGGGAAGAAAAGTATTGGTTTCATCCAAGTGACCAAAGTGTCCATATTCATCTTCTAACAGCACTTAAAACATTCTATTTTTACAGGAGAATATTCATAGAAGATGACGTTATTTTTACAGACATTAAAATTCACACTGTGTTTGGTATTCTCATATTGATTCCTACTGATAAAAAGGGAACTGATCACACCTGCCACTCCTTATGCTCCTCTGCATCCTCGCTTATCTATTCCTTCTGCCTCCTCCCACTCTCAGTTTTGCATCTACATGCTTCCTGCTTCTGTTCTTGGAACAGGCACTTCCTCCTCATGAACTCTGGGCCCTGTCAAGAGCCTGTTGAAGTAGAAAAGTTTCTTCCATTAACATTAAAAAAGCTGCAGACAGGACTTTATCTTTCTTATTTTCTGCCCCTTCTGTGCTCTTCCTGACAGTCCCACACTGTCACTTTGCTGTCATCTGTACTGGATTCTTCAGAGTGTGACTCCAAGTAACTCTGGGGAAGAATGTATTTTGTAAACATCACGCATACAGCACAGATATCAAATGTTGACAGATTCATTTACACCCAAACTAGACTGTGTTTGACTAAACTGCGAAGTGCAGTGCTGTAGTGCAGCCCAGGCTCTCTGGTGCTGTCCAGTTTTCCTTGTTTCCACTTTATGTAGATTGAGGGGGAGGAAAAAAACTGTATTTACACACCCAGATTAGAGTTGGACCATGAATGCTGCTCAAATACACAGAGAAGCTGAACCCACTTGAGTGGCATTTGCATCATGCTGGTGCTTCTGATTTGGGAAATTTGGGGAGAGGGAGAGGGGAATGGAGTGAAGGAGCTGTTTCAATCCCAAAGGAAAGGAATGGAAATAAAGTTCAGATTGATTCTGTAAATGGAAGTAATGAACTAGAAAGCCCCTGTCCTAAACTGGTCAAATCAATGCACCAAAACAGGTACTTCTATTGGGGTTCATAACTTCCTCTGCTGACTATATTGTTCCCAGGCCAGAATTCATTCAGTCTGAACAGCAGGCACCTGTTATCTGTACCTTTAAAAACACCTCTTATCAGAGAAATTAAACCCCCATACCTCTGTTTCAAAGTTGTCTCCAAACATGCTCAAGGACTTCTTCTGTTTTATTTCACCACGATGGTCATTTAACCAGCTGGAGAAGGAAAATGGCTCCATAACAGAAGTGGAATTCAGTGGGAAAGGTGTTTCTTTCAGGAGTTCATCTGTAAGCCAGGCACAAGTCTATCAGTGATACTTGCTTCCCTTGGTCTTTGCAAACATTTTACTCGAGGGATCAATTCACAGACACTATCTAGTCAAAAGTGATTTGCAACAGTAAGCAGTGCTGGGGTCATTATCAGGACTTTCTGAGATTGTAAAATGCATGTGCTATTTGTGTGTCTTTATGGAGTGACTCCTCCAAAGATGTTGTCAGGACTGTGTATCCAAACAGCATGCAATACACTACCTAGTTCTTGCTGGCATACTCCTCACTCTCTTTCAGACCAGCTTTTGCACTGCTAAAATATGGTGCATCATCTCTGAGCTTTTGCTCGTGTCATATCCCTCTGTAAATGGACTTGGGCCTATAGAACCAGCTCATTCTACATCCCTCACGTAGTTAGTACTGGCTTTCATGTTTCTTCTCCCCTATATGTTTTAAATACATTGACCACAGTGAAGCAAACAGATTAATACAATATAATATTTAATAAAATAGTTTCTTTTCGTGGTGTTCTTGGAGTTGTAGCTGGATTTAATTTCCAGTAATTCTCTTTCACAAATTATTTGATTTAAAATAGCTGGAGGACCAAATGCAGTATCAGTAGAGCTGGCAAAATTCAAGCTTCATGCTGCATGCTGCTGGTAGATTAAATGAGCTTTAGTTATTTACCAGCTCACAGTGAAGTGCAGAGACAGAGCAATTGCCTTGGTGATTCTAAGTAGTTTGTTCATAGTTTACTCTATGGGGAAGCACCCATAGAGTAATTTCAAGCAGTAATGCCAACTAGATGCTGGAAAAACTCCCTGGATGGTTTTCTCCCAAATGTATTGTGGTAATAAACTTGCAGCCAAATCTTAGTTTAGGTGCTAGTAATAGAACAGCTCATTTTTAAGTATTAGTGTATTCATTATGCAACATTCTTTTGGTTCTGTTCTAATGCTGAATTTCACTGCTCTGCAGTGTTTTGAATGTATCATTTCAGTTTTTCATTAGGGAGTATTTTATACACAGTCTTTGAACAATATGTGAGAGGGTCAGTGCATCCAAGGGACAGCAGCATCTTGAAGATGCTGCTGCTGTTCATGGGATCCTAGTGAGCACAACAACTTTTACTGAAAAGCAAACTCCTCCAGAGGAACTAAGCAGCACCAAGATAAAAAAGGAAGTCCTTAGATTTATTTTAATCTGCGTTTGTAACCATTAACAAGATCTAGTCATGAACATTCTATATTTTATTGTCTGATAACGCTAAAAAGCAGTGTTAAGGCATTTGGTGATTTTTTTTTTTTTGGTGCTTTATTTTTCTTATTGAAATATGACTGGTTGGGTTTTTTTTTTCTTAATTTTCACAGGTTCATCAAACAGTCTTTGGAGGTAATTAGGAACACATACACATTTTGTCCTTAGATTATGGACATGTGCAAATGAGGCTGCATTGGGAAATTGGTTTTTTGAATGTAAAACATAGGTCTAAAATGTTATGATATATGTTCACACACAGCGGAGGAGGAAAAGAAAATTTATCAGAAATTTTATGAGAAGATACTCAGTGCAACTAGTATTCCAAAAGATGTTAAATATTTTGTTCCATTAATAGTTGAAATATTTACCAGTTGGTTTTGTTTTATTTTGTTATCAGAATAAAACTCATTATTTGAATTTAGAAAAACTTCTTGTAGTTTTGCAGTAGAAGGAAGTTACACGTTGGTAGAGATTTCTACTGAAATGCACACCCTAGTGCAGCTAGGTGTGGGGAGTTTTCATGGTGGGAGTTTGTTTGCTTTTTAAAAACTAAAAGGCATATAGCACCTGTTAGGATACAAATACTGAGATATCAGCAAATACTGAGATGTCACGAGTATCCTGCTTAACTTGGGGGATATTTCTTCTCCACAGGGTAAGAATTCCAGCATTGAGCTGACAAGTAAGTTTAGACTTCATAGGCTGGAGGAAAAAATAGCAACAAGCTGAGTCTCAAGGATGGGCACTGTGGTGTTTGACACAAGCAGAACTATGAGTGCTGCCCAGGAGCTGCAAGGAACTTGGGATACAAAAAAACCCCAAAGCACTTGTTTATGTTTTGACCAAGAAGCAACACAAATTTAAATTTGTAGCTTAACTTCTGTCTCTTATTCCCCATAAACATAGTTTCGCAATTTTCCTCCTTCTGCTGATCTCTGACTCCTGTTACCCTGATCAACTGGGACAACATATGCAGGACAACAGCATAGAGTGGCTGTGCCTACCTGGGGCCAGAGTAAAGTGTAATACATCCTGCACTCACTGTGGTGCAGTCCTTTCTTGCTTGTGAGAAACAGCCACTACTTAACAGTTTCATTACTTTCAACTAAAGATGGACTTTATTTAGAATTTAAAGTTCCTCAGCTGAAAAGGTTTTTTTTGGACACTTGTCTTATCACCAGGCCCTGGCCTGAGATGGGGTTTTGGCTTAATACTACTTTTGATGTTAATGACACTTGCCCAGTGACAGCATAATGGCCTTTGTACCTGCAAGGAATTAACCTTTTAGTGTGAACCAGTAGGATGATTTGGTTATCCATTACTGCAGAACAAATAAGAGAACACTGTGGGGATGAGGTACAGGACATATGTGTGACATTATCAATAGACTACCTGACTGAGTCCTTGTTTAACCCTGATGCTGATCCCTTGCATGATGCTAAAAGCTGGAGGTGTCCTAGCACTTGTGAACTTGAGCCAACAAGCTACAATGAACAGCATCCAATCCCTTGCAGTTCCACACATATTGGAGTTGAAGCCTGGTGCTTCTGAAGGAACTGAGTGTTTCTAATCAGGCTAATGGCTTATATTTAGATATTGATGCATATATTTCTGTTTAGCCTGTACATTTGCTTTCAGCAGTATCTGAGTAAGTGCAAGCCTGTGTTTCTGGAGTTCTCTTCTAGCAATACTGTGAGACAAGGAAACAACATGTTTAATATGGTAAAGGTAAAAATATGCCAGCAAAATGCAAGAAAATGGCACTTCTTAGCTAGTCAGCTAATAGACTTGTGTAGGTTTTTCCAAGTAATATAACACTAAGTGGAACATCAAATCAAACATTTTCTTACATTTTCAGACATCCATTAAAAAGTTCAATACTAAAGTCCATTTCTGTACATCATTACTATTAAAAATTTATATCACAGCAATGTGTTCCTTCAGGGGATTATAGCTCTTTTCAGAGAGTCTGTTTTAATTACAATGTGATGATATCACGTTAAGCTGAAAAATATGTTGTATTTACTGAATGAGCTTGTAAATATTTAAAAAAAAGAAATTACAGATTTTAGAGGAAGTTGACATCTGTTAAACAATACTGAGACTGTATTGAGACTGAGAATATTAAGTTGGGAAAAAAAGGAGAGAACAGCTTGCAAGAAAACAGCAAGGTGAACGTACAGGTAGTTACAGCCTTAACAGAGATCATCTAAAGAGACCCTGAGCTTGCTGGGAGTAATGTGCTTCTGATAGCAATAAAGACAACAGGTAAGAGAGGATTGACACTGACCTACCAGGTATATATGGCTGTACTTGTTCATCTGAAACTTCCCCAGTGATGACCCTAAGCTTTCTTGTCAAGAAATCAGACCATCTCATTCTCTGACTCTTTCTTGAGCTCTGCTATCCCCAAGCTCTTCCCATAGCTCTCGATTCTTCAAGATTTGTTCAAAGGAAAAGAGCTACAAAGCACATGAAATATGTCAAAACAAGGTTGACAGACATGATTACATGTTGGCTTTATGAAAAACTGTATTTTTCAGTGATGGGTCACCCTTCACTCTAGACAGTACATTCCAGATGGAACAATGTTCAAATCTTTAAATCCTCTTATATTCTTACTAATTATCCCACTATCCTAAGGTGCTGTGCAGCCTCAGAAAGAGTCCATCCCTACATGCTGTGGTCCCATCTCCATGCAAGGATGTAAGACAGTCCACTACAAATGGTGTCTCCTTCTACAAAAGCAGAAGACATCATTATTCAAAGTGGAGTTGTTAAATCCTCTTTGTTTTTTCATCCTTTAACTGAGTAAAATGGTCCAGATTAGGGATAAAGAGCTCATTAATTACTTTAAAATTATGTATTCATTTATTTCTGTGCATTTTCTAATCATAATTTCCATATGTACAATATTATATAATAATGAATAATTCTAATGTGAGAGTTTAGCAGCATTTCACATTTAATTGCCAATGCCAGCAATAAGACATAGCCTGAGAGGTTTTTCCCATATGTACCTACCTAACTTCTATGAAAAATACCTGCTTTATTCTCCAAGTTAACAGAAATGTCAATGGGACTAGTAGGATTTTAATACCTCTGCAAATAAAACCTGTGAAATGAGGGACATAATTTTAGACATCTGGGTTTGAAAAAACAGTTAGCCCAGTCCATATAAAAACCCAGAGTGAAAGCATTGACAGTGACTGATTACTTTGCAGGCTGTTGGTTTCTTTCACTGATGTTGATATAGATGCAGAAACATTTAGTTGAAAATACAGCACTCACTTGGTGCAATCATACATTTCCCTGTGTAACTGTATTTGTTTTTCTAGTATGCTCGGAGAATTGGCATGACTGCTAATTTATGACTTGTCTGTGTAATTATTTCTAGGCACATTTTTCTTTGTGTCATTAAATCTATGCTGGAAACTGAATGGCTTTTTTTTTTTTTGTCTAATTGAAATGAAGAAGTTTGATGAGGAAAGCTTTGAAAAATATTTTTGTGATCAAGAAATATAGCTTTTTCAAAAGGAGATATCATCATCCAGAAGGAAAGGAATAAATTAAACCAAAAAAAAAGTTACTATTTAAACCATAATTCTTTTTGAAGGTTTTTCATGATCTAGCTAAGTTATTGTAATTAAGAATGACAAATTGTATTGAGAAATACTGTCCGCTTTTCCAATCTGAAAATCAGGGATCTTAATTTTGTTTCTTAATCTGCCTTTTATAACTGTGGGCATTTCATTAATCCTCTTTGTGTGTCACTTCAGTTTTCATAAAAAAGGAAGAGGATATTTCATTATAACAAGAGTTGAGACTTCACTACATTTATGGAACAAGGGTTTGTGCAGCATGTGAGAGCTATTACCACTAAATAGCCTTAGAAACACTAGTGAAAATGTCAGACAGACTCCATTAGTGAGTTTTCTGTTTCAGATGTTGCTGTCTGGGGAGCATTTAAGAGCGTAAGGAAGAAAGAAGCTACTTTATTAGAGAGGATGTACCTGCTGTGAAACTGCTGAGATTTATAGCTCTCAAATATTTTTTTCTCCACAAAAGTCTGATCAGAAAGGAAAACAACTTTATAGGGTATTTCTTCCTCTTTCTCTGATGGGTTTATTATGTACATTATGGACTAAAGGTCAGTAGTGGCTTGGTTGACATGGTGAGGCATTAGGAGAGCTCACAGAGCCTACAGTTTATGTTCTGCCCCTCTATGAGGAGACTCTGTTAAGAATATTGTGGGAGAAGCAGGTATCTTCCTGAAGGCTTTCTTGAGGTTTTTTTGGTGTTTTCCTTAGAAGTTCTGGACTCTGGGAGCCTCATGAACATTTTGGCTCCAGACTATATGCAGCCTGCTGCCCTGGGTCTTGGATGATAAATTGTAGTTTGGAATTAAAAAAGCTCCATGGAAGTTTTCACATGGGAAATTATAGCAGCCATACTCCAGATATTGTAATCCTACTTTATTTCTGTATTAAATATTGCTGACTTAGGTTGGTTTGTCTGAGCTGTTCATCTTCAGTATGAGCTCTGTACTCAGTAGGGATTGGTGTAGAGTGGAAAGCATTTAAATATGAAGGGAGGGGAAATAGATGAAGCCAGTGAGAGGCAGCATGCTTATCAGAATTGGATGGTTATATTATATGGTTCTATTCCCTTCTTCCACCTACATATCTTTTTCAGTTTAGGTGCAGTTTCAGGAGAGTTATAAACATGACTTGGAAATTACTTAGAGGATCTAAATATGACAGAATAAAGATGAATAGTGTATTTATTTGGGTGTCTTTGCCAGAAGAGAGCAGTGAGGATGATACAGAAAAGGAAAAGATTCACGTTGTTGATAAAAGTTACAGGGATGGTGTTTTGGAGAACTGTACAATATTAATGGGTCTAGACACTTTAAAATTATGAACTCCCTGTATTCATGTGAATACTGTTCTGTCCTGGAGGCTGTTTGCAAAATAAATGCCACAGAGGATTAGTCCTTAATATCTAAATGCTCGTATGTTGGGTTTTTTTAATAAAAGCCCTCAGAGTAGAAAGAAGGACCATATTATAGAAGAGGAGTGCTGTCTCTAGGTGTATTGGATGTCCTTCAAGATGAGAGTAAAGAGAATCAAATAGTCAATTTTCTAAACAGACGCATAACAAATTTAACTTGTTTCAAAATTAACATTCTTATTTAAAACAAACAAACAAAAAAACCTATACCATAATGACAGTATCTTTAGAATTATTTGAATGTACTTTAACCAGAAAGGCAGGAATATTATTCAGTTATTTTAAAGCATGTCCCTGTATTTTCTCTAGTGCAAATGCAGACAGAATTTCTTCTTCCCTGTTTTTAGTTTTCTCAGGTGGTTTTAATTGAATTAACATTGCCCACTAACCAGTTAACTGAAAATAAGAAAAACTAAGAAGAATAAAGATTTGCTTGTTTTTATACATCAGTGAAACAAGACTGAGCAGCAAATACTGTCTAGAGAGGTTCACTGGATTAGCTACAGAGGATGACGGTACAGAAGCTGATTTTTATAGTGCTAAGCTTACCCTTATAACTTGTTTAATAGCACTGCTGAGACCACAAAACATTTACAGAGCATGCCCTGGGCCCTAAGGTATCCCTGCTCCACTGACTGAAGAAAGTACGTAATTTTTCACACTCATTCAATTCCTTAGGTCTTGTTTGCTCTGATTCACAAACATAAAACTATGCTGCATTCTAACCACAGTAACCAGACTCTTAGTCCAGGTTGTAAATTACCCTAGATACACCAAAAATCTATGAAAGTTTTGCTAGTAAAGTCATTAGGACTGGTTTTTCTATTATATATCTGTATGTTAACTGACAATAAAGCTTTTATGGGAAATAAAATTTCATTGACAATTAGATTAACTTGGATAAACACAAATCTGACATTCTACCTATACTATTGATGTTCATGAAGTTAATTTTTAAACACACCTAACTTAAGAAAAAATTTTTCTTGCACTCTTTTCCCCATCAAATTACCCCTAAAAGAAGTCTGGATTATTTCAGGCATGGCAAGATAAGCTTTTGAGCTTCTGGTTACTTTTGCAAAAAATACTCAGCCACCAACGTTTATTAGAACCAAGGTTTCTCTGTCTGAACTGTCTCTTGTCCTCTTGACTAGAAAACTGGGATGAAATAAGATAGATTGGGAGAAACTTGCTCTCAGACTGATTCAACTGGAAGTACCAAGACTTGTTTTAATAACTATGATTCCTCATGTTAACAAATACACAAAATAACCCAAACCAGCCCATCCTGGGCATTCCATGTATAGCCTATATCCTAAATATATTCTCTATTTTTTGATAAAAAAAGGGGAGAGTATTCTCAAACTATATTTCTACACAAGGAAAAAAAAAAAGTCTAGTAATAAAATATGTAACAGTTCCACGGAAGATGTCTCAGTAAGAATTGCATGAAACATATGTTTCTGATTGTTTTCCTGATGGTACTTGAGCCCCTCTTCTGCTGTCTCTTCATATATTCTTATTGCCCTGCTTTCAGAGGGACTTTCGGGGCTATTGGCTAAGCCAGAAACCATAAATAAATCAAGTAAAGGTCTGGACTTAGGTTGGGGTTTTGTTTTTGGTTTTTTTTGTGGGGGGGTTTTCATGTGGTTTTTTTATAAAGCAATTGGAGCTTGATTGATTCCATTTATAGCTTTCCTCTATGAGTGAGCTGCAATCAAGGATTTTTTTCATTATGTTTTTCTTCAATTTTATTCCATTTCTCTCTAAGGAGGTGAGGCACTAGCTCAGGCTTATGTAGAGAGGAACCTTAGAGTGCTTCAGATGGCACTTTTAAACTGAAGGGATTCTGGATTTTCAGAAGATAAACTGAAAAAAAAGGCTGAAACTCCATCCTCTGCATAGGCCAATTCAAACAATGTTAAGATATGAATCCAGTGAAACATCATGAGCAACTGGTGGTAGCTTGTTATATGCTACAAGTGTCACACTGGCGCTGCTGAACTCTACTTCTTAAAAGAAAAAAAAAAAAAAAAAAAATTAGAGCTGCTGAGGGAATATATCCAAAGCATTATTCTTCTGTCAGCTGTGTATGCTTTCAGAGTGAACGTATTACCAGCTTACTTCTATCTCAGTCAAACTCTGATTTTTTATTTTTTTTTTTTTCCTAACAATGCTGTCAGTCTTACAGGAGCTACAAGCTAAAACTTTTGTAACTAAAAATGTGGGGTATTTTCCTCATGCATAAGATATCACTGAGATATTGAGCTACTTATTGTCCGTGAAACCTGAAAACCGGAATAAAGGAACTGCTTCCCAGGCTAAAAATTTGCCAGGTAACTTTGTTGACTACCTTTGGCTTGCAGCCAAGAGTTAAGACAAGAGCCCTTAAAATATTTTTCATTTTGATATAGCAGCTAAACCAAGAGTAGAATCCATTCTACTCTGGGAATTATGTACTGAGCTATGAACAAAATAACTAAGTTCACTTGCTTTTTTTTTTTTTTTTTTTTCTTTTTTTGTCTTGTAAAGGTTTTTCAGCTTCCGTGGAAGTTGTATACTTTTTTGCTTTCTTATAGTTTTTTAATAAATTACAAAGAAAGAGCTTCTGTACTAAATTTATTAATAACAGTTTCTCAGAATTATTTGTTTAAAAACAAAAGGTGTCAGGATATATTATAGCTTCTGATTGATTGTCAGGCTTGTTTCTTAGCTTTAATCTTCTGCAAAAATATTAACAATATAAATCTTTAATGTTATTTTGTCTCTGCGCTAATGTAATTAATTTGTTACTGACTCTTAGCCTGGTGAAGGATGCTTATTGGAAATCACTACATTGAACAAGGATGGTATGTGTGATATGGTATTTTTTTTATTACAGCAGCATCTAGAGGCTTCATCTGAAATTATATTTCTTCTGCTAAACACTGTATGAACACACAGTGAGGCAGTACCTGCCCTACCTAGCCCTCACACCCTCTGTGCAAAAAAGTCCCCAGACAAAACAAATCACAAACACCCAAACACAGGTAAAGTGCTCAGACTAAAACACATTTTGATGGTGCATTAAATTAGAAGCAGTGCACCTAGGCCATACATTTCTTTGTTGGTGCAGGATGTCCTTCATCTGCACAGATGAGACAGCAGAGAGATTTGACAGAACACACCTAGCTGATCAATGGGATTGACTGAACTGGTTAGCATTTAGCTAACTGGAGAAGGAATTCTCCAGGAAGGAATCCCAGGCTCTCCTGGAGACTACACTGGCAGCTTCTGCTGCTCTTATGATGATTTTCCATGTAACAATTAGGAACCTGGTAATGTCTCGGAGACTTTCCAGGTAGTTCTTACAGCAGAAATGACCAGGTTGCAGCTAGCAAAAGTTCTTTCAAATAGTCCATCCAGCCTGTTCCTGCAGCTACAGAAATGTTTGTACAATGCAGTGTTTTGCACATAGTTAAGACATGAGGGTAGTAATTTGGGCATAATTTATGTTAATCAGTAGCAACAGATCATGCACATGCTGAGTGCTCGTGTAAAGCTGTGGGCCAGCAGGACTGTAAGATTTCAGCAAAACAAGTTTCCCACTGAAGGTGCTGCTGCAATATCCTTGCAAGTGAGGCTTTCATTACCATGCAGAAGACAACCATCACATTTTAGAGATCTGAATCCTAAAGCCAAAACTAATAAATTGGTTTTCTAGAACAGTCACTTTCTCTGTTCAGTGCCTCTTTCCAACAGACTCAAGTGGAGTTACAACTGGAGCATCTGTTTTTTTACGGAAGTTGTAATCACTATCCACAAACAGAAGCAAAATAAAAACCTGGGCAAGACAGCATGAAAACAAAATGTTAAATAGATCAGATCAGACCCTACAGGAACTAAAAGCATCTGGCTTTCTCTAGGTTTCTAAAGAGTAGATCACAGTGTATAGTTATAGGTAAAAGAGTACTAGTAGGTACAGAGTGTAACAATTCAACTCACAAAAATCTCAGTATGGGCAGTGAGAAGTGAAATTTTGTAAGAGTAAGATTTGAAGGATGCGATACTAGCATTTCACACTAGTATAATTACCTGATAGGTGGTTAGGATGGCATCACACAGACAACCAAGAGGCTGTTGGTAATCAGGCATATGGAATTTCCTTGTTGGTTGGGGTAATGAAAGCAATTACTTCCCAAAGTAACTTAAATTTACTCAATCAGAAAGAAAAACATATATTTATTTTATGTGGTGAGAATCAGTGTTATTCAATCAGCAATTTTTCTAATTCTGAAATTAATTTGCATTACCTGGGTTTGGTTTTCCAGTTTTATATTGCCTTGAATTGAAAAACCTAGAATAATGAACATTTAAACACAAGTAAAAAAGTGATATTCTGTAGGTTAATAAAGACTAGACAGTAATACTAGCCAATAAGTTTTGTGCTGAGAACAGATGTGACAGATCCTCAGCTGCTATCACATGTATGCAAGACTATACCTATTTTACTGACAGAGGATTTGTTCAAAAGTCCTACAAGATTAATGCCCCGAACACTTCCCTTGTTCACCTTTAGAAACCATTTAACAAATTGATTAGTTAATGACATTCACGTTTCCTAGAAAGTAGCTATCCACCAAATTTGCCACAGTCCTGATTATTCATAACTAATATCAATTAAAAATGTTTTGATTTAACCTATAGTGAAAGAAGCCCTAGAGCAATTTAGTGCTTCACCTAGATAACCCAGCATTAATCAGTGTTAATTTTTCACTCAATTCTTTTCGCACTTAGTAACAGTACTTTTACTGGTTCAAAAAAGTGTGTTCCAGATGGATGTGCGAAACACTTGATTTCTCATTTTTTTAAAATCTGATTTGATTAGCTGGGGCACACAAGACATGATTAAAAATTTATAAAGCAGCAATTAACTTTTAACAAGTCTATGTAAAATTCAGCATAAATAGCAAATTAATGATGTCAGCTACAGACTACAAAGATCTACATTATATTTTTTTTATTTATTTAAAAAGAAAAAAGCTTACTCTTTAATTATTGGTATAAGTTGAGTGCCGAGATCTTCACAGTGAAACCATTTTTCAAAGAGGACATTAGTTGTTTCTCCAACATAGTATCTGATGAAGTAAACACATTAGTAAATCCTTTCATAAACTAACTGGTAAGGCAGTTTCAGTCTTTTGAAGAAAATAGCTACTTGATGCTGTGTAAGAGTGACTTATTCTCAAGCCTCGTGTATTTTATTCTGAGGAACGGTTATTTGGGAAAGCTTTCTGTTTCTCTGATTAGGTGACTTGGTTGGTGGGGTGCTCAGACTCCTATGGAGTGCCTTGTAGTTCTGTTGATTAGTCACAGATAAGTCACCAAATTCCTTCAGCAACATTTCCAGATTTCATCCTGGAAATGATTGCTGCCATAATCTCTTGGGACCAACAATTTTCACCTTTGATGTAGTTACTGCAAAAAAAAAACCAACCTGTACCCAAATACCATTTCCAGTAACTGCATCAATGCAGGTATAAGATAAATGCTCCTATTTGAGAGAGTCAAGTTGCTGAATGCCCATGCATGGCCTGATAGGAAAACAAAGTGGCTTATGGACTTGTTTGTGAAAAATAGATGGTTTTCAGCTACACAGACCTCAGAAGTGTTTAGCTCACCCCACTGAGGAGGAATTTAGTGCTTCACTTGTGTTATTTTTTGTCTTAACAAATAAATAAATTTTGCTGAGGTCAACAGGTCAAGGTTGCTGTATGGAATCAATCTGTGCAACAGCAAATACAGAATTTACATTTGGATTTTTAAAAGACTGCAAGGACTGGCAAGGAATGATGCTCCCGTACTGTTAATCATATTGCCACTAGTTTTTAAAAGTTCCCATGTGTCTTCTAGCTGAAAGTTACTGGAATGTGTGTCTGAAGCGGAAAACAAGACTTATGTAATTATCCTGTGCATATTTGTACGTTCATGTTTTCCTTTTGTATCTATACACATATTGTCCAGAGATTTTCTAAGAGCTCTCAAGTTTTGCAAAAAGAGGGTACACTGAAGAGAGTAACAATAGCTATACCTCCAGTATGGAAAAAGCTGTGCTACCAGCACAAATTCTGAACACAGACAATGTACAGAGATAGGAGATGCTAAAATATCTTGTTTGGTAAAATCAAAGCGTCCAACAATATGACTAACATGAAACTTAGTTAGTTTTGTACTTGTTTGCCATAGAACTAAGATCAGCTAGATCATTTTTCTCATAGCACAAGACATGTAATCATTACTTAGGCTGGAACACTGGGGCAGGCTACTTATTCTTCACTTGTACAGTAATCAGCATGCTGGGGGCTCTGATTTATGACTAAGGCTTGCAGACATGATAAATAATGGAACAGTAACACAGTATTAGACCTTGAGTCAGCACACTTCAAAGTGCATTATGATTTCCTCTTGTACAGTCTTTGCTGCAGGTGGCTGGTATTGAAAAAAACTATGACAACATTAGAAGTTCTGCTTGTACATCCATTCCCCTTTCTCCCAGGAGCACACAGAGGGAATGTAGGTTCAAAGGCATGACAAGATTCCTCACTTCCAAAACTTTGAGTGTCTCTATTCATCACATCAGTGTGAAAACAAGGGCACTAAAAACCTCCAAGTGATTTATTTTCAGGCACCTGATTAGATACTTTGAATTGAGGATGAGTTAATTTCCAGCTGTAAGCCATAAGGTAGCTTTTAGTTTAGTTTCTCCTCATGACCATGCCTATATTGGAGTGCAAATCGCTAGATCAGCCTGGATCCCTAAAAAGACATTCAGCATTTCTCTCTCTGATACCATTCACAGACTTCACAGGGTAGGTTGTCTTACTTTAAGTAATGCTTACTTCACCATTTCAGTTTCTTTATTACATTAGTAATAATCCTTTTAATCTAAATTACTGGCCAACTTTTTGTAGCTCCAAATATCTTTTAAATAATATAAGTCCTCATCTTTTAAATAATGTAAGTCCTCACAATCTACAAATCTATAATGAAGGGGCAAAAAAGAGAAAAGAGCATAGGTAAACAATATTTTAAATGAAATAGACTTTTTTTTTTTTGCTTGGAATTTAATAATGCGGGCTCCTTTTCTTGAATGGTCCCTTATTTTTTTGTGTAGCCTTTTTTGTTTGAATGGAAAAGTATGTCTTTCAAGCTCTGCATCCTTGCAGTCTTCCTGCTGTGACACTACACATGCAACAATCAAAACTGCAGGTGAAAGGACACGAACAGCATTTTACAGATACCACTGCAGTTTTAAATCTTTACAAATTATATGAACAGCTGTAAACTCTGTTTGGTCAGTTATCTCTGGTTAACATCAAAACAGCTTTTGTAGATTGGCTAAAGTTACTGTTGTAGCTTGCCTTCTTAGACTTGGGAATTCTGTATGGACACAGGACAAAGCTTAGTCCTGCTCTCACTAGAATACAAAGCAAACCACTCACTTACATGAAGATGTTCTCATAAGGCAGAGGAGTGTACAATGTAGAGGTTCTAGTGGTGAGAAAAATTACTTTTGTTTCCAGCTTCCCACACCCTTGACAAGAAAGGTGCTCTTCATCTTTTTGCTTTCAGTGTTTATAAAGGAATTAATATTCTGACTGCCAGAACTGATTAAAAACATTTTTTGATTTGGGTTGCTAGAGAGCTCTGAGTTATTTTTAAAAACTTAAGTTAACAGCAGTAGGTAGTACATAAGTAGATTGCTATAACCACAACTTGCACTTAGGACACATCATTATGTTCCTTGTTTAACTAAATCAAATGCTAAATGATATCTCTGTTTATGTGTTTATAGATAGATATGTGGATAGAATAAGATTGCCAGGGTGAATCTGATAAAATATCAGGAAAGTAAAACACAGTATCGTATCGATATGAGAAATTAGCTTATATTATGAATTCTAACAGTTTAAAAGTCAACAGTTTATGAATATTATGAATTCTAACAGTCAACAGTTTATACTTCACCTTAGTCCATCAATTTCTGTTTTTAATCTTTCCCTCTCAACCACAAGACCCACAGTGTTTTCATATCTCTGAGGAGAATGAGGTATCCTGGCAGGCAGGAGGAACATCTGTCCAAAGAAATGGGAAAGCATTAGTGCCAAGGAGTCTTTGTTTTTTGCATTGCCCCTCTCCTGCCCCCCAACCTGTAAAATCCTCTGCTCCTTGCTCCACTTCTCCCCCACTTTTTGTTGATGCCGTGTTGTTCCTTTGCAGCTGCACCCACTTTGGTACCCACAGCCCTGCAAACACTGTTTCTTGCTTTCTCTGTGAATGATGACACAGTGACTGCAATCAGCACTGCCTTTGTGGCAGTCAAGTTCTCTCCTCCTGGTTTGATCATCATTGCTAGACACATTTGAAATGAAAATCTAACCAATTACTCACCTGAAATTTATAAATTTAGTGCAATTTCTGAGTAACTAAAATGGAAATAAAAAAGCAAGTTTTTTTGTCTGCTCAAGGAAATGTCTAAACTAATCAGCCACGTGTATCCTTCCAACACAGTGAGCACCTTTGATTAGATGATGAGGAGTGCTCTTCTCTCCAGAAACAATTAACAGATGTGAGGGGCTATTTACTCACACAAGTGGCAAAGTGAGTAGGCAACATGAAGTTAGGAGAAGCCTATTACTGAAGCCTGAGAATAAACCTTTTCCTAGCAGCTCTCTGTACAGGAAGTTGGCAAGCCTGTGCTCTTCATCACAATAGATGTCTTTGCCAAGGCTGGGCAGTCATTACAGTTTCACTGTCTACAAAACTGAGCTCATGACAGAGCCTCACCAGTACTAGTGTCAGTCTTTCCACCAAGGGTATTGTGGGCTCCTTTTCATTAGTGCTTCTCCTACATGCCAAGCTCTCAGCTGGGTGTGCTCCTTCAATGCAAAGTGTATTACCAGAACCTTGGTGTGGGAAAATATAGTTCTGTTTTGTCATTGAAAATGTTGTAATACTTTTAATGACGTCAAGCTATTGGGTTTTACATGTCTTCCATTTTAAAGGCTGTCCCCCCTAGACTTAATAATCCTTCCAAAGACTTGAGTGCAGTTCAAACTTGTGTCAATAACAATGAGTAGCAGTTCTAGTACATCTAACTCATAATAACACCCAGTATCTGTTCATGCTCTCAGTAAAAGCACTGCAATCTATGCTTTAGTGAGTCTACTACTATAAGCAAAAATTGGATAGATTTTATTCATAAATGGCTCTTTTAAAGCTGTCCTAATGTGATGGTCCTAATGTGATGCTGTGAGGACCAAAGTAGGCTGAAAATATATGAATTGTCTAAATTCCTAAGTTTAGGCAGTGTGTTTATTGGTGTGTGGGGGTGGGTGAACAGTAGGTACCTGGAAATGTGTAAATAAAAGACTGATCCATTTGAATTCACATGGCAGATCCCATGCAATGCAGGGGAATAAGAACTCTTCTCGGTATATTCTTGACTAATTGAATAGGTATCACAGATGCTCAGAGGGATTTTTATCTGTTATTGAAACAGTTAAATATTGAACACAGTGTATTGTACTTTCCTATTACTTAAATGAAATTTTCTATTCCCCATTCAAGCTTTTTTTTCTTTATAAATCCTGATGCCATCTCTTGCACAGCAGGGATAAATTGATTTCTAAATAATATATAAAACGTTTATTTAACATACTTATGTACAACTATGAGAGAAAAACAATCCTGTTTTACCTCCCCTTCTCGGATGACAACGTCTTTTTGTTTCCCATTTTCAATTATCTTCAAACACATATCTCCTTGAACCTGGTAAAAAAGCTGAAAAAATAAGAAAATAACATTGAGGCAGTTACTCCGAAACATTCTGTGCTTTATATTCTCTATATAAAGAATACATGTATAAATACATTCAATTTGCAATTGCAAGTATTTGCAGCTTTTTTCTAATGATAAATAACAGGCTTCTAACATCTGTTGCTTTTAAAAATGTTACAGAATACGTATTATTTCCATTCTCTTACTAACAATTAACAATCTATCCAAGATATCTGTAACTGCATATAGAGCTATTCTGTGGACCTAGTGGAATTCCACTGTACAGGTTTTACCCTTGGAATTACTTTTTGGAGGGCTCAATGTTTCGGTTCAAGCATCCATTAATTACACGACATGTAAAGCTTCATTTCAAACGTAGCAGGGTCTTCACTCAGTCAGATTAAATGTCATTTTTCCAAATAAGCTCCAACTATGCATGCATGGGGTTTTTTGGGTGTGCTTTTTCAATTTTTTAATGGAGCTTTCTCATTTGGGAAGAATTGCCCATTTGGAAGCTGTTCTGCTTTACTCTTGTGGATATCCTTGAAGCTTGGCAACAGCTGCTACTCTTCCCACTGTTATGTAGAAGGGTTACATTCAAAGTGTCTATAAGGACCTAACCACTGAACCCAAAATTCTGTCTTTGGTGACCTTTCCACAGCTGCTTTCAGGCTAAAACCAGCTCTGCTTCATGGGGGCTCTGAGGTGCTCAGGTCTAGCCTCATGTTTCATGACAGAGCTGCGCTGTGATCTGTAAGCAGGTATGTTTGACCTGAAATAATGGGCACACTTCCTCTCATTTTTATACAGTGCAGAGCAATAATACTTCCAAAAGTCACTTCTCCCGTAATTTCCATGATCTGTTTACCTCATCTAGGAACCAGATTGCTAGTGTAGCTGAAGTAGTCTGAAACATGATTCAAAATTAGAACTATAATGAAAAAATTCCTTCTTGATAGCAATTCACTACAATTTCAGCAAAATGAAAAATAAATAGGAGAAAGAAGAAACCACTGAAGTATGTAAACCCCCTGAACTGAACCTTTTAGAACATTAGAAAAGCTTAATCAATTTTTCACTCAGTATTATTTCCAAAGAGTTTTGAAATATTAATACATGTCCCCTGGAATTGAAGAAGCACTTCTGTGAACATGAGAAAGAATAAATATGCTGCCAAGGGAACAAAACAATAGGGAGAATTGAAGATACACTGGAAAAAAAGCTCATGCTGAGAGCTTTTACATGAGTGAAAAGTTCACCTAGTGCCATGGACATCACTACAGATGAATTATAACTCATGTCTAGATGACCAGAGTGCCAGGCTACTTATCCTCATTGCAGGCTATTTCCCTAGGTTCTTTTCCTGTCCTTTTCTTTGGTGTTTCTGAATGGCAGCACAGAATGTTGCAGAAGCCCTCCTTATGCTGTGCAGGGCTAACTGAGCAACCACTGTGGAAATGAAAGCCTTCAGAGGGAATATGAGCTCTCCAGTTCAGAGGTTAGGAATCCCAGTCATAAGGAAAGATTATGAGCATTAAATTATGAATTAGAAGAATTGTTTTGCAGTGGGAAAGGAGGAATGACGTGGGCTACACATTGTCAATGGAAGTGTTTTTCTGACTGAATTTGAATAGTACCTTTCACTGTAAATCATATGGTCTATTCTTCAAAACTTTTTTTTTAATTGCCTGAGTGCTTCAGTTCCATAAATCATCTGATGTAACTGTCATGAATACAAGTGGCAGTAATTACTGAATCTATGCTCTGCTTATAATATAACCTGAACTTTTTATCAAGGAAACTGTCAGCTATTTAATATCTCAGTGAGTTACAGTCCACACCCTTTTCACAGGTCAGTTTGGTAACACAGTACTGTCTTTTAGTTGGAAACTTATTTATTCTAAATACTGACTGACTTTTGCCTTTTGGGCAAATCTGATGTTTTCCTAAGTCTCTCCTGGAAAAAATATCAAGACCTGAGTGAAAAATTCTGGTGTATATGTATGCATATACACAAATATATATGCCTGTATAGATAGGATAGTAAGTCAATAGAGTTCATGCCACTTGAAAATATGAGCTTCCCCCACTGTACTGTTCTTATTGGAATAATCTAGTATCCATTCTCTGCAGCAGTACTAAACAGTGAGGAAATGTGCAATATTTCTGCTCTATTAGAATCTTATTAATGACAAGATCTCTTGTTACATAAAATGTATATATCTCTCCTTGTAGAAAAGCCTAGATTTGCATATTGCTACTGCGTAAGGGCTCACAATTGGGCATGCAATTGTCTTCTGGGTGAAAAATGTGTCTCAAGGAAGAAACAAAGGTTGTTTACCAGTCTTTTTATCCTTGTTACTAAACGTGCTTTTTCGTTTATTATTAGATCTTCTTCCTTTCTTCATTTTCCAGACTTTTGCTTTTTGTTTAGTTCTCTGCCTACTATGTGGCATCTTCTCATTATGCTGACATTAAAAGCACCTCCTTACCTCTAGAAGTTATGAGCCACCTAGAAGTGCTCCTTTACTCCAAGTGCAACGTTATTTCATAACATAAAATTATTGCTCTATGCGATCATTAATACTGCAGATATACCTACGAAACTTAACTGAAAACACCTTAAGACTGAGAGGTTTATTTTGGATTTTTTAAATTAATTTAATTTTCCTTAAATTTTCTTACTGTAGGGGAAATACATCCTCCTTCCTTAGTCTGCTTTAACCTTTTTGATCATGCTTCAAACCTGATAGCATTGTGCCTGCAGGGGAAGGCAGCAAGACCAGTGCTGAATCACTCTCAAGTCTGTACAGGAATATTTCATTCAATTATGAATACCCATAGAAGAAATTATGCTGCATTTCTGGAGACAAGAGGAGGAGATGCACAGAAGTAGGAATTCACTGTTTCCATCAGTGGCAGCACTGCTGAAGCTGCTTATCTTGATAGGAATTAATTTCAACAGGGTAGTAGAACATGTGGATACTACCTTAAAAAGAGCAACTAACAACTTGACCATATTAACATGGTGAGAATTGCTCCTTCATCCTAGCAGAGTAAACAAAGAAGCATGTAGTAGGGGAAGAATACAGTATTTATACCTGGTCTGTATTGACTAACTAAAAAACCCACAGGTCTATTTTATTTTATATGCAGCAGTGTATGTAATTTAATTTAGATCCACCTTTAATATCAAACTCTGCCTAGACACAGGAACCCAGAGGTCCATGAGGGCTTTTATAGCTGACAGCTTATTCACAGACCTCTAAAGAGACCTGCAATTAGGAGGATACTTTGAGTTCTGACTGCTTCTAAAAGTGGAATTTGGGATTGCTCAGCCACTTCTGGGATTAGGCTCTGGCTTGGCATATCCTGGCTTGTATTGCTTGTCATATGGCTAAGTACTAAATTAATTTGCAGAGCAAGTCAAATTCTGATGTGGGAGTAGAGCCTGGGTGTTCTCCAGACTTCAGTGGTGACTGATCTATTTGAGCACAGAAAAACAATTTTCTTCCTTTCTCATCACAAGGGTTTTTCAGCCATCAGAAGTCTGGAAGACAAATAGATGAGGAAGGTAGATAAAACTGTGTTGAGGGGGTTCTGGTGGGGTTTGGTTTTTTATTTCCCTCTGCTTATTTGCATGTCATCTGTGAAACCAGAATAATAGCCAAAACTCATCCCAAAAATCTTACATAGCAAACTTATTTCTGATGACACAATCTCCTTCTGATGCAAAAGGATCATCATTTATACTACATTTTAATAGGAGCTTTCTTTCTTATTAAAATATTCCAAGAGTCTTTGCAAGAGAAATGTGGGGTTTTTTAAACGTAAAGAAGTAAAAATCTTTCCTTTGCTACATTGTGACTCATGTTCTCAGATTTACTTGGGATATATGCACCACAAAACAACCTATGGGAATGCTCACCTAGCCGCACTTTCCCCTTGTTTTCAGATTATCCTTACAAAATGCAATGGGAGAAGTGATCTGATAAGGAAGAGTCTCAAAAGCATGCTGACTAGAGAGCAACATACACTAGAGGGGTCAGGCTTCATTTAAATAAATAATTTGTCAGAAATTGGAGCCAAGTCTTGTGGTATCTGTGTGAGGGAGAAAAAGAGAAATCAAAACTCAGGTTAGAAAACTCAGATGAGTTGCGGCAGATGTGACCACAAACCAATATCATGTTTCTGAGCATGATGTTATATCTCAGTCAGACCATGTAAATGTGCTAGAAGAACCTGAAGAGATTCACCATGATGGAAGGAGAGGGAACTTCTGCTCTGAGAGGTCTCTTTAGGACTGCACTGTAAGGGCTTTGGTCTGTGGGGCTGTGCCAATGGTGGCTCTGTCCATCAGAAACAACTTAGATGCTGAGAGCAGAAACTTAGGGTAAAATACAGCATAATGAGAAGTGGGACTTCTAAACCCAAATGCGGTTTGTGCCAATGTAAATGTGTTGCAGGTGGTAGATGAAAGGCTGATTTGAACTTCTCTAAATGGAACTGCACAGTTTTATATAGACTCAACATCAGAATGTAAATTGTTAAGAAATCAAAGTCAGCTAAATCCAACTCAGCTGAGATTCATTGCATATAAGGGATGGACTGAGGTGGGTAAAGAGACTGCAGCCAAACTACTTTTGTTATCCTAGACTTAGCTGTTAGCATATCTCACTTTCCCCCAAAGCAGCCCACACAAAGCAGTAAATAAATGTTGAAATTCTTTTACTAGAGCTAGGCTTTGTTATGATCGTGGGGTTTCTCTGTCATTAACTTTCTCCAAAATATATAGTCCCCTTGATTTTTCACTTACTTCTTTGGAAGAAGGGCTTTTTTTTTTTCCTACCATCAGGCTTTACAGGTAAGTAAAAATGCAGTAAATACACCATGAAGCCTATAGGCCATGTTAACACTGAAACTCTTCTCATCACAAATGCTATGCTATGATGAAAAATTCAAGACAGAGGTATGTTGAGGACTGTTCCCTGGTACCTGCTACCCCATAGCTGTGAGGGGCTGAGCACAAGAGGACATAGCCTCAAGTTGTGCCAGGGAAGGCTCAGATTGGACAGCAGGAAGAATTTCTTCATGGAAAGGGTTGTCAGGCATTGAAATGGCTGCCTGGGGAGGTGCTGGAATCACCATTCATGGAGGTGTTCAGACACAACTGGATGTGGTGCTTAGTGCCATAGTCTACATGACAAGGTGGTGTTCAGTCAAAGGTTGGACTTGATCTTGGAAGTGTTTTCCAACCTTAGTGATTCTGCGATTCTGTGATCACGTCAGGGCTGCCACAGAAACTTTCAGTGGCCTCATCAACTTGACTACACAAGAATTCTATTTACTAGTCCATGTAACCCAAAACTCTCTTGACAAATGAGGCACATAGGAATAACAATTCATTTGAAACCCTCACAGAACTCACTGTGTAGCACAAACACTTTCTAGAAACTTGTCAGCATTAGCTGTATAGGTGCATTCTCTTCTTAGCCATGTTCCAACAGCAGATGCCTTTCTCAAAGCAATTGAGTTTCATTTTGAAGGAGTCTGATTTAGAGGCAGAGAATGTCTGAGTAGACGTTTGGTGAGTCTCTCTGTGTTCTGACGGAGAAAGGAGCAAAAGGGAACTTTATAAATAAGATAAAGAATTAGTATGCCCTCATGGTAAAGTCCAGCCAAGGACTGTGAATGGTTTCTCTCTTGTAAGGAGCACCTTGATTTTGATCTTTATAAAACCTGTCCAGTGGAAAACAATATCTTGGGTATGAGACACTTTCTGTGCAGAAACGTGGCAAAGAAGTAGTGCACAGAAATTTTAGAAGGCAGTGAAGCAGTACAGAGAAGGAAGAAAATATAAGAGTTACTTATTTAGGAAATGCCTGCTTGTTGAGAGGAAGAAAAAAATTGTGATAGACTAGCTGTCATTTTAGCCTAAATGGCTGTTCAGGAGACAATTCTAAAAGCCTTTGAAGTGAGTCTAAATCAAGCCTCAATTTTTTTACCTAATTAGCCAGCCAGAGCTAATCTTCCTGATACACCTGCACTTTCATGGCACCAGCAGAGAGCAGCTCCAGAGCATGAAGATGCTCCTCAGCCCTTATCTCTGTGTGCCAACCCTTTGCTGCTGTGAACTGCAGGCTTTCAAGTGCAAGTCGTGCCCCAGGACACCATAAACTGTGTGATAACAGGCACAAGATAGCGAGTGGACAGATATAAACAATCCTAAATTTAACTTTCTCTCCAAACCAACACCTCTTTGCTATGAGAATACTCATAGTAGAACAGCATCAGCTAAATTTGCCTGAAGGGTTTGTGGGTTTTTGCATTCGTGATTTGGCCTGCTGACAGTACGTCTATATAGTCTGTCTTCAAATTATCACCCAGAACTATAAATTACCCTTTTCAGACAAAAAGTGAGCTGAACATGGCTTTGAATGGTGTTTTTTTAATCTCAAATCTAATTTAGGAATATGACCTTTTGCTAGGATACTCTCTATCTCACAATTCTTCCCTAATGAGAAACATGGTTCTAAGTTAGATCACAGGAAGGTGCAAATCTGTCTGATAAAAAGCTATGGTAAAATGCAATGAATAACTATAATGTACCTCAATCAAACTGAACAAAATTAGCCCATATGTTAAACTGCTATATAACTGATAATACTTCTGATGTGTGTATTGCCGATTTTCCTCTGCAACAGGAATGTTATTTTTCCATTTTTTGTGGCCGACAAATTGTGGGAAGTTTACTATGTAAATGAGCATGTATCGATACCTAAAAAATCTTGTTGAATTAGCAATAATATCTCAGTATGCAACAGTAAATTAAAACTTATTCCTTTATTGATATGGTTAAATTTCTATATTGTTGAGAAGGCATATAAAGAGTTTATTAAAGGGTAGGCCAAGTTATTAAGTTTTTTTCAAATATAGGAACATCTTGCAACAACAGAAAAAAAAAAAAGATAAATTAAATTAGCCTTACTTTCCTTTTAAGGGAAGGGAAGGCAGAGATAAACAAACAAAAACCAACCAACTAAAAAAAAACCCAAAAACAAACAAAAAACCCACCAGCCCAAGAATGGGTTGGGTACCAAGGACAATTCAGTATGAACTGGGAGATGCAGGAAGAGGTAAGAACACAAACAATAGGTAAAAAAAAAAAAAATATTGTAATGCAAACTGTTATACAAATTAAACTTCAGCTCAGTATTGCCTGTTCCTCTCCTAGTGTATAGTTCACATGTATCCAGAGTAAGAAAGTAAATTTATTGTATAAAACCAAAAAGGCTAAGTTAGAAGAAAAAGCTGGCACATGATGGACATGCCTATGCCCAGAGCCACAGGTGGGCTGGGAGGTGGTGGTGCCAATCCAACACAGGCAGGAGTCACACAGGGATAACTCAACATCTGCTCTTTCAGAGCCATGTACATGTAAGGACTGCACATACCTGCACAGCACTTCTAGAACAGCAAATCAGTGCAGGCTCTTGTGAAATGCTGGGCTTGGTTTGGGGAAAATGATTCAATGATAAGTAAATGAATTTTTCTTTCTCTTTGAAAGGATTTATTGAAACTTGACTCACTTCTGCTGTGAACTATGTAGAAGCCTAGGCTTGGGTTTCTGAAGGTACTTAAAATTAGGTCACCTAATTTCATTGGAATTACATGAAATTAAATTGTTCCACCGGGCAAATCTTCTCCATCCTAACACCCTTACTCCCAGGCCGCTAGTAGCCAATTTCCCTTAGAGTTCTTTCAGAGCCTGTTGTGAACTCAGAGAAGTCCCAGGCCAAGCAAGCAATTCCAAGAAAAAGACAGCAAACAAAGTAGGTGTCAGTTGTTACAATTTTATTAGCTTTTTACTCTTTCTTCCTCTGCTGCATTTGGCACAATGGCAACTTACAACTCAAAGCAGTGGAATGGCTTTGAGCAAAGGGGAATTATTTGAAAAATAAACTTTTCAAACCCGAATGAAAGCTGAAAGGCAGATAATTTTCACAAAGCCCAGAAAAAAAGTAATTTCTAGTGAATTAAAATGTTTTTGATTTTTGAATGTCAAAGTTGCTTTTGAAATATAGATCAATCTTCTTTAAAAATATCACTACCTTTCCAAAGTTTTGTTCCAAAATGTTGAAATGAGATATTTTGATGTGTCAGAACACTTTCTCTAGTTTCCTGTTGGAAATGAATTACAGCAAAACTGATCTGATCTCTTGTGCTTGTTTCAAACAAAATGCACAGATGGTGTATGGTTCTGGTGAATTATTCTGTTTAAGCCTATGAATAGATCTAATAAATACAACATCACTGAGCCTGGCACTGCTATTCTGTAGCTGTAGCTTCAAAAGTAGCTGCATTTAATCATTATAGATCAATTAAATCAGAAAAATATAAACAACCTATAGGTTACCTCTTCTCCTTCTTCAATATGATAATCCTTTCTTTCATTTGGCCCTCCAACGAACATCACATTTAATTGATAGCGATGCCTAGAAAAAAAAGTGACATTGTAAAGCTACCTCTATTCATGATATTCTTTATTCCATTTATTTTTAAAAATTCTATTAGGACAGTGAGTCAATGAAGCAATGTTGAGTGAAAAGCAACATCCAGAACAAGAGCTCAAAAGACCTTGGATGCATCTCTCTGCTCTGGCACTGTCCTGTTCGGTGACCTGAGGCCAACTACCTCCCTCCTGGTGTTTCAATGCCTCCAGCTATGGAAAGGGGACAACAATAGCTGCCAACTGTGGAAAGAGCTTTGAATTGTAAAGATAAAGAATGTTACGTAAAAGACAGGAACTAGGAAAATGGCTCTTCCACCTGAGCAGATTATGTAAAGGTAAAACTCTTAAAAGTTAAAAACACACTTTTTTCCCCCACATTGGTACAATTACCAGAGATACTGATGGCAGGAATTGCCAGATAATTTCTGTTCAATTTTCCTTGTTTTTCCAAGCCAGAACAACATTACAGTGGTTTCACTGTGGTTGCAGCTATTTCAGAAAAGGAGATTGCAGGCAGTTTCTTAGCTCTACCCCTCATAAGGGACCCCAATGAGCATTTCTCTCAGCTTTCACAAAGAATAGCTATCACCCCAATTGCCTATCAGCCCATTTACATGGATAAAAAGGTAAGGTAGCAGGTTTTCCTTGCTAAAAAATAACCCTGAGAATCAGGCCTGTTAGGTGTGAATCAAAATTTGTTCTTATGCTGTTTGACGTGTGAATCATTTGCAATGAGGAGGTTCTGGGCAGTAACACAGAACCAGCAGGGCCACACTGCCCTGCAACACAGGAAACAACAACAATGTGTCCCCGGGTCAGCACCTTGTAAGCCTTAGTTGAGAGAAGCTCTTCTGAGTGGTTGCACATGCATATTCAATCTGCTGCCATTTTAATTTTTTCTTTAAAGGGTATTTAAATGCTAATGAACAACACAGTGGGGACTAGTAAAGCAGACATAACAAGTAACAGTGACAAATTAGTTGGCCAAATAAAACTAAAGAATTAAAATTGACTGTTTTCTCCATAGGAAGCTGTATATATTACAGCACTGGGCTTCATATCTGTATCTTGAAATCAGGAACCAAAATCTGAATTGTTTGTACCATGCAGATTAAATATTCATTTTCAACAGCACACTGCAATGTTTTGGTATTAATGAACATTTCTACTGTAGAAGGGCAGGATGACCCAAACAGTAGAAATACAGCTAATAATTAAGGAAATAAATGAAAATCAACCCAGAAGAATAAAATAAGAGAAAGGCAGTCTGTGGGTATTTTGCAGTCTACTGTTAAGATGAGTTGATTTTTTTTTAAATATAAATCCATCCAGTTCTAAGTTCATTAAGTAAAAGTGAAAATACTGCTTAAAAACAATTACCACTTAACTCCTTTGTTTGGTAAATTTACAATTAATTCTGTTATCCCATAGATTTACCTGGGCTTTATATAATAAATAGGCTATGGATTAATGATTCCAATCATTACCAATATATACTGATACCACCAAAAGATTCCACCTATGAAATATGAGCAGGTACTCCAATAGGTAAGTTTGTTCATCTTGTTAAATAATACAGTATAATACAATAATATTCTCGTTAATATAGTTGCATTAAGAAGAAATATCGTAACAAGGAACTCTTCTTACCCACACCAAGGAAACAGTACCAACAGGTAAACTTTTAAAAACATTATAAGACTATAAAGAATCAGATAATCCATAACCACAATTAGGTATCCTTTTTGTAAGCATCATATTCTGAACTCAGAAGAGTTTTAATAGTATCTGTAAAAATCAGCTACATGAAGGGATTTGATTTTGCACTAATTGCTTGTTGCTGAGGTTAAAATCATTTAAACTTGCAAGATAGTGTCATTAAAAAATATCAGAACTGCAATTTAATTAGATGCATCCTCTTCTTACCTTTGGTAAAACTATGAATGGGCATTAATTCAGGAACTGAGGTTTTATTTCAGAATCCCAAATAGATATTTAAACATTTTGATCCTCTCATTTGAGAGGAACACAATGCAATAAAAGCCTGAAAGCTGCAATAACTTTAGACACTGAAAGTCCTACTGATTTGCTGTGAGACCTAGTTTTTAACTGTTATTTCTCTTTAAACAAAGGTTTTAAGTTACTTAAACGTTTTGAGGTGGTTGCCTTCCAGTGAGGCAGTAGGAGGCAGTGAGAAGATTGCCTTATACATCACTACTCAGCAAAAAGGATCAAGCCTTTGAAAAAAAAGTAGGAAATCTATTAGTTGCTTCTTGGAAAATCACCTAAAACCTTTTGGAAAATGCTGAAAGCATTTAGGTAGCACGAGGAGCAGGCGGTAAGAGACTCAGAATCCATGCAGTAGTTGGTTTTCTTCTCCTTCCACAGAGCCTAAAGACATGTTGGAAAAATGTATATATATTTTTTAAACTATGCAATTTTTATCACAAAAAATGTTTCTTGTTTCACTGTAGCTTCTTAAAATGTTAATGGGAAGATCTGTGATAGATGTCACATTCCAGATTTACTCAAGGTTTACACAGAACTGCTGGTAAGCAGTACAGAACAGTGCAGTAATAACAACAAGGGTTCATCCTACTGATGAGGAAAGAAACATATGAATATTATATATAAGTAAAATACTGAAACTTTACCATTATCATTAGTAAACTTCAGAAATTAATATGCTTTGCAAAATGCTTCCTAAATCCATTTTGAAAATGAAAGAAATGTGAACACTCATAACAAGACGATATGTTCCTCATTCTCTCCCATTGTGAAACTATTGTAGTGATTCAAGTTTCAGAATTTTTTGGTTCAGGATGTACTCTTTACCCTTTCTTTGTCTCATAACCATAGCTTTGAAAAGTAACCCTTGAACCCGTGAATGGAAATTAATATCACTGATACATTACTGCCCGTTCAGCTTTTCATTAGAGATAGTACTTAAGGGTAGGGCGTGAGGCTTTTTTAACAATTGTAATTATTAAAACTAAAGGATTCAGTTTAAAAAAAGATTTTTTTAAAATTAAAATTAAGAAAATTCTTTTAAATTTCTTTATAAAACCTGGGTCTATATCACTCCTTAGAGAGAATACTTTCTAATGAAAGATTTCTGTATACAGAGTTTTAGATAAAACACTTTGTCCTCAGCTTCACTGACAAAAGAAATTCTTTATAATGTTTTGACTAGAAGGTGCCACCTGTTGGATAACTTACATTGGAATTTGTTCACAAGCTTTGACACAGAGAATATGCACGGTGTACTTTCAATGGCATAATGCCCACACTTTTTTTCTTGTATTAGTTGTCTCATTCAGAGTAGAGTTAATAGCTGTAAACTGCCTCTTCAGCCTCCCCACCCTCCTGCCTTGATGGCTCTGGAAATGCCCTGGAAACCTGCTCCTCTGCTGCCCCTGCCCTTCTTTTCCCCTTGCTTTTCAGTGATATATCCTTCTGGTTTTGACTGCTCCTGCAGCTTTGGCTCCTCTGTGATGCTGGAATGAGTCTCAGAAGCTCTAGCAGCTACTTCAGGTTGTAATTTTGTTTTGCTTGTGCATGTGATGCCTTCTCCTCTGATTTCCAGGAGTTTGTTGTCACAGAGCCTGACACAAATTCTCTTAACTCAGTCTCACTGCCTACAAGAGGTTTTGAGACAAGTATCTTGTATTCAAGTTGATCTTTGCAGCTTCTGATGAGTTATTGCAAAACAGATTTCACTCACTTTCTGTTCTTTGGAACAGCACTCTGGCCACAGTCTGAGAGAAACTACACTTCCTTATTAAGCTTTACCATGCATTGTTGCAGCTTCCTCTTATGGCCAAATATAGGCATATTCGTATATCTAATAACTTGGTGAAAAAAAATCATTTACTTACATAAGCTTATTGCAAACAGGTGGCAAAAAGGCAGATTTGTTTTCTTCTATCCATTTTCTTACATTTACAAGAAGCTCCATGGTCCACCTGCTATGAACCTTTTTCCCTGAGACACTAGAATCTGCAGAATGCTTTTTCTGTGAGCAAGCTTCCTGTGACTCCAACCCCAGTGCGCAGGGGATTGGCTGGTACAAGAGGTGTCTTCAGACTGCACTGTCAAAGGGGGCAGGTCCATCAGCCAAAGGTTACTTTGTAGAGTGTACTAATGCTCCAGCAGCTTGGCTAATAATTGACACGTGTTTTTAAAATACATATTTTCATTGAAGACTGGGTTTTGCCCACAGGGGGTTTCTTAATTCTCTTTACTGCATCAGCTGGAGTGAGCTGGAGAGTACACTACCTTTCTACAAAAATGGCCTTGTTACCCACAGTCAGGAAAATGGGCAAGGCTGGGGCATTCACCCCTTTCAAGTCTAATACAGAAATCTCCCTTCAACATTCTTAGGCTGAATGTTTGGGATATGTGTATTTGTTTGAAAATACTGGATCTTCTGCTGAATAGCCAAAATGCAGATGGTCTCCTGCTTTTGTAAGACCAAGAGCAGCTGTCTGTAAACGCTCATTTTAATTTGATCCGTTCTGCCAGTGTTACAGCAGGACTTGTGGGAGAGCTGACCCTGATTCTGTGATGCCCTTTGGAAAAGTGCAGCATAATGCCATCAAATTGTCAGGCAAACAAGAGACTGAGAAGAACCAGACTTTCCAGATCTCTAACAGTCTTTACTCCCTCACTAGTTTCTGTTCAACATCTACAGCATTGCTACAGGACTGTTCACTCAGTTCCCTGCCACCCTCAATTTTTTAAATAAAGAAATGTCTGAACATTTTTTCGGACTCCAAACACATGAAATGGATGGATAAACAAAAAATCCCAAGACATTACAATGTCTTAGCACTTTGGTCTTGACATATCTTAGTCTGCCACTCATATCTACACTGTGCGTAGTGGGTGAATGGGAATAGGTACAAGGTGATAAAATGATCTGGTTCAAAGTGAGTGGTACATTCTCCATGGCTTGTATATATGAGCAGTGCAGCTACGGGACTGAAGACTCAGCAGGATGAAGGGTACAAAACTGGGAGTTCTTTAATGTGTACTGTTGTCATTTTCCACCAGAAGAAAGTAATGGAGTGAGTTTGAACAAATACTGTGCGTTTATCAAGTATGTGCAAGGGTGACTCTGTTTTACCTTCATCTGTATCACTTCTTTGCAGTTTAGTTTAAACTCATTATGTAATTTATAAAACAGAAAAAAAAATCCATTTATTTTGGGATTAAAAAATCCACATGTGGATTACAGTTCCGCTGTATTAATATGATCACAATGGGACAAGAAGTAATTTCCTCTGAAATTAACCCAAAGTAGTTACTATTTCATTCAATTATAAAACACCACCACCCCACTATTTATTTTGTACATGAAATGAGACACCACCATACAGCAAATTCATAAAGCCTATTTTTGGAAGGACTTACAGACAATTACATTTTGGTACTTTTTGTTCTGCAGGCTGCTGACATAATACTTAGCTGTGAAGGAAAGAGAGCTTCTATTTAAAATGCACTTTCACTTAGGGGATTATGACCCAGACTGGCAGGACTGGAGAAATGAAGACACTCTGGTTAATGACCTCGGTTTTGTAAAGCTCTACCTCATCATTAGTAACTTGTATCACAGAGCAGGACTCCATTTGTTGGGCATGAAAGCCAAGATATTGTACAAAGTCACAGCAGGGAAAAACACAGATCCTGGAATTGATTGAGCCAATCCCTGTTCACTGCAGTATTAAAGTGCCAGTTTTAACTGCAGGGCTCTTGTCCACAACCACGACTCTAATCCCTAGTCTCCACTTTTTCCCACCAGGTAGAATACAAGGTACTATTACCTGCAGAGAAAACTTTCTCAGTTGCAGGCTCATAAATCCATTTTGTGGCTGGAGTGAGGTATGAAAACCTGATAGTTAGACCTGCTCAGGGAGGAAAAAAAGTTCACTTACAAAATTCATTATTAATATGAGGCTGAGGCTATTATCACAGGGTAGCATTTTCTGCAAACTTCAGAAAATCAGTAGGTTTTGAAAAATGAAGTTAATTGCCTCTTCATGAATATAATGGTGGTGCTAAGGAATTATCTGCATGGTGTGAAAGGCTATGAACTCCATTTCTGTGCAAGTTTATTGAGGAAAAGAAAAGAACCAGTGTTGCAGTCTCTGTGAAACCCAAGTAAGTAAGTACATGTCATACACCTCATGAACTGATTGGTGTCTGGATTTTACTCACTAGTTCGCTTCACGATAGCTCTTCACATCCATCAGAGCCTGTTCCAGCACCTGGGGTTTCTGCTCTCCCTTTTGGCTCTGATTCTTCCCTTTATGCAAAGGTAAGGACTCGATTTGTAACCTTTTGCTGCCAGAGAAGTGCAAGAATACTGAAGCACAAAACTGCTCTATGAAAATAACTAATTTTTTGCATTGAGGTTACAGGAAAAAAGTGTTAGCAGAAAAAACTGCATTTAGGACAACACTTACTTTATTCTTCTACTTTCCTCAATCACCAGACTTATTAGAAACTTAAATTTACAAGCTTGTGTCCAGCAAGAAAGATATGCTAATAAAAAACCACAGGCCAAATACTGATGTTTGGTCACACACTTTTTTTAAACTACACTCTCCACACGACTTCCCCCCCACGGCAATCTTTGTGTGGTATAGAATATTTTGTTAGCATAATAATACACTCTTAAGGGTAACGAAGTCTGCTGCCATTTTCTGGTATCCCAACTGTACCTATGCGATGATGGAAAATTTCTCTTAAAAAATGAAGTGCCAATTCTCTTCTTTTCCCAGCCACCTTCATCAAGGGTCACATCCAGCAGTCACATGCCACTTCACCTACCAGTGGTGTATACCACTTAAATATACTTTAGGTAATACCCCTAGTAATACCAACACAACAACTATCTTGGCAAGTGAAAAGCACATCCTGTCCATTCAAAAAGCTCATTTACTATGGGGATCATAGGGGAAAAGAGGTAGTGGAGTCACGCTTGGATTTAAATATCTGCTCATGATAATTATGTTTACCATCTTTTTGCCACATAAGGTAGGACAGATCCGACTTCAGAATAAATCCATGTTAGAGGTATACTTTAAGAATACACACGTGGTGTTGAATAAACGCTTGTTTCGAGTGCCAGGCACCCCAGATGCAGCGATGCCCCAGACATGAACATTTATTTCCCTGGCAGAGCGGCTCCTTTCCCCGCGGCCTGCTCCTGAGCACGATGCGGGTGCGCCACCTCCCCGCGGCTGCCCGTGAGCGTGAGGCGGAGCTGCGCTGACCAGCGGCCCAGGCCGTTTACCGAAGGCCGCCAGGAGGCTCGGTGCCGCCCGACCCGGGGCCGTGCTCCGTCTGTCTCGTCCCCGGAGCACGGAACAGCGGCCCGGGCTGCAGGAGGGCAGTCAGGCCGCGCCGCTGCCGCCCGTCACCTGCTGCCACCGCCGCCCAGCCCCGCCCCGCTGCAGCCCCGCCCGCCCGGCGGCGGAGGGGGCCGGGCTGTCCCGCCGCCCCCCGGGCCAGCGGGAGGCTGGGGCGGGAGGGCTTTGTCCGCGCCGTGTCGCCCCTCTCCCTTTTCCCTTGCTCGCGGGCGCCGCCCTCCCCGAGTGGTGCAGCGTCCGGCAGCTCTCTCCCGCCCGTCCCGCGCCGCTGCCGGCGCAGCCGGTCCCGGGCAGGGAAGCGGGGCTGCCCCGGGCCGCCGCTCAGAGCGGGGTGCGGGCGGGAGTGTGTCGCGCTTCCCCCGCCGGGGCCGGGCGAGCCCTTGATAAACCGTTCGGGAGGAGTTGGTGTCAGGGCTCCAGTGGCGCAATCGGTTAGCGCGCGGTACTTATACAGCAGTACAAAGCCGAGCAATGCCGAGGTTGTGAGTTCGAGCCTCACCTGGAGCACACAGCTTTTTGGGAGAGCGAACGGGCTTTTTTTGGGGCTTGGCGGCGCTGCGGAGGGAGGAGGACAAAAGTGCGGGGAAAAATTATGCAGCCGTGGCGGCAGCGTGGGCCCGCCGGAGAGTGGCACACCGCGGCCGGGGAGCGACTGCCGCGGGTCGCACTGGCGGCGCCGGTGCCTCATGGCAGCGTGTGTGTGTGTGTGTGTGTGTGTGAGAGAGAGAGAGGCTGCAGGGACTTGTCCCCACCGAGCCGGGCAGGATTCCTGTCGCTGCACAGTGACAAACGCCTTCCTCCTAAGTGCTGCTTGAGTGGGAGAACTTGCAGGAAATAAAGGTTGTTCATGCCGTGTTGTTTCATACGGAGTGCAAGTAAACGCTTGAGAGGTGTGAGCGCTACAGCGGAATGGTGACAACATCTCCCTGTTATGGCTCCTTGGGTGGTGGCAGTCTTTTTAACTGCTCATTACCTTGGTGACGCTTTGCAAATGCATGCACTGTAGCAGGAAGGAAAATAATTCAAATAATGTTTGGTTTCGGCACTTAAGAAAGGCAGCAGGGCCATCCATGGGAAAAGGGCAGCTCCCTGATGGAGGTGGTTACAGGACACTGCCTGGATGTTCAGGCCCAGATCTTGTGAACACCCCTCTATGCTAACATCTAGTCTGCTGCCTGCACGGTGCAATTTATACCAAAAGTTCAATGAGGCCCTCAAGATCATGCAGCCAGAGGTGCCTCTATTGCCCAAATCAGCCCTTTGTCTGTCCTACAGGCATTAACTCCCTAAAGTGCCACTTTAAGGTTTTTAATTACCCCTTTTTCTGTCTTCTGGTTACCACTTCGTCCCCTCTGAATTTCGCATTAAATTCACTGATTTCAGTGCCAGTGTGGCAGTGCCTGAAGCAGGTGCCATACTGGTATAAGGAAATGTAAGTCAACAAGAGAGATCTGTAAATGTATCAAAGGGTGAATAAAATTAATCTTTTGCTTGCAGTGTTTCACGATTTCTCCTTCATACAGATATCCATGTCCCAGTGCTGAGGAGTACAGATAGTACAGAGGAATATTAACACAAGTACTGGGAACACTAAAAAATGAAAATGCTGCTATTGTGTAACTAGGGAAAAAAAACCCCAAACCATGAATCTTTCAAAGAGGCAGAGGGACTCAATTTCTTGGAAGGAGACGTCTTCAGCGTCTGAGTGGGGACAGCACTACTTGCTTTCCATCTTCCATGGTGTGTCTCCATGAGCAGGCAGCAGCTCCTGCACCCTCTCACCGAGGAGGAACTGCTAGTTTGACATTTGGGGTCTTGCTCTGACATGCTGGGCGAGTCATTGTACAATTTTTGCTGCATTCAGGGTGCAGATGTTGCAGATGAAGCAGATGTTGTTCGTTGCCTCCACAGCTGTTTTGTGATGTGCCTTGGTGGTGCCAGAGGGCAGCCAGGACATGCAGTGGCAGCACATGGTGCTGTGACCTACCCTTAGTCTTTACCTTGGCTTTCACTAATTTTTGTCTTAACTCTGGGGGAAAAGTAAAAAGAAACAAAAATCCCTAAATTGCATTTCTGCCCCTCCACATGGGCTCCCGTGCCTGACACCTGGAGGGCAGCATGTTCCAAGATGGGTATTTCACACTGAAAATCGTGATAAATCAGGACAATTTATGTGGATTTACTGGAAATCCCAGTAAAGTGAGAATGTTATTTATTTAATGACTGTTTACAACACAAAGTGAACAGCTGCTAAAGCATGAGGTGACCATGGGAGTGGCAGGGCTGTGGGGTGAGGTGAGGTGAGCCCTGTTGGAGCAGTGCAACTGGCAATGGGCTGGAGGTGGGTTTTTCCTGAAAACTGGGCATCTTACAGGCTTATGAGAAGAAAGGATGTTTTTATTATGCAAAGCTGGTTTTTTTGTTAGGCTTTTTGGTACTGATTTGTTGTTTAATGCTCTAATGCTACTTGGCAGCAGCTTATGTACAGAAACATGTATATATTTACATATATTGGTACATGTGGGCATAGAGATACCTTCACACCATTGTGGGAGAGCTCCTAGTGTCTCTATGTTAGCACTAACATATTTTCTAAATATTTAGTGTAACCATATGATGTATTTGGAAAACACCTGTGTGTAATAGATGCAAAGTGCCAGCTGCACTGTGATCTAGTGAGAGGTAATCCCTCCTTCCCTCTCTTCCCGTTTCCCAAATAGTAATGTGGTTCACCTGTGCCTCATTTCCTTTTGAAAGCCAGGTGCCAGAGCTTGTATTCCTTCCCTCAGCCACTGCCCAGTGCTCCTCACTGCCCTTGTAGGTGATAGCCAAGAGAGCCCTGGTGTCAGCCTGCTGTCACCTGGCAAGGGGCTTTTATGGGCCCTGGATGCTCCTGGAAGTGCATTCGGGAGGAAAGACTTCCCCATGGTGAGTCTTCCATGATGCCTGATTTATCTAGGTATCTGCCTCTTTTAGCCTCTGCCTCTCTCTTTCTCTGCCAATCTGCCTGGTGCGGATGGCATGCCTGCACGCCTGGATCTCCCAAACTCCTCTGACATTCTTCCAGAATCCTTTTAAAAAGGTCCTCCTTCTTAAAATTTGTGTTGCTCTTTGTTTTAATGTTCAGTATGGATTGTGAGTGCTCTACAGGCTTATTCCTGCTGCTCGGAGTTCACACTGGCTGTAGAAAGGAAGAAGACCTGCTTATACACATAGGAAAGCTTGATGTGTGCTGATTATTGGTGGAAGGAGAATTTTCAAAGATGTAGCTCTTGCCTGGTCTTGGAGGATTAATAACCATCAGGCTAGGGAGCAGGGTTTGTTTATCCCTATATGATCTTGCTCAAACTGCAATGGCAGATCCAGGATTAAGAAAGAGAGGTTTATGCAGGACAGACCTTTGTGATGTTTGTTTCTGTGAGTGGCCAACTCTTGTCTCTGGCAGTTTGGTGCAGTTGTGATTGTGAGGTTCTGAAGTGTTTGCTTAAGTTACTTTAAATAAAAAAGTCTGGAACTCTCCATAATATTAAGGTTTGCATATTCTAACAGATGCTTATAAAAAGCTACGGGAAGGTATTGGCCTAGCTAATTGTTATGAATTCAAAGTAATAAATACTTTCAATTTTTGCAAATAGTAAACAGCCAATGAATATCTGCTCTTAATAGCTTTTTCCAATAGATGGCACTGTGGTCCCACAGAGCGAAAAACACCAAAGCAAAACATTCCCAGACATCCTAAAAATAGAAACCACTTGCTGAATGCTCTGTTGTGCACTTCAGAGGACAATAGGCCAAAATTCCAAAGGTTGCTTGGAAAACAAAGTCCACTGGAGGTATAGATGCATTTTGGTTTTGTTTTGGGTTCCACCACCACCTTTGTCCATAACTTCTTGAGGGCCTTTCTGAAATTGAGGTCTGTTGATCTGTTGTGTTTGGAATAACAGAGGTGAATGGGGTGTATCATGTGTTTTTAAGTCTCTATCAATTCAGTGCTGTGTCCAAGTTCCAGTATAGCAGGCCTGACTTAGATTCTCTTAAACAATTTTTTTGCAGAATGGCTGGTATTAGAAGCTTTCAGTCATGGCTGTGTGAAGTCTGGGTGGCTGCTTCCTGCTGTGGAGGCTGCTGTGGAGGTATTGGGCTTGGAAACAGTAGCTGGGAGAAGAATGAAGTGTAGGTGCTTGCAAACTGCGTGGAAGAACTCTTTGAAACCAGATAGAAATAGTCTGCTTTTGTGGAAGAAAGATAAGGAAAGGGTCGGGAGAAAAGGAACAAAAAACAAGTCCACATGAAAACCTCCTTGGGGAAGAGAAGGGCTGGGAGATGAAGGGAGCAGTGGGGCTGATGCAGGCTGATAAAAAGTGGAGAAGTGAGAAGAACTTATAGAGAAGTAGAAAAACACGCTCACAAAGAGAGAGACTTCATGCATTGCTCTCTGAAACTGGTGAAGGGGATGCTACAGGGAGGGAACAAGAGGGAGAGGGTATGGACACATAGGAAGAGGGAACAGAGTGGTATCTGATAGAAGAACATAAGTAAAGATGTTTTTTAAATTAATTTTTAAAAATCCTCCTGTCTGGTTGTAGCTATATGAGTGTGCTGCCTAGGGCAGTGAAAAACAAATGAGTAAGTGTTAGCTAGTCAAGCCAGCCTAAGATGGAGTTGCTGTAGAAAGCAAATTGGGTTGTGCGTTTTGCTTGAGCAAACAGAGAACTCAAGAGGCAGGTTTTTCTTCACTGTGTGTTTTGAGTGGTTACTTTAGTGTGGCAATATAAGAGACCCCGTGGTCTCTCTAGGGTTTGAAGCTGGTGTTGGGAGGGTTAGAGAGCTCAGCTTTCTGGTTTAGAAAAGGAAGGAAATGGACAATCAGTCCTGGATTTTGTGCCCATTTAATTTTCTTGCTTATGCTGAGTTTGCTGTGTTAGACTCTGCTTTTAAGGTGGAAAAAGACTCTTGGTTTCTTCAAATAGTTTTGGTGCAGCCTAAATATTTGAAACCTTGGAGAAGTCTCAAAATACAGCAAAACAAACTAAACCAAACCCAGAGGAAGAACAGGCTGGGGAAGTGGCTGAAATGGAAGGGGGTAGTCAGAAAGTCTGTAATTACGAATTTTGGGGAAGGGATGCTCCCTTGAAGTAGGCAACTGAGCCTGTACTGACTACTTTAGTTCAGAGATACATGGGGTAGCAGATTTTTGGCAGTGTGAAGAAACACTTCTGGAAATTTTACTTTATGTATAATAAAATATGCATAGGAAGGTTGTGGAAGAAGATGAAACAATAATTTTAAAATGTGTCTTCTGAAAATATGGTGTAAAATTCTTAAGAGGCAGTTGTGCTGGAAGTCATGTGGCTGCATGGTGTAACTTAGAGACTAAGATGGTTTATTGATGTTGTGAAGAGAAGCTGTCAGTCTAATAAACACAAACGTTCAAAATCAGTTGCGAGGTCTCAGAGTCAGTTGACTTCAGTGCTTGCATTTATTTTCTATTTATCCTACCCATTGAAATGAGGATGAGAGTTGGTTAACTACACATTTTAATTTTAGGCACCATTTATATGATGTGTAAAGAAGGATATATATTTGTCTTTAAGGAAAGACACATCATACTTGTCCCAGCAGATTTAAACGCCATTTAATATTGAAAAGCTGTTACCAGTGCAAGTTGATGTAGCTTTGTCAGTGAGCTGCCTTGCTTTTTTTTTTTTTTCACATTGTTGTGTCACTTGGAAGTGAAAATATATCTGTCTTGGGGCTTAGGAGAGTTTTGTAGGAAACTGATGCTGGATTTGAGGGTGCTTTTGGGGGTGTCTGTATTAAGTGCCTGGATCCAGGTTTGGGAAGTTAATCTCTTTGATGCTCTGGGCCACTCTGCCTCTCTCTCCTGATCTTGCTTCTGCCCCACCTTCCCCCTCCCGGAAGGGACTCCGCCTCAAAACCTAAAGGGTTGCCTTGAAGCTGGCACTGTTTTACAGAAGGTGAGAAGCATTCCTTCAGATATCTCCCTCCCCCTCCCCACCTGCATTTTCCTATGCTTCCAACTGCCTCCTGAGGGGTTCAGCTTGTCTCCCACTTTGGTCAAGTGCTCCAAGGGGTTTGCACTGCACCACGAGGTCCACATCAGTTTCTTTGTCTCAGTGCAGCTGTGACTATGCTCCTGTGAATCGCAGATGAGTGGCAGGAAGTTCTACACTCCCTGGGGTGGCTCAGGAGGGGCTGCATGGACAAGGATGGCTGTAGCTGGTTGCACCTCAAGCCAGCTCAGTGGCCAAAGCCCTTTGTTGCCCTCAAGCAGGAACACTCGGGAGTGTTCCTGCTTGAGACTTGCAAAGTCAGTTAAGCTTGGTGGCTGTGTACTATTGAGATCAGTGCTTACATTCAGACCTGTTGAGATTTATAGGTGCTTGCATATGTAGCATGTGTATTTAATGCTCTAATAGCTTTGAAAGTTTGACTCCTACTGCTGAACTGTTTGCAAGGCCTATAGTAGCCTCCAGATGTTTAAAATACAGCTGTGACAGATAGATATATCTGACTGTGTCTGTCATTCTCACTGAGCTGTCCCGCACCCGCAGTGTAACCTAGCCAAAAAATACTGTTTTCTGTTATGATAAAGGAAATGTTTGGTTATGCCACTATTTCTCAATTTCTTAACACATAGTATCTTTGCAAATCCTTCTTTTTCCTGGAATTGGAGACTTTTGCTTCATTGTGGGTACTAGGGGTGCTATTGTGTATCTTTGTGTTATGAAGGCAAATTTCTTTAACAGAAGAATAGGGTAATTGTCTGTATATATATATATATATATACAGTTATATACAGGTTCCTAATAACTGTAGGCCTTTGACAGAATTCTTGTAACAGTTGGTCAAATTTTTAGAGCTGTTTGGGGATGCCTGCCTGATGTTGTTGTTTGTCTGCCTGATGTTGTTGTTTGTCTGCCTGATTCTAAGCATCATTTGGGTGTTGTAGAGGATTGCTAGCAAATAAACCTCTTATTGCAAATGTATTGTATTTGAAGTATTCTTGCAGGAGTAACCTCTGTCATCTGAATACTTCCAAAGTAGAAGCTAATCTGTCAATGAATCAAGATTGAAGTGACTGTTTTTTTAAAATGTCTTAATGTATAGTACTAGTGGGTGCATTTTCACTGCGTTCTGTGAATTTGCTTTGTGTTCCATAAGAGGATAAAGTTTGGCCCAAAGTAATGGGAAGCTTATGTCTGGCTGCAAGGAAACCAGGAAATTTATGGGGCTTTAAAGTATGACCTGCTGCAATATTCAGTATGTGTGATTTTTGGCATGATTCAGCAGTAAATACTAGTTGAAAACAGAAGCACAAATTATAGGGTAAATAATTCAGACTAAAAAGAGGCCTGCTTATGCATACATGCTAAAGGAAATGGAAATAGAACCACAAAATACAATTGCTGGGAAGAACACCAGCAGTTTGGAATGGTCACTTACAACTGTGGAAATCATCTTCCTGGATGACACCTGAACTGAGAGGGGCATAATGATCTCCTTTGTATGGATTGGTGTACACTGACTGGTAAACTGTGTGAGGCTGCTGCATTTGGCAGTCGTCATTTTGGAGAGGACTTTCTGTTCTGGGGCCGTTGGGTGGGAGGATATAATGGGCACAATGCTCCTTTGGTCCTTCATCTAATAAACGTCTGTGACTTCACTTGTAAAAAAGCTTTTTTTCTTTCACTCTTTCTTTTTTTTTTCATTGGTAGAGGCATCGTGCACTGGATGAAGAGAACTTTGTATGAAATTGGTTTTCTCATCTTTCCCTTTGCATTTTATTTAATATTTATATAAGATGGCTTTGGCTGCTGGTATAAAGCAGCGCTCGGTTCCTACTCTAAACATAGAGAGCCACCCAAGCAAAATTCTTACGTGCCATTTGATAACATTTCTACCTTAAAAAAAAAACAAAAAAAAAACCAAAAAAAACAAAAGGAAAGGTAGCCATAGTAGTTTTAACAGATGCATTTGGCTAGTACTGTGACTGAGTAATCTGGTTTTGATTTGCTTCATTTGCAATGAGGAGTACCAGGTCCCTTCCACAAGTGAGAGGCAAATTAAGGCAAATAGCGGAATGAACCAATCGCACAGTAAATTCCATTACTAGGGCCTCTTTTAATAGTTCTTAGAGCATAGGTTGCCTTGGCTTTTCACAGCTGGGTTGGGGTATTACTGGTGTGTGAGCTGTAGAGCCAGGAGCTGAGGAGGACAGCCAGCAGCACTCATCAGGTGTGACCCATGGTGTGCTATTGCTTCAAGATTGCTTCCTTGTGCAGTGTGATAACTGGAAAACTACAATTCATTGAGGTCTCTAGTGAATGCTGGTTTGAAATACACATTGGACTGTATTTAATTTTTAATGGAATATTTCTGCTTATTAGGTTGTTTGTTTTCTCTGGAATCTTGTCCATGGGATAATGGGGTGAAAATTCCTGTAACTTACTCCATTAAATGACTTCTGGACAATATAAGAAAGTGAGGTTTAAGGGTCAGTTCAGAAAGTAGCCTAGACCAGAAGTTTCCAATAATAATTGTGGCTTGGCTACAGTTGAAATAAGAACAACACATCTAAATTCAATTGTACTTGCATGGGCTAAGAAATAATCTCAGAGTAGTGGCTAAGTAATAATTTCAGAAAAGATGTGAACAATAGGCATTGGAGACTAACAAGTCATATCCTGAAAGAAAATTATAACTGATACAGACAAAGCGGGGAAAAAATTGGTAGTGCTTACTAACTATGAAAGTGCTGATCTTAGCTGTCTCAATAAATAATCCTGAAGGGGTATTAGCAGCATTAGTAGTAGCAGCATTTGGCCATCTGGCTTGGCTTCTGTGGGAGGTTTAAAAAAATAAAATAAAATACCACTTAGTTAGTGGAACTGCATCCTCTGAAATCATAGGAGGACTTGGCCCTGCCTTTTCATGTTCCCATTCATTGTGTGTTGTACATCCTGTGCTCGGATCTCCTGTGATCATTGGATTCTGCAGTTATTTTCTTGATGCTCATGGACCACACCAATGGCCTGTGAAGTCCTAGCTGGTGGTCAGTTCAAGTTACTGTGCATCAGTCTAACTGCTGGTGGTTTGCAGGAAACCTTGAGCTGACTTCAGACCTACAGAGCTTTGTCCTGTAGTATTGGGGGCTGCAGCTTCGAGCTCATGTTGCCCATTTCACTGTGCACAGAAAAAAGTTCTGTTTCTGTCTCTTGTGTAATCAAATCTACTGTCTCTACTGTTCCTTGGCTTGGAATTGTAAACATGAGCATTCATCTAGCAAAAATGCTTCTTGCTCATTCTTTACTGAGTGGGTATTTATGAGCTACTCTGACTAAATGAGTCTTTGCTCTAGCTCAGTGCCCCTATGACTGTTTCCCACATGTGCTGTTTGTGTCTTGTTTTACTGATAAGTTCTTCTCATCTTGTCTCTGTTAAACAATGTAAACACTCACAAATTATCAACTAGAGTGTAAAAGGCCAGGATACTAAATCTCAGCTTTTTGACTGATGTTTTTTACTTAAAATTTCTCTTTCTTCATCTTGTGAGAAAATGAAGCTAAGGATGAATGTTTAAATCTCTGAGCAAAGACTTTTTTGCCTCTTAATGTTACTGCTATAACTAAAACTGTCTTGAAAAATGTGGTTGAAAGTATTCCTTGGTGTGTGATTTGTGCTATAATCAAACTGACAGACATCAGTGGAGCACTTACAAGTTTATACTTGGAATTAAGTCCAGTGAAAATGCTTCTGGAATCTCCTGGTAATTTCCTTTTATCAATGTAAGTGATGCAGCGTGAATCCATTATAATTACTGTGGAGCTGCACCAAATTAGATGGTATGACTGAGGCTAGAATCTTTCCAGTAGATATTTTGAAGAAATGAGAGCTGGTAACAAAAGGGGAAGCTGTGTAGCATTCATCATTTGATGAGTTTGTTTGTTCCCCTTACACAGAAGAGACCTATTTCTTCTCTATAGTGTTCTCCATTAGATTGCTTACGATCTGTTCGAAGGGATTATCAACTGCTATTGTCCCTGAGTAGTGATATATTATAATACTGTTCTTGCTTCAGTGCAAGGCATAGGCAAATCAGATTTGTAGTGTTAAGCATCTGTATCTGGTAAAGCCACGGGTGACTGAACTTGGTGCAGTGGCTCACACACTTGATTTGTTTACACTGAGAGAAACCGAGGTCCATGTTCACTCAGCTAAGCAGAGTTATTTCAGATTTATACTGGTGAAATGGGAACAAAAATATCTGGCATGCACTTTAAAGAGTTTATCCTGGTGCAGCACTTTGTCTCATGTATCTGAGAAGTGCTAATCAAACAGCAGAGCACAGAGCATGAATGTCAGACTGCTTCATGGGTAGTGGTTGTGCATAGCAGCCTGTGCTATGGGAGACTTCTCTACACCCACCTAAATTTAGTTACACCACAGCTGATATGGGTCACAGTGAAAATGACATTGTGGTACTTTCACACCAATTCTTCCGAGGTACTTCTTTTTCTCTTTAGTGACTTTTATGTGAAAAACTTCAGTGTGGCCCACAGCTGAAAAATCTTGTCTCTTGGCAAAAGAGAGATGAATTTTGGCAGTTAGAGCAGGCCATATCCATCACTTGGAAAGGACATAGTTTTATTCCATGACAGAGAAATTAAAACCAATTAAAAACATAGACTTGAAATTTCACAATAACTCTGCCACCACTGAGTGCAATCCTGCAACACCAGCCCAGTCTGTTGGAGGAAAAGGTGACCACCCTGATGTGCATCTTTGCCTTGTGCATAGCCAGAGGTAGCTGCAAGCTTGGATATTCTGTTCCAGATTTTTCTCTAGGCATGAAACATTCCTTTTGGGGCCTGCTGTTGATGGAGCACCTTCTGCAAGGCTGTGCTGCAGCTCTGTGGGCAGCAAGTGGAAACAGATTATTGCTAGGTGTTGGGTGGCCATCTCATTAGAGGGAAATATAGATGCCGCACTTGAATACAGTGACCTTGTATCTGTAAGCACAAATTCTCGATCCAAATATTAGTTGCTTATCCTCAAATTGATCAGATTTAATATATCTAAGTAGGTTTGGGTGCTCAAAAGCCTGCAACCAACTCAAACTTCAGACGCAGCAATTAGACCATTAAGACAAGCAACTTTCAGCAGATGGCAGCATTGCACTCTGTAACTTCATTTTTCTGGCAGTGGTTTTGCAACTCCTGACTACTTGGGCTGTTGGAGACTGACAGCCTGCTAAGTAGCAATCCAAACTCACTTCTAAAATGTTTTGAAATATAGGTCTTAGTAGATTATGATAATTGGGTATTGTTTGAGACCTGGGGGTTTTATATGAAAGAGACCACTGTGCTGCACGAGAAAATACACTAAAAAACAATGCAAGTACACCTAGATATTTTCTGTTAACTCTTTTAAGTAACTGCTTTGAGACAGAGGAAGGCTGTTTGATAAAAGTGTTCTTTTTTTGGTAAAAATATTAGCAGATCCCTTAAAGATGTAAGAGTTCAAAGTGGAATCATGAGTGGTGAGCTTGCAAATTACTTTCTGCATATTGTCTTTAAAACTACAATACACTCCTATTCTTTCTTAAGGAAAAAAATATGCTGACTTTACTAATGCTTGTCATACTCTACCTTTTAAACACCATGTAGCCTGATATCAGAGTCCATACCTAGGCAGACATAGCAGTGCACATCCCCTCATTAGAAGTTATCAACTCTTTGACAGTGTTCAAAGGGTCAGATGCAATAGCTAATTTCTGTCTGCAGTTACTCAGTTAAGAATATTACTTTGTATACAAAGCATTTGCTCATTCAATTTGGTTGGTTGGAGAGGTTCTTCCCACCTGTCCCACCTTCCCTGCTGATTCTTGAGAGTTCCAGCCAGTCTGTGGAGGAGATGAAAGCTGTTCCTGCTAGAAAAGGAAAGGGCTGTGTGTTCAGAGGCCTCTTCAGAAAAAAACACTTCTACTTCCAGATAGTTATCTGTCTGTTATGTACTACTCTATATATAATCCTAAACTGCATAACAGATTTTTTGTGTGTGTGTATGCTCTTAGGGAGAATATAATGCTATTCTTAGGTTTGGCACAAGATGCTGTTTGAGTGCAGCATTGCAATCAGCTAGCACTGATGTAAATCTTAAACACAAAGCTATAATAAATAGAAATTAGGTCAACCATTGCAGCCATTCAGAAGAGGTTAAAAACATATTCTCTTACCATTTGAGCTTGCAATTTTTTTGGGTGGAAACAAGTATATTGATATGACTTAAGTTAGTGGTCTCTTCACGAAGCTTTATGCACCTCTGTCAGAGTTTAGCTTCAGAGTGAATGGAGGAACCGTCAGACTTTCTCTCTCCTTTCTCTTTTTTCACTGTAGAACAAAACTATAGTATAAGTAAACAAAAGTTCACACTGATTCATTTGGGTTACACTCCAGTATGGTTCTGCCTTTTGTCATACAAGTGAACCACAATGGAAATTTTGATTTTCTTGGGGTTTTTTTTAGTTAAAGTAGAATACTGCAGGTACCAGAGTAGTTTGCCAAGATGAATGTGACTATCTTGGTAAATGCAAATCTTACATGCATGGGAAAATTTCAGGAACATCAGCATCGTGGGAACTGGTATTTTGAAATTAGAGGGCTCCTCATTCCAGTCTCATCCTCAGAAGATGGCCTGGTGATCAGAGTCAGTCATTCACACTTGCTTTTCCCCCCTCAAACAGCATGGAGGCATTAGTGTTGTGGAGTAGAAATGTGTATTAGTGGACTTTTTTGCCTACCTGGATTCTCATTTCAACTTGGGCAGAGTACTAAGACTTGGAACTGGTTTCCTGTCTTCAATGTTGGTTAAACAGAGTTTGCATAAACCTGTTTAAAACAAAAAGCAAAAGCAAAACAAACAAAAGTTTTGTTAATACTGCGGGGGGGGGGGGGGAAGTACTTTGAAAATATTAGTAAATGTAATATTTTATCCTTAAGGGTGCATTGAGAAACTGTGGTTCACTGCCTTCTGGGCATATACTGTGAAAGGGTATCACTGGGTATCTTTTGTCTTGGTCACATTTTAAAGCTGTGCTATGAAGATTTGGGATACTTCGAGGCATGTATTACTTTCTGATCCCTACAGTTAAAGACATAGGATTGTTGTGTTCTCATGCAAGGGGACAATGTGTGCTTTGTAAAAAGCTGTCAGGATTGTTTCTCTGGTGTAGTAACATCCCCCTCCCCCAAAGCAGGGAGGGGACAGAAGATCACTACTGCCCTTCCAAAGGTCTCAGAGAAAGCCAAATAAATGTCAGGAGGTTTTTTGGTCTTGGAATTAAATCAGACCATCCATCTCCCTTGTCTCTTTGGGTATTAAGTTTGTGAGATAAGTCACTCTTTCTAAGACAGCATTCACAGGTCACTTCAGAGTGTTGCATACGTTTTCAACTTTTTTTTCTTGCCTTTTTTTTCTTTTTTAATGAGACACAAGGACTCAACAAAAGGCAACAAAAAAACCGTAAAAAAAATGGGAAATGCCTCCAGCCACAGAAGTGAAGTCTCACTTTGACAGATTTGTCTTTCCAGCAACATATACTGTCTTCCTTTGAGCAGTTATGGGGAAGGCAGCTACTTTGGGTGGCTTCTGCTCTTGGAATTTTATCTGTAGGAATGTTTCACTGTGTGTTGCTCTGGTCTTTCAACAGCCTTTTATGTCAGGCAAAGTTGCGCCACAGCAAGAGGAGTCTTAATGGTGCATTAATTTCTGGTGCCACTTCAGTAATGCTATCGAGCATATCCTGAATTTGAGATAAAAGCTTGAATATGAAAATAATCTTCTGCATCTGTAATATGTACTTAGCTCTGCTTTTTCAGCTTTGAATGATCATATTTTCATATTTTGGGGAAATACTGGATTTTCTGACTCTGGTCTTACAAAAGATATTATAAACAGCTTAAATAATCTTGTTTATCTTTGAGATACTGAGCAACACTTTGCATGTGAGTAGAATGTGTAGATATGTAGAAGTTGATGTGGCTGATGTAGTAATCAGGGACTCCTCCAGGTGATTTAGATGATACTTATCATGCCATGGTAGAAGTTCTGGGTGTGTAACTCAATGTGGAACATCAGTTCTGTGTGGAACACTCAGCATTCAGGGGTTATATATTCTCAGTATGTCAGGAGATGCCATCAGTTTCCTCCTTAATACTCCTAATTAATTAATTTGTGGGTTTGGAGGGTGTTTTAGTGTCAAATAAGCTCACAGTTTTTTAGGTAATGAATTTGATTTTTGTTTGCCAAATATTTTATTTCTTAGTTGATTATGTCATTCTTGCCTATGTTTCCTGAATACAAAGTAAGTGTTGCTCACTTACGCATTCAAGAAAACAGAATAAAAGATGTTTTTTCATGTGTTACAGCTCTGTGATAGTTATTTGCATATTGTATACGTTTTAGAAGCAACCTATTCAAATAGCTATGTAAACAATTCTGAAAGACTTCTTTAGGCTCTGTTTGCTTTTATAGTGCAGATAATTTAGGAATTGTTTCTTTTTAAAGGATTGACATCTTTAAGAACACTCTTTCTAAAGAGTTGCTTTTGTTTTCAAAGTGGGACAAAGTCAACTGGCAGACAAGCTTTCAAAGCATCTCAGTTCTGGTGTACTTTGGAACTTGCCTAAAGGAATGATTTCCTGACCTGTATAGCCAACATTTCTTCAAAATAAGACTTTTAATAGCCTGCTAGGAAAACTCTCTGCAGGGTTTGGAAGAAGGAGAGTCTTATATCTGCTAAAACAGTAACTTTAAATATGATTAACATGCTGAAATTGGACAAATAGCACCACAAAACTCAAAGTATGTTTTATCTTTCCAGAGAGTAAATCATGGCATTCTGGGATTTTTTTTATTGTGTATTTGTGTGCTGGTTTGGGCTGGATTAGGGTTAATTTCCCCCATGGTGGCTGGTATGGGGCTGTGCTAGTAAGGGGGAGGTCATGGTTTAGGTCATCTCTGTGAGAGGGGCCATCTCCTGCCTCTGTAGCAGAAATGACCCTTGAGACAGAGGGGTGTCACTGAGGAGAGAGCTCTTCTGGTGTGGGAAAGTGTTCCAGCACATGGAAAGGTGTGCAGCTTCTGTTTGTGGCTGGAAAGCTTGGGAGACATTGCTGCACCTTTATGGAGTAGGTGGTGTAGTATTCAGTTCAGGTGAGACTTTGTTTCCAGGATTACTGTTCAGTGAATTAGCATGAAGTTGTAATATGTTATATGAATCAATGTTATTTATATATTACAGAATAAGGAAATCTAAATGTTTTTTAAAAACATCTATATTCCACTCAGGATTGATGGAGTCAAGGAAATTACTTATCCTGTTTCATCTGCAGCCAGAAAACAAGAATAATCACCAATGGAAGGGTCTGGTTGGGACTCTGGCTCTGTGTGCAGCAATGATTTCTGTTTCACCCTCAGTATGAGATGCAGTATGGGAGTGTTTCATTTTTCAAGTAGGACAAACAATAACCACATGGAGAGGATCAACCTTCAAGTGTTAACTTTCAGGTAAAGCTGTAGGTCAGGCTTTTTTCTGTGGTCCTTCTTGTCTTATTTGCAGACATTTTCTGTTTGTTCTCTGTCTTAGCTCTCTGCTGTAACCTCCTACAAATATTTCACAGATTTAGCTTATAGCATCCCTTCAAAATAAAAACATAATATTCCCTTCTTCCTGATAGGGAGGAGAAAAAAGAGAAAGGGATCTTTGTTTCTTTGGAGTCAGGTATTTAGCATATTAAACTCTCCTTGTTAAGAATGGAGCGAGAATAAAACACAGTATTTGCTTTAATGTTTTATTTTTTTACTACAGTCCAAAAATCCTTCAGTTTTGTTATGCTGCTGCCTGCAGTTGTATATAAATGTTGCAGTGGAAATAAGAATAACAAAAGTAATACTTATTATTCTAGAAACATAGGTTTTTAAAGTTGTTCTTGGATAACTGCTTGCATCTTCTGAAAAATCCTGGTTACCAGCAGGAAAGCATCTTTATGGCAAAGACTCAGCTTCAAAATGAGAAAATGGAGCACTCTGTTATCTCAGTTGTAGTATAAAAGCAGGAAGTGTGTATTTAAAGTGAATTGCTCTGGAATTTGTTTAGGCCTGTATTTTTAAGTGATGTTTTTAATATCGAGACTATTTGTTTTAAAGTCTTAATAAAGCCACATGTCTCATATCTAAATTCAGGCAATCTGAAACTCATTTCATTAGGACTCTGTAGAAATATGAGGCGATGTGTACACTGTTATCCTTGCAGGATATGGGAAATCAAAAGCTTATCTTAACAATGAAATTGTAAATTGGGATAATGAATATGTAATATTAGATAATACTCTATGGCTGATTTTTTTTTTTTTTCTTCTTTCCCTCCATTCTGGAGTTGCATCAGAGTAAATCATTGTATAAAGAACATTGTTATTACTGTACTACTTCCAACCCTCGTTGTAATTCAAACCTGTATTCCTTTCTCATTGCAATTTCAAGCCATGGCCATCTGATTTTGGGGTAGGACCAATTTTACCCTTCCCCTTAACTGAAAACAACAAAACCCCTCCATAAACCTGAAGGAATATTTTCCCTGACAAACAAAGGAGCATTATGCCATCCCCATGCCTGTCTTGGTGTTTCACTCTGACATTTAATTCAGAAAGGGACCACAAGGAAGTGCTACTGTGGAAAGATATGCAGAACTGAAACTCCAAGAAATCTTGTGGTTGCACTCATCTACAGAGCCAAGGGTTTCTCAGAAATAAGAGTAGGGACTCTCTTCTGTTTATTAGACCTGGCAGATTTAGCTGACCTGCAGAGAAGCTGCTGATTTGTTCTGTTCCATGTTTGGCTCTTCCTTCCCTGCAGTTAGAAATCAAAGTGGACACAACAATGTTTGCTGTGTAATTCCTGCCTTTGCCACAGGCTTCCCCTGCAGATAAGGGAACATATATGGGGGTTAGCCTACTTTTTAACTTCACCATATGGCTTCAGGAAGAAAATTAGATTTTCATATTTGACTGACATTGTTGTTATACTTTTACCCCCCAACAGAATTAAAGCAATCTCCCACGATTGTCATTCTCTTGTTTACCATTTGTGTTTTTGCCTTCCTCTAGTAGAGAAACTAAAACAACACTGAGCTCTTTCTATATTGTCAATACAGTTACTAGAAGTGCCAAACCATGTGCTCTGCTACCTGGTGGACACTGGTTTTAAGCCATGTGTAAATTCTGTGTGCTTGCTTTGGTTTTGGGTTTTGTGGGTTTTTTGTTTTTTATTTCATCCAGTTCGGGTATTCTGATACATAATTTGAAAATTCAGAGAGATGATTTAAATTCTATCAGGCTGTTTAAATTTAGTCTAAATAGTGGGGGTGCAATTTATATTTAAATCCATATAGATTTGTGTGTGTGTGGCAGTCACCTTACCTGAGAAAAAAAACAGAATACAACTGAAAAGTGGAACCTGCTATTACACAGCTTCATTATTCTCAGTAATCCATGATACAGCTTTGGTAAATCTAATAGTTGCTCATCTATTCTTTGGGCAGTGGTTTTAATTGTGAGACTTACTGCTCCGCAATATTTAGTTTTATGCTGGGATTTCATCAGTGTAAAAACCTCTTAAATAGCTCATAAATCACAATTTCAGGTAATGGCCTGTCCAAAAGATTAGAAGCAAAATTCTCTGAAAACTGATAACCATTTATTTGACACTATCTTGTACACACTAAAAGATAATCTTTCAAAGGTCAGTTATCCTCTGGCAGAGGAGTTTGTAAGATATTAATATAGGCTAACATAAGCCAGAGCTGGCAGTGATTTAGACTTGTGGTAGGTAATATTTATGAGAGTTCACAAATGTCTAAGCAACACTGCCAACTTATTACTTATCCTTTCAGTCTTTACAAAATTAAAGTTGTTTCTTCAATGTGCTGGCATTTATGGCAAATACTGAAATGTTCATTTTTGTTTATTTTTACAGAAAGCAATTTCTCTGGCTTCTATGAGAGAGTGATCATGATGGGATTAGAATTTCTTTTCCGAATTGTTTTCTTTCCTAAATCCTCCAGTTACAATTACAGAATGTCCTGGTTTTCAGTCTTTTGGTTCCCCCCACCCTTCCCCTTCCCTCGTATGACTCCAAACAAAATTTATTTTTGCACTTCTGTTTCATGGTAACACCAATACTGTACCGTCTTTCTGGCCAGTATCTTTTCAGTAATGAGCCTAGTGATGCCTAAACCCAAATTAATGGAAAATTCTGCTGGAAAGCCTGAGAAAGGTCATGTTTCTGGTTTCTGCACCCATTGGAGGTATTCTGTGGAAAGCTCGGCAGAGCATCTAAGCAACTGCTTTACTGAGTAGAAATAGAGGCAGTAGGATGTTGGCCTTGCTAATAACAGTGTTTTCTTTATTTCCCTAAACTATTAATTTGGATTTTGTAAATGTTGCAAGCTTGTTAATGGTTCCGTGTTGAAGGCCTAAAGGTTACTGAGAACTTCCACAGACTGGCTTTGTGCCTCAGTCCCTGGTGTTCCTACAAAACTGGTTTCCTTAGTATTTTCTGTTTCAACAGCAAAGTGTAACACACTGATGCTGTGCTGGTGGCTCAGAGACCTGCCAGGCAGATGCCATGAGAGAGACCCAGCAGCAGGGTGAATGTATCTGGTGATGTTCTCAGCACCAGCTGGCTGCAAATGCTGCTTCCCTGGGCTGTGTTCCCCCTTGGTGCCTGGGGCTGTCCCCTGTCCAAGAGCTGCGGCACACCTGGTGCAAGTCACCTCCACACACCCAAGGTGCTAGATCTTGCCAGGGAATGTGCTCCTCAAATACTCAGTCACTGAAATCTCAACATTCATAGAAGTTAAGGGTGCTCTGAGCAGTCAACAGCATCAACATTTGAAGATTTTGAGTACCAGTTGGAATCTCTGGCAGTTCTGTAGCAATCGTCAGTACCTGTCTGCTCTAATGTTCTGGGTATGGATAGGCAGGTGGCTTAAGAAAGGAAACAAGCATGAAGAAAAAATGTGAAACTGTCTTGCAGAAAATGGGCTGATATTGTGTTTTGGTGAAATAAGGTAGTTACACCTCTGTATTTATTAAATACCAATGTGTTTGTATAAAAATAAAACCTGTAGTGATATGGGAAGAAAGATCTTTCTGACTTGAAGTGTTTCTTGCCATGTCAGCTGTATGTTGGATTAAGTTTCCAGTACTGCTGTACTGTGTCTTCCTAGGGCTGTGGGGAAATGGAAGGGATGCTCTTTACAGAAAACTTGGTGTAACCAAAGCAGAACAAGATGGTTTAGATTTAAATTTTACTTATCTTCTTTCAGGGCATCATGTTCTGAAATACAGTCCATATTTGTGGAAAACTGGTGGTGCTCTTTCTCTGGCAAAACCCCAGTGACTGTAATGCAGTTATCCTGGAGAAATTGTGGACAATGCAGACTCTTTAACTCAGACTTACTGCTAATCTTGATGGAAAACAGAAGGACAGACAATAAACCCTTTCTTGGCCTGTAATACTAATTTTCTTATCCATTTCAACATGAAGAAAACCTCTTTATTAGAGTGACCAGCTTTGCTATGAGTCAGACAAATTTGCAGTTTTATCTATGTTTTACTTAGAAAGTGTTGAAAATAAAGCTTTGCATTAATTTATGTTACAAGCACCATGTTAGTTTCTTCTGTAACATTTCTCTACATTGGATGCAGACCATAAAAAAGGAAGCAAAGTAAGAACCAAATATTTTAGCAACTTAAACATTGTTGCAAGGAGGAGACTGGCTTAAGGTAGCTAGGGGAAGAAACAAAAAGTGACATATTGTCAAAACTAAATGCTCAGATTAACTCCAGTGTCTGTTCTGATGAAACTGATGGGAAATTAAATAATACAGTCATTTCCCAATGTCTTAGGCAAATGGGGAAAAGCCAGAATGTGTTATTGGGATTCTTCATTTACAGTGGATTCAGATGCAGTTGTCTCCTTAAATTTTTTTTCTGCTATGCTGGAGTGTCATGAGTGGCACTTGAGCTAGATAGGAAACATTTTCCCACTTCATGAAATTTTGGATCTGCAAATATTTAAATGTCTTGCTCTACCCTACTTATTTCCAGGTCCCGTTTCAATTAGTGATTTTATCACTTAGTTTTTTAAACTTAGTAGTTGTGTAAATGAGGATTTGTTTGAAGATTACAAATCAATTGCTAGAGTTTATTTCCCTGTTTGATAAGTGAAATTTTTCACATGCAGACTCTCTGGATGAAAACTATTTTATCCTGGTTTGTAATTAATCAGCAGTTTGGAGAAGCAGAGAAAGAACCTGGTATTTACCATAAACTGTTAATCTGATTTGGTTAGCAGGGAACAGTATTTAGCAGATTTATGAATTAAAGGTTTCATTAGGTTACTTTCTTTTTCTTTCTTTCTTCCTCCTTGGCTGTAAAGTTATGATGACAAACAGTGTTATTTCCCTTCTCGGCATATGCCACATGCTGTTGGAAAATATGCAACAAACCGTAACATTAACATTTTCCCGACACTTCTAAAATTAAACAAAACCTTCAGGGAAAGGAAGCTTCATGTTAATTTATGTATTCCTCAGCTTTCAGGCTGGGGAGTGCGGATGGACACTACACATAGCTACTTCTTCAGCCACAGTTTTTTCTAGTTTACAGGTACAAATTCAAATCTGATGAGCAGGAGGCTTGAATGGTGATTTTTAAAATGTGGTGAACATGGATTTTTCTCCTTGTATTGATTGTCTTCAGGATCCTGTATTTCTACTATAATAAGCCTCTTGAATTAGTGTTTTAAACACTAATAGTCTCTGGATTATGAAGCCTAAATCTCATCGGTGTTTCCTCATGGGAATAACTGCCAGTGACTCTCAGGATACTCCTCAGCTAGCTGGCAACTCAGAGTTTCTAATTTTCTCCATGCAGTTGGGGTGACGGTTTTGTATTTCCTCAGCCTTGGAGGGTTGACTTTCGGGTGTGTGTCCAGCACAGCAAGACATATAGTGGGTCAGCTTGAAAGGAAAGTAGTTTTTTAGTTGTGTTGGGGTGGGGTTTTTTTTGTTTGTTTTGTTGGATTTTTGTTTGGTTGGTTTGTTTTTTGTTGTGGAGGTGTATTGTCCATTGGTGGAGTAAGTCCAGAAAACGATCTGCAATTAATTTTATGCTTAGATCTCATTACATGTTTGGACCAAAGGCACAGCAGGGCTGAAACTTCATTTTCTAGATACTAGATAGGTGGAAAAACATAGTCATTCTACGTAATAAATTTATGGTTTGGCTAGTGGTAAGCCCTCTGCTATCATGTTTCACTCTGAGAAATACACTGCTGTCTCACTCCTTTGTACCAGCTCCTACTTACATGCATTCATTTATAGAGAAATTTCATGTTTTAATCTGTCTTTTACATTAGCTGAAGACAGATCAATGCATGAGCAAATGTATCTGGCTGTGTCAGAATGCTGTTAATGGATGATCCTTTGTTGTCTCTTCAGCTGTGCTCACCCTTTCTTGTGCTTCAAACACTGATGTGGTGGAGGTTGCAGGGTTTTCTGAGGAATTTGTACTTCTCCCTAGAACAGAACATGTATATTTTCTCCCACCACCCCTCCAGTAGTATGTAGCACCAAGAAACTAGGCTGTCTCGAGGATGGAGAATGTATCCTCTGGAATAACAGGTCAGTCACCATGGAAGAGTGCAGGAATTTATAGACTTTGAGCAGCTCTGTTACTTGAAGTACATCCAGATTATACTTCTGTGAAATCTCCTGTTAGCCTAAATGTTCTGTGTAAAGGAAAAACTCCATGCTGCATATATTTCTTTGAGAGCTTGGCACAAAATTCCTCTATGAATGTTACTATTATGTGCAGTAACATGACATCTGTGTTCCCGTTCTGACTTCTAATCCCCTTTCCCATGATTTTTTCTCTTTTTTTTGTAGTAGTCTTTTAATATACCCTGCATGAATGTAGGGTATAAAACATTTTTTTGTTCCTCCTGGCCAAAATTATTTAGAAGTTTGTTCAGTACTGCAGAGACAAACAAGGTAATTTGTGTCACAGGTGCTATTCTTGTTTCATCTTTTCCTCCAGAATAAATTTGGTTCAGGCTGTACTTGTGTTTAGCTTACTCTCCTTTAGGCATTGATTTCTTTGAAGATATAATCACAAGGTTTTGGGTACTCTTTTTATAGAAATCATACCTTGTTGATTAGATGTTTGAATCTTCTGTGTTCATTGCATGAAGGGAAGCTTTTGCTTGTGAGGTATGTAACCAAATGGGATATTTTCTGTTCTTAATTCCAATTTTTTAGTGAAGACTCGTGAATGAGTTAATGAAGAAGCTAGAAAATAGTCATGAATCATAAATTACCTTGGAAGCATTGGAGAGCATCATGGTCATCAAACCAATTTTCAGTCAACTGTCTCTTTGTATAAGTAATAATGGGTGTTTCCTCTCCAGTATACTGTGTTCTAAATTCAGGGATATATTTTCTCATTGGTGTGTGTGTGTGGAAATTTTTCATTAAATTTCTGTAAAGGTTAACTGGTATCATGTGGGGACCAGTGATTCCATTGCACAGCTAAGAAAGAGTAGATCCCTTCAGTTTCCTCACTTGGATGTTGGGTTTTAGCAGTAGTCACGGCACACTGTGTCACCTGGTTTCAGTGCCAACACCATGGGTTTTCAGCCAAAGAGGTAGCTTTGAAGATGATTTTCCTGAAGTTCAAAGCTCCAGAAATGTTAACAACTTTCCAAGCAAATTACACAGTAATGTCAGCATTCTACTCTGTCTCTTGCATCGTTTGCTACTGACCCCAGTGAAGAGAGGAAGAGGAGTGGCGTGGAGACAGCCACAGTCCCACAGCAGTCCTGTGTGTACATCCATAGCTTTCCCATACAGAGTGGGAATTTGCAGTGTGCTAGCAGTATGTGCCTCTGGTCTGGCATGAAGGGATGTGGCAGACAACCTCAAGGGGAGATTCTTCATGTTAGATCTCCTTGTGCCTTATGGGCTGCCAGCTTGTGGAAACAAGCCCTTGGGAATGGCTGCTGGCTCGTGGAATGGCAGAATGCTCTTGTGCCTTGTGAGTCAGGTGTTTCTGACAGATACAGTGAACATCTACCTGGCCTGCTGAAATATGTTAGTGATATGTGACAGTCCAGATGCAGAGGTACTTGCACTAGGGAAAATTAGGGCCTGTGATGAAATATGTTTAATACACTTAGGCAATTGCCCAACATAAATGTCCTGCTTTCAGCTGCTCTATATCTCAGGAAGAGCAGTAGCATCTGTGAACTTGCTCTGTGCCCAGACCAGCAGCACTGATAAGGCTGTAAGAGCTTGCCAGGTGCTGTCACCGTGGAATAAAAATACCAGAACTTTATGTACTCATGGAAAGGGACTTTCTGTTCTGTTTGTGAAAACCAGGCCCCTCTCCTCCCTGTGCTGCATTAATGGCAACCCTTGAAGACAAGAATTAGGACGTGAATTCTAGAGAAGATCAGAGAGACAGTAGTTAGTGACTAAACTAACATGTGCCTGAGGGCTGTAAGAGATAGCATATGGAAAATCTGCCCATCAACTTTGCAAGAGCAAGCATAATTAAAAGGAGAGCGTCTGGTACATTGCCCAAGCTTGACACAAAATTTTGGAAGAGGCTGCTAGTGAATAGGGTGGATAGAGCAGTTAGGTCTATATGTAGTAATCATTTTTTAACATATAATTCAGTAATTTACAGCATGGATGTTCAATGTATTCAATTAAAGGGGGAAGAAGAGGGTTAGTAGAAGCAAATGAAGGGTAAGAGCTGTGAAACAGCTTCTGCAAAGCATGCAAATAGCTTAGAAAATGAAGCACACAGTCATGATGAAACATCTTCAGAATGCAGACAACATATTTTTAAGTTCTGGCACAAATACAAGATTTGTAACTGTAAATCTGCATAAATTCTATTTTTAAGTGTTTTACAGTGTGCCTTTGGCTCTAATTATTAACTTCAAGGTGAAAGTTTGTTTTTAATGCCATATCATGGTCTAGACTGTCTCATTGGTATGCAACAAATACTGTGGAGATCTTGATAAAATGAATCTTCAAAGTTACTCAGTTACTGTAATATTCATTTATGTCTACAAATGAAAACTGAGTTTGGATTATGCAAGATTTGCTGCAGGCTTGCTTGTTGGGCCCTCACTAGGTCCATTAACGTAAATACCTTAGCTGCAGTATTTTCAGTGTAAGACCGTGGTTGCACAATTATTTACAGACTCTGTGCCTGTTCAAGGTGGTGTGAGTGTGAAAACCAGCAGCTGGCAGTTTCACTGGTCTTGCTCACGAGGCCTCATGTCATCTAGAGTGGGATTTAATGGGGCTTCTACTGTAGCAATGTGGAAAAAGATTAGAGACACACACAAAGCATGCTCAAAATCATTATTTTCACTTGAAAAGACATTTTCCACAGGCTTGATCATATTTGTATACAGAGTAATGATGTTTCTGTTTCGTTTACATGAACAATACTGGGATTTCAGGAACTGCTTTGAGTTTCAAAATTAGTTAAAATTTAAATTAAATCTAGACAATGAAGGGAAGACTGACCTCTTCATTAATGGAACTTTACTGACTTCAGGTCAGCCTCTTTAAATTTCAAATCAGCTATTCCTGCTGAAGTAGCTGGAGTTTTGTTGCATACATTTTTTGTTTCATATAAACCTATTAATGAGGTCACTTGCTCACTCTACTGGCTGAAAACAAAACACAATTCAAAAGGTAAGGCACACAATGAGCACATGAAGATATCTTTAGTGAGTTCAATCCAACTGTGCTTTTCTGTCTTGTTTTTTGCCAGTGTCCATGGGAGACTAGGGCTTGACCAAAAACTGTCTACCTGAAAGGAGGCTGTGGTGAGGTGGTGACCAGTCTCTGCTGCCATGCCTGCAGTGAGAGGGGAAAAAGGAAATGGCCTTAAGCTGAGATGGGAGATTCAGATTAGATATGAAACAAAAATTAAATTTTACTGTTACGGTGGTCAGGCATTGGAATAGGTTGCCTAGGGAGGTGGTGGAGTCACCATCCCTGGAGGTGTTCAAGAGGTGTCTGGATCTGGCACTGGGTGATGTGGTTTGGTGGTTACAGTGGTATTGATAGGTGGGCACCTGGACTGGATGATCTTTTGGGTCTCTTCCAACCTTGACCATTCCATGATTTTTTAGATCTTTATGTGGAACTGGAATGGACATTTCTTTCCCAGTTTGTTTGATCATTCTGTCCTTCTGAGAAGTTTTATTCAGCTGAGGAATAGTTTCAAGGCAGTTAAAAACTAACACTGTTTCTAAATGCAAGAATGAATGAATGGTTTTGTTTTCTATTTTCTGTATGGGAGTTAGTTAAGTTTTTTTAACTTTTAAGTTAAGTTTGTTAAGTGGGAGTTAGTTTGGTTTTTGCTGTGAACAGCACCTGGATTTCAGCAGACATGCCCTTAAACTTAAGCAAGAGAGAAACCTGTATTTACTTGAGTACTTGGTGTTCATAAGGGCATATATATTACACTTTAATTTTTTCCTAGAGAGTAAACCAAGTACACAGCTGGTCAAACACTAATACTTAGGGGTGACCTGCAACACTCTCTGTATCTTCTACTTAACAGTGAAAAGAGGTGGATGTGAAGTGTATAGACATACCATGATTAGAAGTAGGTTTAAGATTGAATTTAGTGGAAGATGTGCAAATACATAAATGTATGTTGGATGTAATTTTTTTTTTTTGTGTAAAAAGAAAAAGAAACTCAGCTTACTGCTGTGTACTTAAACCAAGGTTTGATAGGATTTGTAAAGATACTTAACATTTGAAGATCAGCAGCCTTTATTTTTAGGGTCCTTAAACTTGTTCTAAAAGCATCCTAGAATGAAGCTGTTAATTCCTTTAGTTAATCTTCAATAGCATGAAATCTTTTCATGCTTGAAGCCATCCATCATCATGCTAGAAGAAAAATGGATAGAAGTATTTTGTGAAATGTCCAACAAATCACTGCATTTTGAAGTGATGGAGAAGAATAAATTTCTGTGTTTGAATTGACTGTGTAGTGTGTGATCTAAATCCCTGGGTATGGTTAGAATGGGAACAAACCTAGCTTTATACCTCCTCAGTTGGAAATATTTACAAAAACCACATTCTTATGCTATAAACTCATGATAGTTTAAAACAAGCCTACTTATCATAGCAGTCTGAGGTGCGTAATACTTGCAGAATATTTGGGCTACACTGATAACTTTTAAAAAGGGAAAAAAAACAAAAACATCCACCACCCTTCTTGGTCAGACTTGAACTCCAGTGCAATTCTATCCTTGTGCACCAGGAACTGTTACAAACCTTCCACTGATTGCAGATCAGTGTATCAGAGTTTTACTTTTTTTGTTAATGAATTCCTTGCAAATGTTTGTCTAGTATCAGCTTTTTGAGAGCAGAACTATTTTAAGGGTTCCTTTAATAGTTGTGTTTCAGTTTGGATTTTGTGGTCCTAATACAACAAACCTTCAAATCTAAACATAAGAAAAACTAAAATGGAAACAGATGCCTCTACCTTTTTACCTCTGCTGTTGGAAATGTTTGAGATATCTCCCCTGTCTTTTTTTTCTCCCCTTGGCTGAAATGAGTCATTATTGTTGTTCATCACTTTAACTCTTCTAACAAGGGAAATGTAATATAGAAATGGTATAGTAGAGTAGGGAATTGATGCAATAAATTTCTTTGGGAAAAAAGTTTGGAAAAAGTATGCTTCCTAATTCATTGTGTAGCAATTGGTAAAGCACAATATCTCTCATTGTTTCCCTCTCTATCCTGCCCAATGCACTTTGCAGAGTTCTTTGCTTGCCTCTAATTCTATTTCAAAGTTCATCTAATGGTTTCTTTTCAACATTGAAGCAAAACATCCAAAGCTTTTAGTTTTGTTTCTTGAATCCTAATATACAGCACTGATGGAAACACGAGGGGAAAGACAAACATGCCGAGGAAGGAGTGCTGAACATGTGCTGAACTATTCAGCAGGGAATTCCTTTGCTGGGCATATGCTGTGACCCATCAGATGCACCACATGTGCCTCCTAGGCTTGGTTTGCCCTTTTGCTGATGACCTGTGTGCTCAGTGACATCTGTGAAGCTTGACTAGAAGGTATGGTGGGTGCTCTCTGGCTGGCACCTTACTTGGGACCTCGGTCTGGTCAAGTGTTTATTTGGAGGACAGTGCTTTGGTTCTCTCTCCTCTTTTACTGTGGCTCTGAATCAGTTAATTATCCACTGCGGGAAAATAAACTAAAATCTGAGATAAGAGAGCATTCCAGGGAATATCCTCCAGCAGATACCACATAGCCTCATTTCTGTTCTTATCTGCAGAATATGCAGAACCATTTCTGGCTTTCTCCCAATGGCCAGTGACTACTTCTTGCCTGATTTTAAGTTCCTATTAGGAAATCAGACTCTGTCAAGAATTTTCTGGAATTTGTTGGAAAAGGAAAAGTGACTCTGGCTGTCACTTCTTAAGGTGACAAAGGACGGATCAGAAGCTATGCTTGGAATCTGAAGAGTAACAAGATTATAGAGAAGGAGGGTGGCTCTCAGTTTTACAGCCTGGAAAAACTTAATGCTGCATGTTAATAATGCTAAGATATTATTATTCCATAGCATTCTTGGAAAAAATCATTCCCATCTATTGTACATGCTTTAATAGGTCTTGCCTGTGCATAGAAGGAGAGTGTTTTACAGTTGGAGAATAACAAGTTATGCCCTGGTTTGAAAATGCAGTAATCAGCAGAGATCTGACTCAGTGGTAGGAAAGGTATCTTAAGATGACAAAACTTGTATAACAGATGAGAGAATTAAATGATTGCTGGGAAACTCCCATGCAAAAATTGAGAAAAACAGGAACAAAAAGCCTCTTGGTGCAATGAAATCTGTTCCAAACACAGCTGAAACTAATTAAATAAAAAAATTATCTAGGCAAGATTGATCACGTTGTTCTGGAAAAGCTGTTACCTGTTTTGTTGCAGGCTGTGATTTCCTAGAAGATTAAAGTAGCAATAACTTTTGGGGTGATAGATGAATTTTGTCTTCATTTTCTAGAAAAAAGTTAAAAATAACTTTTTTTTTTTAGATTTGGAAATTATTAATTCTGTGCTCAATGCAGTCACTCACCCAAGAATATAAAGAGATGAAACATATATGTGCCTTTTAAATATGTTTTAAAACATTCTATATTTATAAAGAAACAATTTTCTAATATTCCAAATATAACTTGCAGTATACTACTAAAATGAGAAAGTAGACCAGACTTCTCTTTTTCTTTCTTTTTAGAATTTTATATTTCTAGATTCATCAAGAGTAACATGACTTCTAGAGAAATTTTCCAGGTTGTGAGTTTTCCCAATTTTTATTCTATGCGATTACCAAGAAAAGTTTAGAAGGTGGAACCCTTATTCTTGTACGAGCAGCAGGGGATTTGCTTGGTATAAGTGTTAGTGTTCAAATAGAACTGTTGATTCAGAATTCAAGATACAAAGTCAAGGGAATATATTAGTGAGTGTGGCACTCCTGCAGCATGAACACACTAATTTCTTAAGGTTTTTCTGATCTGTGGCCTAATTGGGAACTATCCAATATATTTAATTGGGAAATATCCCAAAACTTTGAGTCACTGAAGGAAAGGAGAGGTCTGTTCACAAGGCTGAAAATACTAATTTATTACAAAGTATCCCCAACCCTATGACACTTGAAGCATGGAGAGACATACAGAATAGTCCATGCTTTTCTGGCAGGGGTTAAGGACACTGTAGATATTTAATTGTTCTTCATCTACTGAGAAGACAGAACAGACCAACCCCCTAGTTATCTGTGCTGGTCTCATAATATGCATTTTAAAGAACTGAAATAATTTCAAAGAAAATAACATTCTCTCCCAAATACATTTCTGTATCTGTCTTTTTGTGTCTTTGTTTCTTGTACAGGAGTAGAGGATAGGAATAGAGCTTGGATTGCAGAGTGTTGCAAGTATGCACAGAATATATTCTTTGAGTTGAAAACAGATCTTTCCTTTCTGCACAGATTGAGCAGACAGGGGTCCAGACCAAAGCATGGGATCAAAATAAGTGAAGTCCTATACCTTATCCTAAAAATGTTTACAAATGCAAGTTATTGACTTGATGTGGTAATCTGAGAAGGCTCCTTACACTGTTAAAGGGGCCATGTGACCTGGGCAGCTTTATACTTGCTATCAAATATCAGTCTTCCTGCAGCAGCTCTGTGCTTTTTATACGCTATAGTTTCACTGTCTTGGTTTTGGTTTTTTTGTTTTTTTCTGGTTTTTTGTTTGGTTTTTTTTTACCTTTCGCCTCCCATTGCCCTTGCCAAGTCCTTTCCTGAACCTTTTGTCTCGGGAATAGACCATTATTAATTGTTCCTATGTCTAATTGACCACTCAGGTCTTCATCACCTGCACTTCCCAGAAAATCCACCTAGGCCACTGAGGAAATGCTATTGCTGCTCATTGGTTTGTGCCATGAGAGAGGCTGGAGCTGCTCTGGATAGGGTAATGCAGAAGCAGGATCAGGAGGCTGCCAGCCTCATGGGTCCCCCTGGGGAGTGAAGAGGGCAGCAGCCAGCGCGCATGATATTCAAGGTGATGAACAGTATCTCCTCAAAAACCTAAAATCTGGGGATTGCTCAAAAGCTGTGCCCTCAGTGTGAATTGAACAGCCACACATAAGGCACTGTAGCATGTACAAGTTTGGAGAGGAGTGCAGGCTCAGCTCTGTTCTGGGATTCCTGTCCTCAGGAAGAACACAATTCAGGCCACACTGACCCCCAAGGACACCTACATCCAGTCTGAAACAGTGAAGTGGTGAGCTAAGCACATTGTGAGTGTGCCTTCCCTGGTGTTTGCCTTTTGCATGGCTGCTGACTGAGCTCAGCACTGGAGTGAGGTTCAGTGTGGTGTCACTGCGTGATGTGATGACACACAAGATGGTGTCACTCCTGAGTGAACAGGAGCAGAAATATGGTTTGCTTCCATATGGGAAAGTGCTAATGTGCTGTTGGGTTTTTTGCACATGACAGCTGCCAAGATAGCATTCTGGCAAAACAGGCAGCAAAGGCTTTTTGGATAGCGTTCCTTCAGACAGCTTCAAACTGCAAATGTAGTCAGGACATTAGGCTCAAGGAATCAAAATAAACCAAAGCAGAAATCTGAGAGAGTGTGCAGTACAATATAGCCTGCAGAACCAGCTGCTCCAAGATGCTGATCTGCTGCAAGGGTGGTACTGGACCAAGATGTTGTCTCTCCCTGAATATGAATGTGCTGAATTTGTGCTTGAGCTGTGAATGAGGGTTTCTCTGTCACTTGAGCTTTCTCATTAACTTTGATGGATTTTTTTGGCAAGCAAAGCTATGGGTTTTTTTTTTTTTTTAGAATAATAATCTGTCTGTTTGATTTTCAATTAATTTTATAATCAATGACTAAACGGAGACAGGAACCTGAAGGAAGTGCTTAAGCTGTAACTGATGGGCAAGGATTTTTATCCTGACCTGACATTCCAACACACTGCTTATGTTAGATATGCTTTTACATGAAGGGAGAACTGGGCTGGTAAGGCTGTACTTCTGCAGGTTACCTTGAGATGTGTAGGTAGCTCATAACACTTCAAGATGTTGTGGCTAGCTAGTGGAAAATTGGGCAAATGTCTGAAAAGGTCCTTCACCCATAACAATAGATAACTTTGAAATTACTAAATGGTTGCACATAAGTGCCTACTATTGTAACAAAAAGAATTATTCAGCAGCAGCTGCTGGTTTCTGTAAATTCCAAAATTTGCAGAGCTGGATCTTTAGGGCTGAATCTCTCTGTGGCTTGTTTTTCTTTGCATGTGTGAGAGATAAGGTTTCATTTTTCATTCTCCTTAAGTGTTTATGCAGTATTAGAACTCAAGATTTTAGGGAATGTTGTAAACTGATGGTTTGTTTCATTGATTAAGTACGAGTTGTGTGTAGGAAAGACTTTGTCATGACAATCGAAACTATACACATAATTGCATAGTTTCCACTCTATAAAAAGCGATCTGCAAAGCTGGAAGATATCATTAGACTTGTGTTTATAACTCAGGATGGCCTCATTTCACCAGCTTTTCTTGCAAATTAGTTCCCAGATGTCAGATAGTCTGGTTGCCAGCTATTGCATAAACTCCTGAAGTGTGAGATATGACTTTCTGCTCTTGCACTGACCTCAACTGTCAACAGGAAAATAAACGATCATAAAATAGTTTGGATGAAGCAAGATTCAGAAAAGCAAACTTAATATCTAATTTTAAGTGGCCTTTGATTGCACAACTATCACAATTGTATCTGAAATACAAAATTCTGACTTTTCTAAACTATATTAGCAAAAAAGCCTTGTGTTCTTGGATTACCAGAGAAGAGAAAACCTTTATACTGGTTGGCAGCTGTGTTTAAGTCTCCAGCTTTTTGTCTTCTAACAGCATTTCTGTGTACTGTAGGAATGGAAACCAGTGCTTTTAAATTTGGGTGGAGAACTGGTTCCTCAGCCTGTGTCCCAGCTTGTTGCTCTGGAAGCATCTGATTTTAGAAAGACAATTTGTGCCCCGTGTGCTTTCCTACAGAGTATTACGGAGTACCAGCTATCTCAATGTCACAAGTAACATCTCTGCTCCATATTCAAAGCTGTGTGCTGTGTGAGTCTCCAGAAATGACCTGCTGGAAACCTCAACTCCTCATTGCAGGACTTCCCTGGGGCCTTAGCTGGGTTCAAGAAGATCAAACTGCTCTGTCTCTGTGGTATCAGTTTTCTGTTGGCCCCAGAGATGGGGATGTTGAAGTGTAGATCCTGTCACAGAGTAGCTCAGAAATCTTTTGGACTAAACTGTATCTGAAGAAGGCCTTCACATCCTGAGGAAACAAGGAACTGGTGTATCCAATATTGGGGGGGCTCAGCTGTGCTTTAGCAATTGAAATAGATTTTTGCTTGAAGTGTCAAAATTTCCATGTATCACTTGTTTCATCCTATTTTCCCCATGTGATGACCCACCCTGAAGGGGAAGGAAGCACCCAAGATTTGTAAATGCTTGTGGTTGGAAGGAATGACAAAAGTCAGAGGGTCTTCAAATAGTCAGAAAGATTTGTCAGCAAGTTACACACTTGGCATAGAAATTGGTATATTAGTCCAAACCTACTATATGAGAATGCAGCGGTGTTTTTTGGATAAAGGGGTAGGGTGAAAGGGAAGAGAGAAACTGGGGAAAGAGAGAGAGCGGAAAAAAGACAGAAAAAGAGATCAGCAATCCTGGTTCCAGTGTAAATCCAGGTGATGAGATGTCAGTCCTGGTTTCAGTGCCAATTCAGCTGATAACCCTGGTTTCAAGTGTTAGCCCAGCTGTGGCAAAATACTTTTTCCCACTCAGAATATATCTGTTTGTTCTCTGGGCCTCTATACCCTGTGCATTCTATAATCTAAAGCCTGGCATATTGAGGTCTACAAACAGGACTGTGTTCTTGCATGAAGACAACATTTTAATTTTTCTGGTGGCTTCATTGACTAATGTAGGAGAGGTACTGTTTTTTCCATTTATTTCCAGTCCTGCAGAATTTGCCAGGGTTGCTATTGTAACCATAGAACTCAAACACCACTATCTAGATCCTAGGACAACTGAATTATCTTTATAAATAAGATTTTATTTATTTTCCATTTTATGTATGATTTGAAAAAACTATTCTTGTCTTGGCAAGCTCTCTGCCTGAACTGAACTTAAAAACTTTCTAAGTGAGGTTCTTATAGTGTCTCATGTTCTTAGAACCATAAATACATTGTATAACGGACTTGCAGGTGGTATCCTTTATGCTTGCTGTATAATAACTCCCTTGCTTATTCCATGTGTTTGTAAATCTGATGGCTGTTCCTCAGTGTGACACCTGTAGTCCTTCTGTAGTTGTCCATGCAGATATGGATGATGTTATGGCTGATTAATCAGCTGGCCAGATAAGCAATACTTTTAGAAAGACATTAAAAAAAAAAAGCCCTAAACCATTGTGCACAAACTGACTTGAAAACTCAGTCAGATGGACTCAGGCTTGGGCCTTTGGCTTTGACTTTGCAGATACCAGGCTCATTTTCCCTAAGTAAGAGTGCCTTGCTGTGTTACATGGCGGAAATGTAAGGGAGCCGTCTGTAGCTTGCTACAGGATTGCCTTATTCCCCATTTGCAGACTAAAATGATTAATTTTGGGCAGATGGCAGACAGTTTACTGTAAATCACGTAGGATTGTCAACTCACCAGTCATTGAATCTCAGCTCTAAAAAGTGGCACTGGGTTAATGATCTAATTATGTGTAAGTAGAATTGCATTCACAAAGTAGTTTTTCACTCAAGTTTCTAAAATGACTTCACTGTAGGCTTTCTTGGGCTATTGTTATTTCTCCATTAAACTTAATTTGTTTTTGCTATGCAGACTCATTAATTAGATGGCTTCATAATCAAATTGCAAGGTTGGCCATAATTATGCAGTCAAAAGTGGCTAATGGATCAATTCAACTGTAAATTCTAGCTGAAAGACCTGGGAGAGGGTAATTCTGGGGACTTTTTTTAAAGGAAATTAGCTTATTTGATTTTTTTTTTTTTTTTCAGTTCAGGACTAAAAAGATATGTCCTAATCAGAACTTACATCACTGTGTTACTTTTAAAAACCATAACGGTTGCTACAGTTGTAATGCTAAAACTGTAAGCTACTGTGATTCAATTTTAACAAAATTTCCATACCTCAGTACACCCATTCTAAGTGTCTTTTAAACCCAGGTTCACAAATAAATCTCTAAAAATCAGTTGGTAGTTCACACTGAATTTATGTGAAGTTTATGACCTGGTATCTTTCTGTGTTGTTCAGACTCAAGGGATTTGGGCAAACAAGTGGATGTTCTTAGTTGGTTTTCAGTGAATCTGGTACAATACCTATCTGAAATGCCTGCGTTTTACAAAAATACTGTAGTGGCTTCCTCTCAAATTCTTGCAGAAAATGCAAATTCTGTAGGTTCCCTCTACACAGTTGTTGAAGAAGCCCACGTTTCCTAGGGGAATTATTTTGGTATACTTCTTTAGAAAAATGAATAGTTTAAATGAAGTCACATTTCTTTTGTTTCCACTTAATTTACTAGACTGACACTTAGAAAAAACACAGTCATATTTGAAATATTCTTTCTTCTATGTGGCGTGCTCTAGTTCATTAACTACCTTAACATCTCTGATTGATGATATAAAATATTTCTTTTTTATATGTATGGATTCATGTATAAACAGCTTTGAAAATTTTGGAAATAGTGCTCTAAGGCTTGTTTAAAAAAAAGGTTTTCTTAAACCCAGAAATGCTGTCACGGCAATGTTGGGAAAAGTTTTTGTCCTCACAAAAGGGAGTCACTTTCATAAATGGTAAGAGAGAGAACCTGCAAAGTTAGGCTCACTTTCCAATGGCTATGACTAAACTAAGGGATTTCCTTCAATTTATAGGGTCTTTCTTCTGCCCTTTGAATTATATTCATGTCTGAAACATCTGAGATTGCTCCTCTGCAAATCCTTACTCACACTGATTTTCAGCTACAATTGAAGTATTTTCGTAAGCATTAAGGTGTTTTGTGCATGCAGTGACATTTTGACAGAGTATGTAACTGTGGTGAGAGATGGATTGAAGGATGCTTGAGGTGGAGTTTCCACCATCTGCATTTAAATTCCAAAGCAGGCCCAGAGCTGGCCTCTTTCCATTGTGTCTGTGCTAGTAAAATAAGCCCTGAGAAAGGGGACACTTGCATTGCTTTTTGTTACCACTACTTTCCTCCTCTGCTTCCTCTTCAGCAGCAGCCGTTTGAAGTGTGCTGATGCTCTTTGATCACTCTGCTTTTGCTCTCCCTGTTCCAGGAGCAGTGGAAAATGCCTGCTGCAATCTCTGGAGCAAGACTTTGGCAGCTGCCTCATAAACTCATTGGTTTACAGCAGAATGAGATTAATAGCAAGAAGCACAGCAGATCTTGAAGAAATTGAGCTACTTTGTGGGGTTAGAGCCAAGGAAATGTTATCTTAAGCATGAAAATGGTCTTAATATTTCTGCAATAATAGTTGTGTGGCTAACTGGACTTCGTCCTAAATCATAATTTCCTAAGAATGGGTTATTAGGAAGGATTAGGTGCTCCAGCTGGTTTAAAGAGCAGGGAGACTATAGGATGTGTATTCTGCCATATTTTTCTGTGGGAAGGTTTCATGAAACTGATTTAAAAGTTTAATGGATCTTCCTAGTTTCATGTTTCCTATAAGCAGTTTGTGTAGCTATTGTAAAAATGCTCTTAAGCAATAGAAGTGCAATTTTATGTCTTGCAATGATGACAGATTCTGTCAAAACTGTTTGGAGGATGCTTGTCCAAAGGGGTTTGTACTTTGGCAGTCAGATGCTTACCTGAGATGATTTAAGCATTTGTTGAAAATTGTTACATTTACAGAAAAATACAGAAAAACTGTTACAGTAGTATAACCCCTTCCAATGTATTGGAGATTCCAATATAAGAGGAAGTGATTCCAGTATAGAAAGATAAACTTGACAATGTGAGGAACTCTAAGTGCGCAGTGACTCTGTCTACAGTTATTGATTGTGTGATTTGATGAAGAAAAACTTCTCATGTCTAAATTTATGCCAGAAGAACCTGAGTGGTGAGGGCTTTTGTGTTTGGTGTTCTTCTCATTTTTTGTCAGCCTCACCAATTAGAGGTTTAAGTAATTTTTTAAAAAATCTCTTTCCATATGCTTCTTCAACCATATCAAAGACACTTGATTTATTTAGAAAAGATTAAGTCTGTAGGGGTTAGGTGTCTGTTGTGCCCTCCCATTGTCTGTGTAGTACAGTATTCTAGCAGAGTTTATGGGCTTTGTGAGCCTTTGTGCAAATAATTAAATACTATCTTTACATTTAATCAATTTCTCCAACTTTAACAAAAAGCAATCCTAATAAAGAGGCCTGAACAGAACCTCTGAACCTCTTGGAAGTGTTGAATGTTTTCACAAAAATTTCTTGGGAAGATGTGACTGTGATCCCCCTTCTAAGATGGTTTTTCCATTTTGTCCATTTTGGTTCTAGTTCTTCATCTAAAATATGTGACTGTAGAGGTGTGCTACCTTTAAAATACGGTGGGCAAACAAGAAGACAGAGTATTGCCAAGAGAATCAGACACTTGGACTCAGAGACTAATAGTTTCCCCTTTTTTTACTGTCAGAACTGGCTTTTAACATAAATGGCTAAACTTTAAGTTAGAGAACTTGGTGTTGCTAAATAGTTTTGCATAAAATGGCCTCTAAATGCATATTGTTAATGTTAGCTCCTACAATCCAAGTGTTGGTGACTTCCTGGAGTCCACAGTAGGTAAGTACTCAGTGCCATGAGCCCTGGGTTGGTTAACTACTGGCTGGATGGATCCAGGTAATTGTGACTACTCAGAAAGGGATGGTTGAAGAAATTATCCTTCTTCCCTACTTTTTTGATTAAGAGTACATTGCCGTTAAAAGCACATTTTTTACACTTAGAAGAGCTATGGATTACAACTGGTCTCAAACTGGTCAAGCTAACAGTGTCCCACTAAGTTCATATTTTAGCCATGCCACTTGGTAATATAATTGTTGGCATCAGCTAAATTCACTACAGCAGTAACTTTACCAGATATAGCAGATCTACAATGTAAGTTACTTTCATTGTTTATGAAATATTCGTGATGGGTTTCTGTGTTTAGATATGTCTCTGTCCAGTATTTTATTTAGCTTTTGTAAAGCCTAGCTGTCTGGGAGATTTTATTAATCTAAAGCTTTTTTCAAGAGCTTTAGTTTGTATTTAAAAAGAGAAAAAAATCCAGAAATATCTAAAACATCAATCCATGTAAGACCCCTGCTGACTCCACTAAGGCTGTATTTCTATGCAAAACAACCAGACTATTTAATTTTGGTATTGTAATTGTATTGGATTGTAATTTTGCAATATGTAACTGCAACAAGAAAATAACCTTTTTATTTCAATAACAAATGTGCTCAAATGGTAACAGATATAAATATCTTTAAAATCAGCATTCTGCAACTGGGCTTATTCCCCTTGCATCTGAGCCTGGGTAATGCCAGCACTGACTTTACATTAATTTTATACCTTGGCTTTTATCTATGTGGTGAAAAGTGACAGTAGTTTCTTTAATAGAAACTCAGTGATTTTTAGATTCTGCGCTTAATCTTAGCTTATTTTGCCCTGATTGTGCCTATTTGTGAGAAGACTCAAATAATGGCGGAAGCTCACTGTGGTTCTGTCTAATGGGAGAAGAATTTTCTTCATAAGGGTTCAGACAGAGCAGTGTTAGTTAACTGATATCTTAAGAATCCTCACTGCTTACTTTTGTAGCATATTTTATAGTTGTTTAACTTTATAGTTTGCACTGCACTATTGTTTAGTTTTGAAAACGCAGCCCTCTTTCTCTTCAAATATTTGCAGAGTGGGTCCCAGGAGCTGCTTCTGCAAGGTCAAGAGAGCATTTTTCTGAGCAATGCCCTGTTCTGTACCTCTGGTGCTTCAGCCTCTTGCAAAGCCTCTCTTGTTTACCTGGGAGCTGGAGGGGAGGAGATAAGGAGTCTAAGGCAAGAGGGTGCAACTAACCTTTTTAGCCTTATGAATAGCAGGCTGGGCATAAAAAATGTACTTCAAATTATGAGTTAAAGCTGTATGCTCATCTGGGCTAGAGATTTATGTGGTTTTTTTATGAGTAGTCTCATTTTTTTCCTGGCTTCATGAGGATCTCTACAGAAGGCAGACTCAGAGAATGAGACTATGGTACTATGATTTGTAAAGAGTAATTTATTTCTCTTGGATTGGCTGCATCAAAGTGAATCTAGCTAATTATGCACAGTGTAAGCTTACTCATATCTGATATATCTAAATAAGGCCCTCAGCTGCTTACTGCAAAGTGTGGGAGCATGGACTGCAACACAGAATTGCAACTGAGCCAGTAGCTGCTCAGAGATGTTTCAGACTATGCCAGAGTTGCTCAAAATCTTCAAATAATATTCTCTGAGAAAGTGTCTATGATAGTGGTATTAACCCACACAACACAGTGTGAGCTTTATAACTAACTTAATTGGGAACAGCAACAGAAGTACAGTGTCATATGTCCAGTCAAAAGTGTAGTGTAAATACACTGAGTATAAAATTGCCCCCTGCTTATTGCAGAGCCAAGGACACAATAGTTCTCTTCCAGGATAATTATAATTCCTCTCACATTGATTTACTCTTTAAAAGGTACTTGTGGTATAATTTGAGAAGAAAAAAAAATGCATAGTTGAGTTTGAAAAAACATCATCAGTTTTCCTACTCAAGCTGAGCATTCCACGTGGTTCCTTAGTTCACCTTCTCCCAAGATTTATCAATGGTGTTTGTCACTGAAAAAAGCCTCTTGTGGTTTCTGCATTCGACCTTATTTCCTATTGCACTTATTGTCCTCTCCGTTTCTTTCCCACATCTCCAGGATTATTTATTTGAAAAAACAAAAGAAAAAAGAAAAAAAAAAGTACTATATTCCTTCCCAGCTCTTGGTACCCTCTTTCAGCATCCTAAGCATTTCATGAGTATATAAAGATACGCATTCCAATTCCAGATGCCTTCCAAATTTAAACCTCTTGGCCTGAGTGGCTTGCTTTGATTCTAGCAAATATCTGAGGGAGAACAAGTTTTTGCTTATAAAAGTACATGTTGGGAGGAATGAAACAGTTGAAACCGCTTTTTATCCCCATTTTTCCTCTTGAATGTGGATGGACATATGTGGTTACATAACATGCACTCACTGCAACTGCTGGAAAATTGAGGGAAGGCTGGGATTTCTGCAGGTGTGATGCTCTTGGAGGAAGCTGGGCAGGAATACTTTATCCCCTATTTGGACAAATAGCTTGCTTTATTCCAGCTTGGTAATGTGAAAAATCTGCTGTACGTATTGTTTGTGCTGCTCCTTATTTTTAAGTCTGATGTTTTACATAAAATTTATAAGCCTGTGTTGTGCAAACTTGAACCTTTTTGAAATGGTAAAAATATCTTTGACAGACACATCCTGCTTTGGTATTTTATGCTTATGCTGGGACAATTCCTGGTGTGTGTTCAATAAAACAGATTTGTGGCAGAAATTCTCTGTAGGAAAGCTGTTTGCCATGCAATCTAGGGGAAAAAAAAGAAATTTAAAGTAAAGAACAGAATGTAAATATTAAGATTTTGTAGATCCTACTGTACATCCTGGGTAGCAGTACTGGCACAGAGGAGCAACTATGAAATGGAAATCTTTAGTAGATGTGCTCTCTCTTGTTCTGGTGCTAGATACTGTAAAGCAGTTAGAGATCACCAAGGAAATGGCAGAGTTTCAGTGAGGAGTACAAAATGTCTAATAAACTCTGCCATGGCTGTTGTTTAGAATTTTTAAGGAAAAATTTACTTTTTTCCTCAATTGTGACTAACATCACAGGAGGCAGATTTCTTATGTCTGTTTTCAGCACTAAAAGTGTTACACTCTCTTATAAGGAATTCTCCCAGGATGAGGATGGAAGAGGATAATGTGCTTTTTTGCATACAAGCTCCAACAGCAAGACAGTTTTCTCTTTGAGTCAGCTGTTTAACTGCTGATCACAGTGAGACCATAATCCAACAGTGGTGGTATCAGCACTACCACAATACAAAATGTGTACTTTTAATCTCACCAGATTTTTATGCGTTTTCTGTCTAGAAGGAGATTGCATTTCTTGAAGCAAATCTTTAAACTTATATATACCATTAATCTTATAACAATTGGTGTTGTAATTTGAAAATTGTTGCGTGACCACATATGGCTATGTTCAGTAAGGCTCTTTTCCTATAGTGTGTTCTTTTATCTTTGTTAGCTCATCATCTTGTGACTGTTTTGTTGCAATTTCTTTTCAGCTTTTTACAGGGATATGGTCCCCCAGGTGCTTTTTTTTTCCCTTTTTTTTCTTTTCTTTTTTTTAGCTGTATATTTTCTTTCTATTTGTTTAATATAGTTGAAGAGATTGCCATGTGCATGTCAGAGCAGCAAACTGTTGGTCAAACATGTTTTCAAGCTAGCATTTACTCATTCTGTGATCTGGAGCATTCAACAGGAAGTTGCCTGAGTAATTTCAGTCACAAAAGAGAAAGTGTTCTTGCATAGGCCTTATTTTAACTGAAAACACTGGAATCCATGAATGAAGTGTCACTGCAAGTTTCCACATCATGGGCTTGCAAGTCAACTGTGCAATATATCTGACGGAAGGGAAAATGGCATCAAGAGTTTGGTCTCTCTTCTTCTTAATGCCAGTGGTAGTTGTAAAATTCATATACACACATAACTGCCTTCTCAGTGGTTTCACTTTGAATAAGAACAGAAGGCACTTGGTGCCTGGCAGACATCAAGCACTGTGATGTCACAGAATTGCCTGCAATGCTCTTCCCCTACATCAGCTCTGCTGCTTGGTGCTTCTGCACTGAGGAAGAGGCTGGATTGTAGACTTCATAGAATGGGAGATACAGCAAAGAAAACAAATTCTAATATCATTTATGTCTGTGTGTCCAAGTAAGACGGTCTGACCATCTGTATAACCTGCATGGAGTGTCCATGATGAAGCCTTTAGAAATGGTTCAAGCTTGTGTGATTCAAACACTAGCTTGGATGAGATGCAACCTCACAAAATTCCAGTACTGGACAGCAGTCCCTTTCCAGCTTAGAGCCCCAGAGTAAGAGCCTGATGCTCTTGGGTCAGAACTCCCTATCCCCTGACAAACCAAACGCTGGATTGTTTCACTTTTCCAGCATAGGAACTGGGGAGGTTTTCTCCAGTTTTTATCTAAGCTGACCATTTCCGGTTCTGCTGTTACCATCGCTGTCTACTGTGCCTCTAGTACAGTCACATTGTCTGTCGAGCCTCAGCAGCAGAATTCCATCACTGTGAACTCTGACTGTGAAAAATCAGATCTGGAAAGGAGTAGCAGAGATGTGTCTGTATTCCCAGTGAAAGAAAACCAAGCTCTGTTAAAGAGCTGGTGATCTAAATGTGCTAAAGTTTGACTGAATGACTCTCTCAAGTCTCCTCAGTATGTTGCCTGCAAGAACAGCCAAGTAATGTTTTTAAAACATTTGCAATTGCTTTCTCTTACTCAGATTCAGCTGTGTTAATTGTAACACAGCCCCATAATCTGCTCTCCTGAAACAACCCAAGGCACCAGGGGACAGCTGATTTTGCTGTTAGCTGTAGATGTAGTTGAGAAAGGCATCTTACTCATATCATCTGTGATATGACAGTTTGGGATGGCAGACTATGAGCTGCAAATCATTTGCATGCACGTGTGGAGCCTTGAAATGTGAATCAATTCCAGCTGGAGCCAGGATTGCTGTTTCTCCTTTTCCTTTTTCCCTGCACCCTTTCATTAAACAATGAAAGCTTGGGTTGCTTCAAATAGTGCCAATATCCAGTATCTTGAGCTTTTTCAGTAATTCGCCTATCATATAATTTCATTCATATCAAAATAGGAGGTGACGTGTTTTATTCCTTGTGGAGTCTACTTACAGACACCTACATTGAATGCAGCACCACCCACAGCACTGAAGGGTTGCACATTTGGATATGTTATCCCTGAGAATATTGTCCCACATTGCTCCTGACTCCTTTAGCCCAACGCTACAGGTTTCACATGAATACATTGCTTCTTGGTTCTCAATAATCTTACTGGCATTGGTGTACATGGATTTTATGGCTGAACATGAGCTAGCATGTGCCCAGATGGCCAAGAAGGCTGATGGCATCCTGGCCTGTATCAGGAATACTGTGGCCAGCAGGAGCAGGGCAGTGGTTCTTCCCCTGTACTTGGCACTGGTGAGGTCACACCTTGAGTTCTGTGTCCAGTTCTGGGCCTCTCCAATTAGGAAAGGTGTTGAGATGCTGGAGTGTGTCCAGAGAAGGGCAAACAAGTCTCTAATGAGCATCTCTGGGTTTGCTTATGATAAAATTGTTCCTTTGTCTTAAGGAGCAGACTGAAAAGAATGGAAAGGCTGTGTTTGGCCATAGCCTACCAGCGGTGCTGTGCCTTTTATTAAATTGCGTAATTTTGAAATGGAAAGTGATGTTTGACAATTGGGGTTCCATTTCTGCATTAATAATGTACTGAGCTAATAAATAGGCCTGTTCATAATTTTTCTAGTAAGGATATCATGTCATCTTTGACCCTGACAAGCTTAGTAAAGCCTGGCATATTTTATGAAAGCTTAAGCTTTGCAGAAATGCAAAAGCTACTCTTCTGGGGGCCAAACCAAATTGATATTGCCTTTAGATACCCAGTAAAGCTAAGCAAGAGGTTGAATGTTAAGCTTTGAAATTCATCTCTTCGCAATCGTTAATGGTAATATAAAAAGTCATTTCCCACAACTGAACATGCCTAGGGATGTAATGTCTGGGATAGGTGGTTTCCTTTGTTGATTGAGGAGTTCTTCCTAAAATGTCATGATTTGTTATCCCTTCAGCTGTCCTGACACAACTGTTGTGTGCTATAGATTGCATCAGCAAATCTTTTATTTTCAGGTGGTTGTAAACAACTCTGGGAGATAACTGAGATTTCATTCCTTCTATCTCCATGCATTCTGGAAGTTTTGATAACTGAGTGCAAGCAGTGAAGTGCAAGATGCTGCTGCAGCCATGTCACTTGCGTGCCAAAGCACATTTGCTCTGTGAGCAGCAATGGCTGAGGATGTCCAGGAATCCCCTTGTTGCTTAGTTTTAAATGCCAGAAGTATTTCCAAATAATTTCAAACTTGTAATGCAACTATGTGTATATCTTAGGCCATACACTGAATAATCAGCTTTTAAGCAGTGTCCAGTTATGTAAATCCCTTTTGTTTAGATGAGCTTATGCTCTAATGCATATTAGAAAGTTTGCTGCTTTATTGGCTCATGTAAACACTAAACATCTACTTTGATATCAGGATCAATTCTTGCTGCAGCACAGGGCATGTGAAATCAAAACCTGGCTTTTGTGCTCAGGGTCGTTTTGAGACTGTAAAATTCTCTAATACATTCTCCTGTAAGGGGGAGTGGTTTAGTATTGAATTATTTCCTTTTTTTCTAATTCTCCAAAGCATTTTTCCTGAAATTACTCTGTTTGTTTACAGGTTGTTATTTGGTTTGTGGTGGGTTTTTTTTGTTTGTTTTTTTTATTTTACTTGAGCTAATGACACCATTGTAACACTGGCAGTGCTCTATGAAATTGTATAAATATTTAATTCATTGAGTTTTTAAAGTATTTTTAAGTCTATTAGCATTTATATTAAACTTCTGCCAAGTCTTTCAGTGTCTTTACTTCCTACTAAGTCCTTGAAGTGGTGAACTTTAACCAAGATACCTAAAAGAACTGCCAAGACAAACCACTTATGAACCATTATCTTTTCTTTAACTCATCTGGAACCCCTCAGTTTAGCACACTGTCTTATGCTGTGTGTGCAACATTTTTCATTTTACAGATACTAGAAAAACAGTATAGAAAAAAGAGAGAATCTTTCCATTGAGAAGACACAAGCCAGCCAAGCAACTGGTGGTGCTTAGGAAGCTGCTGTGGTTTCAGGGTTGCTCTTGCATTGTTGCATCCTGTTTTGGTTACCAGTTCAACGCTGGAGGTTCTGACAGGTTTTTGTTTCTGCTTCTCCCCTGCTGTACTGCTGTCTTTCTGAGAAACAAGCTCAAATATAAAAATTAGGTGTGAATTGCAAATGCATTCTGTGGTTCAAAGTCATCTAATGGGGCAGAACTCCTTTGCAGCTTTCTCCTTTTGAAGGCTGGCTACTTAAATTTCGTTTGATGTGAAACTGTCTTTTTAAATAGCATTTTTAAAATTTACATTTCTGTTTGAAGAAAGAGGACCATCTCTGCAGGTTTCTTAGGAAAGATTTAAGCTGATAGCCTACTGTAAGGCAATAAAATTACTGATTTTTAATGCCAATTCAAGTATTTATTTCATAATGTATCTCAGATGGATTGAAGCCTCTGTTAATCCTAAGTAATTACTGCAACACTTTGCACAATTAGCTTCTAACTTTCAGGTCAACAGAATAATTACATAAAAAGATGAACCTGTTTCTCTTCCAATGCCCATTTAAGTGGAAGAATAAATTAGACTAAACAGATGCTATAGATTTTATTTGGTTAACAGGAGATTTATGACCTAATATTTTGTTAAATCACAATTTCATGTGCACTTGTTTTAATAGAACGCAGAGGTTTATTTGTAGTATTTTTGCACTAACTCTGCCTTTCAGTAAATGATTTCATTAAAAAAAAAAAAGCCACTGGAAATCTAGGAAAAAATGGTATTGAAATGGAACACAGAGAGCTTCCTTCTCTTCCACAGTGTGAGATTTTTTGTTAAATTAGGCTTGAGTTTATTCTGATTTGTTTGGGTGCAGATTTCCAATATATACTTAGTTTAGAAATTAAGATGTATTTCCAACGTCATCCTGTTGCTACTATAAGTGAAGTGCCCAAAGCCTGGTTTGGTGTCATCACAGAAGGCACTTAATTTTTTTTTTTTTTTTTCCAAATTCTAATTTGCTGTTTAGACTTGCTTTTCTTCAAAAGTGAAGGTGCGTGGTGTTTTGGGTGGGTTGTTTTGTTGTTTTTTTTTGTGGGGAAGGAGTGGAACCAGTGGTTTTGTTTGTGTCTTTGGGATAAAGCAGAAAATTAGGATTTCTTTGTTTACCTTTTCTTCCCCCTAAATATATTTTTGCTGCAGGTAAAAAGGACATGTTAAAAAAACACCTTTCTATAGTGGGGTAGAAATTACTGTGCATTTCATATAATGTTGGGAAGTTTTACCTTGTCTGCAGCTTTCATTTCAAGAAAGCTCAAGGAAAGAGCTGATGTCTCTGAGGGGTAGATGTGAATGTCCGTTCTGATAATGTCTCTGATATTTTCAATGTTTTTCTGGTAATTACCTCTAGAAAAATTAACAAGAAGTAAAATATATTTAAATAATGCAGAGCAAGTGAAGACAACATAAGGTATATTTCTTTAACTCCTTTACTCCTGGTGTTAGTAGACATATCTTTCTCCCACCATTCTTTTTACTTTTCCTTACATTTAAGATCCAACATCATCTGACAAAGATGAGACTCTAGAAATAACTTTAGCATAACTTGATTATGTTATGGCAAACATTTTAGCTCTGTCTAGGGCTCTATTCTTGAGCTTTTTTCTTTCTTTATAGTTTTAATAATGCGCATTCTTTTTTAGATTAATTAAATATTAAGGCACACAGATACTATCTTTTTAATCTGAATTGTTTATAGCAATTCAACTCAAACACTTGTTGTTGAGCAAGACTTTATTCTCAAGCAGTCTATGAGTCTCAAGCTCTTGGAGTGCAGGAATTATAGAATGATTTGGGTTGCAAAGGACCTTAGAGATCATCTAGTTTGAAACCCCCTGCCACGGGCAGGGACACCTTCCACTAGAAAAGGTTGCTGAGAGCTCCATCCAGCCTGACTTTAAACACTTATGTGGATGGCACATCTGCAAGTTCTCTGGGCAATCTGTTCCAGTGCCTCATCAACCTCACAGTAAAGAATTTCTTACTAGTATCTAATCTAAACCAACTTTCTTTCAGTTTGAAGCCATTCTCCCTTTTCCTGTCACTATATGCTCTTATAAAAAGTCTCTCTCCATCTTTCTTGTAGGCTCCCTTCAGGTACTGAAGGCCACAATTAGGTCACCCTAGAAGCCTTTTCCAGGCTGAACAATCCCAATTCACTCAGCATTTCCTCACAGGAGAGGTGTTCCATTCCTTTAACCATCTTCATAGCCTCCTCTGGACTCCCTCTGACAGATCCATGTCTCTCCTATGCAGGGACCCCAGAGCTGGATGCAGAGCTCCAGGTGGGTCTCACCAGAGCAGAGCAGAGGGGCAGAATCTCCTCCCTTCCCTGCTGCCCACACTGCTTTGGATGCAGCTCAGGACACATTTGGCTTTCTGGGCTGTGAGTGCTCATTGCTGGGTCATGTCCAGCCTCTCCTCCACCTGCACCCCCAAGTCCTTCTCCCCAGGGCTGCTCTGAATCTGTTCATCCCCCAGCCTGTGTTGATATGGAAGTTGTCCTGGGTGCTGCACCTTGCACTTGGTCTTATTAAACCTCATGAGATTCTCATGGACTCACTTCTCTTGCTCGTCCAGGTCCCTCTGGATGGCATCCTGTCCTTCAGGTGTGTCAAGCATTTGGCTTGCTGTCATCAGCAAATTTGCTGAGGGTACACTCTGTCTTTGCATCTGTTTTGTTGCTGAAGATATTAAACAAAACTGGTCCCAGTATGGACTCCTGAGGGACACTGCTTGTCCAATTTATGGGAAAGCATATTGTGGGGGACCATGTCAAAGGCTTTACAGAAGTCCAGATATTAGATCTGTAGCCCTCCCCTTGTCTGTCCACTGATGTAATCACTCCATCATCAAAGGCTACAAGGTTGGTCAGGCAGGTCTTGCCTTTGATGAAGCCATTCTGGCTGTCCCAAATCAGCTACCTCATCTCCATGTGCTTTGGCATAGCTGCTAGGAGGATCTGTTCCATGACCTTTCCAGGCACAGAAGTGAGGCTGACATGTCAGTTGTCCCCAGAGTCCTCCTTTTGTCCCTTTACAGAGATGGGTACAATGTGTCTCATTGTAGAAACAGAATAATTTAGACTCGAAAAGAACCTTTAAGGTCATCAAGTTCAGCTGTAAAAGGAAGGTCCCATATTGCCCATCCTTTTCTTTATTCTTACACAGGATTTCTTCTTGACCCATTTTATTGTATTCACCTTCACTAGTTTCAACCTCTTTCCCTTCCTTCAAGGAGCAATGTGGAATTAAGTTGCAGTTTTGTGTTAACACCTTGAAGTTTTCCTTCCAGTTGTTAGACTCTGCTCCTGATAGTGAAGAGTTAGCTAATGAATTTCTAATTACTCTGGTGCTGATGTACCATTTTATGTTATTTTCTTGTATCATATTCAGCACTGGAATTAAAATAAACCACAAACAAAACGAAGCCTAAAAATTCACCCCTAAATCTTCCTAATGACTGCCATATATGAACAGAATGAGACAAGGCCCAACCTTAATTCTCTTTGAAGGTTTAACAGAAATCTCTCAAGTTGCATTCACAGACCTTTTAATTTGGTGGTTTGATATATCTAAATACCAGCTTTACACATTTTAAAATTAGGAAAAGCATCTGGTTCAGTATTTTAAGTTGATTCAGCCTGGACACACCTTTGTTTGGTCAGGTGCTGCTACACTAATTAAATTAAAGCCTCTATTCATCTTGCCAGCCCTGTCTGACATCGTTCAAGATGCCTTCATAAAGCCTCTGGTAAAAGGACTGGAACTGTGTATTTAAAAAGCTGTTACCAAATACAGTGCTTTGTAGTTTATTGTAATGCGATACTGGTGCTTCCCTATAAAATCTCCTCTTTGGAAATTGCCATTTTCTTGGGTAGTCAGTGCCAGGTGCAGTAACAGTAAATATTTTCTGAGTATAGTTAACCAAAAGGCCTCTCTGTCTGTTTTAGTCCTAGTAAATCCAGTTCTTCATTTATTTCCAGAAGTATTTATAGTGTCGCAAGGCTCTGCTTACTTATTTTGCCTGCCATAGAAAATCGTATGTGGAGAAAAAGAATAGTGTTTATACTGCATTCAGAGAAGAATTTCCTGCTTTAATGGTTGCCCAGGATGTGCTAGCTAGCTGTTAATGCATAAAAAAAAAATACTGCTAATTCTACTGTAGCACTTCTTAGAAGTGAAATTATCTAATCTTGATTAGATCTATCCTGAGAATTGGAAGAACAGACTTTTTAATTATTTATTGTTTTCCCTCCCCGAACTTCAGGTAGCTATTCTAATAACGAGCTCACTATTTTTCACTTGGAAGGTGATTGGGTGATTTACTGCAGCACATGTCGCTGCTGTGTTAATTCTTTCTTGCCTTAATGAAAAGAACTAAAAGTTTGTGTTAGAGTTATGGAGGTAAAACAGTGTCCTAAGTAGCCAATTAAGAGTTCAGGTACACGTTATAAGAACATACTGCAAAGTGTCTTCTGCATTCTCAAATTTCTGTGCTGCCTGCGGATGTGAATTTAAGCATCAGTTTGATGAATGCATTTCTAATTAAAAACATTTTCCTTTGACTTTTTGAGTGTAACCATGTCCTTCCCAGGTTGTTGGCTTAGCTCATAATACAAATACTGTACTAGAGAAATAGAGTATTAGTTTTTACATATTTTCGCCATTACTTCATCTGAGAGGCAGCATGCCTTCTTTTCTTGAAAGGGTGTGATTTACAAAATATGCTCAGTACCTGTGAGCCTAATCCCTGACAGCACAGATATTTCTGTCTTCGGTCTGTCCTCCTCCAGATGATTTGCTTCAGCTCCTGTCGCTCTCAGCTCAGCTATTTCTGTGTCTGTGCCATAAAACTTGTTTGGGTTAAAAAGAAAGCAAAAGCAATGAGCCAGCAGGGCTGGGTCTTCCTGTGTTGGCTCTGATGCCAGTTCAAACATTTTGGGAACTGAGGATGTTGGATAACAGACCTCCAGGAGCCTCCCTTTCTGAGTGCTGCTGGAGTGGGATTCCATGAACAGTGGTAATTAATGGGCTGTTGGGAATGGGTCAGCTTTCACATTTTGAAGTGTGGAGCCACAAAAGTGGAAGCAGAGGAAGCGTGTTCTTGCCGTTAAGAAACCAAAACCCGTTCTGGAGATTAAGCAGAATAGTTTACCTCATGCTCCTGTTCCTCCTTTTCTCTGCTTGAAGAACATTTCTTCTTACTTTACTGTGACTACTAAAATATATGGAAATAACCTTTTCTAAGGGAGAACATGACTAGTGTGATTACTGAGAAGATAATTACACTAGTGAAGGCAAACTGATCAAGGAAATGGCATTTGACTATCTGAAGTGCAAACATGGAAGAGGAAGAAAGAAAAGAAAAAATGCATTAAAGTGCTTTATTTCAGGCTCCACTGGTATTTCTCATTGAAAAACCCTCCTTCATTGTGTACTTTTTGTACTTTTGAGAAGAGAACCAAGCAAACCTTTCTTCACCTTTATCATGCCCATAGCATGTGCAAGTTAACACTTGTACTGCAACCCCAGGCAGTTTGGTTAGTCTACAAGATGTGATCATGCCTTGCATGAGATCCTGCCTGTGTCAAGAACCAAAACACAGCCCTGTCAGAAAGGGAAGCTCCCACCAAGCTGCAGCTTGCACAACTGCCATGATCACCTGGCGCTGGAGTGAGACAGCCTGCCAGAGCCTGGGAGCAGCATATTACAAGGGTTGACTTTGTTGAAACAACACCCCAGTTGCTAAGGAGAGGGTAATTAAGCCAGTCAATTAATCTTGAAGTGCCGACAGCTAGATCTGTTCAAAGGCAGCATCCTTTTGAAGCTGGTGCTTCAAACCATGTTGCAAAGGTGGGCAATTTGAAGTCACACGTGACCTGAGCTGCTCCTGCCCCTTGTCTTGGGGCTGTTATTCTGCGCTAAAGTTGTTTGTCTTATTGTCTAGGGCAAATGTGAAGAGTCATCCTTAAACCAAAGCAAGTGATGATAAAAAGATAGCAGCAACGGTGCTGTGCTAATCTTCAAACCATGTGATTCTGAATATATGTGAAAAAGAAGTTAAAATGCAATGGAAAGAAAGACAAAAAAAAAAAAATAGTGGAAAGTCTGTATCCTGGTTTTACTGTCTGTATTCCTAAGGTTTGGGTAATATCAAACCACCTAACAGTACAGGCTAGTCTGACTGGGTTTAAGCAAGCAATTAATTCCCATTGCCTTTTTTGTTAATTATGGGAAGAAACACAATATCTAATCTCACTAACTTTTTGATATGAGTAAGCTTTAGTCTCACTGTGCATTACTGCACTGAGCTCATGTGAGCAGAGTGCTACTAGGATGTCTTTTGTTGGAATTCCTCTTACTGGAATTGCTACAGCCCATATTTTTTGTTAAACCATGACTTTCCTGTTCTTTCCTCCTTCATATAACTTGTGTCAAGGATGCACTTTTGTGGTGCTGTTAGTTGGAGTTTAAGGAGCTGTTTATCAACATGCTGTGACAATTGCTTAAGTCTGTCTGTGTGTTAAAATAGTATCAGCCAGAAGAACTGATTTCATTAGCCTAGGGGCTAGCTGGATAGTAGATCAGTGGGTGCAAGACTGATCACAATCTAACAAAGCTGGCTGTGAGATCATTTGATAATAGAGAATGAAGGTTGGGTTTAAAAAAAAATATAAATCCCTGGAAGCCACATACTAAGAAAGTCCCTAAAGAAAATTAGATATACTAAAGTGGTTTTTTGTGCTATGTGTTCCTTTGATTCTTTGTCAACTTAATATGCATGATCCAGAAAATGCTGTACTCTTAAGGAAAGAAAAAAAATTGTATGGACTAAGTTAAAAAAAATTCCACTTCTTGAAATTAGTCACACCAAAAGCTCCTTTTAGCTGCCATGTCTCTGGAGAGGTAGACTTCAGTTTTGATTTTCTCTCGGTTGAGTGCTTAAGGGAAATCTTCAGATAACTGTGAATCCTAAATCATCAGCAGTTGCTTTGTCCCATTTCAGATAAGAAATAAAAACCTTCTCTCCTCTTTCTCCCATTTGCAGAAGCTTAGGAGCATAGGGCCATGGACTGGAAACAGAGCAGAGTGGTCTGGCAGCCTTCAGGAGGTGTTTGGTTGATGAAGGAGCAGTTTAGTTAAGTAAAGCAAGTTCTCTGAAGTTTGAGACCTAAATCTATGAATGGTATAGGTTATCAATTTGTGTCATGAGCAATTTGTTTTTATTCTTCCAAGATGAGGAAATGTACAGGGTAGCATTACCAGGACCTGTATACTGAAAACCTTTACCTATGAATAAATAACAAGGCCCTCCACTGGAATTTCAAGCCTGTATCCAACAGATTATAAAAAATAATGCGTGGATTACCTCAGTCAATTACCTCAAATAACGGAGGGAAAAATGATTTCACTCCATGTGTTTTGGGTTTTATTTTTTCCTGTCATAGTTTGGGAATGGTACTCCCCAGTTTAGTGCTCCCAGAGTCTCTCCAAACTACGTGCCACTCTTGTGCCCCCTCTCCTTCTCCCTGCAACAAGGTGGAAAGGAGAATTAAAGGCACAAAAGGTAAAGATCATGGCTTGAACTAAGAACATTTTACTGGAAACAGCAGTGAGGTACAACAAAAACAGTAACAGGAAAAATTCAAATGACAGAGGGCATGAGAAACAAATGATTGGTACATGAGTTGTCACTGCTGACGACACCTGACTGCTTGTTCCATCACATCACCTGATCCAGAAGAGACCCTTTCCCCATCCCTGGGACATGCTGTGAGGTGGTATTGATTAAACTCCAGGTCCTAGCCATACCCTCTCCTGACTACTGCAAAAATTAAGCGTGTCCTGGCTGGAACCAGGACATAGCCTTTTTATTTATTCAAAACCATCTCCATTGTCTGTCTTCCCACTGCCCTAGGAAGCAGACACTAATTTCAAGTACAGTGCAGTTAATTACTTAGTTGCTTCTGAATGCCCTATAGGCCATATATATATATATATATGTAGATGACTCACAAATGTCTAGAGGCCCTTAGTCATTTTCAGATGAAGACAAAGGAAGAAAGGACATTTCTCTGCAAAAATATAAGTTGTAGCTTATATTTGTCTGTAGTAATAAATAGGGTACTGTAGCAAGCATGAACTGAAAGTTACAGATTGTTTCATAGTGAGCATGAAATTGGCCTTTTTCTATCTAATTGCTAGGTAGAAATGTCCTTCTACCAATTTTTAACTTTGCCTTATTGTAGTGAGTGAATCTACAGAATACAGAACAACCACTCTTCTGTATTTAAAGAAAATAAATCAGTCATTGTATATGATAGTTTTTTTTCTTGTTTTCAACCTCAGCTTATGGGAAAGTTAATGAATCTTCAGCTACTCTTGTCAAGAAGGATGCTGAGGTCAATCCCTTCCTCAGTCACTGTGTATCTACATTTGTTCTTTGTTTATGTCAGTTCTCTATGAAGGTTCTTTACAATAGAAAGTATTCAAATTCTGATCAAATATATGCATTAGAGTAGTGGAACAACGAAAAAAATTGTTCATTTAGAAACGGAAACAAAGCCCCAGATAACTACAGATATAAAATTCTGCTCTTTTCTTGGTTTGTACTCAAAATCAAACATTCAAACAGCTTTTGTTTCTGAAGTGCGATCAGACATATTCCCTGACGTTTGTTCTCAGATTGCTGCTGGCTAAGTGAAGACTGACTTACTGGCCAAGGAAGAAATATTTCATCAGGAGTTCAGTCTAGGCTTTGGAAAAAATCTGTAGCTTTTTGGTCAAGATACTTGTCAAGTTCCATTTCTCTTTTGCATTTAAAGAAGGTCCCAAAGCTGATCTCATCAAACACGTGTCCAAAGCCCTTATGGCTGACACAGTAAGAAACAGCACAGAAGACATGACTGTTTTTAGTGGAAAAGAATGACTAATATTGAGTCCTGTTACAGGAAAAAAAGTGATTTAATTCCCTGATGAATTTCAATTAATTATTCCTTGTTTTTTCATTTGTGTTTGTTTTTCACAAATGTTGCCGTTAAGTAGCAATTAGGCAGATGAGTTGTGAGGCAAAAGAGAGTATAAACAAACTAAGGCATTCTCGAATATGATTTTAGGAATGAATGCCAATAGTAAATAATGCTCTGAGTAGAAATGTGTCACACACGTTAAAATGTTCTTTCATTTAGGAAAACTTTAATATCATTAGCAGATAGAAAATTAATACATATGAATTCCCAGCTGACTTCTTTCTCCACAGAAATGCTGGTACAATATTGCGGTCATACAGTGAAAGAAAATAAGAAAACTGATTTGGCTGTGAAAAGACTTGCTTATTTTTCACTTTTTTAGACAGATCAGTGTCCTCAGATATCTTGTAGCTTGGCCTCACAGTTTTGCAAGGGAAAAAAACTTCACCAGAAACAGAGGTACCTTCATTACTGCTGCTGCTTGATGTTGAACCTTGCTTTAATTGTCCATGTTTTCATACCAGTATGGGGAGTGATACTTCCCTTTGCCTTAAAGAACCATGGGCACACATTCCACATGCTTCTGCTGTGTACTAATATTGAGACATCTGGCTTTTCATCTGGGTCATATTGGGTTTGAGCTGGACATCCATCTTAAGAAAAAAGGATATTATCTCTTTTTATTTTGAAATGTACCCTTGCAGTGTGTTCGTGGTGCTTTGGGAAACAAGTGAAATGTGAAAGGGCTTCTGAGCTATAAATCACAAAGAAATACATAAATGCAGGAATTTATTACGTAAGACAAACTGAACAGGGAGGGATCATTGTGTTGCAAAATTGACACTGGCAGCCACTGAAGATAAGCAGTAAAGAAAAAAAAAGATGAGGACAAATTTTCTGGAGGGATAAAAGCTATAGTGTTGAAGGAAGCATGAATTTTCTATGCAAGAAAATGCCTAGAGGCATTTTATATAGCTGAAAATCAAGTAGTAAATGGTTGTACTGGGACTAATATAAATGAAGCTTCAGCTGGTAGTTTATTGTGCCATAGTACTTCTGTTTACAGTTTGATTCATCTTTGAGTACCCCTTAGGAAATTTGTGGGAAGTAGGAGAATAATTTTATTTCTTAGGAAGATGTTAAACAAAGCATCTCATGTTGTGCTCTTTAGCAGAAGTGAAGAAAGCAAGCAAACAATGCATAAGCCATGCTGGGAATGGTTCAGATCTTTCTTAGCAGTAATTTGAATTTCTGCCCAGTAATTTACTGCTTTGTCGTAGCTAAATGAATATTGTCCTCTTTTTTTATTTCTTGTTGTTTATTTAAATTTGTGTAGAAAATTGATGTGATCATGTTTATTGCAGAAAACAGTTGATTTCAGTTGAGTCCACCTTGCATGGGTGAACACTCTTACATAATTCTGTGTCTGCTGTAAAAAACCCTTACACCAAATCTGACCCACCACTCTGTGCACACCTTGTCTTGAAGATTTCTACAAGGCCAGGTTTAATTTTGCTTTGCAGGAGAAAAACTTTGGCCAAGGGCAGAAATCTGTCTGATTAAGTAATAAAGAAGTAAAGCTGAGACATCAACTTGTCTTCCTCAAACCGAGTGTTTCTGCTAAGCCCCTTTGTCTGTATGCTTCATCTGCTGCTCTATTGAGAAAAAGGGAAGGAGTGGGTAGAAAATAAAAGATAAGACACTGTATTTCAGGTTAAGAACTTGGAGAAGGATGACCAGGTTAAGAACTTGGAGAAGGATGACCACACTGCACAACATCACAGGAATTGTGGATAGGCTGCTACTTTTTGTTATTGGATTCAAGAGTAGTTATGTTTTCTCTCAAGGCTAATCTGTTGTGGTGAGTGGCAGTTTTCAAGTTTTTGGCATTTACTTTAATCCAAAAGGAGCTAGAATATGGCTACAGCCTTAGGACTGCTAAGACCTAAGATATGCTCAGATTTTAATTTGTTTAATTTGCCTTGTTTCAGCCTAGACAAAAAAATCTGTAGAAGTGCTCCATATTATGGGAATATTTTTCAATAATGAAATCAGCTAAATATTTCCATTTTTGAAGGCCAGCTATACATATTAGACATATTTAGGATGTTTGGACACAACATCCTGCACAGGATGAAAATGTTCTTGGTTTTCTCCTCCTTCCTCAAAACAATCAATTGTCAAGGGAACAGGAGCCATTTTTCCTGATTCATAAAGAATTGCCAGTGCAAATGTGGGTGACATGCTAATGAGCTTTCTAGATTGATAAAGAGATTGAGTAGAGACCGTGAGTGGTGTATGTTTTGTTGGCTGGGTTTTTTAAAATATAATTATTTTATTATTTTGTAGCTCTATGAAACTATTTCTGTGCTGTTGGCCTCAAATGGACTCCCAAGGGACTGTGCTAAGCCCCCAGACATCCCTACTGGCGTTCAAAGTTGTGCCTTTATATTTCACGAGTGCACTGAACTTCAGCTCTGACCTAAGAGAATCTAGTTTGGAGGTACCAAGTCTGGAGGGTTTTTTAACAGTGCTTCAGTGAACACAACATGTTTTGTGGCCTGGGCCAGAGCTGAGGGCTCTGAATCCATTAACGAGGCAGAAGGTCGAATAGGGAGTGCTGAGTTACTCCATAAGCCATCAATAAATCATTCTGCTAATCTTGAAATTGTCTCATCTGGAGGAGGTACTTCTAGCAAAGAAAGAATAGTGTCTGGGGTGGGAAATCAAACTCAAGTTACGCTGTTACTCTTTTGTCTAGCTTAAAATAAACAGTTATATTCAAAAGACAGGCTGAGTTCATCATATATGTAGCCATGACTGAAAAGTTGCCATTTGGGCTTTCTAAAAGCTGGCTTTAGAAGCAGCCCTTAATTGAACATTTCTCCTGGTAAAAAGTGTGCTTTCTGCCCCCAGAAATATATAAAAATACAAGTTCTTTATTTAGCTCATGTTCTTCCAAGGGCTGAGATTTAACTGTGATTTAGCTAGTGTCTTGATAATGCAATGATTAACTTCATTTTCACTGATTCAAAATCTAGAATTTTCTAAATGAGGAGGAAATGGAATCACTTAACTGAGAATAAAAAAAAACCCAAAAAACCAACCAACAAGCTTTTTCAAGTGATTTAGCTTGAAAAAATATATTTTTATTACCAAGGAAAAAGCAGCTCATTTATGGAGTTTAAATGAAAATGTTTAAGAATGCCCAAGTTATTAGAATATGTGTGCCAAATACAATTTTGGGCAGCATGTAAACAACACCCTGAAATCTGGTTTGAAACCAGTTTTCAGCTTTTGGTGCTGTCCCTTACCACCTTGATCATAAACTCCATATTTTGGGTTTTTTCCCTCCTGCTTGTTCCATTCTCCTCCTTTCCTGTAGCACCCTCACCCCCCTCTCCCCATGAAAAAAAGTAATTGTGTGTATTTTTATTAATTTCACATGTCTATTGCTGGATACCCAAGTTCACCTTTGTATTACATCTGGAAGTTGGAAAACTAGGGATGAAAAAATCTTACTTTGAATTTGTTCGAATTAATCTTTAAGACTGATTTTATTATCTGAAGGGTATTTCTAAAAGCCACAAAGAGTAGGAAATATAAGTAATTTTTGGGCCAAATTGTTTGCATTCTCCTTTGGGTACCTAAACTATACTTTTCCAATAGCAAAGCTGAAAAGCTACATTTAAAGGCTTCAGAAGCATAAATTATAATGGTTCACCCATGTAAAGTTGTAAGGTGGAGCTTTTGTTGACTTAAGATATCCCAGGAATTCATCTTAGGAATATATGCAGTATGCACATGTATCCTTGAGACTTAAATATGAATGTGGCAGCTTGGGCATTTGGGGATGATGCTTTTGCTCAATGCTTGTCCAGACTAAACTGGGGAGAAATCAAGTCTTTTATTTTAAATCCTATGTTTTATCTCTAGTGGGACCAGAATGTAGCACAGATATAAATCCCCTTGACTGCAAAACTGGACACCAGTGTTTCACTGAAACCAGGCCCTTCTATATGGTTACATTTAGGATGAAATACAAGCTGATATATTAATGAGTCTGTGTGTTTCATGTGAAAAATTAAGGCATGGTGATATAACAGTACATCCCCCCACTGCCAAATACTACAGATGATAGGGGATTGTCTTTTATTTATTTTTTTTTAAAAAGGCTGTAATCTGGAGGCATATATTTGAAGCCTAAGGTTTAGTTTCTCTGTGCCACCATTAAAGTTAGAAATAAATTTATCACTGTGATGAGTAAGTAGTAATTGAAAAATAATTCAAAGCTCTGGGTTCAGTTTATCAGTTTGATATTAAAAGCTGATGTTGAAATAAAAAACAAAAATAAAGCACTCTTTTTTCAACTGAAAGGATGTTTTTCCTTCATTGAAAAAACATCCCATGAAAATGTCTTGTTTGAAATGAAATTTTTGTGCAGGAGTTGGAGCTCACATTGGGAGAGAGTGCTGACTGTATCGATTGGCTGGGTGGTGACTCCACTAGGATAAAATAGAGAAAAGAATTGTGCTTCAGACACTTTCAGCTACCAGTCTTAATGTTTACCTTCTGTGTTACTTCATTTGGTATATATAGACAGTTGTCTTCCTGAGAAATGAATTAAAAGTAGTATAGGAGAAGCTAGTTAGGACAGATTGAGAGGACCTACTAATGAATGATAATTTGAGTATTAACCTGAGAGTTTCATTTCACTATCTGTGGATCTCAAAATACTAAGACAATGGATCTCAAGATATTAATTTAAAATTATTAAAATTGAAAAATTAAGGCATGTTTTTTTCTGACATAAACAAATATCTTCCTCAAATTTATCTCTTGCAAATAAGAGGTTAAAGTTTCCAACAATTATCTTTTGCAAGATTCAGTCACTTGTTTTTTGTTGTTATTCTTTCTGTATTGTTGGACCATAGAGAGACCATGTTTTATTTCGTCTATAAGCTTTGTAGACAATGTGAAATATGAAATAACCTCTTTTTATAGCTGTTGTTGTAACTGAGTTGTTTATTGAGGAAATAAAAGTTTCTGTTGCTGCTAAATTTTCTAAAATACTTTCAGAGGGAGAAAGAATAACTCAGCATAGTTAAGTCTGGACCTTTATTTTAAAGTCTAATTCAGTAGTTCTTGAGTAATATCCTCATCTCCACACTTACTGATTGTTGGTTTGGCTGGCTTTGGTTTTTTGTTTTGGTATTTTTGTTTGGCTTTTTTTTTTAATGAATAGTTGATGTGTTTGAAATTGGCTTCTTTAAAAAGTCTCATGGCTCAATAAGGAATTTAAGAAATTTAAATAGGAATTAATTGTACTAAAGTCTGAAGATGTCAATATAAGTTATATCTTCTACTAGAGCGTTTTTAATAGGGCTTTAAAGTAGTTAATATAATGATTTTTAAGTCTGTAAAATTGACTGACCACAAACTGCTTATACAAATAGGGTTTTTGCTACCTGATCACCGTGTTAGAACAATGTCAAATTCTTTGGATTGAGTTGTCCTGCAAGCATACAGCTGAAGTTACAGGTAATTTAGAAAACCAAATGGAAAGCATGGATTTGCAAAGTGATAAGAAGCAGGGTGGGTTTATTCCCACCCTTCTAAAGGAGGACTCGAGGACTCAACTGATCCATCTGGCACAGCACTACACTTGACAAGGCAGGGCAAGAAATGAGGTTGGCCAGGAGAGGAGTTTCCACCACACAGCTCCATGGGTAATGACCCAGGTAAACAAGCCTTTTGGAGAAAGTTGTATTTATTCTGTTATGGATATTTATAGAGCCCTAGTGTGTGCTTGATAAGTGGGTTTATATCTCCATGAGTACAACTGGCTTTACAAAATTCTTTGGCTTTTCTGGGGACCCTTCCACCAGTGTCCTCCCACTCTCCTGCCATTTTTGGAATGTCTTCCACAAGGAATTCAATATTTAAGCTGTGTGTTGCAGAGCATATAAAGGGGCACCCTCCTTACAGTTAAAGTAAAGCTAAGTCTACTCCATGACACTCTTCAAATCATATAAATATGTACATTCAGTAACTGATACAGGATTTTTCAGACCTCTTGCTTAAGCTAATAATTAATAAAAATATAGCAGGGAGGAGAATGTTTGCTAAACCTAAACTTTTTGAGAGGGCTTAACCAGAAAGACTTTAAAATTTCTCTCTAAGCAGACAGATTTATTGTTACAGGCTTAAAGCTGGAAGCTGCAACCATGAAAGTAGAGGACTAGAAGTGGTCAACATTGTTGATATGCACAGTTATAGAAATTTATAACAAGCTTGTGAGCATACCACACATCCATGTTTTCTTCCACCTCCCAGTATACCACTAAGAGTTTCAGCTTTTGTCTTGTGGATCATTTTATGAAGTCAGATTTTCCTTGGAGCAGCACAGATTCTTTTACTCTTGCTGATGTTAAAAGCCTGCTTTAAGCACAGGGCAAGACCCAGACTATTTGAGAGGATGATATCAGGTCTCCCTCATGCCTCCATCTCCTGAGTCCAAATGACATAGTCATTTGGCAGCTAAACTCGAATGATCAAAATGAGCCAGATGTTGAGTGGACAGATCTTTGTTTGCCAGCAATCAAGCCTCTGCTGAGCATGCCATTACGGCTCCTATTTCTATGTCTGCTACCATTTACTTCATTTTGGCTCATTACATTGACAGCTTTTTAAACGAGGAAGAGGGGAGAGGGGAAAGAGCAAAAGATAGTATAGAAAGCTGTTGTACTCTCCATCCCCATTTATTATTAGAATGTCTCAACTCTCAATTGCTTTTAAGGCCTGTTTCTTTCCAAAACGTTTGCTACTCAGTTTTATAATAGGTTACTTATTACAGCCTGTGAACATACATGTTTGGTTTATGGTTGTTGCAGCTAGATTTACGTGCACATCCAGGGAGATGTTCTCATAATGTCTCAAACTTTTTTGCGTAGAAAAGAGAGCCCTAATGTGAACATGAAGGAGTAAAAGCCTACATCTCTGGTGCTTTTTGATAGTGCTGCTGTGTTGAAGTGATCATTTTCTTTTGTTACACTGCAAACACTGATAACTCTTCACAACTGGAGTTTGTTTACTCATGTTTGCTTGTTAAGCCTGATAGCTGAGGGAGAAATGGTCTAAAAATCATAGTTTACTAGTGTGAACCAATCATGCTGGTTCAGCTTGATCTCAAGTTGTGCTATCCAAGTTGATGCTAACTGATCCATTAAAAGAAGACTTCTGATATAAGCTTAAGCACACTGGCACATATTTTGTGCTGCTCCTTCACCTCACTTGATGTTACACCATTTTCAGGGAGCTCTATCTGCTTGGCACAGTCTGGCACTAGTCAGCTGTACTGAGTGTAGCTGTGTTATGATGAGCTATGGCTCCTAAGAGGTACAGCCTGAGGAAATGAGGAGATTCACCAACTTTTGGTACTGGCTGGCATGTGAGATGTTTCAAGAGGTGTCTGGGTATGATAAATGTACAAGCTCTTAGGGGCCTTCAGCTGATCCTGAGTGGCTGAAACAAAAGGGTTTTGGGGACCTAGGTAATTCCTGTCAGCCATAGACAGAGTCTTGAAAATGTAAATCCTGTGTCCTACTGCTGGAAATTGTTATGGGCAAAGTAAGGACTGGGACTCCTGCTATAGATGCCTGTGTTCCATGCTTGCATCCACACACTGGACACGGGAACAAAAAAAAAAACACACCATAAAATGTGTGAAGTGATACATAAATATTTGCTGAGCAATGCTTGAGTCACCCTCCTATCTTTGCTAGAACTCGTGCTTTTACCTTGCCTATTCATAATCAAGCTAAAGAACTTTTCCAAATGCATTATTCCACAAAAATTTTAGGGGTTGTAGCAATTTTCTGAAAAAAGAAGAAACTGAACACAAAGAAAGGATGCCTTTGTTGGGTTTTTTTTTTGTGTGTTTTTGTTTTGTTTTTTTTTTTTGTTGTTGTTGTTGGTTCAGTTTTTTGGGAATTTTTTGTGCTTGTTTGGGATGGTTTTGGTGGTTTTTTTGGTGGTTTTTTTTTTTTGTTGTTGTTGTTGTTGTTTGGTTGGTTTTTGGTTTGTTTTTTTGTTTTTAAATGGTTTTATGATGAAGGGAACATGGCTGATGGAAGGAATTTGACTGGATTGAATGGCTTGGTACACTCCAGTCTTTTGCTCTGACTTAAAAGCCAAACTAAGAACCCTTGCTTACAATAATTGTTATACAAGCATAGAAGCCAGCACAGATGAAGTTTTAAACATTGTCTGCTTACCCGTAAACTATGAAGAGGAATGCTCCCGTTGCTCTACACAACTAAAATCACAGGGTTGTTTTTATAAGTAGATAAATTACAGAATTTCCTATTTTCACAGGCTTCCAAATGACTGAAGCTCTGTTGCTGTGGATGGAGTGATTTCCTCTGTGTTTCTGTTGGCTGATCAGGGTTCAGACACCGGGCTGTTCCTCTTTAGAGGGAATGCTGACTTGGTGGTGGAAGCATTTTTACAACATCCTCTGATACTCAAGAACTTCCAGATGTAAATTAAGACAATAAATAGAGAAAACCATGAGAAAAAGTGGGACTGATTGATATGAAATTTTAATGGAAAAGTGTGTTAAACATTTAAAAGATAAATATTTAAATATGGGTGGTGGCAGGACTAATGATGGATTAAATGCTCTTCTACCACAGACATTCTTTCTAGTGCTTTATAACTTTGTCAAAACTTTAGGGAATGCTTTCTGTCTTCCGGTGGACACTTTCTGTGGCATGTAGAAAATGGGAGGGGGAAAGAAAAGAGGGTAAGAGGAGAGGGAGCTTGGAAAAGCTTGAGAGCTGCTCCTTGTACAATCAGTATCTTGGCTGTACATGTAATCTAATACAGAAAATTAAATGCATAGAGTAGTCCCTGGTGCATGTGATAACAATTGTAAATGTAAACAAAATTTGACTCAAGAAATTGCTCTGTTGTTGAATTGTTCTGCTGTCTGAGGCCCTTTCCTCCAAAATCTGCATTTTCTTAATTTTCTGAATCTTGAAACATAAGGTTTTTTAACTTCTGTCATTGTATAACATCAAGCATTGCAGCAGGCAGACCAGGGAAGTGTGGAATCATCATCTCTGGAAGGATTGAAGACATGTAGATGTGGGACTTAGCGACACAGTCTAGTAGCAGACTTGGGCTGATTATTTGGCTTGATGGTCTTAAAGGTCTTTTTTTAACCTAAGTGATTCTATAGTTCTAAGTATCTTTACATTTAGAATAATTTTTTGCTATTTCTTCATGAGGAGTATTCTGTGTGTCAAAACAGTGACAATGCACCTTCTGGTTTTTACACTGGTTTAGTAACAGAGCAGGGAATTCACTCTTTGTTGTAGATGTAGTGCTCTCTAGCAGCATGGAATTTGACCAGATTTTCTTTGTATTATTTTTTCATGCATTAATCTGTTTTAACTGCTTCTAGAAGCATTTTTTGGTGCAGATGCATCTCATAAAGATGATTGAGTTTGGCTTAGAAGAAGAAAATCTGGAAGAACTGCTCTCACTGCTGAAATGTCAAATTTTTTTCTTTTTATTTTTCCCATGTTTGGGTTTTTTTATGTTTTGCTGCCTGTTCCTGTCCCTTTGAAGAGTCAGGCACTGGTAACTTCACTTCTAGCTATCTGGAGTCATAGGATCATAGAATGATTTGGGTCAAAAGGGACCTTAAAGATCATTCAGTTCCAATCCCCAATTAGTTCTGCCACCTGCATGTCTGTGTCCCATTGTCACTTTGCCCTCTCTTAAGGTTGTGTCCACATTATTTTGTCATTAGAAAGAATTGAAACTGCCTGAATTCCTATCCATAGCTTTGCAGGACTGAATTAGCAATGTAATGATGTGAACTGCAAAACCTTGCCAGGCCCCCTGAAAATGGGATTACTGCTAAATCCCATCTTGTTTTAGTTGTTTAGTTGTTTTAGTTAGTTTCATTGAAGAAACCCAGGAACTCCAGGATGCAACAGCATCACAAACATCACTGTAGTCATTCCAGTGATGCACTCTGGACTATGGTTCCTGTTCCTGCTGTCATATGAGGAAGGAACTCTGAAAACAGTGTTTGCTTTTGTTTCTTGCAGATTGAAAGCTGTGCCAGGGAGGGAGTATAGGGGGTTTAAATTGTATCAGGTTTATGTTGTATTTTCTATGGCTTTGGAGGAGTTATTCCTCCCTTAGTGAGCACTGTAAAACTTTATGCCAAGCAGTGTATGTTTTACAGAGACAAAAGCTGCAACAGAACACTCTTAAATGTGGTACTGCAGAGGCTATAATTTTAGAAAGGGCTGTGCAACAAACATGAAACTTAGAGTTATATCAGAATTTGCTTTTAGAGATCTGGCTTTCTTGAATTTTATATAAATCACATTTTAAAAAAAATTAAACAATAGTGTATTTTACAATATTCTAAAACTTCTCATTTATTTCATCATACAGTGGGTTTTTTTCTAGTCTATCAAAAAAATTGTTAAAGCTGCAGGTTTCAAAATCTTTGAAGTGAATATGGAAAAATAAATCCAATAGCCAACCCTTCTTTCTTTCCTCTCTAAACTCCCAAAGACAACAGAATTAATTTTTCAAAAGGCAAAGTATGTTTCTGGAATTGTACCATGGAAGCATATTTTAAATATATGTGTACTTTCCAGTGATCATATTTCTCTCCTTCTCAAGATTTTGTAACACTTTCTTTCTGCATAGTCAGTCTCAAGAGTGACCTTTAGTTTTATCGGCATAAAATTGCTCTTAAGAGAAATTAACAAAAGCACGCTAAGTTGAGCATTGCAGCATGGATTAAAAAAAATGGTATTTTTTATAAGTCATTTTAGTGCAGCCTCAGAACATTTCATGGTCATCATTTGTGCAGCAATAGCATTGCCTCATCTGCCACCTTTTTAAACCATTATTCTCTGAGGTTTTTGTGTGTTTAGTGCTGGCTTTTTGTCTCTGTGTTTATATTCAAGATTGCAGCACATTATGAAATATGGAAAGTGCTCTGATGTTTCCATTTAACAGTGCTACCAGCAAGTCTGCACATGAAAGTAAACCTAAGTCTTTCAAATTCAGAGGTTGTGGCTTCTCATTCAAGAGATCCTATTATTTTAGCATTGTGCTCATAATTCCTTGGATAGCTTTGTGCCAACACCTCTATTGTAACCTGCTCCACCCATTGTGTATTTTATAAATCAGCTTTTAAATTCTCCTCCTAGTTGAAACTTGTCCTAATAAATGTCAACTCAAGAGCAGATTTTCTTTGTCATATTTTCTTTTTAAAGCATTCTTTTTTTTTTTTTTTTTTCTACAGGAAAGCTTTTTTGGGAATAATAAGCAGTTATTCTATTGGTAGGTATGGTGTCTGTGGCTGATATCCATGACACGTTGGTATAAGCATTCAGAAAATAGCGAATCTACATAAAAAGTAAATGCGTAACCACCACAAGGATCAAAGAAAGTTTAGCAGCTATAAGATCTGGTTTAGTCTGCAAATGTTCTTAAGCAGCCCTGAAAAATCTGATTTTGGCATCTACAGTTTAGCAGTGTCCCAGAACATTTTGCTCAGAATCTGGAGATGTTCTTATCTTATCATGGACCTATGAAGCTTTCTAGAAGATTGTAGTATGAGGCTTTGGGACTCTTAAGTGAGGGAATCTCCACCTTTCTGTGCCTTTATACATTACATTTTGTGCTGCCAGCACTTTCCTAGTACTGAAACATTCTGCCCATGGACTGGATTTGTGCAGAAAAATATCATCAAAGCATTGTAGGCTCACAGGCATTTCAAAGATCCCTTATCCACTTGGCATCCCCAGATAGTTCAAGATCTTGTTTCAGGTTTCTGCCTGGAATGTTATCTTCCACAACTCAGTGCCACAAATCCGTAAATAGAGATTTGCATGTGGATAGGGGATGCAAAATTTGGGAATGTGCATGCAGGCATAGTTTTGAATCTGCTGCAGGAATGCAGAATCTAAATGAGTTTGATAATTTGCTTTTGGTCCTGTTTCAACTGTAAACATCTGCTCTGGTACCTCATTGCAGTTCTCTGCTGTGCCTTGTAAATGAGCTGTACCTACTGTCTGAGGCTGAAGCTAATCAGATAATTTGCCTGCCTGCTCTGCTTCCATGTGCAGTTCCTTGGTGAAGCTTTTCAACGTTTTTACAGATTTTTGTACTGTGCAGCTCTTGGCAACTTATTAGACATTTAAAACTGCCTAGAGCATATACAAGGGAAAGCTTAGGAGAGCCTGGAAGGAAAAAAGCATATAATCTGGTGTGTAACTCACAACCAGATGTGTGTTTCAAGTGTGGAGTAGAGAGAAATGCTGTTTCCATGCACCAACTGGAGAAACATGAAGTACAGGAGCCATGTTGACCTAAATTCTTTTCTTTGCACGTGAGCTGATTCTTTCTGAACAGGCTGAGATTTGAGTTATGCTAAGAGTGAGGATGTGGTTTCTGGAATGCTTTTTTCTGCAGGGCTGACTGATGGAATAAGTGTTTTAGTGAAGTTGTGGAATAGTTCATTGTGATTTGGTGGTATTTTTTTTCCCCCCTTGCATTAGTTAGTAGCTTTATATCTAGGTACTGCTTAAGTGTGCTCTGAAAATAGAAAACTGGCTTTTGTTTTTTGGAAAGATATATATGTACAGATCTGTACTTTTGTACCTTTGTCTTTTTTGCTTTTTTTCCCCTCTTCTCTAAAGAATAAACCTACCTAGTGGCAGAAGTAGAGCTCTGCTGTTTTGAAAAAGGTAGGAACATGGTTGGCATCAGAAAGTTACTCCAACATCTTGATTATTGGGAACAAAATACGTCTCTAACATATGGACAGCTATGGGCAGATATACCTTGTTTTACAGATCCAAACAGCTGAACAGATCCACTGAAGGATGGACAAAGCATGGAATAATCATACCTCCTTTACAGGAAAAAGGCAAAAGGGCAAAAAATGTACCAGTGCCTTTGAAAGAACCTGTCTACAGTATATAATCTGTTTGTTAATGGTGATAGAGTATCAGAACCCATTATGTCAAATGAACTTTTCCTTGATTTCTGTTCATGAATTTTCCTTTTCCCTTCCACCACTCTCCCTCCAGCTCTAAGCTTAAAATACTGTAAACCAGAGAGGTTAGCTATGAAAATGGACTGTGTTTTCTGGAGAGTGCAAAAAATGCCTGCTGTTATACTTTTGAGGTCCCTTTCAAGTTCCTGGTTTCACCTGTACTGAGGTCACCTTGCATGGTGAATTAGTAGAAGTACATACCATGTCTATTCACCTGCCAAAATAACAGATATTAATCTTAAAAAAATGCTGAACTAGCTTAGCTATTGTAACAAAGATATCTGGTATTTTAGACTAATAAGCCTTCTTTGGTGCTTCTGCTCAGTATTTGTCAGGAATTGATACGTGAAACAATAATATGGTGCAGTCCTAGCAGAAGTAAGTCTTAAGTTTTTTTTGTCTATCTCACAACATAATTCAGACCAGAGAGCTGCCTGTCCCACATTCATTGTAACCTACATTTCCTAGAAATGGATTCCCTGGAAAGTAGGGACAAGCTGAGTGTATATATTTTATTTTAAAGTAGTCTTTTTGGCCTTCAACTATTTTCACTTAGTTTTTAGTTTCTTTTTCTATACCTGATCTGTTTTATCTTTTAGTGAATCCATAGTCTCTCTCATGAATCTGTGCAGCCTGTCCTTTAACCTGTGTAAACTGCACATAGGAGCTTTTGGCAAGGAGCTCTTGAAGTCTGTCACTTGTGGACTATACAACTACTTGTGTTTCTTACTCTGATACCTGTTTGGCTTCATTTTACAATCCCCAGTTCACATACCAGTACAAAAGTACTCTCAAAACCTTTTTTTTTAAATCCTTCTTATTACACTCATAATTTTATGGCCCTCTATCACATCTCTCTGTTACTTACATCTGTTCCAGGCTACAGAAGCCCAGCCTACTTGTTTGCTTCTCTGTGGAGCTGGTTTCAATCTTGTTGCCCTTCTCTGAACCTTTCCCAGTTGTGTATTTTGAGTTGACTGAAGCTGCTCATCATGCCAGTTGTGGGCAAACTGTAGATTTATATCATACCGTGAAAATGAGATTTTAAGTATTTTTTTCCTCTAGTCCTTCCTCAAATGTTCTAAGTTTCCTAAAACACAAGATGTTCAAGCCTAACATAAAGAATAACGTTTTATATCAAGGGTGGCAGAGGACTGGAGCAGGTTGTCCAGGGAAGTTGTGGAGTCTCCTTTCTGGAGACACTCCCAACCCAGCTGAATGCTTTCCTGTGTAACCTGCTCTGGGTGACCCTGCCCTGGGCTGAAGGGTTGGACTCGATGATCTCTAGTTTTCCTCCAGCACTAACTATTCTGCGATTCTCTGATTCTGTAAATTATTTCATTCTCTGTTTTGATTGCTGCTGTAAGTATTGAGTTAATGTTAAAGTCCAAATAGCTTCTATAACCCCAGAGTTCTGGAGTCTGTCTGATGAGTGTATCTATGGATTATTTTATTCCGTGCAAAACACTTTTATTTACACTTCTGGTGCCATTTTTTTGTCTAGACACCTAAAGTCTTTTTGTAGTTAGTTTGCCATTCCCCCTTACCTATTTAAATACCTTTGTTTCATCAGCAAATCTGTTCACCTCATTGGTTAATCCCTTTTCCAGGTCACTTAAGAGTATGTTCAACAGCACAGTCCCTAAAACAGAGTCCTCTGATGCTTCTGGGCTTTTTCTTTTCTTCAGTCTTTTCTTTGGTCATACTTTTACACTTTTTCCAATTTTTTCAAAAGACATTCTATAGGATCTTATTAAATGTCTTTTGGAACTATACGTTGACAATGAAAATTTGAGTTCTTCATTTTATCAGCTATGTAATAACCCTTGCAGTAAGCTTCAGTAGGTTTTCAAGGGAAGTTGTCTTCACAGAAATTATGGCAGCTTTTCTCTGAATTTCTCTGAATTAGCAGGCACTGGAATGAAGGCCGTGCTTTGTAACTTCTCTCTGTACATTCTGATACTAAAATATGCTTGAATGTTTTCATTTTATTTATTACTCGTCGCCTAATGTGAGGGTCACAGGTGTGTAGTCGTGACTTTCATCAGAAAACTTTTTTTTTAAATTCTCATTTATGTTTATTCACATTTATGTTTACACTGTAGTCAAAGATTGAAGCAGGGCTTAAAAGATGAGGGTATGCATAGATTCCTATTTTTGTCAAAAGACAAGATAAGAAAAATGACTTGCTTGAAGTCTTGATGGTTTGCCAGAAGCCAGAGTTCAGTATGGAAAAATCTATCTTTAACATCTTGGTGTAGAAAGGTTTCATATCATGTCCAAAAATGCAAACATCTTTGCCCTTTTCTCATACTGTCCTTATGGCCAGAAGGTTTTTAAGCGAAGATTACAAACATTTGTATTTATTCAGAGTTGTGTAAAGTACTGATAACTTAAACTTTAGGCATCCTGTGAGGACTAATAGGTAAATGGCATTAAGAGAAGTGGACAAAGATTGCAAATGCATGAAAGTAGTTCTTAATCATCTCTGCAAAAATGCGTTTTGTAGAATTCTCAGGTTTACCCCTAAAAGGTTCTCCTTTATGGTGGACATTTTCCTGTTTTCAAAGTCCATTCTGTAGCAAGGCAGAGTAGCACTTGCACTGACATGTAAACTTTGGGAAAGCTGTAAACATTACTCCACTTCAGCTGATGAGATAAAAGGATGTGCTTTACAAATAGCTAGACTGGTAATTGCATCTAGTAATTGAAGCTACTCCTTTTGCAAATGCACAGATTGTGCTTCAGAAATTAGATCAGTGTTTTGTTCCATTCACAGAAGCAAGGAGGTGAATATTTTCCACTTAAGTCATAAGTGACAGCAGGAAAACAAGAACAGGCTGATAATCTGGCTATATTCAGTATTAGAATTCTGGTAGAACTGTTCGAATATATGTTTTATTGCACCAACCAATGTAGAAAACAAATTAAGTATTAAAACTGATGACATGAAAATATCTTATGAAGTATAGGGGCATTGCTATAGCAGTTATACAAAAAGTGGACAAGATTGGCACATGACTACAGTAATTCAAATTTGTAGTGTAAAAAAAATTAATCACAGTAGGCTTCACGACTCAAAGTTTTTCCTTGAAGAAAGCCAAGAAAGGACAAACATATGGACAGAATACTGCCAACACAATGAATTTTTATTTTTATTATGGCTTTAACAAAAAAGGGCTAAATGAGAGATGAGATTTGGCTACTATCACTTAATTTCACTTAAGGCTGGAAGAAAGAGCTGCTTGCTTGCTTGTAGCTAAGTGCTCAGTATGTGAAGGAATCTCTGAGTGGGTAGTAGTGGGGATATGTGGAGCATGGACAGGCCAAAGAACTGGACAAAGACAAAAGGCAATTTTATTTTTTCCCTCAAAGAAGCAGCAGGAGCAGTGTGAATATGGGGAGAGAAAGAAGACTGAGGCAGATCAGTGCAACTGTGACTTGCAAATGCTTGTGGGAACAAATTGTTTGTATTTGGAAAATAATATTAAAAATACATTACATGAGTTTGGTATAATTTTTGGACAAATCTGATGTGGGGTTTTCTGGTTTGTTCCTCACCCCTCTTCCCCTAGAATAGCATGTATATCTAATGCACAAAGTAAAGCCACTGTGAAACACCACTACGAATTTGCCAAGGCTTTAATTACTCTCCTAAAAGACAGAGTTCTCCTAACCAAATTAAGGAAATATGGATGGTGGTGTACTCTGGTTGGAAAAAATATAGCTTTTTGTGATTAAGCTATCAACACAAGAGAGAATGCTAGGTGAGGTCATACCCAGATCCATTCTGAACTGCCTGCTGATTTCAATTATTTAGGGTGCTGGAACAAAGTAGGTACTATGAGACTTGATAAGGTTATTTCAAAGGAAGTGCAGTTCTTGGGAAGGCAAAATGAGAAAGATCTAGACAAATCAGAGCAGTGAGCTGAAATCAGAAGATGGAGCTGAAAGTTTTCTGCTTAGAATGAGAGTGAGTGCAAGATAAGAATTAGGAGACACAGAATAACAGTAATAAGAGTGCCACGAAGCAACATAATTGCAAAAAAGACCTGGGATTTATGCTGGATGCTAAAACATGGGAAATACACGTGACACAAAAAAATGAGATGAGAAACTGATTTCCCCTCCTCTTCTGGTGGTGCCTATGGAATCTCATCTGAAAATTATGCTTTCAGAAATGTAGAACAATTGACAAGAGTTCAGAGAGGAGCTGCAGTAATGAACACATCGGAAAACACGAGCTGCAAGGAAATACTGAAACTTGGAAGGGATTAAGACTAAACAAATTGCCAGGGATGGATTAGTATTCTGCTTAAATAAAAGATCTGGGTTAGGTAGGTTCTTCTTATTCCTGCACTTCAGCACTGGTAGTTTTGCATGGATGGACTAGATGGACTCTTGGCAGTAGCTACTTGACTAGTATGAGTGACTATGCAAAAAGGGAGAGGACTGGAGACAAAGTAATCACCACTGATTTTGTTATGTGACCTTGAATAAGATGTGGATACAAACCTCAGTTGTCTTAACTTCTTGGGTATTGAGGGAATTTCCAAACCTCTCTAAATAAGGAATGGTAATGCTAGGTCACTTAGATCTGGCAGTTGTTATAAAACAAATAGCAACTTGAAAACACAGAAACACCGTGCAGGAAATGCCCCTAGAAATGGCTACTGCCGTTGGTTTCCTCAGCCACCACTCACTCATTTCTACCTGCAATAATTTTGGAATGCACCATGTGCAGAATATCCAGATGGTCCCATGCAAAAGCAGTCTGTTCAAGTGTGGGAATTCCTACTGCTGGGAAAGTTGGGAGAATATTGTTCTCCATGTCTTTTGAGGTAACATGCAGACCCGTTTCATAAGATCAAAAAGGGAAAAGTGAAGTTTGTCCTGATGCAGAGGTTTCTATCAGAGAAACCTCCATAACTGTTCCTGATACAAGTTAAAACAATGAGAATGAGGCTTCCCTCCTGCTGTGTTCCAGCTTGAGCTAGATTACTACTGGCTTTTTATTTCCATACGTAACTATTGTTTTGACCTTCATTTTTAAGGAACTTATTTCCTTTGTTGTTGCACTGAGAAAGTGTAAAATTAGTTCAGAAATTGAGTAAAATGCAGAAAAACTTAAAAAGTTCTAAGTAGAACATTGTGGAGTATCAGTAACTTTTGTATTCTGAGGCAAGAATTTTTGTAGTCTGGGATAGGGATTTCCTGCAATGTTCCTGGAATGTAATTTTGCTGTGTTTTAGCACTTAGAATAAATACCACATCAGTGAGCTGCATTAGAAGTGTAGCTCTAGTTCCCAAGGTGTGTGTGGTTAAGGGTTGCGTGAGAATTCATGTGTTTGCCAGGAATTGTGGAAAGAAGTTGTAGTTCTGTCCAATTTCCATGCCAACAGGGCTTGTTTACCTGTGCAAAGACCTTTTTTTGGTATTAATTACTCATAAGGAAATGGGCAGAACTTTGGAGGAATCCAAAGTCTCAGTTATTAATGAGGTCTTGTTTATTTCTGCATTGTCAATTCTGGGATCACAGATTTTTCACATGAACTGTGCATCATTAGCTAGTCTTCAGAATTAACTACCAAGTTACTAAAAACACTTAATTTTTGAGAAACATTTTAATAATGCAAGTGATGGTGAGACTAGAGGTAAGGCTTTTTGCCATCAAATCCTATTTTACATCAGTGATATCTAGAGATGACACCTTTGTCAGAGTTGGTTATGACATGACATCTCCCTAAAATGGATGTCCTATTGTATGAGTGGCTATAAAAACATCTCATCAAATATGCTGTGGGGCTGCCAGACTCACATCTAAGAACTTCAGGAGAAGAGGAGGGAAACTACTTCTGTAATTCTGATGGGTAACTTGAAAACCAGAGAAGCTGTAGCTGCATTTTATGTACTGGAAAAAGTAGATAGAAGTTGTCAAAAGGTTTTGGAACTCTCATTTTTTCATTTAATGGAAAAGGATGAAGTGAGGATGGGGTGACCCACTCTTAAGAAGACTTCTCTGGGCCTCAGGGGCAGCCTGCTGCTGGAGTGGAGCCTGTGAATGCTCTTCTCTAATTAGGCACCAATTTTCCCCAGACATGGAGAGTCAGGCATCCAAGGAGCCAGCAAGCTGAACGGGAAATGCTTGTGCCGCTTTCGTTAGACAGGTCTAGACTGTTTTATTCCACTTGGTACAGGCTTCCACCATCTCAGCTCTTCAGGATTGCCCTCTGACAGAGGATCCAACAAACTCTAAGGAAGAAGAAAGATTAATTTGTTTCCTTTATTGGAAGCAAAAATTAGGAAATTAGTTACAGTTTTGCAGCTTTGTTTTCAGTCTCCCAAATTTGTGGAACCCAAGCCACCCAGATGGGGATGTCTGTGCTTATGGCACATGACTTTTGATGTCTTGGTGTGGCCTCTCTCCACAGAAGTGGTCTGCCTCTGGCCATTGCTTGAAAGAGCTGACCCAGATGTGCAAAACAAGTCAAAGGAATGGGACTCAACTAGAGAAATTTTCTCTGTGCAAGAAAAATACTGCACTTCAGGGGGTTTGACTCAGTATGTCTGGTACTGAAGTCCATGGCAGCATTATGCTGGAGAGCAGCTAGCAGAGCATTTAAATACCTGAAGAGATGGTGTTTGAGCAGTAGCCCCAAGCAGCTGCAGTTACATGCAGCCTCAGCTGCCTGTTTGCCTTTATTGGGCTGCCCAAGCATGGGAGAGAAGATCTTAATTTGTAAAAGCTTCTTTAAATCTTCCTCTTTTCTTGCAGCACTAATGCTCTGGACTAGTGTAGTCAGAGTTCCCTGATAATTTTTGACCTATGGCTAATATTTTCAATGATTCCAGCTTCCTTCTAGTACAAGAAATGAATATTAAGATAAGCCTAAGCATATGACATCAATGTGATCAAAGTGTGTTACTTGTGTAGCTAAAATGGCTGATATTTGTGCCTGTAATGCTTTCTTTGTGGCGTTTTCCCCCCACTGTATCTTTAATGTGTGGTATACAAATCAGATTATGTTTTTACCCTGCCTCTCTGAAGCATACAGTGAAACACTGTATACTTTGAATATACTTTGTGTGCATTTTTACTGTTTATTGAACAGGCTCACTAAGTGGAATTTTAAGAAAGCTTTTTATTTCTTGGTGGGGAAGTGCTTGATATCATACATTTAGCTGGATATTTAAACAATCCATGTGTAGAACCCTAGGAATTCACCTGTTGTGAGTGTGTGCTAAAGCTCTGGATACAGTTGTTGGTGTTCTTGCCAGATACCCATAATCAATCTGTGCCCTGTAGGCTGGCAGAGAACTGTTCTGTAAATCAAAATCAGTGCTGTCATATACTGATTTGTGAAGCACACAGGCTTGCACATAAGTTATCACTTTGCATGAGACTGTGATTATAGTCTCCTGAAATATTTTTCTTTTAGTAATCTTAATTTTTCTTCAGAGAATGTTTGGGGTTTTGTCATAGAAATAATTTCCTGTCTTTCCCTCTACTGTTTGCACATACTTGTGTGAGTGCTAAAGACATTGGAATTGAAACATATGGGGATTTTTGTTGTTTTGGTTTAAGTACTCTGCAGGAACATAAGGAAATTCCCAAACCACTTCAAACCCCTCTTAGGGTTGAAGTGTGTAGGCTTTCTTCTACTGGGATTACTTTACTAGAACTGAAATGAAGTGAGGTGCTGCAGCAATGTATCAGAAACAGCTATGTGAGGTTTTAACAATAAGTGTTATTGAGAGGAGTTAGAGGAGTTTCTTTCTGGGATTTTAATATCCTTTGAGTGTAATAATAATATGTTTCGTTATAAACTAAATACTTTCAGTGTGCATGCTACTTTAGGAATGGCTTTGCAAAACTGGACTGTGAAATAAATGTAACAAAAATGAAAAATGTGACATTTTCTTAGGGTTTTGATTGTAAGTTATATCTCTGCTACTGTTCAATATTGCCTTTCTTCATCTACAAAATTCACTGTGGCCATTTTTTTCTGACAAATATTGCTTCTGAATTTTCTACACATTTGTCTCACATTTCTCTTCTTGAAAGACTTTTTTTTCCAATACAATCATCTCTTGATTCTCTGGAAATCAGCTAGTCTACTTCCATTTACATACTAGATCTATGCACAAGTGCTAGTTAATTTTCATTATGATGCTAGGCATCATGCATTTTTGACCTAGTTTCTCAAACTGACATTAAAGCTGTGTTTGCAAAGCCCATTCCTGTAAAAATGGAGAAATTAAACTCTCCACATTTGTCATGCAGTGTAAACAAACATTTTTCTGCCTAGGTGGTATGTTTGTTCTCTCTTGGTAAATAGCTGCTGTGTTAATGACTGCCAAAACAGACAAACACATGTGTCTCTTGTTTCCAATGGCAGGAGTTTGTTCTCTCCTTTCTTTCTGTCCCTCTTGCAACCTCAACTCTGGCTTAAAACTGTTAAGGGCAGTAATTTCTGTATGAAAACAGGGAGCTCTTCATTTAGGGGATAACATTCATTGTGTGCTGTAGTGGCTAAAGAGGATATTTGCCCTCTTCTCGCTGCTATGTGGGTGTGTAGTTTATTTGGTATGTGACCCAATCTAATGTGCTCATAAGGCTTTTGCTTAGCCTTGAAAATTCCCTGTGCTAAACATGTTGTTTACTCTGTAGGAACATTTCGAGCATGTGAGGTGAGGCTGGTTTGTAGATCTGTGTTCATCTGGCACATTGCAGTTCTCAGAACATGTCTCTAATGCAAAATGCTGTAGGCACATTTGCTGACTTAATTGCTGTCTGATATATTATTAAGTACCATATAGCTTTTACTGAAAACAGACTGCAGATCTTTCTTAAGCAGTGGAATTAATAAAACTACAAAGAATTTTTATAACTTTAGATTAGAAGTTGCCTTGAGGCTTTTCAGTTTTATTCCTCTTTTTCCTTATCCCTCTGTCTTCTCTTTGTGACTTGTATTTCTATAAATTTTTGACTCCTTATATTTGTACGTTTGAATATAAGCATATGTAAAAATGCTTAGTTCATTAAAAGTTTGCACTGTGTTCAAAACTTGGAAACTGGATGAAGAATGAAAGAACAAAATTCAGCTTTGGGAGAAATTGTATTTTAATGATAGTGTTTATGTTTGCTCTTCCACAACTTTGGGAATTGCACGTTGTGATTTATGACTAAACCGTGCAGGCCTCGTTTTCCAGAGCAAGACACAAATGTATGTAAACATGGAGATGCCCTAGAGAGGAAACTGCACTAAATGTAGTCAGGGTTATGGATCTCTTTCGCCAAAATATCCATCTGAGTAGCTTGGAGGTTTGGAGGAAACATCATACTCACTTTTTGCTGGCAGCATATCTCTGATTGCAAGGTGTATCTCCAGCTCCATATGAATAGCTGATCTTCTTGTAAATACTTGGCCAAGACAAACCAGCAAAGACACGGTTGTCCTGAGCAAGAAATGATGGAGAGACAGCCCAGAGGTGAATGATGCTAAGGAGGGCCGAAGCATAACTTGGGGCTCTTGTACAGGACCATTGCTACTGGACAGTGCAGCTGTAGTTGCTGCTTTTGAGGTCAGTTATGAAGTCCTTGCAGAAAAGCAGGAGGCTCTTCTGTTAACAAGCAGGAGAAACCTGAAATTCAGGGTGTGCCAGACACTGGAATGGGAAATTTTTTGCAGGTAGACACAACATTGCTGGTTTGAGCACTGACTTTCTGAGGTTTATGACCTTCTTTGATTCCCTGGCTTTAACTGCCCTCTAAGTTATCTCTGTAAAATGGATTCAGTGCTTTCCATTATTGTCTAGTACCAGTGACAAAGGAGGCATATGCAAGTAATAAATGCAAGCTGGAGTTGAATTTTCAGGAAGCTTTTCTATAGAAATGCAAGCACAGCCTATTTTCTAGCAATCCTCACAGACAGTTACACCTGGATAATCTATGCTTACCACCTTGGTGTTGATCAATGTTTGCCACCCAGGTCTGTGGGAACATCTGATGTTATGATTTAATCAGCACATGAGTGAGGTAACCAGCTTGCAGAACACGTTTTATTTAGTAGAATGACTGTTACAAAAGATAAGTGCAAGATCTGAATAACCCCCAAAAGTTGTCATAAAATTACTTCTGCTTCATGGACATGGAAAATGGTTACAATCTCCACTTAGTGCAACCCTAGCTGACTGACTATGCCAAATTTCAAAGTCCTACCTTTTTTAAAAAACATAAATTAACTAGGTAAAAATCTGTTTCCTTGCTGAAACATGATTTTGAATTTTTTTCCCCCTAAATTTTATTGAAGGGTACCTTTCATACTAGAGCTTTCAACTCAGGACTTGTTACTTTGAAGATAAGGGAGACCCCTTAGAAAACTAGAAGCAGAATTGTGATGAAGAATGAAAACCAGAATACTCTCTGTCTTGCTATCGTAGGAGAGATTTTCTCATGTTGGAGACTATGTAGCACATAAACTGTGTTAACCTCTCACTGGGAAAAAAACTGTACAACTAAAGTTTGAGTTTTCATTGTCTAGAAGTATTTCAGAAGTTGGGGCAGACCTGCATTGGCTGGAACAGGTTGCCCAGGGAAGGGATTGAGTCCCCATTGCCAGAGGTATTTAAGAGATGAGTGGATGTGGTGCTTAGGGATGTGGTTTCGTGGTGGATTTGGCAGTGCTGGGTAAACAGCTGGACTCGATGGCCTTGGAGGCCTTTTCCAACCTAAATGATTCTGTGATTCAGGTGTAACAGAGTTGTGGAGAAGTAAACAAAGCAGTAAAGGTAAAATCTTGGCTGTTTGGTATCTTGAGTGTCTGTTTGGGCCAAGATACAGGCAATCTTTGTCAAGGTTGGGCACTCAGCAGCTCTGATTTGGAGCAAACTAAACGTTCTTTCAGTTCATACCAACTATTTCAACCTTAGAGACTTGGAATAAGCAGGCAGAGATCTGAAAATCTGAGAGACGCTTTAACTAGAACCTCTTTCGCATGCCTTTCCCTGCAGCTTTTGTATGAAGTTTGCAGGAGGTCTGAAACAGTTTGGTATGAGTTGAGTATAACTTTTGCAATGTTCTCAGGAGACCACAAGCTCCTTCTCATGGCCTGACTATACTTGTGGCACAATGAAAAAGCTGTTAAGGTGCAGCTGAAGGTGGGGACCAGTTTCTCTAAGCAAACTAGAAAGTCTTTTCTCCACACAGAAACCTTCCAATGGTTGTGGTGGCGGGAATAAACCAAATGTTATCCAAAACCCATGTTTTGTGCTTGCCTGCTCACCTTTGAAAATGTGTTTTGATTAGTACATTCAGCAATATGACTGTTAAGTACTGTAATATGGATTTTTTTATGTCATCATTCTTTTATTTGTGGGCATGATCGTCAGCTGGAATAAGTCTCTTAAAATGAAGCACAGTCATCCTCTCTGCAGAGCTATCACAGTAAATTAATGCCTTTTGAGGAAGCTAATGGTCTGATGTCACCAGGTAAGAGCTTCAGTAAGAGCTTCCATGGAGGCTTCAAGATCTAGAAGTTGGAGTTGGGATACTTATAGTTTTGGTTCATTAATTAATAATGTCAGGGGGCTTTTTTTTTGTTTGTTTGCTTGTTTTTTGGATTTTTTTTTTAGAGGGAGATATGGTATGAGGAAGCATATAACCTATGAAGTTTTCCACAGAAAACTCAATTTGAAAGTTGTCCTGTTCCAGCTACAATCCATGGAAAATTTTCCTTTGGATTCAAATTTCCTTTGGAACAAGTCTGGATTTGTTCTAGTTAATATAATAAAGCTTTGCTTTGAGTTTGCTGCGATGTAACAGTGCAAAGACTTTGTGGAGGATGATCCAATTGCACTACACAGTTGTTTTGCATAGGTTTATGAGGGGTGCACTCCAAGGCTTCCACTTGTACTTTGTTGAGGAGATTTATTCCTAGAGGTCCCACTGGGAGCTGAATAGCAACTAATAACTGTGACTCCTGACTGAGTGAGATGCTGTAGTTACACTGGAGAAGCATCCTCAGGAAGCTCAGACTCTTCTCCAAGGAGCTGTGGGAATTCTGTCAATCTTGAGTACATGGTGTAGACCACCATCACGTAGATTTTTAGTGGTTGGTAGTACATTTATAGGTTATTGGGTGGTGGGTGATACCTACCCTGGGGTGTATCCTAGAACTACTGATAAATTAATCAATTTTTCCAGGTGCTAAAGAGGGAGATGAATTAGAAAAGGGTGTTATCCATGGGGATCACTTATTGTTGGGTTATCTTGAATACGTATGTGGTAGAGAGACATAGAAATGTCAAAGGAGAGTTGGAAGTTATAGAGGATGAGATGAAGCAGAGGTGGAGCTGCAGGAGAGAGGCAGTGCAGCATCCTGAAAGGTGGGAAGAGGAGAAAAAAAATATTATTTCAGCAATGATATTAAAAGAAAAAAGTCAAGCAGAAAAGTAGGAAAGGAAAAGCGGCATGCAGGAAGCTGAGACAGCACTAAAATATGTGAAAAGGATTCAGTGAGATAGAAATAGATTCCTGAAGAAGCAACTGAATGGTTTGAGACTGAATCAATATTTTTCCTTAAAATTCTGCTGAGATTAATTTCAGCTTAAATGTAGGAATTACTTTTTGCAAGGGAGGAGGTGACAGATGGACCCAGAGAGGGTCTTGACTTTCATGTCCGTACAAAATCTTTTTTTTTTATTTTTGTTTGTTGAAGGCATTAAAAAATACCTCTGGCAGTTTTTCCATTTCCTTTGGCTTTCGTGTCTAAAGAAATATTCAGACTGGGAGAGGGGATGGGAAGCTGAGCCAGGTGGCAAGCCTATTCATCACCTAGTCAGTGGTGGAAAATACTGAATGATCAAATGAAAGTGTTTTAAAATAACATGAACACAGAGACAGAAAAAACTGCCAAGGGAAGGAATTTATGTTAAAAGAAAACTTGCAGTTTCCCTGTCCAATTGTAATAAGAGACTTCAATGTTCAGTGGAAGGCAGTGTATGTACCATCTGCAGCCATAGTTTTTATTATTATTATTTTTTAAAAGTAGTTAGAAAGTCATAAAGAAACGCTTTTATCTGAAAGGCATTCATTTTGAATAATTTTATGGAAAACACCTCTGGTATGTCTGAGTATACCTGTACACAACAGGTCAAAACACTCCAAATTTGATTCTAAATAAGAAATTTTTTTGCCCAATTTTGTAAAGAAAATTTATTTCTGTAAGTTGTTGAATAAGCTGTGGTTTGGCAGCTCTGTCAACCCTAGAATGTAAACCAAAAGAACAGGAGGAAAAAATTGTATTTGAAATAAAGAAGTTTCAGATCTTCGGAACTGTAACTGTGTGTGGCATATCAGCTACAAAGCTTCATCAGTGTGCACACTTTAAGGGGGCATGGTTAGTTTTATTATAAGCCCTTGCCTATCCCTTGTTTTTCACAATCTGAAAAAGATTATGTGGTAGCAAAACTTACCTCTCACTTTTCTTTTTTTTTTTTTTTTTGGTCTACTTTGTATTCATGAACTGGAGAACAGTGTCTGCTAATAAAGACTACAGTGTTTTAAAACCATTCTGGGGTTTTACAGAATGTTCAAAATGTATCTGCTGGGAACCTCTAATATTTTGCTGACCATTGATATGTTTAATTATTTTTACTGTATTCAACTAAATTTAAAGGGTTTAGCTAACCATGAATTCTGGGGTTTTTTTCTGCTCAGGGATCTCTTTCTTAATACTCAGCCACCTTAATCAAAATCATGCAGCACATGGGAGCTGTGTACCAGCAGGATTTAAAAATCAATTTATTGCTTTGTATTCCTACAAATATAAAACTTTGAATGAATTTAATTAATATTTATAGGTAGGTAAAAAAAATGGCCCCAGCAAATGCTGCTAGACTCCAGGTGGTTTTCTTAAAGACAGGAACTGTACTGGAAACTTTCTGCAATAGACAAAAGATGGCTTTAAAGTATAAGATCTGCAATACAGAGAAGGCACAGCCTAGAAGATACTGTTTTAACATGTATGCTACCTAAATTTAACATGTATGCTACCTAAATTTAACTGCATGCTACCTAAATTCTGTATGAATTGGGTCCAGGCTAATAGGCTTTAATTTATTGTTTAGCATCTTAAATAAAAAATATAATAATTATTGGTTGACCAGCATAGAAATGTGTGAGAGGAAATTAAGTGCTACAAAGTCTTGCAAGAAAGGAAAGGAAATATTTTTGAATCACAGATTTGGATTGATATATTCTATGTAAAGCAAACACCTGATTTGTTTCTCCCTCTTTTTAATGAAAAAAAGGCACTTTGACCAAGCTGTTTTGCCAAAAAAATTTGGAAGATTTCTTCCCCCAATCCATCCCCCTGCCCTAATTGTGAATGCAAATGTAGATCAAGCTGTAAAGGCTTTAAAGACAACTTAAAAGAACTGTTCTCTGTCCAGTTCTCCAAATAAATAACGTCCCATTTTTAGCTTCACTGTCTAACAGTTTGTCAAACACATGCAGAAATAATGTCATATTAGCATTTGTCAATTGTACAGATGCCATTCCTCAGCCAACACTATTTGCAAACAAGTAAGTGTAACGGATTTTTAAAATCCAAACTGCTTAAATTAGGACCATATTTCATTTATGTAGCAGATGCTATGTTAGAAGATTTGTTTTCTCTGCACTTGAGCTCTTGGGAACATGAACTGTCCTAGCCAGTATTGTTCAAAGCTGCCCTGCTTGGTGATGGGGTTCTTGGGTGCTGAACTGCAAAAATCAGTGATGAACTAGAAATATTTTGACATGCACTTAAAGAAATAGAGGGGTAAACTGGTTTTAAAGAAATAGGTTCTAGTGTAAAGGTATCTGTGGCCATTGGGAAGCAAAGAGATTAGGAATTAACTTTATTCAAATACCCTTAACTGGTTTTCAAAATCTAGTGCTGCACATATATTCTGAATCTGGAGATTAACAGTTGCAACTGAGCTTGAACTCAAATGATTGAACCAATTTAATAGTTTGACGTCAAGTAGCTCTTGGAAATCTCCCTGCTTGGCTTACTCTTCAGCCACCTGAGGGTCTTTCTTAGAAAGTTCTGAGACTTCTATCCCAAATGTATTTTTTAATTATGTGCTGTGCTTAATGAAAGGCAGAAAGTTGATTGGAACAAGTAATATAGGAAATTAGTTTTCTGCATACATGAGGGAGAGATTTATAGTTCCTGTAGTTTATTTTGTGCCTTTGTAGGCTGGAAGGCAGAGCCCTGTGGCATAAGAAAGTAGGCATGAAAGAATCTTTTAGACGATAAAGAAAAAAGCAAAGAGCTTTCTTGTCCCAGACCTTGTGGGTTTGGATCCTGGCACAGTTGTATTTGATGGAATTAGTGGGAAGTGGTTTTAGAAAACTGGTCATTTTCATCATTACTCAATATGCCTAGCAATGTATTATATATAAACACATTGTTTGGTACCAAAAGAGTGAGTTTTATTTTGTGGTTCAAGTAGTACTATATTCACATGATTTTCTGGAAGTAGAATATCTTGACTCCAGCTCTGCCAGATACGTATTAATGAACCATCTCTGTACTCTATTTACAGCTGACATCTTGCATTTATTTACCCAGAAAGCTTCTCAGAGTGAAGTACCCCCTTGCTACCTCCAAGTAATACACAGCACAACAGCAAAAGGTTGGCCTACCACAATACAAATACCTCATAATCAGTATTGTAGACTAGTTCATGGATACTCCAACAAGGAAACACTGATTTTCTTTTTTTATCTGAATTTTGGCCCTAAAAATCTTGATAATTATGAACTTAAGAGTATCAATTTTAAAGGCTCTCTTTCTAGAAATCTTCTGAATCACAAAGACTGCCCTGGCACTTTCCTCCAGAAGCTGCAATCTTTACCAGTTCCTGTAATGTGGCAGTGCCATAAAAGGAGACAAACTGACAAGTAGGTTCACCTCTTTGGAGCTGTGGAGAATCCTGCAGATACAAAGTGTGTCTTTTTTTGACTGGGTTTCCATGGAGGAAAAAATCGGGAGTTGATTCAATGAGATGGATTCTGAAACACAGCACTCTAGGTAGAATTGCCTCTGTGCAGGCTTAATAACTACCTAAACAAAGGTTGAATGCTGGGGCTAAATCCAATAAATATAGGTTAAACACTACTGTCTGACCCTTCTTTGAACTGCAGGGTAGGATTCGTCATAACATAATTGGTTTATCCTCTTGTGTCTAAGATGCTCTGTAGTAAACAGAGTATTTTTATGCCCTGGAGAGCTTAGATTGAAAATGAAAACTTTTCTGAATCTGGTAGATTTGATTAATTGAATCTACACAATTTGTGTGGCTAAAAATGCTCTGTTAACATTTTGGGAAGTCACACTAATTCTGTATGTAAAATCAGCTTTTGTTTAAACTGCAGGGTCAGAGCTGTCACAATATAATTGGTTTATCCTCTTATGTCTAAGATGCAGCTCTGGAGTAAACAGACTGTTCTTATGCCCTGGAAGGCTTTAGCCTAGCCACTGCTATTTTTGGCTGTTCTTCAGTAGCTCTCGTAATGGGAAGTATAATCATTGTTCATTCTCTGTTAATATTGACTGTGCTAGTAATGTTATACGTGTTTATAAATTTTTCTCAGGGTGAAAAAGAGAGTGCAAGTCTATGCAATCATTTCTTGTAGGCAAGTTGTTCCTGTAGCTGGTTTCGTAGGTACTCCTCCTCTGTACTCTGTTAGCTCTATGAGACCTACTCTGGAAAAGAACAGTCCAAAGACGTGTTTTTCTCTTGTTATTGCAAAATACTGCCACTATGGTGTTACCATAATGCAATAGCATGTAAGATATCTAAGCTGAATTTTTCTGATCAGGATATGATTTAAGAAAACCATTTCAATAGCTCAGAATACTGAACTGAAATTTAAGTGAAACCTATTAACACAATCCTATAATTGAAAACCTTTTATGGGGTGCCCTTTGTCTGAGCAAAGGGCAAATTCTGAAGTAATCTGTGCCTCAAATAAAGTCTTCTGCTCCTTCTTCCCTGACTCCAATAAATAGTTCAAGTACAACTACTTCTCCTGGGATGCATGCATGCATGAAGCTAGGCTCAGGAACATATCTATGTTAATATCTATCAATCTGTTCTGGAGAGCCAGTCCTGTTGACACATTTAATACATAAGGAAAACTCAACAGGCTGGGAGGAAAAAACACTGCAATGAAGTCTTTCTCAGTGTGATTTTTTAAAATTAATTACAAGATTTTACAGATGTTGCAGCTAAACTTGAAACATATCATAAGGCCTTCTATCAGTAAACACTTCTTAATACAAGAGGAAATGAGAAATGTAGAGAGTCTAGAGAAATCTAGATATGTATTCCATATCTAGATATGGGCAACATGGGGACAGCATGAAAACATCCTGTCTGTAGCTAAGCAGATTTTTATGCATGAGGGGGTTTTGTCATTCCCCCTCGAATTACCTTTAATTGTTCATTACTCATCTTGCCTATGCACTACACTGGGGGCGACAAGCCTAATAATTCTTCATATGAATAATGCAAGATGATCAAGAGGTGTTTTCATCCTACTGCTACTCTAGAAACAGGGGAAGTGGTATAGATACTCTCAAAGCAATAACATGGTTTGTGACTGCAGAGTTGGTGTGTACTCAATTTAACTGGAGAGCAAAGCTACAAAGTGTATCTTGGGCTGTACTCCTCTTAAAATTGTGCCATTTGTCTCATCTTCAAAGAAAACTGAGTGCTGGAAAAGTTAACAGTGAGGAATTTATTCAAGTATAGTGTGTATAAGGAACAGGATGTAACTGTCTGATGCTTTTTCAATCCTTTATGTTGTTGCCATTGATTCTACAAACTTTCCTTTATGCAGTAGAATTAAGTATTTTATCCCAAATTTGGAAAATATCTGTGTTCTCTGAAATCAGCCTGAGCTGACTTTGCAGACTAACTTTGTCCTAGATGTTGGTGTGCTGAGATAGATTTATGTTTCCAGTGAAGCCGATGGGTATTTAAGTTAGCACTTCCAAATAATACTGGATGTAACTTAGTAGTTTGAACTTTGTAGTTTGACTTTAAATATGGTAAGTAGTCCTAACAGAGCTTTTAAAGTTTCAGTCCTGCAAAATCAAGTTATGTTCTCCTCTCCTTGCTCCATTTAAGACAATGGATGTCTCATATATCAGGATTCAGTTCCCAGAGGGTCATGTTGTCTCCCTCAGACTTAACACAAATCATGTGCATGTGTTCTGTAATGGAGATGGAGAGCTAAGCAGCATCTTAGCTTAGCTGGTTCTGCAATTCTTTGCAGCTCTGGTTATGCTCTGTTTTGGAATGAATGAGACTTTGCAAAGGGCTGACGGACTTAATTTAGCTTTCTAGAAAGCTAATGGGTATAGTTCAAGTTGGCTGGGCTTTTTCTTGAATTGGTTTAAGGATAGGCAACTCCAGAGAACAGCTCATTTCATAAAATGATGATTGTGTAAGACAGGAAAAGCTCTCAATTTCAAGACATTCTTATTAACCGGATTTAGTAATTCTACTTTCTGTGTTCATAGTATCATGGATTTATTTCCTGCTGGTGATGGGAAGCATGACAGCACTTGCTTCTGGGAAATCTGTATACAAGATCTTTATAATTTGTATATAATTGTCATTAGAGGGATGCAATAATTTTACAGGAATGGCTGCAGGAAATTTCATAAGTGTTATCATGCATGTTGTAGGACCACAATGCACATGTTTGATTACAAAGCATTTTAAGAAGCTCATCTCCTGAAAATTTTGCAATGTGGTTCCAAATAGCTTCCTTATTAGCCAAGCTGATGAAGATTAAAATAAATTTTCATATATAGCTGGTAACTTCTTCTTCTGACCAAGTGACTGACTTGCTTTTATTACTTAAATTTGGAAAATAAGTAAACGTGTTGGATTGTGTCCATATAGAAATGACACATGTATTTCAAGCTCACAATAAAATGCTGTAATTTTTTTTTATTTGCAGATATCCTGTTTTCCTCGCTTTACAAAGGCAACTCAGTGTCGAGGGAACTGAAGGCTGGGGTGTGCTGGGCTAACACAAATTTAACTGAAGCCAAGAATGCCCTGGTTTGGCTCTGGAAAGAGGACTAAGCAGCCAGGGACATTTGGAAGGCCAAATCTGAACTGGTGAGTTTCCTATGTTGTACTGGATGCAGCCATAATTATATATGAGAATTTTATTCCTTCTAACCTGTCTTCATATCTTGTTTTAACAGAGGATACTCTGCTTTCTGTGTGCCAGAGTAACATGACAATAGCTTCATGAGTGACACAAGCTATATGTTCTCCTTTTCTAGACACAGCTTTAATTTCTTGTCACTAGTTCCCTGCCTTTTACACAAAATTGACTGTATGGCTCTAGTTTGCCCTGCTCAGGAAAAGCTCAGGGAAAGCTAAATCCAACATACAGACTGATCTAAAAAAATTATATTGGCACTGAGAGAGATTTAGTAACTCATTTATTTTGCAATGTAAGTGGAAACCAAGGTGGTGATTAAAAAAATAAAAATAAATTGCAACAATTGCTTATCTACTTGTGTAGTAACTGAGAAGATCTGGATTTCTTCAGAGGATTTTAATGTATTCCTGACACTATGCTTCAGTAGTAACTTTCAATAGACCCTTCCTTTAAAGCTGTTCACAGAAAATGTCCAGTTACATTTGTCTTGAAACAGCCTTTGAGTTTTTGATATGTTCTGTAGATATGTTGAAAAATCTTTAAATAGCTAAAGCAGAATAAAATGCATTAGTCTGAATGAAATATAAGATCCACCAAGCAATATAATTCTTTAATGTAGTTGATGTTCCATGTTTTCATGGATGTACAAACGTTCATAAGGAATTGAGTCTTTAATTTATACATAGCCCTGGTTTATGTTTTCACCAAACTGATTATCCCATCTAATTTCAATTATTTTCAACTTGTTTTCTAGAAGATCCATTTGCTCTTACTAACTTAAAGCTTTCTCTCCTTCCCCTTCCCATTTTTCTCTCTTGCTTGTTATGCCTGAATTAAAAACATCTGGATTAAAAATGCTGAGGTTTTGATAACAAGTCTCTTATTCATTTTTCTTGTAAAATGCCACAACATCCTTTCTATACTTAGCATCCAAGAAACATTGAGATGTATTGAAATTTTTCACAAGAAAATATTTTTTTAATGAAAAAACACTGTTTTGATCAAGTTTGGGGTTTTTTTTAATAAGAATTTTTAACTTTATTTGGAGAGTTAGCTTTTCATTACACCTCAGGGAAAGAAAACTGGATTTTTTTTAGTTTCAACATCTGACACTGAAAAAATGAAAAATTGCATGTGTTTTAATGACCATAGTTGTCATTATTATGCTGCTCTGCTTGCTTATATTTTGTCAGCAAATGCTGAAGGCCAAATGCACTCCCATGTACAAAAAATATACTACACAGAAGGGGTGTAAAGCAGATGAAAAAAACCTATGCACTGATAACATGCATTAGCAAACCATTCTTCACTCAGCTGTAGAAAAAAGCTACGCAGAAAATTTGCATGTTCCTGTACTAGGAAGCAAATTCCATGCTACCAAAACAGGGTATGACAGAAGGAAAATGAATACAAGTACAGAAGTCTGGCCAGGGATCTTTTTTTATTATTATTTTTTAAATTTATTTCTTGCCAATCTAACTCTGCTGTGACCTGCCCAGAAACAAGGACAAAGAGTATAGACTAGGGAATGAGCTTGTTATCATAGGCCCAGTGCTACCAGTTAAAAATGGATTATGCAGATGAGTAACCTCAGTTTCTTGACACCATTTAAGAGAGTGAGATTGGAAATTCAAGTCAGTGCAAATGCTGTTCAAGCTGGAGCTGCTGTTACTGCAAAAATGAAATGGGTAAAACCAGGTATGAATGGCAGACTTGGGGAGTTTGCAGTTTGTTTACTGAATATCATGTGCTCAAATCTAAGGGAACTTGTTTTTCAAAAGTTGCTTAATTACTGATTCAGTCAGAGCCACTGAAGCATAACACTGAGTGATTCTGAAAATCTGATTATCAACAGAGGGTTCTGTGTCGTCACAAGTTTTCTCTGTTCTGCTCTTAGACTGGAATGCAAGTGCAGAACTGATTTTCCTGCACATTCTGGGACAGTTTAACTGCAGCCTGAACTTCACAAGTCAGATGTGGTGTGCAATTAGAGTATTGTAGAATAAAAAAAATTTCATCCCTGATGTTGATTCATGAACATTAAAGTAAATATTATATGATCAGGAATAGTATCCATACATATCCCATCAGGAGGAATATCCATTCACATCACATGTATTCCTTTTAGTTCAAACTGAACTCTTGTGGAGCTGCAGAACCAAAACATGTCTGTGGCTCTGCCAAGGAGTGACTGCCTGAATTTCCACTGGAAATTCCAGTAAGCATTAGCACTTAATTACTACACTCTACCTTAAAGGCAGGAATTAAGTGATGTGCAGCATAGCTGTGGCCTTCTGCTTTCTGCATGTCTCAATGTGTCACAGTACAGTCAGGGGTAGAGCTCCCTTGTTGATAATCTGTCTTTGGCAGGATCTGCAAGTATGTCATAAATAACTGGCTCCCAGTTATATAACATAAATTGCTCCTGCATTCTCAAGAGGATAATTGCATATTAATACATGCTCATTAATAATTATTGTGGGTACTGAAAAAGCTCCTTATTTCCTCTCCTTGTTTATAAAGCTAGACTTGCCTATATTTGCACATATTCTACATGCACAGAAGCTTATTGTGCCTTGACATCGTAATTCCCATAGACAAAAGACATAAAAGTGTCTATCTTGCTTAAAATTTCAGTCTAGTTCTTGAGCTCTGAACTCATAGGAATACAGGGTCAACTTTCAGGATTTTGGCACTGCACATGGTGCTGTGCAGTGAGCATTTAGGCCCTCAGAATGATTGTGTCTGGATTAAGTTTTGCTCACATTAAAGTCAGGGAGGCAAACAGCTCCTTCCATTTGACTCCTCACAGGCAGAGCTGTACTGCTTTCAATTAGCACTTTCCCCTTGTCCACCCACCCAAACCTCCTGCAGACCAGGAATGGCGTAGTGAGGAACAGGAATTTTCAAATAGCACAGTATCAAATTGATTCCAGGCTCTGCAGCCATTTTTCAACCCAAATTTGTCATGAAGCTTTATTTTAAAATACCTGCTATATTTATTTTTTGTATCTTTGCTGCTACCACCTTTTAAAGGGAAAAGTTACTAGCTTGGCCACATACGAGGGTGAGGAAAGATTTTTAAGGTGGAAGGTCGCTTGCTTTCATAGCATGTAATAGAAAGTAAGCTTGAGATGACAGTTGTTGTGGTGCTTGTTTCCGGAGCTCATGTAATTACTTTGAACTGCAACTGTACAGATTATCATCCTTTAACATGCTGTGATGAGAAATTGAAGTTACAGGTTTTGCAGTGTGTGCTTGTGCTTGTGCGTGTGTGTATTCTGTATGCATGTGAAGTGCTAGAGAATTGACTAGCTGGGTTCCCACTGTGAAATTTTATTCAATGTACACTTAACACATGTAAATGCTTTGTCTGGCAATCATGCCAATCACCATGGAATAACATGCAATGAGTAGGAAACAATTTTGTGGTAACTGCAGCCCACAGTGGTTTGATGAAAAGTCCTAGTCAGAAATTGCTTTCACGTCAGAAAACTCTGTATCATCAGAAATTCCTTAAATGTCAGCAAGGGTGTAGTCCTTACAAAAATCCTTGAATACTGTGGAGTTATTTTTATATCCTTTGTGTTTTTATTTTCTTTCAGCAGGTATATGAGCATCCAAGTGTATAAGTATTATGCAGACTTGTATACTTGTAGGTAATAAGTCTTATTCATTGGTGTATTTAAGCTCTTTGTTTCCATAGAGGTTAACTGTGGAAAGAAATAAGATTTCTGGTGAAGAACTGGCACTGGAAGAATCCTGTCAAAGGGCTGTCTTGCCCAGAACCTTATTAGTTTTTCATATGTAAGACAAATATATACACTCTTCTGTTTGGCATTTTTTGATTTCACAGAACTCCAACAGACTGCATGCTTACCTTTGGGGGGAAAAAAAGAAAAAAAAGAAAGGAAAGGTACAAGCAGAAAATAGAATGGGCTTGATTTCTTGATTTCAAACATTCTTCCAAAACTGCAGCTAGAAAAGGTAAAAAGTCCACCTTGGGTTTTTTTTTTCCAACTGAAAGCAAAAAGAACTTAGAAAAATATCTATTAGTCATCTCAAAGCATCTAGAGAGCACTCTTGCCTTCCAGGGATCTGTGCCCCACAGGGTAGCAGCAGGCTTTGAAGCTGAGGGTCAGTGTTGGACAAGTCACCCTGCAGAGGCTGCAGAGGCTGCAGAGCAGGGAGTGGGCTTGGTGTGGAACGGGTGGCTCTTGGCATCAGGAGCAGCAGATGTTTCTCTTCAGAGCTGGCTTGGTGCTTGATGTGGGAGGGGTAGAGCCTGGAGGGGAAAGGAAGGAAGAAGAGCTTTCTCCTTGCTTTAATCCTTCCATGTGGTTCTGTGCTCAGGTGAAGATGTCTGCTCCTGAATAGATATATCAATGGTCTATAGTCAAAGGTGGAGTATTTGAAAATTCCAAAGCCAAAAAGCATATTAACTGTATTTTATAATGCTTTCTTAGCTTTCCTGTAATCAGGTGTAATTCAAGGTCAACCATCTTTTTCACTATGAGTTTGCCAAAATGTTAGACTTTGTTACTATTTCTTATAATGGCTCTGATGAAATATGTGATTTTGAAGACAGGGAGATGCATTTGTGCTTTCTGGCTCCATTAGAACTGCATAGTGATGTGCAGTAACATTGTAACAATTAAGCTCTATTTTGATGGTGTAAGTCAACAACTATCATCATAGGAACCTCTGGTTTTTTATTTCCTTTTCTTTTAATTACAAAAGAATTAAAAAATAATTTCCAACATTAAGCAGATGACACACAGCACATTTTTTTTCCCTTGCACTCTGATGGCTTAAAATGAATGTGTTTTGCTTTTCTTTGCGTTAACTGGAAATTAAAAGCTGGCACACCCTATTCTGATTATGCTTTTACTGTAAGTGTTAACCACTTAGAGCAGTAGTCCAGCAAATAATGCTGTCTGCCAAGGAACAATCTTTGGGGGAGTTTTCTGAACCTCTCCCCACCACTTTGAAGAACTCCTTAAACTTCTGATATCTGTTGCTGACAGCTGAAAAAAAGAATTTGCTGCTCACATTCTCACTCTCTAGTTCTCCATACTAAACTTTTTAAAGGTCTAATTTGACAAACCTGAGCTAGGACGCATAATTTTGGATACTAATTGTTTTAATGAGTGAAGGAAGAAAATCAGCATTATAGAATCATGGGGTGATTTGGGTTGGAAGGACCTTAAAGATCATTTAGCTCCAACCCCCCTGCCACAGGCAGGGACATCTTCCAGTGGAGCACTTTACTGAAAGCCCCACCTAGCCTGAACTTGGAGACTGCCAGGAGTGGGGCATCCACAGCTTCTGTGGGCAACCTGGTCCAGTGCCTCATGACCCACTGAATAAAGAATTCCTTCCTAACGTCTAATAAAAATCTCTCTTTTAATTTAAAACCATCCTTCCTTGTGCTATCAATATGTGCTCATGTAAAAAGTCACTCTCCCTCATTTTTTGTAAACTTGATTGCAGTACTGGAGACTTCTCAAGCTGAGCAACCCCAGCTCTGTCAGCCTGTCAACATTATGCCCGTAGTCTAATGTTTTTATATGTGTGTGTGTGTGTATAAAATATAAATTCCATATACATTTCTATTATATAAGCATGCAGTGGTATTTTCTCCATTAACCCAGGAGTAGCATCTATAACAGATCTTTTTGTTCCCGTGTGTATTAATGATGCCTCAAAAATGGTATTCCACTTACAAAACTAAAATCAACAATTGGTTATTTCGAAGGTGGTTGTTTCCTGAAAATTCCTGCAGCATGTTGGATGTAGTTGTGGTCAAGACAGATCAGATTTCAGGAAGACATTCACAATGTTTGATAAGTGAGATTTATTGTGGTGCTTAAGGAATTATACAGTTCCAAATGATATGTGTATTGTGTGTACATAGAAAGGGAAAAACCTTAAGTAGAGGACAGCTGTAACTACCCTGAAGTACAGAAAATGCTCAATGTCCATGCAAACCTCAAATTGAAACAAGCCATTGAAACTACAAATAAGTATTGTTCACCTATGCCACTTCTGACTAGCCAGTTAAAGTAAAATGAGGCAACTTCAGCTAGATTGTATAGAACATGCTCAGTATTTTACACTCAGAGGCAAATGCGAACAGTCCCCTGTCCCGTCCTCCCCCCAAAGTTCATGAATAATAAGATGGTATCCAAAATAGTCTGCAAATTTGTACCAGTTGCTACATGATGATAAAAGCCCTAAGGCAACAACCAAGTTTTAAGTGCATACTTTTCTATTCTTGTGTGAATATCCAGGTTTATTCACTCAAACCCTGTATTTAGCTGCTATCTACCTTGTCTGGAAAAAGGTATCAGGTTCAGTGTATTCTGTGGTAGCTCATCCATCATCAAGAGAAAGATTTTAAAAATCAGGGGGCAAAAAACTCTTGACTAGTATGTATATATGCAAGGAAGAAGAGGAATTTTTGAACAATGTTCTCTTTCCATTAGCTAAATAATGCTATGATCAAATTGATTGATTGATCAAATGCTAAAAAACTGCTCCCTATTGTAAAAATTACGTTGCTGATGTTTGGGAAATTTTTGCATTGCATAGTAACCAACAGAATCTACTATTTTTCCATAGTGTTTAGTCTATTCAAAACCTTAAACCTCCTCCTTGAGTGTGAACAAATATATTAATTGCTCTGAAGATTTTAAGCAGCTTTAAATTTGCTGGATTAGAGTCCTTGTTCAGGAGGAGCAATTGGTGTGTGAATGACGGACAACGGTGGGGGTGGCCAATGAAACAATCTCTGTTGTAATCTTTTGTTGATTACTAATCCTAAATAATCAAAGACAGAGAATGGATGGCCTGAGACCTAGAAAATACAAACTTCTGTAAATATGAGCTGAATTGCAAAAATAAGACAAAGATATACTTACCTAAACTATGAAAAATCTTATAATGGGAGAAGACATGTTTGCCTGTCTGAGACTATCCTCTTTCAGCTGCTGCATGTCTATAAGCTAAAATGTCACATATCCATTCCAAAGTTAGCAAGGTTAAACACCTTCATTCTGCCTTTCCCAAAATTGCCATAGCAAATGTATATATTGCTCCAAAGTCTTGAGTCATGTCTCATGATTGAATTGCATGATAAAGAGTATTCCCATAGATTGGATTAATAACTGGTTTGATTGTCTAACCTGTACTCACCTTAGTAGTCCCTCAGAGGGAATGGCTTCAGGACTGACTCAGAAGTGAAATGATTGTTCCAAGGTTGAACCTTGTTTTTCCAATGGTAATCTCTATTGCAGCCTATGGGAATTTAAAGCATTGAAAAAAACCTGAATCTCTTTAAAGCTTTGTAATGACATTATATAGTGGGAGGGGCAAAAAAGGATTCTTTAAGTTTTACTAAATAATCCAGTTTTACACACTGATGGCAAATCAGTGCAGAGTACGAAGATGACTTGATTCTACAAACTAGAAAGAACTATTCTGAACCGAGCTAATTTGAAATTGTAGCAGAGAATTAAAATTAATTATGATACAGTTCAATCCAAACATTTTATGAAGTTCTGCCAAGTTCTGTAGGGCATCTGATTTTCTTTGGCTGGTCCTGATGTTGTTTATGCATGTCGATGTTTGATCAGCAAAACCACAGATAAATATGTCTGGGGATGCTGGGTTTTGTTTGTCTTTTTAAGGTTTTCAATTGATTGCATTGCAGAGGAGGTGACTTGCTGCTTACATGTCAGAAGAATGATGTGCTGTTTAGGGTCTGCCCCTTCAAGAAAATGTATGACAGTTTAGGGTGAGGGTAAATAAGACAGAAATATATCAACACAGAGATAAGGAAAAGCAGATGTGGAGAAGAGCAGCGTTCAAGGCTGAATTTATTGTTCATTGCTGGTGTACAGTCATAGTACCCTACAGGGCTGAGCAGCATGGGCAGAGTGCTTTGAGTTGGTCTGGAAGCACATGGAATAAATCATATTATTTCCACATTTCCTTGTCACTCCTAACTGTGGGATTCCTTGTGGGCAGAGGTTCGCTAGCATTGCAGGTATCTCCATAAACAGAGCACTCACAGAGTAAAGATAAATCTTGGATCAATCCATTTATTCCTGTTATTTCTTAGTGTAGCCTTCACCCCCTGTGTGCTCTCAGCATCTCCTAATATTGCATCAGCAGTGTATTTTGTGGGCACTTTCCTGGTCTTTGGGATTGCTACCTTAGAAAACTTGAAAGATGAAGGAATTCCACCAGTGATATCCTTCATTGCTTTCCTTGGGTCCATTTATTTTCCTCTCATCTTAACCTTATTCTAAATCTGGCCTGTTCTCAAGGTGTTTAGAAATTCAAATATATTTAGTCCTTCTCCTGGTATAAGCATTGCATTTGCTGATTTCTTGCTTTAGAAATCGAAAAAGTAATGAAAAAACATTTCCTTTGTTATCTTTAGGTTTGACTATTTAATAGCGTGCAATAAAAGACTCATGTTTGAAGGGCCTTAGGGGTTGTTTCTGTGAACAGAAAAATAACATGAAGAAGCAAAGGGCACATTAAATGGATATTCCTGCCTGCTACCAAGTTTGAGCTTTTTTTTGACTTTACTTGTTACTGTTCTTCATGTATACAGCATTTAAATTACTACATGAAATGTGCTTTTCCTTCTTTCATATATGTGAATCTTTTTTTGTGGTTTTGTTTATGCTGGTGACCTGGAATTAGAGTACATAAATCTCATCTCAAGTTCTTGCTGTTCTATGTCAGCTGTGTATATGATCTTTTTTGTAAATCCTTGATCTTTTTCAAAAATTCTCAGCTTTGCCTTTTGAATATTTGCTGCATTAAAGAAGGAGGCTGAGCTATGGAATACTGCTATAGCATATGTGGTGGCTTAACCACAGTCTAAACTTCTGTTTTGTTTTCCTCTGGAGATGCAAAAACCTTCCCTCAGTGAATGGAGATTTCCACTCTAGCCTGTTTCTCTGCTTTTACAAGTGGTGCAGTGTGTTTTATTTTTGACTTAAGGGGCAGGGGGGCATGGGTTGAAAGATAAGAAAACTGTGTTGTAGTATACTGGTTCCAAAAATGATAAAATGTGAAAAATAACAGACTTATTCCAGGGCCATGCAATCAAAATAGATTTTGTGCTGGAGATATAAAAAGAGACTATGCAAAACATTCCTGAAATAATTTATGCTGAGTTCAAGTTTAAGCCAGAGATATAACAGTATATTATGTGTTCTTTTGGCATTCTGTCTTTAAATCAACAGAACTATCTCAACTTTTGCACTCTGGTCAGTGCAGCAATTCCCTTAATGTTGTACAGTCAGAGCTGCATGTCTCCCAGACTTTCAAATTTGTGTTCTGAACTTTTTGGCAGATGGTTTTGTACATCTTCAAGCTAGTTAACTCATATTTAAGGTCCTTCAGAAGAAAAATCTATATTCCCAGAAAAATGAAACTTATGAATCTGTAAACTTAAAGTTAAATCTCTGAATAGCAGACAAAAATTATTTTGAAGTAAATTCAGTTGGAAAAGAAATTGTCATTTGAATTTAGAGTCTGGTGCAAAATCTGTTGAAACACTTGGTAGCTTTGCTGGTGCTCTCAATGGGGGCTAGACTTGACCTTGAAATGCAAGCACTCTTGGGGCAAAAAGCATTATAGTCAAGTGAAAGTTACATTTTCTACTCAAAATAATATCTCTATTCAGGGAGATCAGGCCCTGAAAGTGTTCCAGAACTAAGACTTCACCAAAGAGTTATAAAAGTTTCAGATGAAGTTGCATACACTTGGATAATTAGGTAAAATGAAGCATGTGATGGAAACATACAAAGCCAATGGGAATTTTTTTTCACAAATCATATAATGTGTGCAACATTCCAGCAATCGAACTTAGAATAAGCCATCTCCACTCCCTGGAAGAAATGCCCTCAATATCTCTGTATGAACCTAATTTTTATAGCATTTTGAAGCAGAGTTGCTGTAGTGCCAAAGCAGGTGTCCCCTGGTACATGTGACAGAGCAGAAAGTGACAACCACTCCCATGGGGCTGGTCTGCCCCATAACCCTGGGTGCAGATTCACTGCCTTCCACTCAGCCTGTATTTCCATCAAGGCTTGTAGTTCCCAAAGATGTTCCTGTAATTCTTTTTGGTTCTGAGAGCCTGCAATGGAAAAAATAGCTTCCATCTTGAAGAAATTTTGGTTTTGTTGTGTGCCAAGAGTAGATCATGAGGTGTTTGAAGGGACAAGACTACATGGAAACTTTTGAAAGACTGACCCTGGCACGGGGCTGAAACATGCCTTACCCAGTCCCAGATGTCAGGAATCTTGAGTGATCCATATTAGCAAGTTCCAGATTTTCTTCTTTTTGCTTGTGGTACAAAGTAGCTTAGAGGGAAATGGTGTTGCTTGTAGTGTGAATAAGCAGGGGCTCAAGAGCCAATGAGGGAATTAAATTACTGGACAAAATAGATATATAGCCTGCTCCTTTTGACCCTGAATCAACCCTTGGGTTGTAGCCAAACATGAAACTGCCTGGCACTATTTAAAAATTCAGATTTGATCTCCTTTAAAGAAGTCATAACGAAAAGTATGTTTGTGTTAAGATTGAGACGTGTTGGTGACATGAGAACGGGCAAATTACAGTTACTGGGTTGAGTTCCTGCTACGTTTATTTTTATTGAATGACATAGTTTAATTATGCTGCAGTAGGGGATAATTTAACTTGTCTAAAAAAGTCAACTTACTGCCAAGTTCACATATTTATAATACCCTAGGTTAGACTGAACTAGAGCTGTATTTTGAAAAGGAAAAATAAATTGATATTTTGCACTGGAAGTGTAAAATTTTTAGGACATGAGGGTAGCAAGAAGGGTAATTGGGTAACTTCAGTTAGAATCAATGAAGCAATTATGTTTTTAATGGCTTAAAAGCTACTTGCTGATATTTTGATAATACACTGAATTTGTTATGTACTATCCCTTTGAAAGTGTAACTTAAATATTCCATGTTTTATCATTTATATGTCATTTTCAAGGAAGACGACCTGCTTATACCCTTTGTTTTGATACCTCCTCTTTAAATTTATGCAGTCATTCTCTGTATGACAGTAGGAGGCTGTTTTATGCAAACAGTGGGGGAACAAGGTTTAATGAATAGCAGGAAAGTGTTCATTCCACCTGGGGGAAAAAAAAGCAGCACATTTAATGTACTATTATGTAAAGAGCTAATATTTTTAGGAATTGCTGAATTACTTTTTGTGTGTAATCAGAACTATAGAAAATATATAACATCCTGTTTGTATTATATGCTTCTCAAATGTTCCTCATTAGTAGAATCATCCTTCCTATCCAAGCATTCCTCCAACCAGCATTAATTATCTGTTATACTACCCAAAGTCATCACAAATTGCTGGTATCACAAAAATATCAAGGACATATTTTAAAGAAAGCCATGCATAACTTATAGTTCATCCATGGAAAAAAAAAACCCAACTTGTGGAAGTTATGATTCTATGGTTTTTTTTTTTTTTTGAGGGGGGTGTTTTTTGTTTGTTTGTTTTTGTTTTTGTTGGCGTTGGTTGGTTGGTTGGGGTTTTTTGGGGGTTTTTTGGAGAGGGAAAAGTTAGATTTAATCTTTTGTAGGAGAAAAATAACATTTCTTTCTCTCTTCCAGATCTCATAAAGCTTTCCCCACAAATGAATTGTCAGCTTTTATGTGACTGGGCAGGCAAATGAGATTAAGAGTTTTTCTATGAAGAATTACCAGAAAATGAGGACCTCACATATATTAAGCATATATTGCAAAAATAGAGGAATAAGATAATGATTTTAGGTTTACAGCATTTTAAAAATCTATATAGCACATGATGAAATCGTTAAATTATTATTGGCCCTAGCCTCAGAAATCCTAATTTCCTTATTTTTCACTCTTCAGCAGTTTTCTCGAGTTGCTTATTCATCAGCAGAAACCAAAACAGACTTTCATACAGGGCAAAAAAAAAAAAAAAAAAAAATCCAGTTAAGATTAAGTGTAGATTTTGCTGAAGTTGAGAAGCTTGAAATCCATGAAAACGGCTAGGGAGATAGTTAAGATAAAGTTGATAGTTAAGATAAAGTTAGGAAGGTCTGATTTTAAATATGTATGGAAATATTTTCAGATCAGCCAGCATATCTTTAAGGTGTGACACTGTTGTCAGCTTACATTGACACTTTTTATTTGGCAGAACTGGCAGTCCTTTTGTCTTTCATTAGTAAAGCACATAGCAAGCTGAGATCTTCATCAGTAGCTGGTAGTCTCAGGCTCTGTCACAGTACACTTACACAGCTCAGGACAGGCAAGGTGCTAATATTGGCTCTCCAAGATAAACCCCCTATTAATTTCAGAAGCATTACTGGCTTCAGTCTCATACTCTGGGTTTCCCAATATTTTATTTTTCTAAATTTTTTTATAAGTTAACTGATAGGATAATGTTCAGTGTTGCTGCTAAACATTAGGTAATGTGCATGGAGGTAATACATTGGAACATCTGCAAAATGTTACTTTTAAGATAATTTTCAGTACCTTATAACTGTTATGTAGTAATACCAAAAGACCTCAAATCTGTAAATAGTCTCTAAACATGGTTAAGGAACAAACATTTGGCAAGGTACCTATATTTCATCACTAAAGTGTATCATGCTGTGAGGCTAATATGGATATGAATAGTAGGATAGCTTGGATGCACAGATGTAGTTTCAACTAAATATATCTTTACAGTGTTTTTAAATAAAGATGTATACCTATTGCTTAAACTTAAACTAAGATGTGGGCTGGGGTTTTTTCCCCTTTTTTTTTTTTCTCTCTTTAAAAAGAAGGAGTAACTTTCATATCTAGTCAAAGTATGTTACTGGGCTCAGGAGGTCAGGACTAATCTTTCTTGAAAAGTTTTCTCTGACTTGAATATAGAGGTAAGATGAAGTTTGTAATGGAAATTTTAGAGGTGTCCTTGGGCTGTGTGCTATGAGCTGATATTGTTGTAATGCATCAGCTTTTTTTTTTCCAAACGTGCCAATTTTTGCTTTCACAATGAAGTACAGTAATGCAGTTAATTCTGTTTTCAACACACAACCTTTCCTTGTGTTCTTGAATAGCGAGAACAGAATTAGAGTCCGTGTCCGTATCACAAGGAGAAATCTCTGTCATAAGCTCGTGGTCTTTGCCTTGTGCTGTAAATCAGCTCAGTGGTGGTACTTGATGAGAGCAGAAGAATTTGGCCCTGTGTCTGCTCTGTCAGAAACCCTGGCAGCGGAGGTTAGCGGTGTGTTGCAATAATCTGCCTTCTGACACGCTGGGGGAGGATGGAGCCCTACCTATCACAGCTGCCTTGGGAATCTCCCCAAGGCTGACAGCAGGAGAACGGCATGTATGAGGGAGGACAGCCCCAGTGTGCACGAGTAACAAAAACAGCCAATAAATTCACATCAAGGATGCCATCCAGGACACCAACACATGCTTAGATCTGTGATCTGAATGTACCATAGCATCTGTGAAAAAAAAGAAATCACCCTTGAATAAATGAGGCTATCTGACTGAAATGCCAAGCAAAGGGTCAAATGGTTATGGAGAGACTGAGGGAGAGAGGAATTAATAACAAAAGTGGAGCAATGATGGAAAAAAAAGGGATAAGAGAAATCTTTTAATGCAAGATTGTCAGAGAAGGTTGCTCAGCATACATTATGAAATGCATCCTTTAGAATAATTTGCTTCTTCCTTCCTATATCTTTTAATAGCTATCATTTGTAACAGTTGTCACAAATTATAATTAATAAGATAAATGACAGTTTAATTAAAGTTCACTGTGGATTTTTGAAGGAAATTCAATTTGTCTTGGATTTCACAGGGAACAAGTACTGAATACTGTTCTACTAATGCAAATTTGGGCTGAAGGAGTGACCATAACTTCATGTGAAAAAAATAAAAGGAGTATGTTTGGTCAGATTAGAAATTACAGTATGTGATTTATGTATTTGTATGTACAATGTGAAAGAAAAAAATCAATAAATACCTGAAACTACTAATTATTACACATCTTATTTGTTAAAAATTCATTAATTTTTCTGATCACTTTAAAAGTTAACACAAGAGAAATCAGTCTCAGGGGGCAGACTAGTTTAATTTTCTTCTATGGTCAGTACTTGTTAAGACAATTTATGCTTTCTTAAGATTTTGGTGTGCCTTTCTTGTGAAAATATTACCTTCTAAAATGCTGGCTGTTTGAATTGATTGATACTGTATTGTATCAATGAGAAGTCTGGAATGTTCTTGAACACTTACAGTGAATCAGAGATTTGCCGTTTGGTTTGGATCTGTACTTTGGAGGTACTGAATCAACCCATCTCTAACAAATATGGCTGATGCAGGTCCTTGTGTGCTCTGTGTGCTCAGGATGAGTAATACTTCATCAAATATACAATACCAAAAGAGGCAAGCTGCTTTAGAATCCCGTAAAAGTATGGGACATGGCATGGTGTTTCATCCCACGGTACTGGCGTTGCTGATACGGTGGGGGAAAATGAGTGGGGAAATACTGAGTATTTGCTTTAGTGTATTTGGAGCATGAGAGCATGGATAATTAAAACAATTAGGCATGCTTCTCACAGAACATAATGAGATTGGTCAATCCTGTTACAGATTCAGTTCATGTTAACATTACAGCCTCAAATACAGAGTAAAAAAAAATACCTACATTCAAAGACATTGAGGAGTTTTTTCTCTTAAATGGTTATGTATATGTTTGCTTAGAAAATTTACCACAGATTTAAAAAAATATTTAACTTAAAATGTCCGAAGTTTGGAATCCTCATTATTGCAAAAGGATTCAGTTTTACAGTATAGATGCTCATCACCCTGTAAAAATCAAGGAGCTTTTTCTGAGGTGTCTCAGAGAGGGCAAACAAAAACTGATGCACTTGAAATTGCTGTTTGTCTTCTGAAAATTTAGATATTTACCAGGATGAAATTTCTGGGCCAGGGATGGAGAAGTAATGTGTCTGAAGTGAAACTGGCTGGTTTTACAGGAGAAATTTTAGATATTAACTGAGTTTTCTGGACTTGAATGAGTGGAATCATTCACATGTTGAATTAGTGATCTTGCTCTTATTGCTAGATGTTGATACTTTTGTTACATATGATGGTCATACTCTCCTATGCATAAAAGCACAATAGGACAAAAATTTATCTACCTTTTAAAAATTATTTCAAAGGAACCAAAGGGATTTAGGTAATGACTTTGATTGAATGTCGTCAGAAACATGTATCATCGTCCTGTGATTATGAATTTAATGGTTCTTTAAATTATGAAAAATACTACTGTCATTTTAGGTCAATACTGATAAATATAGAAATCTGATATTGTTACCTTTTTGAAAATAGAGAGATCCATTGTTTGTGTTTAAGCAGGAACCAAACAGATTCAAACAGTCCTAAAATAGAAGTACCATTAAATTATACTGATTTGTCATGAGTAAGCTAAGAAATATAGAGTAAGGAAAACAAAACAAATTATGCCTCTGATCTTTGATGTTTTCCTTTCTTTTCATACTTTCTTATTTTGAATTAAACATGCTTGAATGATGTATTATTCAAGAATACTTTCATTCTAAATTATGCTTACCGTACTTCATAACTTATGTAATTAAAATAGTTGTTCAGAGAATGCAAATGACTTGCAGTTTGTGTGAGATCATGTCTTTAGGAGATAATCATGAAGTGGATTACTAGCTGCCTTTGAAACATTTCGAATTTATTTAATTGTGATAGAAACACCTACATCCTCTTGACACAATTCCATTCCATTGATGCTCCTGTTTGCCCTCAGAACTGTCCATAGCTGTTTTCCAACGTTCTAACCAGGATCCAATCACACAGTTGTGTTTTGTAGTTTCACAACTGAGTGCTGTGTTTTGTTCTCTTATCAAATACATGCCTGGTGCTCAAATTAGAAAAAAAAACAAAAACAAACCCACAACCAAAATTTGACTTAAAACTTTGGAGAGAGGATTTGCACGATAACCATAAACACCCAAAAAATTTAAATTCTGTTTGTGAGCCTAAACAGAAATGACATTTGAAAGAAGGCAAGGTGATTCTTGGTCAAGTACATAGTTAAAATCTAATGAACACTGGTAAGTGCTGGTGCTGCGAAACTCAGATTTGGAATTCAAAATATGTTTATAGAGATTTGAGCTGCAGTCAAGCTTTATAAATACTGAATGTACATTGCAGCATGGAGTGATCAGTTATTGGCCTAGGCTGAATGGTACTTTATTTAAATTATTTTATGTAGTTTATCCTAGATGCAGCTTCAAGAGTTTTCAGTTTACTGGTTTGTTATTGCTGCATTTACTGCTTTGTAGTATAAATGTAAAAACCTGCTTCTGATTTTCATAAGATTGATAACTTAGCAATACAGAAACAAGCACACTTGGAAAGCACAAACAAAAAAAAGTGACTGAAACATTTTAGGTGGCTGTAAATACTTCCATTTTAGATAAGAGACCGCTGCAGATGTCAGAATTTCAAGTCTTTTCCACAGGTTTCGCTTTTACTAGGTGCTTCTGCCCCATAATTTTTAATCTGTTTTTTAAGCCAAAAACCATATCCAGTAAAAACAAAACATTTCTTTAGCAGTTAAACCGAGTTGTGAGTTGTTTTTTCCTTTTGTGCTTCTTGAACACATTTTTAAAAAAGTTCCTAAACTTAACCATAATCTTATTCACTTTTTAATTGTTCATGCGTTTCAATGTTTTGGACAAAACAAAATAATTTTCAGAACATTAACTAATAATATATGTAGCTTATGGCTTTAACCTGAAGGAGCTGAACACCATGAGTGTAGTGTCCATTGCATTTTAGGGATGGTATGTGGAAACTGGCAAAATATGTCAAAATATTGGAAATGCTGATTCAAGCTCTGGCACTAACTTGAAATTTCATGTTATTTATATAAACATGTAAATATCCTTTAATTTTGGATCTGTCACTGCGGCTTAGGGAGGTTCCAGAAGCTGTCATTTAGATTGTAAATATGGCATAAGTCATGGTTGAGGTTACCAAATCAGAAGTGTGGAATACATTGTATTTCAAACTAACATTTGCCTCTACAGTCAATATTGCCTCTGAATTAGAGATAAAGCTCAGGTTAATGAGCATCTTGGACTATGCTGTCTTTGGCAAGGTTGGCTTGTTCCAGACTCCTCATCTGTAGTTTTAAACTGTGCTGCCTGGACTGTGCATGAGCTTCAGTGCATCTGGGCCAGCAAGGTTCTTGTCCAGCATGCTCTGAACAAACATGGAGCAGTGATGGTGTGCTGGGATGGTTCTTTGTTTCTGCCATGGCTGTGGTTAGTCTGGATATTCTGTCACGTGCATGCCTTTGATAAAGGATGGCTTTCCTTCAGGGAAATAGCTTTATGATCCGTGTTGTGCAACACTGTATGAAACTGCAAACACCTGGAAAGATTTTCCATGTGCAAGCACTAGTGCATCACTGGCCAAACATCTGGAACTCATTGGAAGATTCCCAGTGGTCCCTTCAAGTGCTGATTGAGATTTCTTTCTTTTGTGAGATGCACATCTCTCTTGATGTTGATTCTGAAAGCTAAGAGAAAGCGAGGAGACAGAAAGTCTCTGATTGGCAAATGATATCCACTGGCGGAAATATTTTCTATTAAAAATGTAAAATATCAACAGGCTCATGTATAAATGCTTTGAAATAAAATACTCACTTAAAATAATACCGCCTTTTTTGTAGTCACCAAATAACAAACTTTTGGATTTTAGGATGTCTGTAAATATTTTGGTGTAGAAATATGGAGTTTGACATAAAATTAATTGCTTTTCAAAGAAGTGGTAAAACTGACCTAGGCCTCAACACAGTCACTGAAATTTCCCAATTTAGGCTGGTTCTCCTAATGTATGTTCTTGTCCTGCATTGTGGCTTTCCTCTCCTATTTCTCTGTAAGAATACAGTTGATCTAGAGGTCAGCAGTGAGAAGAAGCAGTACCAGTTCTGTCTGTTCTTTCCAGTTTGTCAGGTTTCCTCCTTTCTGGCCTCTCAGATCTGAGTCTTTATTGTGACTTGTTGGAGATATCTGCTGAGTTTGGTGCTTGGTACCACACCGTTCTGGGGATATCTGGCACATTCTGGCTTCACGACATCTGGAAGATGGGACAAATTAATCCCTGCTAGAGTCAGTTACTTCTGAATGACCACAGTGGCATAATTTTCAAGACTGTATGATGACATATGTGGAAACTTCTTGTATGGTTATCTTTTTAATCTATCTTCCTTTTGTTTTGACTTTTTCTGTAACAAAATAGGGGTCCATCCTGAAATATTTTGATGCTGCTCAACATCAGACCTTTAGTGAATTATTCCCTGTCAGGCTGAGCACTCAGCAAGTGTTGGAGGAAGAAAAATATTATGCATCATCGTTTTCCCCAGCAGCATGCTCTGTATAAAGAAACTGGGAGGCAAATACTTCGATGACTTCCTGCTACTCAGAGATACTTCTTAGAGGGAGATAACATTGTAGGTCTAGCAGCTGCCTCTGTGTTCTGCTGGAGTGTCAGAAACTAGACAGTACCAGTCACAGGATTTAGCTTTCACTGTAAAACTTATGTTTAGAGGCTTCCACATGTGTATTTTGGTTGTTTCTAATATTTTTAAGCAGCAGGAAGATACTGATTGTTGGGTATTAGTTTGTGTGAGTTTTTTTGTTTGTTGAGTTTTGGCTTTAGGTTTGCTATTTTGGGGTTTTTTTTAATAAAAAACCACAAATTTTTGAACTGGTGAAGTTGAGTATCTGCAGTTTGTTTTAAGCCCCTCTAATTTAATGTGTTTATGCTGAATTGTCATACTTGATTGAAAAAATGAAAGCTAAATAGTCATTTGCATAACTCATATCTGTTACACAGCTTTTTGGATTTACTGGGAACAAACGAAGAATATAGTTATGTAAACCCAAAATTTTACTAAAAAAAAAAATAATCTGCCTTGTCTTCTAACTCTTTTAAAATAGTATTAGCCTGGACATATTGTTAGTGGTGGTTTTTTAGGAGCATGAAAGTTTGAAGGGTTGTGAATTGAAAAAAACAGTTTGTTGAAAAGGTAGAGAGCTGGAAAATGTTTCTTCTCTCCACAATAATTGTTCTGATTTAATTGTATATATAACTGTTCCAAACAGAGGGAAAAATAACCAGGTCAAAACTTAGCTGTGTGCTCATTTTTTTGGAGCAAAGCCTTAAAGTCTCATTGAGATCTTGTCTTCATTGAGAAATATTGAGGACTGGTAGAGATTGAACTGCAGAACAAAAGAGAGGACACAGTGTGAGCATTTTTAGATTATTTACTTCAGCCTAGTGCTCATGGGGTTCCATAGGCTCATACTCCTGTGGCTGGAGTGTGTATTTAGTTTAACTTCAGCTGAAAGAGATCCAGTTCTCATGCTCCAAATCAATAGTCATTATGCAGGGACAGCTGGGAGATGTAATCTAAGTAAATAGACTGACTGCCCATTACTGAATTCAGTGACAACTGGCCTAGGTCATTGATTACTTGTTTTGAAGATTTTTATTACTAGTAAACAAGTGTGATCTAAAAATAAGAGTTTTGGAAAATATGCAGCTCGGTATACATATTAATTTCACTTTTCCTGTGGAATTTAGGATTCCTTTTTCAAAATCATGAACAGTATTTATAGCCTATCCTCATTGTCAGGTGTCTTTGTTTTTTTAATGCAAAAGTTTCATGGTGGTCTTAATTTTAAATGAATTAGAGTATGAGAAAAGTTTTCTAGAATCCTATCTGTAATTAACTTCTTGGACTGCAAAATGTTGTAAACTGCTGACCTCCAGAAGCTTGGCATATACAAAAATTTAACTAGAATATGTTTGACAAAAGGTTACAAATGAATGCAGCAGTGATGTCAGGGAATTTGTACAGAATTGGTAAGTTTTTCTGGACAGGAGCTGATTTAAAATGAAGAAAGTGTGCAGTGTAATTCTTCATGGTAAAAAAAGCTTAGTCCTTATTAAGAATACATATATGCATGTGTGCGTGTATATATTTATTTAAAAGTGAGAACACCTATATTGTCTTTTCTGCAGTAAAGGAAATCTTCATTCAGTGCCTAGAGTAACAGGAAAAATTTCAGTAGATTTAGGATGTCACATATGATTTAGGTCTTGCCAGAGACTGAAGTCAGTGGGATGTGCTAAGTATGTTACTGGCCCAGGATCTAAGACTTTTCCAGACTCGCAGGAGACCTGTGTGGCAAATGTGGATGCTTAGTCCGGATCTTCTGACTCCTAGTTCAGTCTTCAGATTGCAGGAGCATTCACTCTTTCTCTGTTCCTCATCTTCCTCTACTGTTTTCTTATGAGTTAAGCAGGAATAACAACAAGTTTGTAAGTCAAACAGATGAGCCACTGGTAGATTTAGGTATTTCATCCCATATCCCATAAACTCTGCTTCTATTATCGGTGGAAGTAGTTTGTGGAGAGAACCCTTAAACATAAAATAATAAAAATGTGTCCATCATCTCTAATGTTCACTATTCCTGTCACTTCCCAGCTTTGCTAATACTGTCAATACATCTCTCATGTGAGGCCTTGTGGAGAAATGTAAACTGAGACACACCAACTGTAGAGCAACTGAATGATAAAAGAGCCATTGAAATACATTGCTGGAAAGCCAGACTACATTTTTCAAGCATGTGTTTATAAACTCCTGGTTCTAAGCACAATGGCTGCATTATGAACCAGAGCTAGGGAATAGGCACAGCTCCAAGTGGAGTCAGGAGTGGAAAAGGAGTAACAGCTGACTTTTGTTTATCAGAGCAGCTTGAGCAGGATGTGCTTTCACATATTTAAATATTTATGTAAACAGATGCACATTAAACCACTTAGAAATAAATAAAGTTTTCTGAAAATAGAACTCCAAAATGATGTCAGGAGCTGTTTATCTTCAAGAACTGTGGGAATGGGCTTGAATATGCAAATATTTCATTGAAAAAAAGGCAATAAAACTAGATTCAGATGTAATTTCTTCAGATTATATGACACAGGCTATTTTACTGTGCCGAGTGTTCAGATTTACTAGTTTTTCTTCTTAAACCAGCCAAAACCACTTTTTTCTTAGTTTCTCATAATGGTTGGTGGCATGTACTTGTTGGTAGTACAGGTTTTGGGAGAGTGCTCCTCTCTGCTTGTTGGCGTGCTGAGGCAGAGCTGGAGTTTGTGCTCTGCTAGGCAAGGGCAGACGCTCAGTATTGGCTGTGTCTTGTCTGAGCTGTGCAAACACGCCTGGTCAGCATGGATTTTCTCTGCTTATATTGTGTGTCTGTATGGAATTGTATCTCTGTAGAAAGTTCCACAAATTGAAAGACGCTGCAGAACCACTATTTATTGGTTGTTTTTTCTCCGTGCTTTTGTATATTCTTGTTGTTTTTGCTGGGGTCAGCTTGAGTGGTGGTGGTGGGATTTTGGTTTTTTGGGTTTTTTTGGCCATTATGTTTTTGGGACCTTTGTGAAGCTTTTCTTTCATAACTAACAACAAGCACTGAATGGTCTTTTTTTTTTTTTTTTTTTTTCTTATTTTGGTGCACCAATTCAGATAAGTTGATACTTTTTTAAATGAACTTTTGCAAATTCTTAAATTTGAAACTCTACTACAGACTTCTTTGTGATCTCTTGTCTCCCCATGCTCTCTGAAAATGCAACACAATCCATCTTTAAATTTCTTTTCCTTAGGGCATTTATCAAGGTTTTCATACAGATGGTTAAGATATATTAGAAATACGTTGCCCTAGAAAATATAATGAAAAAGACATCTTGAACATAAGTTCAGATTTTTGACAGGTTTCTATTCTATAACCTTGATTGCACTGTTAGACCTCTGTGGCTTCTGGACAAACTCCATGCAAGAGAAGCTAATAAAAAGAACATCCAAACAAACTGTTGTAAATTTGGGACAAATTAACTTTAGGGGATATAATAACCATCAAGATGTATTAACAGATTTTTGTGATCATTTTACACCAATAAATGTTAGTCCTTATTCCACGTATTATTCTTTCTGTGAGAACACTGCAGCTGGTCAAATGATTAGAGAGTTTGTGGTTGGAAAAGAAAATTAGTTCTGCTCAGTCTTGAACTGAGGTAGACAAAAGTAATTTTTTGTTGTTGTTGTTTTTGCATGAAGCACCATGTTTTTGAAACTTAGTGGTTCAATCCTTAGGTTTGTCCTTGCTTCCAGTAAATGTGGAGGTGCTGGTGCTGCAACCAAGTCAAGAATTTCTATTCTGTGATTATGAAATTCTTGTAGTTCCTTGTTTCTCAAAGAGGTTCATTTCATGAATGTGACAAACCAGACCAAAGCCCTTTTGGCCAGAACACTCATGGTCACAATGATAGACTACCCTTCACCCCCACCCCATCCATATTTACATCTGCTGAATTTGTCCACAGTTAAAATAGATCTCTGTTTTGGCAGCCTGCTATGTGTGAACAAAGTCAACAGTCACTGATTTTGACCAGCGAGGCCTGATAGATCTAAAAAGTCAAAACTCATTATTTTAGATACCAACCAAAAGTGTTTTTCACCTTTTCTTCCTGAAACGATACCCTGGGGACAGAATTTGTTTCCTAGATTCTTCCCATGTATTTGACACCTTTTTTTCTTTCTTCTACTACCTTTCCTGTGTTTGAAGATTCAATTAAAAGAGAAAAAAAACCCAAACAAACAGGTAATAAATTGAGGTATTTGTTCCGCCAATTTTGGTTTACCCAAGCTTCACAACAGATTACTTGCAGATAAGCAGTGCTTTAGCAGTATCAGAATGCTATAGGATTGTAGCATTATTATCACCCTGTTCTGTATAGGATTTATTTTAGAATGTAATTAAATTGAACTAAATAAATTTTGTCCAATATTAATTCCAAGTGTATGATGACTTGATTAAAGTGGCGTTGTATTTATATACTAAACATCTCCAGAGTTAGTAATGTAATTCTAGGTAAATTCTGAAGTTTCATCTTCTAGTAAAGTCAGGAAGTTTTCAGTTTAAAAATAGAATGACTTGAAATACAAAAAAGTTAAAGAAAAAAGGAAAATTGTTTCTCCAATGAGGAAAATCCTGAAAGTGAAATCTTGTTTGTTCTCATTATCCTCCTTGCTACTTATTTTTTTCTGAGTTGGTTAATGTAAAAACATTTATACTCCCATGTAACAATGGATACAAAGAATATTTGGACGTTTTATAATTTTTTTGCAAGTGATCCTAATATTTCTTCAAAATATTGATTCAGACTTCCCCTTAGGTACTGTATGTGTGAGTGGAAAAAGAATTTCTCCTCCTTTTCTACCTGTCTTCTGAATAATAAGCCCCAAATTTCCTTAATTTGGTTTTCTTTGTTGCTCTTCCAAGATCTACAAGTTTATATGGAATTTATTTCTTCTGTTCTGTTGAAATCTGAAAAGGAGGAAAACTGAAAACTTAAAACCTTTCTAATTTTTGTGTGCTCACTCCAACTGCTGCAAAATTAATTATATATATGGGTGTGAAGATAATTGAATTTGTCATGCTTAGAGGAAACTCTATAAGACATTGGGGACAAATATTCCATAAGAGTTTTCCAGTCTAGTTTTGTCTACTCTTGTTGACAAGTCACAATATAATGGGACCGGGATGGATATATTTTGCCTTTATTTGCAGCTATAAAATTCTGAGGGATTTAATACCTCTTGGAGAATAGAGTTGTATTCTTAGAATTTTTTTCAGTTGTCTGTGCTCCTTAATCAGTGTCATCAGTTGAGGGTTTTTTTGCAAGCGCTCTTCTCACAAAAAAGAGCTGTCATGGATGCTGCTGTGAGAACGTGTTGAAGAATACTGCATGAAAGGAAGAAGAATTAAATGAAACTTAAGTAATTTTTCCCAAAATTGTCTTGGGAAGCACAGTTTCTGTCCCCCACTGTTATGAAGGTGTTCTATGTCTATGCAAGTGCACATCAACAATCAGAAGAGTTAAATTAAGTCCATGAATTATAGACACTTTTTTAACAATCTGAAGGAAGGCTGTCTTACACAAGTGATACAGTATCAAAAACCCAGAAAGCTGATCTTCTGTTCATACTCAATTTCCTATTAGTTTAAATTCTGATTAAAACATTCTACAGGATGTGCACACACCTGGCCCATTTAGAGTATGTGCAGCTACATCTTGTTTCATGGGAGGTTTTTTTTTAATTACTTAGCGATTCATTATGTGTATGTTAACAGATGATACATTCCTTGACTTTCTGTTCATTATTGACCATTCTGGGCCTTATAGACATCCACATGTCCTGTAGCACTGAGTTTTTCTCAAGAGTGCAAAGCTCCAGTGATAGCCTGCTGTTATGCGTTGATTTGCTCTCTAGAGCTACATTTAAACTTTTCCAAAATGCCCAGTATTCAGTAGTAGTGTGCTTGGCTTTGTTGCTGTTGTTCTCTGCATGATTGTAACTATCCTGCATGCTGTATGTTCTCTAATCACATGTTGAGGGAGGAATCAATGGAAACCTTGGTTGACTAGGACCTTTCAAGGCCATCCAGTCCAACTTCCTTCTCAAAGCATGAACATCAAATTAGTCATGCCTTTAGTTAGCTTTAGACTTGCAGGCCACATGCTGTAGCCTCCTGGTTGTGTGAGAAGCCTATTACTGGACCCTCTCCAAAATCCCCCTATTCTTCTTGGAGCAGGGATTAAAGGCTGATGAAGCTCTCCAGCTGCAGCCTCACCAGAGATGCACAGAAGGAGAAAGTGTCTTCCCTCACTCTGCTGCCTGCGTTCCTCTTGCTGTAGCCCAGCTGTGCAGTTTCTCTCGTTGTCATGGAAGTGTACTCTTGCCTCCTTTGTAGCTGGCATCTGCTGGAACTGCCAAGCTTCTCTTCAGCAGGTGCCAATTCGGCCTGTGCTTCTGCCCTGGGAGCAGAGCTTTTCACCTCTTGTTGAACTCTCTAAGTTTTCTGCTGGGCCAGGCCACAGTGTTCACCATCTCGCTCTTACTTGAAGCTCCACCCTCTAATTTCTGTTAGTGTTTGAATTCCTGACAAAACGTCTGGGTTTGCCATATACTGAATATTTGTGGCTTGTGAGAGTAGAACAGTCACTACCTCATGTGGTGTTTCTGCTTTAGACAGAAAGTAACAAATATCAGAGATAGTATTTCAAGTTACTATCCAAATGACATTTTTTCATTCATTAAACTCTCTTTAAAGGCATTTTATTTGATTCCAAAAGTATTTTGAAGACAGATTCCACATGGATATGGTAATTGGAGATAATGAAGGTAGTGATTAAGCTTGCTGCATGCAATAGTGGAGGCCTTGAGAAAGAAGTTTTACAACAAAGTTTGTCTCTGTTGCAAGCATCTTATAAGTATTTTGTAAAACTAGTGTCCTGGTTTGTGTTCATGAGCATTCATGAACGGTCTTGTCATACTACTTTACAATGAGATTAAAATCCTCAGCTATTACCTGTTTGTTTTGAAAGTTTCCTATTATGACAGCCATATCATTTTGACAGCATTCATGGCTGTCTTACAACGATGCTGTGTGACATGAGTTTGAACCATGGAACCTTAAAAAAAAAAATTACATGCATTGTGAATAGCATATATGAAAACACCACACAGAATTTCTTAATGTTGCATTTTGCATTCTTAAGACTGCTGGTGCAATATGCTCAACAAACAACGCTCTGAGTGCTGGACTTTTTGCTGTTGAAAGAGTCAGTAGACAACATACACCAAGCTGTAAAAAGAATGTAAAAGTCAAGATGGCCATTAGACTTTTCATGGCAATTCAGGAAACCAAAACCTAAAATGTGTTCTGTAGTTGCTTTGCCTTCCTGAAATCCTCCTCTCCCACTGTGTTGGCATCATTGCTTGTCTTCTGCTCAGTGTCTTTCAGAGCTGTTTGTGTCTGCCAATGAATCTGGCAGATATATGGCTTTATCATGTGGGGTTCTTACCTGCCAAAAGGCATACAAACATAGGGGGGGAGTAAAATTTGTGAGTTTTTGCTGGAGCCTTTGATTGTAGATAAAGGAACATCTGAGGAAGACTTGTAAACATTTTCTGAGGGATATTGCTTTTGCTGATTTTATGTGCTATTTTAAGACTGACCTTGGTCTGCCTGTCAGTGATTTAATTCTATGTCCATGACAACAAGACATGTTTATCTGTTGTTTTAATTTCTTCATAGAAATTTCACAACACAGCTGATCTCCAGGTGGTGCTACAAGAAAACATTTAAAGGCCTTTAGTAATACCTTAATGGCCACACTGCTGTCTTTTTCTGTTCCATTTTCGTTAGGGAAAATCCTGGAGTGATACGTTTCCATAAAATGTATTCTTTCTATGCTGTCCTTAATGAAGTTGGTTTTGATACTGGAGACAGGAGATATAGCTCTCTTCTGCTCTCCTTATGCTGCTCCCCTTCTTCATGTAAGGATCTGTGCTGTCTTCAGGGACAGAACACATTTTGGGCAATGTAGAGAGGTGGTCCTGTCCTGTGGCAAGGTGTCCTGGTTCCAGCCAGGAGAGGATAAATTTTATCAGTAACCAGGACATGGCTGTACTACCTCATGTCATTGCCAGGGGCAAGGGTAAAGGATTCTCTTCCTGGGAAAAGAGGTTCCTCCCAGTTGAGTAAGTGTGGCAGAGGGAGTGGTTGGGTAATGCTGGTTCTGAGCATTTTGCATGTGAATCACTTGCTTCTTTCTTTTGCACTTTTGTTATTAACATTGATCCTGTTCATTTTCTTATCTCATTGCTGTTTCCAGTAAATTGCACTTATCTCAACCCATGATCTTTTACCTTTTGTGCCTCTAAATCTCTGCTCCAATCACCGTGGGGGATGGGGGTGGGAAAGGGAGGGAGGGAGGAAGCAGCACATGGCTTGGAGAGTCTCAGTGAGAGCACTAAATTGGAAAGTCCCATTCCTAAACCATGACACGAGGGAAAGCATTCTTCATATCTAATATATTTGTCTATTTCAGCTGTCAAAATGCTTTTGAAAGGAGAAAAAATACACAGCTAATAGTCTGTTGGACTGTAGCATTTATGGAAATACCTGCTAATGCTCCAAGACTGCAGGCAGAGGTCTTGGACAATCATCCATAATTTCAGCCATATCGTTTAAGTAGTGTATATTTACAAATATTGGACTTAAATAAACTTCTGCACATGATAATGCTCACTTTAGAGAGGGATGTCTTTGTGAATACCTTTGTGTTTGAAATCCATGAATTAAAAAAAAAAAAAAAAAGTTTAAAGCCATGTCAAAATTCTGAATTAGTTTCTAAGAAACAGTTAGGGAAATATTATTTATCAGTTTTTTACTGTTTTCATTCACACTGTCAGATGCTACTTGTCTGCTTTGATTGAGTCTTGTTGGCCTGTGGATACCTTTTTTCCCCTTCACTTTCTTCCCTGATTTCTAGGGTTATATAACCCTGAGCCTGTGAGATTTTAGCCTGTTCATGTTAACCTGAAGGTGTCAGTATAATTTCTGGATACCAAAGTGTTTCTTCACGAGAGAAATTGATGGAAAATAATTTTTTTAAATGGGTGGAGGTTTACTGCTCTATTCATTTTTATGGTTTCTTGAATCTGGCTTGAGTCACTGGGAATCAAGCCATGGATTCTTTGGTATAGAGCCTTTGAGCAGCCTGTGTGTTACTGTGCTGAATCACAGCACCTGCACAAGCCTGAACAAACCATTTTTCTCAAGCCCCTGGAGATCCTAGACTTATGAATAACAATTTTCTAGTTCAACCAATATAACTGTAAGAAAAGCATAAAGTATTTTGAGACAGATAAATATTCATCTGCTTATGCTTGGTCTGAGCATAATTAAATTACACCTGATCTTTGTGATTGATTCTATGAAGATTTACAAATGATGTTTTTGTGGTATGAGAAATATTTTGAATGTTGGATTGCTTTGCATGATACACTTTTATTATTATTCCCATATGCATAAAACCTGGGAGTTTTGTTATCCATGGAACTTCCATAAATCATTCCGAATCAACAAAAAATTGGTGCATAGGTCAGATTACATTTTTCCATAGTTTTATTAAAATATATCTTGTGGAGGTATTTTTTTCTTATTTTCCAGTTTAGTTGCCCTGTGATTTTTTGTATAACTTTCATCACTATTACTTGACAATTAACTAAAGTGAAGAGAGAAGGAGGAGACACAAGTGCTTTCTTTCAAACTGACTCATATTTCCTATGTGAGTTTGGGCAAATCACTTAACTTCTCTGTGTCTGTTTCCACATCTGTACAGCAGGAGTATATTTCCCATGGGCTTTGTAAAAATTAATTAATCTTCAGAAAGTATCCAGAAATTCTGAAATAGAAGGGCCTGTTGATTCCAACATCTTATAAATTACGTCATGATGGCATTGACTAACACAGGACTTGGTTAAAAGAATGTGCTGATTATTTGTACATTTGTGTCAATAGCTGTAACTGGTGTTAATATATGTTTCACAGGAATATATGATTATCACAAGCTCTCTACATTGTTCTCTATGGTTAAATAATGCCAACAGTAAAACTGACAAATGTTAGTCCTAGCAGACTTACATCATTGCTAAAAAGTTCAGCTAGCAATAAAAAATTTTGGAGCAGGACAAAAAGTCTGGACATAAAACAAGAGTTGTTAAAAAAAAAGAAAGATAATATTCATTATCAAGGCAAATACTCCCGAAACACGTTGCTTGAATTTTTGTCACTGTGGCTCTATTTTTTGTTCTTAACGCCTCTTGCCTGTTACTCCATGTTTAACCTTTCTCTTCTGGGCCAACAGAATAAAAAGGATTAGATATTTGCAAAACAATGCCACAGCCATCTGGAGAGCTGTGCTTTTGGCCTACTTCAGTATGTTCGATGGCTGCTTTGCCTGATTCAACTTGTAATCAATAGGACTCCATATTGATGCTGGTTATTATTTTAGATCTTATTAGGAATAGGAATATGCTTTTCAATTTTTTTTTTGGGCAGACCTGTGAAGGATAGTGAACTCCACACTGAGCAGGAAGCCTCAGAAAGGAGTAAGCAGGGTTTTGTCATCTAGGCTGTGACAAAGCAGCTGTCTCAGGGAGTCTTGGGTGTTCTTCTACATCCAGTCAACTGAGGTTGTTAGTCTGACCTGGGCTTTGCTGAACAAGAAAGATTCTTCCGATTCTTCAGATTTCTCTGAGCTGTGAGGTAGAGCTGTATAATCATTCTGGGCATTGTTATGTGAGAATTACTCTGCACCAAGAGTACTCTGCACCTGAGGCCCTATGAACATAATGCAAAATACAGTTCTTGAGGATCAGCAGTTGTAACAAAGAGAAAGTCCACTAATAATTAGCTGCATAATTACTTTAGGTTAGACCTCTGGAAAAGCCATTTTCCCCACATCCTTTTCTTCTTCATCCCCTTTGCAAATTAGCCCTTGCCCAACCCAAACTTAAAGCGTTTGGCAGGCATAATTAGTCATCGCTTACTCTGTATTAAGTACCCTCCATGTGAGGCACACATATAGAGAAAGTTTGGGTAATGGTTGGCTTGGCAAAGAGATTTTTTTGGACGGATAAAAATTCCCAAGGCCTCTGTTTATTTATATGGTTCTTGGAATAACGCTGTTTTCAAAAGGCTGCTCGCCAGCTGCTGAGACAGCGTTCCAGCTAATATATTCCCAATGCAATCACCACACTTTGCTTTTCCCATCATAATATCCCCAAGGCTGTTCTTGGTTAAATCTCATGACTGGAATATAGGAAAGTTCACATTAAGTCAAAGCTCACAATGCCACAATGTTTCTTATTTTCCTTCTTCTTTCCTTCTTTCTTTTTTCCCCCCTCATTTTCTTAATTTCTTTTAACCAAGCCTCTTTAACTGGAGAGGTGCCTGTTTCAGCTGCTCTGTATGTGGAGAGAAAAAGGAGTCTCTAATGTGGTGTATGGCTGTGTTTGTAATGCCAAAAATCCGTGGGTCGCTATGGTGGATCTCCAAAACTCTGTATGAAGAGGTTACTTCTAGCAAATAGATTAAACATTCTGTTTCAGTGACTAAGATAAAAGCAGAGCCAGTGCTAAGGATTTCTGTGGTATAAATGGCCTTTTAGCATCTCATTGTTCTTAGCAACCAAACCACTAAGGCAATGAGCCAGGACAACAAACTACACTTTTTGTGTTTGTTTTTATTTGACCTTTTTTTTTAAGTCATAAAATTAAAGAGCAAGGCTCATATGTCTCATGGTCATAGTGCACAGAGAGCCCAAGGGACATGAATTTATGAGACTTGAGTTTACAATAATTTTTTTTTTTATTAGGTGAACTGCTATCTTTGAAGAAAATTCTTGCCCATTTCTATCCTTCCTACCCATAGCACTTGTATTTCATCCCCCGGCACGAAAAGAGAAGTAAATGATAACACCTAAGCAAAATAAAACAATGAGCCAAATAATTAATTTAGATTCTTGATGGTGGTGCCCATCTGACCATGTGATGAAAGCGGGACTTAAGGTTCCCTAGGCAAAAATAATTCATGTATGCTTTTACAGTCCAGCTTGACCACAGGAAAGATGGTTGTTCTGTGCAGCTCTGTGGGACGAACAGTCTTGCACCAAGCTTTATGGATTTTTAGCAGAAGCTGAGTACAGGCGAACAAGCCTGTCTTGTAATATAACTTTACTCAAGATATTTCAAATATCTGCTGTTCTCCTGCCACTGCTTGACTACACCAAGCAGCCAGTAAGACTGTTTTGTTTTTTTTGGTGTGGTTTTTTTCTGCATAACTACTGTTCTCGATTCTTGTGTCCAGAGTGGAGCAACATTTCACTACTGATTTAGCTGGTTTCTCTACTTTCAGTGAGTACCACCGATGTCTTTACTTGTTACAAAGAACCTATCAAATTAAGCATTTAACCCTTCCTTCACTCCAAACCTGTACGTTTTGGCAGAAAGTAATTTAAAGTTTGGCCAGCTCTTGTCAAAATCCGTTCTTCATTTCTCTCCTTCATAGGGCCTTTTGTGCTCATTGTTAACCACAGATCATCCTCACTGTGCTGAAGCACTGCCACAGATATCTCCTGCTTCCAGTGAAGTTTTTGTACTATGTGGAATTCCATGACAAATATATTTCTAAGACATTAATTCTAAGTAAGCCTGGACCGGGCTTCTGATTTGTTCTACTGCCATATCTTGAAACTTTTGGATGAAGAAATGCTGAATTATGAAGGAGAAAAATATATTTAGAAAATATAACAAGAACTTTTTCAGCATATTTATGCAGAAAACCTGAAATTGCCATAGAGTAAATAAAGGGAAAAGTGGCTAGCAGATAGCAAAGTACTAGAAATCATGTTGAGCTCCCCAGTTCAATACCCAGAGGGACTTCCAAACCCTGTCATTGGCAAATAACTGTAGGGTGCTCCAGCTTCCATAGAGCTCACTCTACAAAGACTTGAGTTTTTGTGTTTGTATTTTGAGAAAACAAGGATTGCTTGCTTATCAGAGATCATTGTAAGTGTTGTTCATTCTTGTCCCACTTTATTATTTTTTTTTTAGTTTAGAACTGTTTATTGAACTCATCCTTTCTGAGCAGAATTAAGTTTTCTGGGCAGCTAGAGAAGTGAATTTGATTTTTCCCAAAAGGCTGGATGTGACCCTCAGGAGGCTACAGGTTGCTTGTCACGGGCAGACAGTGGCAAGATCACTGTATATTAATGGTCTTAGCAGCCAGTCTCTGGGTGCCAAGAGTTTTGCTGAGAGTCCCACTGTATTTTATAGATGGCACTGTTAGAAAGCCTGAATGTTTTTCCTGCTGTTTCATTAAGCACTCATGGAAAAGCAATATTTATGTGAAAATTAACTCAGCTCATGTGCACAGTCTGATTTGTGTTATCACTTACATCTTCTGTGCTGAGAGTTTTTATATTTACAAAACCTTTTATTTTGAACATCACATTACATCTAGCATCTATACCATTGTATTGGAGGATAATAAAAATTTCTCATCTTCATTTGTAAGAAGTTGTTAGATATAGAAACCAAAAATCACATTGATTATTTGAGAGATTTTCCAAAATCACAGATTATGGTAGAGTAATGTAGATTGGGAAAAAAACCCCACAGCACTATTCATTATGGCTATGATTAATTTTTCCAACACTGAAAAAGATATTGCCCTGTTACTTTGATTAACTTCTGAAGAGGAATATAACTGCGATTATATAAATACATATGTATACATGTGTATACCTAATGAAGGAGATATGGACAATAGTTTCTTATGTGTACATGCTCTTACCAATCAAAAGTTTAGTATTTTTTTAACTTTGTGCAGGTTACATTGATTAATTTCTTTATGAATGTATGGAAGAATGATAAACTCTAACTCTAAGTTGTATGTAAATACTTCACTAGCTCTTGTTTCTTTCCTCTGCATATTTAAGCTCATAAATACACCTAGCCAAAATGTTTCAGTATGAATAGCTGGTGGGGGTGGGAAGGGTCAGTCAGGCATAATATAGATAGATGTGATTATTCATTTAAAAACTACTGGCTGAGCTGCCTTAATAGCTAGGTTCGGTCAGTTATATCTGGTTTCCACATGTGTTTCCTGTTTTTCTTCTAAATTCTATACTGCTCAGGGACCTGGGGAATGCAAGTCCAGGATTTTCCTGAAGGGAAGGACTGCTTTGTTCATTACTGCCATGGGAATGTGTTAAATTTAAGTATGTGTTGTACAGCTCTCAGCTGTGTTTCTCCAATGGCAGATACAAGCTCAGCTCATTGGAAATGTAAGAATGGGGAGAAAGCAAGTGGAATACTACTTTTTTAATTTTTTTTTTTTTTAGTGGGTAGTAAGGATGGGGAGCATGTGTGTGTGTGCTGTTTACTCTAGTCCTCTTTTTTGTCTGCCAAAGTCAGTCTGAGTAAATTAAAAAGTGACTTTGAAGTGTGCAAACTAAAGTAGCTCTGGTTTTTAGCCTAGCATAAACAATGTGAAATACATCAGTAGTTCTGAATACTCAAGAAGAAATAAAACATCCCAAACAGAAAACCTGGGAACTTTTCAAAAATGTGTTTATTTGAAATCTGTGACAAGGCACAATTGTATTTTTTTTTCTCCTCCCTGGACAATAGAGTTTTAATTATGAGTGGTTCTGTCTCTTGTTATGGTAATCCACCACACACTCCTATAAATTCTTTGTTAACAATTAAGGACGTTAAGGACTGTCCAGCTAAGAGGAACAAGATACTAGGTCTGTGGCAGCCAGTTCATTATCAACATATTTTTCTAAATATTGTGTGCACACTTTTAGTGGAATTATCACAGTAAAAAGTAGTATTTTCCTGTCTACTTTGCCATGAGGGACAGCTATAAAATATACTCCAGTATCAAGTACCATAATATACCCAAATGAAGACATTCCTCTCCAGGCCTCTGATATTAGCAGAAAAAAAATCAGAGCATGATTTTTCTAAATTCCTTTTACGGTTGATAGAATATATGTTCTCCTGCAGAAGTAAGCAGCTCAAAATGCAGTTACTACAAGAAACATCATCTCCATTGGATGCTCAAATATGATCATGTTCAAAATTAACCACTTCATACTTTATAGCTGCCAACTCTCTACAGCAAAGCTCTCCTGCTTTTAGAGTATCTCACAGTCACTGTTATGGACCAAGCTTAAGCACAGCCCTAAAATTCTGTTTGGTTAGTACTCCTCAAATAATTAGCTGGGCTTGGGATATTTAATTTCACTGGCTTCTCCTGACAGCCCAAGGCAACAGAAGAGGAGCTAACAGCCTCCTAGCACACACTTCTTCCATGCCAACTCCAAACTATTTTATTTCATCAAATTGTGTGGAGGAGTGTAGGAGTTCTGATTTCCTTGCTCCCTGCCCTGTTTGTTACCAACCTGTGCAGTCAGCTCAGCTTCTTCCTTTTGAGATAACTAAAAACTACCTTGGTACTGAGGTTCAGAAATTTACCTGAAATCTGTGCAGGTGGGGAGGTTCCCTTAAATTGAAGGGACAAGTCTGAATGGAGCCCTGGGTACTTCATTTGCCCAAAGCTCAGTCCTTCACAGCTGAGGCCCAAGAGTGGGGCATGTGTGTGAGTGATGGGGTGGCCATGGTTTGGTCTCAGCCTGGAGCTGTAATGTTGATGCTGGAATATCTTTTGTGTTATCAAGGTGTTGCAAAGAGATGGCAAGGTGATGAAATCATACTTGTGTTAGTTAATTATGGTCTTTAGGGAGGAGAGATGGAAGCATTCTTAATCATATGTTAAACACCTTGCATTCTTGTTTAGCTGATTGAGGAAAATGTTGCCCAATTAGGGTTTAAGGAATCAAATTAAGGACTTGGGCAAGATCTAAACTAAAATACTTCAAAATGTCAAGAGCTGGTTTGGGAGTTCCAATCTGTCTTTTGAAAAGTATTCCAGGGAATTGTTCTTATTAATTTTTCAGGAAACTGTAATTTTTGGGAAAAAAGACAATAGAATATCTGTATGAGATTACAGTTAATCATCCTTTCCACTCTGAAAATTTTGCAGAGGACAAAAACTTGCTCAAAAATCTTTGTGTATGTTTCACCAAACTTTCTGGAAAAAAAGTTAAATAAAGATATATGGCCAAGGTATGTGACTTGGAAGGTGAGAAGAAAAAGTGATCACCTTGATAAATGAGGAAAAAGGTACAGAATACTGCTGGAGAAAACAAATCTGTGAAAATAGAATTTTGCTATTCACTTTTTAAAGAAGCAATGGAATGCAGAGATGCTGTAGGAAAATATTATTTTTTCAAAACAGTTACACAGGAATATGTAATATTTGCAGATAAACATAGAACTGAACAGCAAAATTAGGTGCTGTTGAGGCAGGAAAAGTTTTATAGCAAAGTATTACAAAACCTAAGTGTGTGAAGGAAATTAGAGTTATTTTTCAATGATGTGCCACATTCAAAGCACCAGGGAGAGGAAAACTCTACCGTTACTCAGAGAGGAGCCAGGAACTCACTTGAGTTGCTACCATAATTATGAAGCTGTTATTGAGTTACCCACTATGGAGGAAATACTAGAAGTACTTATATGACTTGACCAGCTCTGCCAAATCATAGTATAAAAAAAACCAATATATGAACAACCAGTGTTATAGATGAGGTATTTTGGCAACTTTGTGTTACAATCTTAGTCAGAACTTTTCCTTTTCCACAGTGGTCTTGACCTTGCTTCAGGTAATAGCAGACATTTTTGTTCAACTCCAGTGACAATGGGCTTTTTGATATTTATAAATATTTTCTTCCAAAAAGAGCTAACATTTCTCAAGTGGTGCCAGGTCAGCTCTGTCTCTGCCACATCAGACAGAGCTCTGCACCTAACCCCTTTTGGGGCAGAATGCTGCTGGTGGCATGCACTTACCCTCTTTATTATTAATACTTTGCCTATGCCTACCCCTGATAGAATTGTGTTTTTTCTTGATAATTCCAAAAACATGTTGTAGTACCATGGTTAAGTATGGATATTAGAGTTCCTCTTCTCTGGGAAGAAGTCTTGGCTTAGTGTACTCCTCAGACAAAATGTTCTCTTTTGAGATCTTGAGCTGCCCAGTTTCACTCCTTCCTGTGTTGGCTGAGAAGGTTGTTGTGGCTCTTTTGTCTCAGACTGAGATAGTAGTAGTTAGGGTTTCATGGGAAGAACTTAGAAAGAAGTTAAGATTACTGGTAAATTTATGTAACAATTCATGCTGTGTCACTATTCTTGCTTTCAGAATTATCTATATTTCAGTGTTGTTGGTCAAAATTGCCTTTTTCATGCCAATGTGTAAGAACAGGTCCTAACTCAGAATTTAATGCACTTAAGCTACCATGGAAAGCCATAATGAGGACACAAAATATGTATCTGAGTGCATTTCATATGAATTGTTGACTCTTATGGTGGGTTAACATCAAGGGAAAAAGCTTTTCCTGATATCTGGTGGTACCACAGAAATGGTTTTCATAAAATCTGAAAATGTTTCACAGATGAAACTTTAACCAAAAGTTACTAAAACTTGTCACTTTTTGGGGTCTGTGTGTGTTGCTGTGACACCACATAAACTGGGAGTAGTTGCCATTAGACACTGCACCTGATTGCTTGTATTCCTGGTTTGAGGAATGCAGCTGCAAAAATTTTGTCGTGGGTTTTTTTGTTTTAATTGGGTCCTGTGAAACCAATCTGACAAATAATTGGACTTCTATTTGAATTTTGAAGTTGATGCTCAAAAGTTTTGGCAGCACATGATTTCAGACTTTGTGTCACAATTTAACAGGACAAGTCTACAAACAATTTATTTTGTAAAATCCCAGATAAAAGGAAAAGTCACTATTCCATATCTTAGTTCTTCAGAAAACTCCTTGATCTTTTCTGCGGGCTTGCTTACTCTGAAACTCTTAGCCATGAAACATTTTGGGATTTTGTTTCATAAGTAAACCTTCTGAAGGCTTAGAAGTATGACAACTGACTTGTGTTGGTAATTTAGGAATACTTCACCCGTTTTACTGAATCTGTTTACAAATTTCTTCAAGAGCAGACTGCCATAACTCAATGACTATTGATTTTTATTATTTACATTTATATTAAAAAATACAGAAATACAACCACATAGTGATTTTATTTTGATTGAAAACAGGGCATATATCTGAAAATTTATAGGCATTCCATCCATTCACAGATTCAAAATAGGAATAGAGCAGTTCTTCTCTTGATGCACTTAAGTGTTAGCTTTTTCTCTGACCTTTTCCAAGGACTGGAATGCAGAATGCAAGGAGCCTCCTGTTAACTCCCAGTATCATCACTATGTCAAGAAGCATGAGTGTTGCAAGTACAAGAAATATGAAATGACACTTTTGTCCTGATGCTGAAATACCATGAAGCAAGCTGACTTGGAGACAGGACCTTCTAAGTGTTTGTCATACACAGAATATTTTGAAGTAAACTAGCATTCCTGATAGGGCCATGTAAATTATTTGTGTTGCTATAGGTATGTATTTCTCTTGAATGAGAAAAAAAAATATTAACACTTTAAAAGACAATTACAAGAGTATCTCTTCTTCTGGGAGTCTCTTTTTTTTGTCACAAATTTCTCCTTGTTGAATAATCAGCTAATAATTAGTGTTGAGAACAATTGTTTTACCAAATGAAAGTAAATATCTCAGTATTACTGGTAATTGTCAAATGACAATTGTTAGTCTTTTTGGAGAAAGACTTCTGTCATAGTTAACTGAGCTTAAACAGAACCCACTGGGAAGAGCCTGTTGAATTCTCTCTGCACCCACTGAAGGTTTTCTGAAAACACTCTGGAACTCAAGTTCATGTGCTAAATGAAATACCCCTGGATGAAACCCAAAATCAACAACATAGTGCTATGTACATGGTGTTGAAGAGCAATGCCACCAGAGGCAGATACCACAGATAAATATGCTGAAATTCAACAGTGGTTGATATTGTTGGAGTTGAGCGACTCCTCCAAATTCTTCTCATTTTCTTTAATTTGATCATTGCATCCATAACTTGCATTTCATTACTACCTGGTTTCTTTATCTTCTGTGCTGATTTTCTTAAGGGATTTAGTGCTTTGGGAGCTTTTATAGCTTAATGAAGAATTATAATGAGAAGAGAATAATGGAAAACCTTTAGGGGATAATGCTGCCTCTGAGGATTTTTAGGTTAACCTAAAATTTTCCTCTAATAAATATATTAAAACGCTGTCACAGTACTGTGCAGTATGTTCCTGATTAAGCAGTGCTGGCACCTCATTTATTTCTGCTGTATTTGTCATTAGCTATGTTATAAAATATATTTAGTTGCGTAATTTTTTCTTTTGATTATTGTAAAGGCAGTGCTCCAGATACGTTTTTGGAACTCTTTAGATATTGCATCTCTCTGTATAGCTTATATTTTTCTCCTGAGAATTGGACAATTAATTGGACACTCCCTCAGTGTAGAGGGAGTTGTTTTTATGTTCAGACTTTAAAAAAGTGTCCTTTCTTCCTTTTGAATTTTTTTTCCTCTTTTAGTCCTGAAGTTCAATTACAAAAAGTTCAAGGACAGTTTTCAATGGAACAGATTATTTCTTGGCTTCTAAATTTCACCTTGAACGGAGAAAATTAGTCTGGACACAGTTCTGGGGGAAAAAAAAGACACTAAAAAAGATGGATTGCATAGTTGAATTGTTTGTTTTAGAAGGAAACTGCTTTTTCTGCTTTCTGACTTGCACTGCAACAGAAGGAGGTAAAAAAGGTATATGCAATGATTTCAGGTACTGAAGTTAGATGATGCAGAATGGATTTGGTTGCATATTAGGATAGTGATTTGTGAAGGGCTAAAATTAGGAAGGAATTCCAATTCCTGAATGGGAGGCAAAGTAGAAAGATCAAAAACAAAAACCCTCAATTAAAATGTCTGTAATTAGGAAAATCAAGGAAATTTTAAAGCATTCAAGTCTGATCTGATTGTGGAAATACAAAGGATATTCACATCCAAAGGTGTAGCTCTGTCAAAAGGAAAATCCCAGATACTAGAGAGAAAAGGAAAAAGAAAAAAACCCAATCAAAGAAAAAAAAAGAAAAAAAGGCCATGATTGCAATAGAATGAAAGCCATTTCATAATATCCTGAAGTATTTGTGTTTGTGTAGGCACAAAAATGTTTTGTGTACCCACAAAAATGTGGATATTCAAACAATATCCACATTTAATTGTGTCAGGGTGCATAAAATATGGTGGTGTGTGTATCTATGTATGCATTTATATATACAGTTAAGATCTATGTGTGTAAATAAAAAAAAATTAAACTTTTATTAATTAACCATAAATTAAGGTTTACTAATGGAGACAAAAAAATCTTAAACTATCATTAATTAGTCCTGTGCAATTGGTCACATTTTTACAATTCATTAACAAGTAAAAAAAAAAAATTAAATTTTTTCTTAAAAATTCTGAGCAATTTTTTCTTCTAAGAATCAATTTTCTTTTCCATCAGAATTAACTCTGAGATTTGCTGTGGGTATAATCCAACAAAATGGTTCTAACAGGTACTTTATATAAAGTCTTGACCATTAAATGGACCAGAGCTTCAGTCCATGAAATGTTTAACTTCATGCAAATGCAAAAATTCCTTTAACATTTTAACATTATTTTAGACACTTAATTCAGACAAAAAACACTAAATTTCTCAAATTTTTTTGAAACCAAAACTACAGTAACTTCAAAATATTTTTCTGCAAAACTTGCTGGATTTCTGGGTGCATGGCAAAGATGTATAACAATACAGTTAAATTCTATCTTGCTTACTTTGTTTTCTTGTAAACTCTGTTTGTTCAAAGCTGCCTTATTTTCAAACAGTATTGGTAAATATTGTGGTCTGCTTGTCCTTTTCTTGTAATAATTCTGTAGCAAACATTTAGATTTATACCAGTTAGGATGCTCTATAAAGGTAAATATTTGTGGCAAATAATTTTCTGTGCATTCCTCAGTGGCCAGTAGTTAAAACTAGAAGCTGCTTTGGGGAACTTCATTAAAACTGTTTATCTCCCATAGAGCTCAGAGTAATGACTGAAAGAATGCCTGTGCTCATTATTTGTATTCTTCAGAAAGTCTTGCTACATACTACAGTTGCAGACTTGAAACGCTTGAGAAGTGTAATCTGTTTCTATGTCCTATGATAGAAGACTATTAAAAAGAATGTGATAATACTGTTCAGAAAACAAATTTGTATAAGAAAGCTGAGGTGTTAATAGTTGCTTCTAACCAGTTGCTGATATAACTGATTCCAACATAATAATAATCCCTTTGTATTGTGTTTAAAGGTCTTCCTGCCAGCTAAAAGTGGTTATTTCCAGACAGGATCAGATAGCTCTGCTGAGCCAGTGCTGTTATGATTGTTGTATTCCTGTTGCTATGCACGTCTTACATACTGTCTGCTGGAAAGCTCTTGCAGGAGATTCTTTGGAAAAAACAGAAGATGAGATAAATCTGGATTTTATTCCTTTCTGTATTTCAGATTAAACGTTAGTATTGCTTTCACCTGACATTGGCTTCCCTTTAGTAAGTACTGATAAAAAAAGAAATTCACAGAATTTCTGGATGTTTTATGAAAATTCTTTATATTCACACTCCTGTAATCTTGACTAACAACTTAGAAAACTGGAAGTGTGATAGTAGGTATACTAGTCAGAAAAGGTTTGCAGGCAAAGTTCTGTCCAAGTTTCTGTAGTCTGTTAGCCTGCCATGGTTAAGATACAGCAGTTTCTGTAGGTAATTTCATACAGGAATATGAAATCTGTATTATGATACCCACAAGCCCCAAGATTCAGAAAGAGTTCTGGAAAAGTATTAAACTAATGCCTCTGAATCCATAAAAAGATACCAAAATCTTACAGAGACCAGTGTTAGTAACCAGCAATACTTTACCAGTATCTTCTAGCTTAATTTTAGCTGCAGTACCTGTTCTCCTCAGATCATAGACACATGGAGTTTGTTCTTGCCACACTGGGGCTCTTAGTCCCTTTCTGCTCATTGTGTAGCTGTTCTGCTAGTGCCCTGCTGGCCCACATATTCCTTGCATCCTTCAGACCTTCCTGTCCCGAGCAGAGTCTGGACTGAAACCTGATGTATGTGGTAGCTTTGCATGTTCTGTAAATGCAGGGTCAGTTAGGGCTGCAAATTATTGTTTGTAACTCACACAAAGGGCACCTTTTAGAACTAATGACAGGGGAAATTACAGGAGAACCAGAGGTAGAGGTGCCATTAATGTGCTCAAGCTATATTATTCTTGTTCACAGTTAAATAGCCTTTACTTGGTTTGACCACAGCTTCAAGACCATTCTTCAAAGTGTTTTGTGTTCCTGAAAGCAAGTTCCTCTGAAAAGGAAGAGTAGGAGGGAAAGCAGGGTAACCTTTTGAACAGTTCTTGAGACAAATCTCACTCTCAGCCAGCTCCAGCTTGCCTGCTAGCTCCAGGCTGCTGTGGGGTACAATCACCCTGTGGGCAGAGCTGCTGCTATGCTGGACCTTCTTCCTGAGGAAGAGTTCATCCTGACCTGCTCAGATCTAAGAGACCCTTGAGCCTACTTGTGCTTTAGCTCTTTCCCATCCTGCTGTGAAATGGAGGAATTGAGGCGGAAGCGTTGCTGTTTCTGGCTCAGGAAGAGCTCCTTGAGCTCCCTATCCACTGAGTTCTTTGCAGTATGAAGTACATATTATGTAATGTTCTTGGGGCTTAGGATGTGGCATGTAGGATTAATAGGGCTGGACATTCCTAACCTAGGGCATTTTAAAGTATTTAAAGGTTTCTCTTTACTAATTCATACTTTTTCAATAAAAACATAGTTATCAGATCAGAAACTTGGTTTCTTCTTTGTTTATTGATCCAGAAATAGACTGTGAAGACATAACTATGGTTTTATGAAGGAAATCTAAAATTAATCACAATATTACAAAGCAGTTTATTTGATCTGTCTCGTATTACTGTTCCACATTTTATTCTGAAATGTCCAGGCCAAAACAACACTAGAGGATTGTTGTTCTGGATTATTTCTAAATCAGCAAACAAAATAATTGTTTGACATTTTAAGCCACCAATTCTGACTTCCTCAGGACTGTGTGGTATATAGTGTAAGTCTTTAACTCAGCAATAGAATTCTGGATTTATGTTAATTATCCCTCTTCTGGCTAAACAAAAAGTTCTCATATCAGATATTCCCTTTGACAGTGATGCACAGTATTTAAAATATCAATGGTGCCATAATATTATTGTGTAAACTTATAAAATTCAAATAATTTGTACAATTTTTTGATTCTTCAGCAGAGTCTACAAGCTGTTATTAGGATTTGATTTAGCCTGTTGTCATGTGCATCAATTAGCAATAGCTTCATGATGCACTGAATGTGGCATCCATGTTATTGTACTAAGATTCAGAATAAATTCTTGGTTTTCTAATGCTTTCATGCACCAGCTAACTGTTCCATAATAATAATAATGAAAGCTAAAAATTCTGGCAAGCATTCAGACTCTCAAGAGGTGTGAAATATTTTAGTCCTGAACAGTGACAGTTCTGCCATTTACTCTGGCATGTCCAGGAGAGTTAGCCTATATGTAAGAATATGGAGGTCCTATATTTCAAGTATATCCTTTACAATCCTATTAGTAGTTCATGCTTAGGATGTTGTTTACAGGAATTTCTCATTATATTATTGCATTTTCACTGTTTTCCTACTCAAACATTGTCAGGGAGAAAACTGATTGGATTTCTTTCTTGTTTATTATTTTTTTAATGTAGGATAGACTCTGCAAACATGGGATTGCAAGGGAGGACAGGCATACTTTCTGTGAAGTCTTGCAGAGTAATTATTTCAGACAGCTCACCTGTCACTTTAATAGGTGCCTGTTAACTAAGGAAAAACAAATTTTTCCTTTTTGGCTGCCATGAGAGAGGTCAAGAACAGAATAATGGATGCTTTATGATGCAACTTTTTAAAAGGATTTTTTATAACAAAGGCAAAAAACATGTGTAACTGCAGAATAAAGTATAAAAAGTCAGTTATTGCATAAACTCATGATCTACCCATGGTTGCTCTATTGCAGCGACTAGAAAGCAGAAAATAATGGCAACAATAAAAATCACTACTCAAAAAAAAAGGAAAAAAGCTATTGGCAGCAAGTTTTCATAGGCAGCTTGCCAGTATCCTGATTCAGTGTTTATGGGAACATCTTGAAATGACTCCCAAATTAATGACTGTATCTTCCATCACTACAGTCTGATGTCTGAACATGAGGAGAAATAAACAATAGTTAATGATCTGGAAGCTGCTGGCAGTTACTCTATTAGTTCTGGTTCTTATTTTCACTTACTAACAGCAAACTGTTCTGATCAGATGTTTATCTTTGAAAAACATATGCAATGGAAAATTGCACCTCAGATTGCTATCCATTTTAGTCTCTTTCACCGGGACAGTTTCATACACAATGAAATTATTTCGTTTTGATTTCACAGCTAGATGATTTTAAGATTAAAATAGACAGTGTTTTGTTTTGTTTTGTTTTTTTAACTGAGAGATCCTAGGCACCTGAACATACTGTACTGTAGGGTTCCATGTAAACTCAGTAGGGATACATGCCCAACTGTACCAAAATGATTTTTCCTGCCCAATATTGTTGGCCAGGCCAAGCTGCTGGGGAGAGGCAATTCGTTTTTTACACAGAGCAGTCAGATGATAAATTGCCATAAGATTCATCATTTTTCATTTCACATTGAGTGTGCATATATGATGTAAAGGGCTTCTGTGACATTAGCTGTAAACACAAAACCAGCTTTTTGTCCTTTCCATTTATTTGGAAATGAATGTATTGTGTTGCTGTATAATATCAGAAACTGGATTTTTTACAAGCTTTTGCAGTCTCATACAGTATGTAATTGAATGCAGAGGTAAGATCCATGTGATAGATTTCACAATCATGTGATAAATGTTTTCAAAGTCAGCTCTGTATTATGTAATTCTAACACTGGAACCAAGATTCTACAGGTCCCTTAGCAACTTCATAGACTCACATGTTTCTGCAACAGCGATTTTATTTTTGCAAATGAATGTTCTGTTTCAGCTGGGAACATAGGACTGGAAGGATGCCTTCATTTGTCAAGCCCAGAACCTGGGTGTTAGAGACACCATGTTAAATAACCCTTTCCCTGTGTTTACAGTGCTTCATTTTAAGATTTCTTTTTCTTTTCCTCTCTCCCTAAAGGTGAAACTTATTCTTCCTCAGTGAGCAAGAAAAAGCTTTCATTCCCCTAAACATAAAGGCTTCAGCTTTTTCTAATATCCATTTGGTCAAGGAGAGAGAGAGAGAGGTTTCATGTTGCTCTTCCTCTTCAAAATATGAGTTTCTGGTCCTTGATGAAATAACATTGATTTGCATTATCCTGTGTCTAATATTCTGCATAATTTGATTAAAAAGTTTCTTATCTGAAGGTTTCACATATCCAATTAAACATTCCTTCTACTGAATAACCTTCATTTTGACTTATTTTACTGAAAGACTAGAACTGCTGCCACACTGTATCGAGAAATACAAGAATACATTTTGCCTTCATGCTGCAGTGGTCTTTATAGCCGCATGGTGTCAAAGTTCTAGAAACCCTCATTTAGGATAATTTGTAAAATGCATCATTGCTGTGTGCAATTCAGACTTCTTCAGCTAAGACTGATGAAAATCTTTGCTGCGTTAGGATAGATTAGCTTCTTATATGCTTTTGAGTTCTAAATCTATTTACTGCCTTACTTTATAATTGCTCTAATTTCTGCTCATCTTAATAACTTCTCTTACTTCTCATCAGAGAACTGATACCCTTTTTCTAGCTACATTATGAGGACCTACATCTATAATGATACACTTCAAACACTGCTGGGGTGGTTGAAGAAATTGCTAAGTAACTTAGAGAAATGTCACTTTTTTCTGTCTTAATTATTGGCTTTGCTTCTTTGCACACCGTTGCCTGAAATATGCATATCAGATGTCATCTTCAAGATTTTTTTCTGAGCTTGAGAGCTCTCACAGGCATCTTCCTGGCAAGCACAGTTAGTGATCTCCCAATCCATTTCAATTTCAGAGTTTCAGAAGTGGGGTTTATAGGATAGCTAGTTCCCCCAAAAAATACCAACTATTTACAGGTAGCTTCCAAAGTAAGAAAATGGTTTTCATATCAGTGGCTGCTGAATTTCAGGTGAACATGCATTATTAAACTTTACTCAAAATGCAATTTAGGAAGTAAAAATGGAGTTCCAATGGGGACAAAAATTTAACCATTGTGTGTTGAGTCTGGATGAAAATTTATCCTGTGTGGATTCATTGAAATAGAACTACTTATTGTCATTGAATTAAGGTAGATCTTGACATGAAAGAAATTAGCCTGGATCTTCATATGGATGAAAAATGTAGTATTAGGAAAGGTCTCTTACAGCTACTCTAGCAAAAAATGAATTTTTTTTCAAGAATCAACAATTATTGTTTCAGATATAGAGAAATGTTCATGAAATTACAGCAGCTTGTCAGACAACAAAACCTTTCCCATTCTCAAGTTTTGCTTGGTGTTAGCCATAGGAGAAGCAGCAAGGTGCAGTCAGACCTGCAGCTGAATTTAGAAGAAAACTCTCTCTGAGGTTTGTCACATTCAAGTCAGCTTAAATCACAGCAGTCTCCTTTGGCACCTCTACTTTCTTGTATCTTGTGGTTTAAACCAATGGATAGATATGCTCTAGGTGGTCTCCATAGCAGAAATACTATATTTTATAGCCATAAATAAATCCTAGTCTGCAATTCTGTTCTTTCTTCTAAACTGCTTTTATCAACTTTATCCACTTATGCTTTGGACTGTATTTGGCAACAATGTCAAAGGCAAGTAGGAAACTGCACAGTTTACTGCTTGATTCCCGTAAGAAATAAACATTTATTGGGAAATCACTTTCCAGACATAGACACATTCTTTGTACCCTGAAAGACTTATGGTAAAGAGTATTTGAGATATCAGATTTTGGTATTCTGCTCTGGAGCTAAGGACATGCATTTGTGCTTTCACCTGGTTTCAAACCAGAGGTTATTTTCGGTTGGAGAAGTTGGAAATAAGCATAAGGAGGTATTTAGGGGTTGGGAAGACGAAGAAAGAAGAAGAGGCAAGGGCACCCAGATATCATGATACTTTGTACATTAACAGCTCCAGAAACAGGTCTGCCTTAGCTGATTTAGCCCTCATTTCATATCTTTCAGTAGGTCTTTTATCTTTTTGATTGATGATTAGGTGCACAACTCAAACTTTCATATCCACATTAGGAAACATGAGCTGGTGTCCCTCATAAAGAAATGGTTTTGTAATACACACACTGTAAAATTGCTCTGATTATGATCAGAGATTATTTATAATTTATAACTCAAATTAGTGACCTTTTCCTTAAGTACAATGGAAGTGAACAATAGATGCATTTTTTTTTAATCCAGAGTAAATCCACAGGTTATTTTTATTTTTTCCTGTACCCAGAGTTAAGATCACTTGGGCTAATCCTCACGTGAAAAAGTATCTCTAGGCAAAAATACATGTACTCAATTTTCAAGTTTAACTAAAATCAAAAAGGACAAATTATGGCCTATTGAAAGAGAAATTGATTTTTATTTCTTGATACCTAGATGCCATACTTGGATGTAGGTACCGTGGACAAATGTAAGCAAATGCCATTCTACCTATTTCATAGACTAGCTCTAGAAATGGCATTAAAATTAGACAAATACTCATAGATTTTTGAGGGATAGCTATGTATAATCTGCTTGGATCTTCTTCCTAACACAGGTGAAGCAATCTGACTTAACATCTGATACAAGGAGGAAAGACCTTCTGTTTAGGCTGTAACACATTGATTTATAAAATGCCAAACCTTATTTAAAAATTGTGGTTGGTGAACTATCTGCTGTGTGGTGTTAAACAGGTTTTTGAAATGTGTACCTCATTGCTGGTTTTGGTTTGATGAGGGCTCTATTAGCCCTTTCTCTGCTATCTGGAGAGCTGTGGACCGTTAGAAATGTCTTCTTTGTTAGCCTCATTACTGCTTTTGGGTTTTAGCTTGCCATTTGTACAGTGCCAGAATGCCCCCACCTACCAGGCTGCTTCATTGCTCTAAACACTGGGGAGACATTCACCAATCACCTCTTTGTTGACTCTTTGTTGACAAGGAGCTTTAAGGAAAACCTTGATTACTGTTAGTAAGTACTTCGAACTTCTACAAGATCCACTTAAATTTGGCCATAAATATACCATTCACTATTACAACAGCACAAGAAACTGTGCAAACATTAAAGAGTAGGGTTGGTTTTTTTTTTACATCAAACAATTTTCCCTGTGTATAATTATGCAATTATTTGGGTAATAAAGTTTTAAGCTGGTACACGCCTGTAACTTCCTTACACTTTTTCTATTAAAACAAAGTGCCCTTAAGCATTTTGCTTTTGTTTTACATTCACTTCATTTCCCAGAATAATTAAAGCTTAGTCATTCTTTATAATATTGTACAGGTAGGAACACAGGCCTGGTTTGCAATCACAAAGGCAGAGACAGGTAGTACTTTGAGTCTGCTGTTGTAAGAGTAATGAGTTTTCAGCAAAGTTCTCTAATTTCTGCATTACATAATACAAGGAATCAAAAATTCAGTGTCAGAACATCCAAGATCACAGTTCTAGTTGTGTAAAGAAACATTAAATCTCATGACTTCAGTACAAAAATGAGGTTATGCATCTGGGTCTATGCATTTGAGATAAGCCCCTGCAAGCAAAACTGCATCACCCAACATCAAGGAAGGCTGAGACAGATTGTTAGGGTCACAATGATCTTTATTTACCTGTTTTATGAGACCAGAATTTTCAAACCTTAGTGTTTTCAGGCAATGCATGGGTGCCCACTGCAAGGCTTGCACTGGTGTTTATAATGATTGCAGGAGCCCCAGGGCAGGGCTTTGGTTCATGCCAGTCCCAAAAGCAGCTTTCTCGTTCCATTTTGCCTTTCTCTTTAGACTGTGATAACATTCTTCCAGGGTTCCCTCTTACATTGCACAGCTATCTTGAAGCTTATCTAGTGCTGATCTATGTCATTTAGGAAATGTTGCTTTCATCTAGGAGCTCATAATATTCAGTCAGTGTGTGCCATTCATAACTAAATAGCCTCTGCTCTTCATTGTCCTTTTAATTAATGCCTGTTGATTGGTTTGACTTGCTGCACATTGTTGCGAGGCATGATCAAAGAAAATCCAAGATTAATCTGCTAAACTAGATGTCAGATTAGTGAATTCCTCTGTGCTATTACAAAGATTTTTCTCCCTCAGTAAAGGCCTGTCAGTGGATGATGGCTTTGCTGTACCTCTGACAGGTCAGTCCAAAGGTCAGTCCCTGAAAACATGCATACATTAATGCAGTAAAGCGTGATGAGTCATTTATAGCCAGTTCATAACTCCAAACACTCTCTTCATTAATGTTTGTCAGGCACCACTGAGAAAAAGATAATTTACATTGATTGCTTCTGAATACAGATGAAGAAAAAATTTATATCCTATCATGTTGTGAATACATATAGGTTTTTCTCAGGTCAGTAGTGGAATCAATCAGTGTGGTAAGCCAGAGAAGAGATTGTTGTGTCTTTTCATCAGCTGGCATATCTCCTTACTTCTGTGTAACCCCTTTAGACAGAACTTGATTGACTATGAGAAATACGGGACTTCAATTTAAAGTAATAAATAGTGAGCTGAAGCCCCAGTCACTAACTTGCCCAAATATCACTATAATCATTGTAGTTATTAATCTAATTTTGTCCATGTATAAACATTAATAAATGGGATCCCCCAAAAAATCCAACTCAAAATGCCCAGTAGCAAAAGACATAAGCAGAGTAATGTGCCCATAACTGTTTTATTTATGGACCTTTGGTGCAGCTTTACTGGAGACCCTGAGTTGCTCCCTGTCTTCACAAGGACAGCTTGCAGCCTGGGATTGTCAGGCCTTGCTGGATTGCAGATAGACTAGATTTCTGCTGCTTCTGATCCTGTGGTGCAGCTGCTTTCATCTGCCTTGGCATGCCAGAAATCCTTCTTTTCCCTGTCTGCCACTTCATTAGCCACTGCAGTGATGATGTTTAGCTCTTAGCCAGAAAGCAGAGAGTTTGAGCTTAAACACAGTCCTCCTGCTTAATAGCTCAAAGATGCTCATATGGATCTCCTGTTTCCATCCTTTCTTTCATTGATAACATCTGCATCCCAGTGCTGGAAGCTATTGGTTGGGATGAAGGATTGCAATAATTTTTGCCAGTGACATAGATGGACTGGGTCGACTGGGCTTCTTTCTTCTGCTTTATGAAATGCTTCCTTATCTCCAGAAATAATACCTTTTTAGCAGAAGAAAACAAATAGATGCATTTCAGGCTGGCCCATTGGGGCCTTCAGCTTGTCTCATTTTGACCATGTATCAACAGAATGATTCTCTGTTTTGGCCTCCTCCCCAGTGCATTGGCTGTTGTGGTGCTGCCATCTGCTTTTGCTGGTAGATCTCTGTCACAAAACTTCACCTAATTCTGCTGAAATTTAGGGCTGTTTTTTTATTTTTTTGTCCTCACTTTTTAAAACTTTTTCTTTTTAAAAATTTTTATTCTTTTTCCTTTTCCTTTTTCCCTTTTTTTTTTATGACTGCTTCTGTTTCATATTGTTGTTGTTTCCAGCAGCTGAGATAAGCAGTGACTTTAGATATTTATAATCTAAGAGATCCCAAGCGAGTAATCAAAGGCAGATATCAATATTTTCAAAGTTCACCTGTGATCATTGCAGTATGTTTTGAATTGGTTTGTGTTCAGCTAGGGAAATCTTTTACTGATTCTGCACATAACTCAATATTTGAAATGCCACGGTGTTCTTCCCTAATTGATTTTGCTATTAGTTCATCGCATGTGGTCAGCAGATTAAATATAATTATTTTTATTAATTGAGAGACCATAAAATGTTTACTCTTTAGTTTAAAGGCCAAGGAAGAAAAACTTCCAGCTCAGGATCTGTCAAGTTGCACTCCTCAATTGTCTTTTAAACTACTACAGTTGTTAATTTTTCTTCCTACTTATTGTAGCATTTCTGGACCTGTTCATTTGTAAAGCCTAATTAGTTTTCTGCCATGAATAAAAGCTGTTTTCTAAAACCTTCGAATGGGCAATGGATTTATAAAGCAGCAAAAATCACATAAAACATATATGTCTTTTTTTATGGGAAATGGATGGCTTAGGCTGTTATTGAAGAGACTCCATAGTTGGAAAAATGGAAAAGAAGTTACTACTATTTTAATATTTTTAACTTATTGAAAAGTTATTTAATTATAGGTGTTGTTTCTCAGGACAATTGATGATTCTGTGTTGCGAGAGCATGGTCAAGGTTTTATGTCCACAATAAAGGAGATTTAGCTCATTCTCAAATTGGGAAAAGAGCAGTATCATCTCCAGACTTGTATTTTTTAACAAGCTACAGTATTTCCACAGGCCATAGTACATAAATGCTTAAAAGATAGTATATGGTTTCCTGTAAATCTGCAGACTGAACTGAGGTCATTTTGCACCTGAACTTTTCCAGGCATGTCAGCAGATTGCTGTAGTTTCCTTAAGACAAAAGTAAAAGCAGAGCAGCTGAAAATAATTAATATTGAACTTGACACATCAAAAATGTCATTTGTCACTTGTGATTAAAGCCTTTATCTTTAGTTCTATTTTTATATTCATCACAGGTCTCCCTTAGCTATCATGAGGCTCCACATGGTTGGAGTTAGTCTGACCTTTGATCCAACACCACAGACAAAGGGATCTGTTGCTGCTAAATTGGAGCCTCAGCTAGTCAGCAGCAGTATAGATCAACAAATGTAAGCTGGGCTAATAGCAGTCAGCTTAGCTATTCAATTTGATTTTTAAGTCTATGTGGTTAATGTAGGTGCAAAAGAAAGTTTAGATTTATAACAAAATTTAACATTAGGAATTTACATTGTGGTAATTCAATCTGATGTGAAAAGTAAATATAGTTAAGTGATCTATATTTTTAGTGTACTCCTACATTATTCAGTTGAGAAAACAGAGAGTGATAGTTTTACAAACTTTCTATTGTTTTTCTCATTCCTCTGAAGGCTTCCGGTAGTTTGTTGACTGCCACAGATACTGTGGTTTCTTACTTTCTACATACAAAGAACAGAAACATTTGAGTTGTTACTGTCCTACCCCACCATTGTCCTGCCACCACATTACCCTCTTGTATATCATTGTAAACCCATTCTGTCATACTGCATACAAACTGAAGAAATCCTTAAAAAATGTGAGAAATTAATCTTTTAATTATTGGCTGTCTTTTTTTCAGCATGGTCATGAGTAGCTGAAAGGCAGCAATATTTTTATGGGTGACTGTAAATGATGTCTTTCAGAAGCAAACCATTATTTATTTCCCTGCTTAGTCACAGAGAAAGGCTCACACTGCAGTAGTAAGTCACACTGCCTATTGATTAAACTAATTTCAGGATCTCAGTTAAAGCCAGATGATGTGTTTTGTGGTACAGTTTATTGTGGATGTGATGTGTAACTCTGGTTCCTGACCCTGTGTGCTCACTGAATCGCTTTCCACAATAATAAAATCCTAAGCCAAGCTCTAGTTTGGTCTCTGGTAAATTAAGCTCCCTTGTGAACAGAGTGAAGACTATTAGATTTGTAGTCCTATTAGTAACTATTTTTGTGGTAACAACTTCATTATACTAAGGTCATTAACACACTTCCTCTTTTACTGCAAGTGATTGTGGGTTAAAGCCATTATTTTAGGCATCTACATTTTGTTTATCAACATCTAATCATAAATAGCCTCCAGTTTCTGGAAGCTGGAACAATAGCTATCTGAGGGTCATTATCCAGGAGACCATTTCCCTGCCCCTCCCACTGCCTTCAGCAAACACCTCCGTGCCTGAAGCACTGTTTACAGTGGAAGTGTTGATGACTAAAACTCTGAATCTGAGCATTTAATGACTGAAAATACCATTGTGTTTCCTTGATGTGTTCAAGCACAGGTGCTGTTTTTTCAGCAGCTGCCCCTGCATTGAACCACATAGCTTGCCCTTTGCTATGAGGTGTCTCTCTGATTGAGAATGTTTGGTGGTGTCACCCTGTCTTTTTGGCTTCAAGAATTACATTACTCTTGGTTTAGGTTAATTCTGGTAGTCTGTAAATAGGCTTCAGGATCAAATTTTCCTCACTGGAACTTCCAAATTTTCAGTGTCAAATTGGAATCTCACACCAAATTTTCCTGTTGATGTGTCTCCAGTTCTTGTTTAAAAGGCAGACATATAGCACTGATACAGGAAAAACTGAAAAACATTTATTCTGTGTGGCCTTTAGGATTTTGTTTGTTTGTTTGTTTGTTTGATGACATTCTGGATCTATGTTTCTGTGGCAGCACCTTCTCCCTTTATTTATGTATTCATTTTTGGGAACATTATTTTGAGCAAATCAGTGCATAAGTCAGTATTTCTACCACCATTTCCCAAATCAAGCCAAATAACTTGGTATGCATTGGTAACGTCTAGTTTAATCTTCAGGCACCTCAAAGAAGGCCAGTGAGAATTAAGAGTGAGGGTAAGGAATACAGGTTTCTGACACATTATAATAGTGTGGCAGCATTTTAAACCACTATTAGAAATTTTGTTAAAAATCCAATAGGATTTTTGTTATCCACTTCAATAGACCAAGCTCTTTCTGACTTTTTTTTAAAATTTATTTTAATTTAGAGCTTTCTTCTCATAGCTTTGTCCCACCACCTTCAAAAAACCATAGGATGTCCTCAATAATGGTCCTGCACTTTCTTGCTTGCACAAGTACTATTGGGAGTGTTTTAGCCATTTCTGGATTATATCATGCCTTATAAGAGTGATGCAAAAGCATTTTAACATGAGAAAGGTTCTCCTTCAGTGATGAAAATGCTGTACATATAGATGGAGAATGAGTTTAAGACTTCAGTATCAGACCCTAACCCCATTCTACTTCTTTCCCATGCTTCTACTGTCCTAGTTTTCAGTTTGTTGTTTTTGTTTTTTAATGAAAAATCCATAGTGGAAATACCTATTTAACAAAATGGAATTTTGTCAAAAAGGCATTAGTGAGATTTGTAAAATCAAGTTATTTTTATAAATGACATTTCCTCTGTGCACTTCGCTCCTCTTCCCCCAAAAAAATTACAAAAAACAAAAATAAAAGACCACTTGTCACACTTGTCTCTCCTGCATTTTGGATAATTTAATGTTTTGCCCTTGTGAACATGGTAATTGTTTCTGCTCTCTGTGTAGTAGTGCCCCAAAACCCAGATAACTCTCCATTTTGCCATTTATTTCAGGTGTTTCCATTAAAGTGAAGGGGAATTCTGGTTCCATTTTTGTCACTGTAGGTCTTCAGTTCATTGGAACAAATATGATTTTTTAATTATTCTTTTAAATTGTTTTAGGTGCTTTGCTCAGCCTGTTCCCTGCTTCTATGAGATCAATGCTGACACCAGTGAGACCATTGGAGAAATAAGGTACAACTTGATATTTTCTTATTCTCTAGAAGACAGTGTACTCTGAGTTTTCATTATCTTATAGTTGACAAATAAGGCATAAGCAAGTTATTAAGGAGAAAAAGAGCCGAGTACAAAGGGAATGGGCATGGGGTATAATTCCCATCCTTTCCAATTTTACCAATGTTAGGCCTTATACAAAGATATTTGATGTGTTTTCAGCTGTTAAAATATGGTTGCAAAAATGTTATGCAGAGAATCTCATCACAAACAGTAAATCAAGATAAGCAATTTCTTTTACAATTTGCATCTTATTCTTATTATTCAAGTACAGTGAGAAGTCAAAATGAACCTAAAAGTTGCCTTTTAAAAAACACCTCTTACCTCTTTGCTTCTCTCCTGGCCCCCAGTGGCAACAATGGGAAGAGAAATTGAATCATATTTTCTAAACAATGACATATGAAGTTTTCTCTCATAACCAGCAGTTTGAAGTCACATACGGTTGCACTTCACACATGGAAATGTGCTTAGCACTTATTCAGCTTTGGAAGTGTCATTCGTTTCATACCAATAAAACTGTTCACTGCCCACTGGTGATTTTTAAAACAAACACATTTCATTTCAATTTGGTTTGTTCTCTTCCTACTGCAAGCGAATGTCTCCATTTTGCACTCTTTACTCCTGAGAAGGGCGTTAATGTGCTGCTTTGGCAACTGGTGGTGCTAGCGAAATACAATCCCTGCTTTCACAGTGAAATTGCCAAAGTTGTAAAATATTGAGCAGGCATGTCAGTCTGGAAATGGTTAAATATGCAGTTTACTGGAATATTTCATTGTAGGGGCATGAATAAAGTGGTTTTCCAGGACAGTCAGTGCTAGCCTCCCCTGCAGCAGGGCCGAATGGTTGTGCTGGAAGTGATGGCTGGAGCTGGTGACTGGGGACTTCATCCATGAGGTGCATCCTTGCTGCAGTGCAGGCCTCTGGAGATCATGTGTCTCTGTGACAGGATCTTTTGGGCACCATTTTCAGTGTGTTGGGCTCTGTTGTGCTGCTCCTCCGAGCCCTCAGCTCACAAGGGTTCTCCCCAGCACCCTCCTGCCTCATGGAGCTCCACCACTGACCTTAGCCAGGTTTGTGCACATCTAAAGAGTGGCTCTGGCTTTCAGATCTTGGATCCAGCTCTGAGTGTTCTTACTGACTATAGTGAGAAGGAAAATTTGAAGTGTACTGGGAGATTTTATGGCCTTACAGATTTGTGCTGCGTCTTGCAAAAAAAAAAAAATAGAAAAAGATTGCTAGTGCTGCTCATCATGCACTTTCCAGAACTGGCTGAACAGATCTTATGACTGAATATCACCATGAATGAAAAATACATTAAAACACTACCTTCCCCACCTCCTCACCCCCCCACTATTTCCTTCATTCGTGCTTTGATTTTATTCTGTTTGGATTTTTTTTTAAATTACAAATAGTTTTGTTTGTTTTCATTACCAAATTACAGAACAAAACTCTAATTAAACAGTTTGTACAGAAAGCAATTAAGAGATTAAATATTTTCCTCTCGCTAGCCAGGTAGTAATGTCTTGTCTGGCAAAAGAGCAGTTGCAATGTATACTTGTGCAGGAGGTTAAATCTGGTGTCAGGGGTTTGCAATGACAGACACAGCCTGTTCCTATGGCAGTGACAGTGCCATTAGGAAGAGAAAGATTTTTCCTGTAAATCTCTCTGTAGGTTGGGGGCTGCATTTTAAACCTCCTCAAAATACGAGGTACTAACACACTGTGTTAAAAGCAGCTGAAAGCTCCTCAGGAAAGCAGTAACAATTAGTCCCAAATACTGTTTATTATGAAGGGATTCAAAATGTTTAACTTACTCCCAGTTATAAACTAGCTCCACTCAGGACATTTTGGAGTCAGACTGCACTGACTCACAAGGCCAGACACTCCAGCAGTGTAAATCACAGTAAAAACAGGGCTCACTCACACCCCTGTGGTCATTTTATGGGGCTTTCACAGTTTCACAGAGGCTTTTTGGTTAAAATTGACCCTGATTTCTCTAAAGGGAAAAGTATCCTTTCTCACTCATATATTTGTTCTTGTTTGCATGGAATATTCAGCAAGAAGGTTCACAGTTGTAAATGGAGGGTAAAAAAGGACAAGAAAGGCATTAACACTTCTGAGTGGTTCTCATGTGAAAATAAAACACATTGCAGCTTGTAGGCTTCTGTATTGCAGCAAGTTCTGACCTGAATGAACTGTGCTGGCATTGAAATACATGAGAGCATCCAGTGCTCTTCCAAATTGGGAATTGTAAATCTGTCTTTTTTATAGGCCCTTTTTATATGGAATTCTCTCCTCTGGATGAACGGTTGTTGAAGCTGAGACTTCTTCCAGAGCTCCCAGATGTTAGTGAGGTAGCTGTTGTGGGTCTGGATCCCCATCAGTGGGGGTGCTGTGCATGGTAATCTCTGTCTTGTCAGCTTGTAGGGCAAATGCATTCCTAAACTTCCTGGAGAACATGTCGAGAAAATGAAGGGACTAAATTCATAGGAGCTAAATAAACAGCTGTATAAACTGGCATTAGGGAAGTTGATCAATGTTTCTGCCTTTTATATTTTTTTTAGAGCTTTGGTACCTAATTCTGTGCCCCAGAGACACCTCAGATGAGGTCCATCACATGAAACTGATATATATATATATTTTCTTCTTCTTTAAGGTTCATTTTATTTCTGTTGCAATTAAAGATCTTGCTCTTAATATTGATAAAGTGGGCCCAAATAAAATTTTGTTGCCTTAAGCAAATTGTCCAGTGTCTAGAAATATGGAATTACTGTAATTACTACTGCTGCTAAGGACTGGGAGAGAAAACTGAAGGTAGGGTAGAAAGAACACATCTAGGGCATAGAGAGTGCACCCTCTCATAGTGAATTGATTTTTCTACAATGAAACCTAACACTAAGCCGTTTTTCAAATTATTCCATACTATACAAAGCTCAATCACGACTTTTTGCTCTCTATAATGTCTAGGCAGAACTCCCCAAAATTAATCTGTCATTTGAAGTGAAAATAAGAACAACTTTTGAAGGCACTAGACAACAAACAAGTCATAACATTATTCATGTTACCTCCCAATGAGAGAAGGAATCAAGTAAAAGTAATACTTTTTACTCTTAATTGGGAAAATCTTGATATTTGTAATGTCAATGTGATGTTTTAGATGCACAGACATTATAAATTACAGTGGTTTCATATATAGAAGAAGAGTATTATTTAAGATGGTGTAAATCATTGCTCTTTGAATAGAGTTGGGCTTTTTTTCCTCCTGCTTTGACAGTAAATTAGGGACAATAGGGGTATTTGCCTTCAAGTCATTCTGCAAAGTAGTATTTGTTTCCACAAGTTTGTCAGGCAGAGTCTGTTGATTCATGATTTCAGACATAATGGAAGCAACAACAAAAGAAAACAAACATACATATTAGATGCAGGGTAATCTTGATGGGAATTGCAGAATAGATAAGGTACTATAGAAAGCAAAATAGTAAATAAAACATTGAGATAGCCAAAGCTGAAGTCAGGAATTCAGAAAACAAGTAAGCATGTACTGTTCACATGATAGTATAATGTAGTGTAGCCATGTAAGTAGTTAATATCTACAGGCATGTGAGGAATAGGTGTCACTGTAGAGCTTTTATTTGTTATTCTGATTTTTATTCCATTGTGCTCTTATGGTGTTTGTTAGGGAGCACAGATAAAACAAAAATAAAGATGAGGTTTCCTCAGGAAATTACTTTCTTTCTCTCTTGTGGAGGTATCTGTCCATGTGTGTCCCACCCCTTCCCCCATTTTGATAAGGTGTACAATGAAGCATTGCTGGTTGTGATTGAGGGAGAAAAAATTACTGAGTCAGAAACAGTGGAAACACTGAGGGTGTTCTGGTTGGAGGCTGTAATGTCCTTTAAAAAATGTGAGAAGGGAAGTCTCATTGAAGTCAGTGAGATTGAAAATCTATGGTCAGAACATGTAACTGTTTTCTGTTAAGTGAGTAGTGTTTAAAAAACACTGAGCAGCCAATCAGCTGATAAAATAAGGGAGAAAGACTAAACTTTTTTTAGTTAATTGTTAGTTTTTGTTGGCCTCATCAAAAGACAAGCAGTGGTAAAATTAGACATGGCAACTATAATTGTAAGGCATATTTTCTTCAGCCTTTAGCTAACATTGATCTTCCTCAAAAAAAGTAAAAAAAAAGGTTTATTTACCAAGATGTGATAAAGATGTGAAGTGAGTGACATTAATTACATTTAGTCTTTAACTTGACCATACCTTCAGGAATCAGATCTTCCTGGGCGAGTGCCAGACTTGTTCACTTGGAATAAGTCAGAATTTTGGTTTTCACAAAATTTCAATATTTTACAAAATTGGGGATTGCCTACTGGAAACATCCCAAAATATCTAAAAGTAAACATAAGTGATTCAGAGAGCTCATCACCTTGCTTTCTCAGGATTGTCAGGTATGAAGGCAAAGCTGATTTAGAGGTGTTTTATCTTGGGAGTAGGTCACTTGTAATCATTAATTTTCTGAATTGATGGTCTTAAAAATGAAACTTCTTTCTAGAAGGACATTGAAAACTATTACTGAAATTCAGCTATATTCCTTTTGATTTTTACCAAAAGGGAAGAATCTGCTTAACTTCTGTGCACACTGAGTTTCTTCTGATCAATCATAGTGTGGCTTGTTTTTGAGATGAGTTTATCAGTATTTCTAGGTGATGTTACCATGTCAGGTCATTGAATACTCCCTCTTGAGCTTTCGCTTGAGTTAAAATACATTTTAATCTCCTCTCTGGTTCTGATTTGTCCTTCATTCTTTCACTGCTATTAAGTTCTCATGAAATTGCTTATTTTTGTTCACAGTTCAAGACACTGCCCTTCCCAGACAAAAGGAATGAGTTTATGGCTTCTGCGGTGCATGATATACGATCAAACAAGAAATTACATCTCATTCTTATTTAATACAATAAAAGCCAATATACAATGACATAGTTCTTTCTCAATTAAAAAGTTTCAACTTTAGGTTTTCTTAAGAAAATACAAATATTTCAGAAATCATAGCATAGAGTAACATTTATTGCTTTTCTTGGGTAGTAAGTTATAAATAAATAGCTTGTGAATCAATAGTTAGAAGTTTTACTTCCTGGTTTTTAATAAATCTTATGGTATTTGCTCCTGATTTAGAGCCCAAGAAAAACAATTATAACTTGCATGCACCAGCTTGCTGAGCTACTGAGCCATTTTACCTTTGCTTCTTGAAACAAAAGACCATAATGCACAAAAAAGTGATTTAAGGAATTTCTGCATTGAGTTGTCACTTAGAACTCTTATAACCGCAGAAAACTCTACCATATCTCAAATTAAAAAACAAACAAACCCAAAACACATAATTTTCTTTTTTTTTTTTTTGGTGAGATTTTCCATCATAAAAAGATAGGTTCAGAAAGGTATAAATTTTTAAATTACTTTTTCTCTAAGAGTGTTCCATAAAAATACTTAAGAAGTTTCTTGAAACTGGCACAAAATTTTGTTTTAGTCACCTAAGTAAGATTACAGCAAGTCAAACACTCTGAATATTTGAGAAAAATGTGCTGATTGGTGAACCTGTCAAGAAAGGATTTACCTAAATGCTATTCTCTCAAGATGATAGAAGCAAATGACTCCTTTGTAGGATGGGTATTTCGAAAAGAGAGTTATTACACTACATATATAATGCTAATGGACTGTTAGAAAACTTCCTGATCACTACGAAGTTAAACCTTAAGTTAGCTGGTCATGTCATGTTACCTGTTTTAGACAGGACTATACCGGAAGAGTTTGGTTTGTAATTGTTTCTGTAACGTTTGCTGCCATATCTGCATTATAACTTTAGAATAATTTTCCTCCTGTCCTTTAGTTGTGTGGGAATGCACATGAGGAGGAAGAATGGCTGTGAGTTACCCTATGGATGCACCCAAATCTCTGGATATGAATTCTGACCCTGTCTCTTGGCTAAGGCCATTGTGTAACCACTGTAATTTTACGACTGAACATATAGACATAGGGCAATCTAAATGTATAAACACATCTTTGTGGAGCAGAAAATCTAGTTTAAAAAGTCAATGTCTTAAAGATTGTGAGGATAAAATAGGGGAGAATTCAAGGAGTGAATATGGCTCTCTTAGGGTGTGGACTAAGTACCAATGATGCTTTTAACAGTTATCTTTTTAAAAAATTGAGAGATGACTTCTAAAATTATAAAGAGGAAGTACAGAGATCACTTTTCTGTTATTCCTGTGGGATGAAGGGCAGGATTTCTCCTAGAAATTTGTCTTTCTCCATGTATATTTTAACAACACCTGAAGTTTTTCATTCTTTTATTTATTGTTCTATCCATTCTTTCCTGTCATATTACTGTATAAAATACAAGGAAAACCTTCTTATGTCTTTATTTCACTTTCAGTTCTATTTCCATACTTTCTGTTCTAGGGAGAGGTATGACTTCTGTTTTAGAACTGTGAAAAGTAGAATAAAAAAAGCCATGGTCCTTTAATGTCTCTTTACATTCTAGGGACCAGCTTTAAAGACAGAACATACTATGAGAGGCAGATAAGAAACACAGTTTTCTTCCATTGGGGAGGGATTTGCAAATTTAACCTCCAGACCCAGTGTGAGTGAGTGCAAATCTCTACTACTTGAACATATTGAGACCAGGTGTGAGTCTGATCCTTCCTCTCTTGTGGGTCGTACAAGTTTCTATTCACTGTTTGAACTTGCACAGAGGCTGTCATCAAACTATTACTCCTCATTATTTAGGAGACCAGCCATTAAACAGACTGAAAAAAGTCAGATTTGTAGCTTGCCAGGCAATAGAGCTAAGTGGTAGCACTGCTGTCATATAGCACTAGTGAAATTTATGTGGCTGTTCTTGGAGATAACAATAAATATCAACAGCTTTGTAGTGGCATGTGCTCTACTCATGTGGAGATTCTGGTTTCCTCTTTCAAGACAGCAGCACAGCCTTCAGGTACTCCAGAAGGAGCTGTGTTAGGCTTGGGGTGGCTTTTGGAGATAGCAGTGTAATAGAAACAAAGTCACTGATGTCACATACATTTTTTTTTTTAGACGCCTCTCTGACCAAGTGTTTTTCCATTACAGAGGTATTTTATTAAAACACTACAGGGGGAAAATTTTGGGTGATATACTTTTGTGCTGCGCTAGCCGAAAGCTCCAAAATTTTCCTTTTCCATCCCTCGTCAGAACCTTTGTCAGGATTTAACATTTGTGTTTTTTCTAGAATGCCCTCTATTAGACCTTCTGTATAATAAGTTAACAGTATTAGATTAACAGCCTACAGATAAGAGGAATTCTTATCCTTATGCACTATAACAAAACATAGGTACACCAGGACTAGGTAAAGACATTCATCTCAGTCTTACATGCCTAATTTCACTATAATGAGAGTTTTAGAACAAAGTAATATTGTAATTTAAATACAAGGCAGTAATCAACACGACACAGTATGCAATGTGTAAATTAACCCTCACAATTCTTTCAATATTACCTTTCTTCTCCCTAGCTCTCCCCTGTAGAGATCGAAAGCTGATAAAGGCAAGGAATACAGGAACAATATTTTCTGTATTCCTATCCAGGATAGGCTGTTCCATAATTGATAGTATTTTCCCACTTTCCAAGAAAACTTTTTAAAAATTAGAGTGATGTGTCTTTCTGAACAGATTGATTTAAAAAAGGAAAGATACTTTACCTTGAAAGAAAAAAACTCCTGTATCATAAAAACAAATCTTGGGTCGCTTTAGTACATCTATTATAAGTTTTGATATGTTTTCCTAGTGCTTTAAACCTCTGACTTTCAAAACATTTTTGTTAGTAAAATTCATTAACCTAATGTCGTTAAACTCTTGCTCCTGAACAGTATGTTCTTGAAGGAAAAACTTACTGTAGCATTTTCCTGGTAAGTTGGGGAAGTTGTTCCTTGTTAACCCTAGCAAGAAATGTTATGAAGCAACTTTGTTTGTGAGGAGGAGTTTGCTATTGCTAATATTCCTCTCTCTATGTTTTTGTTCTGTTTAGAAATGACAGTAGATAGATTTTTCTATCAAAAGTACATATCAATTACTTGTTCTTCTTAACAAATAATTTAATGGACTTATATTTAGTTTGTAATTGAAAATCACCACCACAATGGCTCACAACTGCCAAGGTATGAAGATACTTATTCCTTTTGAAATTGTTTACAGTTTTATCTCACACCTATTAAAAAAAAATTACAGTAGTTCTATTGAATAGAAATACCTTGTCAGCTCAGAGAGTCTGTCAGCTAAAGGGACTTAGCTTACTTTTTTTTTAGCCCAGAGTTTTCCTTTAGAGTCTGAAACACCACCAAGTATTTGCCAAGGTCACTTACTGCTTTCTTCTATCAGTCACTTAGGAAAGTCAGCACTGGGAATGGAACAGGCTGGAACAAGTCAAGGTGCAGATTTCTGCTGCACATTTGTTTGAAGGTCAGGTTCAGTGACAACCAACACTGTGAGATTCAGTCTATAGCAGAATATCTTCTGGTCCTGAAAAGGGTTTTACTGTCTTTTTCTTTTTGTTCCTGCATTGGAAAATTGCAAATAACAATTTGAGTTTTTTGCTATAGAGAATTGTTAAATTTTGCTACTTGGTCATTATTTCTTTCTTACAACTGACTGTTGTAAAATTTCAGGTATTTAAACAATAAGAAAAAAACCCCCTAAGCCTCTCTTTTGTTTTGATTCTCATAGAAAACAAACCTACAGGGACTGAACCTGATCTCTGTGAATGTCATGCATTTAATTACATGGTTCTCTCTTGCAGCTTTTTTGAGAATTCAGAATCCTAAAGTAGGAAAGCCAAGGTGGTATATTATGTCAGCAACCAATAACTGAATTATCAGGCATAGCAGATAGAACCAGGCTTACCAGATAGATGTGGCTCTTACTTCAATGTCTCTCATCACAGTAAAACCTGTTGCAAATTCCTATTCCTTTTGAAAGGTCATTAATTTTTGTTATCTTCTGTGATAATTATCTTCTCTTTCAAGTATACTGAGACAAAAAGCTTCCAAGTGAGACAAAAACTGTGACAAGTAGGTAAATTCCAGATAATAGCTGGGTCTCATTTGCATAAGAAATAAAATATTGTGAAGAGACTGATTGAAAAAATATGTCACATAGCCAGAGACTGAAGTGCTTGAAGGTTATGTCCTCCATATTCATCCTTATATTTTGAAGTAGCTAACTTAATCTCTGTCTAATACTAATTTTTCTGATACTGCATTTGAGAGGCAGACTTGCTTCTCAGCAAATTTCATGTGTTCAAAAGAGTTCTTTCAGAATCTGTGGAAAACATTGTGGGTTTTGAGCTCAGCCATGACAGGCACAGCATGTTCTGCACTCCCAGGAGACTCAGCACCATCAGCATGAAGCTCTTTAGGGATGTGCCTTTGTACCTTGGCACAGCCTCTTGCTAAATGTGACTGTCCAGGGTACAGTGGATATCAGTGTTGTCAGCCAGACACTGTGCTGTGACCACAGGGACTAAATATGGGCCAGTTGGACATTTCAACTTTAAAATCACCTGATTTCTAATATTTCAGGGAAAAGATAATTTCAACCAAACTTAGGGTGAGAGCTCCCTGCTATTCCGCAGTTAGAGTGCATTTTATTTCACTTGTGAGTTAGTCCAGGAGAGGCCATACAGAAAAAAACAAAATTAAAAACTTAATCCACATTCATAGTCCATCTTTTTTCCTTTCAGAAGGCTGCATTTTGCCATTTTTTATATGCCATATCCCGTAATTGAATTTATTACTTTTAATCAAGGCAATTCAATTGTGCTTGAAAAAATAAAGGAAGAACCATTCTCATGTTCTCCTTTTTGGATTTACAATTTCAAAATTATGACAATATTTTTCTAATAAAAATATTAACTCATTCTAAAGCTGCCCCATAAACAAAGAATATTAAATTTTTTCCTTAGATTTCCCCCTTTCAGAATAAAACTTTTTAAGAGTTATGTAAAATGTGAAATGGCTGTAGCTGCTATTTAGTAACTAACATTTACATTCTCCCTATGCAGTACTAGGCTCGTGTAATTTAGTGGATCTTCTTGTATAAGTAATGCAGATCAAATAGCTTTCTCAGCTTTATTTGCTTTAATAAAAACTTATACCAACTGCCACTGGAGGAATTAAAAAAAAAGTCATGATGATCTATTCACTGAACTGTTAATAACACTAAATTCTTTAAAGTGTTTCTGTGTATTTGGAATTCACATGTGGAACTCCAAGGAGCATTTGCTTAGAGCCATTCATTCTCCTTCTCTGCAGAGTGTGCACACCAATTGCTTGAGACAAACTTTTGCTTGTTTTGAAGCTGCCTCTGCTCCCAAATAAATATTTGTACTGGCAGTTACCCCGTTTGTTTACCAGCCATTCACAGATTGGACTGCATTTGAAGAATTAATTGCCTTACATAAAGATGCTGTTTATTCTTTGACAGCAGGTTTCTGCATTGCCCCTCTAGATGGCATTTCTAAAAACAATTCCAGATGGAAACATGCAAGATATTTCTATGTTCCCCAACAGTTTTAAAAATAGATGGCTCTGCATGTTTCACACTGATCCCTGTGTGCACCTCTGAGTTGACCTGAGCTATAAACACTTTATAAATAAAGTATGCTGAAACAGTAGAAACATATTTTCCCCCATTTCTTACCAGTTTGCTTTCTTTTTATTATTTTTGCCTCAGCTACATTAAAAGAAAATAATGCTTATTTAGAATTAGAGGAGTTTTAGATAGGAATATCTTGCAGGGCTTTCTAGTGTTTTGATTTGATTTTGTTCATGTTTACCAGAAAGTTGTAATCAGAAGACAGTCATTAATCAATCTTCAGGTGACAAGCTGCAAATCTCAGTTTAATGTGCTGGAAGATTTGACTCTGTGGTTTAAGTTAAAACATCTTCTTAGGTACAGAAACAGGACTTGTTTGCTGAAGCTGGAACATGGAAATGAAAGCTTTCTCATGGTGTGGAATAATAGAAAAATACTGCAGCCACTACTGTAGCCTGCAGAGCACAGGAGATGAGGAATTCTGCTCCTATTCCTCTCCCATGTGCTCTGTACTACTTGACACAAGGCATAAGAAGTTGGCCCTCTGCAGCTTATCTCGTGGTTAGACTGAGCAAAATAATTTTGACACGTTTCCCACCTAGATTTTGAACAGGCTGTAAAATCTCTGGCATTCTCAACCAAAGCGATCATCTGTTATAACATCATCACTTGTTAATGATTTCCTTAAATTTCCTGTTAAGAATAAGGTAATCTGAGAGTCATTATTGGCATCTATGCTCACAGCTTGTGCCCATAAAGAATTCTTTAAGATGGATATCCTATTGAGGTAAAACCATCAACCCTGAATTTTTTGTTCTGTAAATGCTAGATAAACTTTAATGTTTTTCCTAAATAGTTGCTCAACAGCAGTGACTGCTACTTATCAAAATGTTTCATGTCTCTTAAATAGCATAGTAGTGTTCTAGGGGGCTTTTAATGGACAGTGTCTAAAAAAAGGAATATATTCTCAGTGAAAGATAATGGTCCAAACCACAATATTACCAAGTAAGGCTGTAAGCTGATGGCAGTGGTCAACTTCTCAGATGGACTAAAGGAAACCTGAAAGGGAATATGTTCTAACATGAACCAAAACCCTCCTTCTTTAGAAGCCATATAATTAATGGAGTTAGAGATGTGTGAATGCTTCTCAACTGACTGAAGGGGAGAAAAACAGAGTTAAAACTCATAGCATGGCCTTCAGACAGCTTTCAATTATGACATTTTATGAAAAAAGTGATGTAAAATACAACCTGTGTCTTTCATTGAAACTGAATGAAAGAGAAGCAGATTAATGGCTCATGATAAGAATATGAACATGCTTGGATTGATATTACAATAATAATATTTCAGTCATAAAAGTGTTCTCTTTTAATTTGTTTGAGGCTCAAGCACCCCTATCAGTCAAGCTGAGGAAGTGAAGGGGGCACTCATTCTCCCACTGGTGGTTTTCAGGGCCAGGGATCTTTTGCTTCATGGCAGCAGACTGGGACATAGGAAGATTTAACTATCTTCATTTAATTATTACTTGTAGAGTCTGCTGGGAGTAGGAGGCATCAGGGATCTACATGTCAGACCTGGTCCATTTTGCTTTATAAAATAGCAAAAGGGGAAAGGAATATGTCAGGAATTACTGGATGTTTTTATGAGATTTGCCTTCTTGGGTGTCTTTGGATTCACTGTGGGAGAGGGTAAGAAACCTTCTTGGAAAACATACAGTGTCAACATTCAGTTATGGATCATTCTGTAACTCGGCTGTGAGAGCTGCTTTGTCCTAAATAAACAGCCACGAGTTTTTGACACAGTCCTGTGAGTTTTTCTCCTGATTACTTTCTAGCACTTACGAAGTAACTTAATTATATTCTCTAAATCTTTTCCTAAAATAAAATATGTAGTAAAATTCCTAAATAACTTAGAAAGAATGTAGTTCATTTTGATTTTTGTTTTGGTTTTGCTTGGTTTTGGAGCAGGGGGGGTTGGGGTGTCCAGAAAAAGTTCCTCCTGTCCTAACTATTTACAAAATTTAATGAAAGTTTTCCATTTGAGTCCTGATCACTTTTTACCTTTATAAATATTCTTATTTGCGAATGAAAAATTCTAGCAAAGATGGTATAATTTTGTATACAGAAGTTTGATCATTTTTATCCAAACAGTTTCTTCATTTTGAATATGATATGCTTTTTAAAAAAACTTGGAAGTTTTCACAGTTCCAGACACCACACAGATTTAAGAGGTGATGTTAATTTTGTAAACATCCACTGCTTTGTGTATACCTTGTTTTGCCCCATGCCCTGCCATAAAAGAAAGATACATGCAGTGTTACTTCCAAAGGAAGAAATATTTTTCCTCTTATCTTTCCAAGCCTGTAAAAGTATCCCCAGAGATATTTTAAAGAGGATTATAGTCCACCCCGCTGCAGACTTGAAATGCAGTTAACAAATGGCATGCTATCTGTTACAGGAGAGCTGGCTGTACATGCTGGATCATTTGAGTCTCATGCAAGTGGATCTCTTTCATGGGCAGAGTGGGTGATAATGACTAGCTACATGAAAATAATCAGATCGCTGGAATAAATAACTAAAGGTGTAAGAGAAAGACACAAAATCAAATCTGGTGTTTTTTCACTATGGCAAATATAAGAGATTAGGAGGTAAAAATGAAAGCATCATACACAGACTTCCTTTGCATCCTCAGTATTCGTTGAAAAAGCTGGAGGCGATGTAATTTTTTTGTTTCTTTTTCCATACTCAAAGCAGAATAAGGGAAGTGTGATAAATTCTTTTAGTTCATTGTCATTAACAGCTAATGATGATGATTTAAGAAAGAGTATTAATTAGATATTCACTCTAAGGCGTAAAGAACAGAGGTCAATGAGTAGCACCCATTAAATAAACCTTTTGTGTAATTCACTATTTAGTACCCAGGAAGTTTCATTTAGGAATTTCAGTGTTGCTCAATGGGATTCACCCCACAGCCTGAGCAATAACCTGCCAGGAATGTTAGAATAGATTTTGGGATGATAAAAAAAAAATCAAACCAAGAAAAACAAACCAAAAGGAAATAAGGAAATCTAAGACAATGGAGTGAACTGGATCTTTAATAGGTGCAAACTTCTATTCTCAGGCAGGTCTAAGAAGGCCTTAAGAGTAATTTGGTCCAGCTATCATTTTGTCATAGAACAGTCAGAAAGACAATTCCTTCCTTCTCATCAATACAACTTGAAATTTCAGCTATCGTTTGTACTCTTGGCTGTTTATCAGCATTGGGAAAGTACCGCTTACATCCTCCTCCCTCTTCTGAGCCAGCATTCCTGATATGCTCTTTATAGCCCAAATGCTTCAACTGAATCCCAGGCAATCTGAAACCAGCTGAAAAACCTTCGTTCATTGCAGGGGGATTTGGATCAGGCCCAGCAACAAGAACATTGCAAATTAGGAATGATGTGGAAAAGTGGGTGTCATGGCAGAAATATGTGCGTGGGCGCTTGTGTAAGACCTGTACACAATATGCTTGGGCTGTTTTTCCAACTATTTCTTTTTAGCTGTTTATTGGAAAAGAATGCACTTAAAAGTTTTAATATTGATTTGATGCAGACTTTCATTAAAAAAGTGAACAGAGAAAATGTGTGTAAAGATGTTTTTCTCTTCTTCTGCAAAAGAAGAGAGAATTTGAAGCAGAGGTACAATTTGACTGAAGTTCTCTTGAGAGGTGTATTCCTACAGGAGTATCTTACTTTTGAGAGAGCAGCTAAAGAGCAGCACTGAGCTTGTACCATTTGAGAAGGATTTATGCTGAATTGTTCAGTGCATGCTGTATGAAATTGGTGCACACTGGCGAGTGATTATTTACACAAGAAACAAGATTTGACCAAACAAATCTCTCTTCATGTCATCAATATACTTTGGCTGCACTTTTCCAGACTCATCCTAAAATCCCCCCTCCCCATGCCTCCTGTTTTCTCTTTTTTTCTGCAAGGAATTCCAAATGCTTTGGTGTGCGCTGACAGCACCAGGCATTCGTTACTAGGAGGCTCACTGTGGAGACAATGAAACTATGCAGGGCAGGATGGCATCACTGTGTTCTTCAGAGTCTGCCTTCAATATGGGAAAAGTTCTTAAAACAGCTTCTACCGTGGCTTCTCTCATGTCTCTGTGACCTTTTGTTTTTGTGCAACTGGAGCTTCATTAGTTTGTTGCTGCATGTACAATTTCCAACGGCTGCTTTGAAGAGGTGGTAATTATAGTAATAATTTCCAACTCATTTACTAGTCATTGACTATTTTCTTGCAAGGCAGAATTGGAAATAAGATCTTGCCCAAACCACTGCTCATTGAACAGTAATGCCTTAAGTCAAATCTCTATCTGGAAATTTTTTTCTCCAGTAAATTTTGCCAGAAGCCATCATTTTTCCAAGGTCTGTGCTTGTAACTGCATAATGCAAACACTAATACTTGAGATCATTTCACACGTTAGTAATAGGGGAAGCATTTACCCATCAGAGGAAGAAAAAAATCTATTAGATAGAACACTTCATTTACTGAAAGCTAAATAAGCTGTTATTCTGTGCAAGTTTGCAGTCACAGTGCTTTTCCTTTAGGCTTGTGAACAAGCCTTTGGGCTGCACTGCTTTTTTGATCATCATAGCCATCAGTAGCTTCACTGTAGAAACTCCAACAAGAGCTCCCTGTTTTGGGGCTTGATTCTGCATGGAACTGAGTACCACCTGGAAAGTATTTTATGTCCACAGTTTCTGGCTAAGGCAGTTTGAACTGACCTAGGCCTTTGGCCAGTATTTACCATGAGAAATATAGGTATCTTTTCAAAAGGAGCCAAAGAGAGTCATGTGTGAACATAATTGGTAAATGCACAGTGCTGTCCATTTGCACATGCAAATTTGCTAACATAAATACAGACTGGCATGTGTACTCATTAGTTTATGGGCTCTGTCTTGGTACCTGCTTGAATTTAGCCCTCAGTGCTATTAGTTGCTCTGATTGAATAATGTGTTTTGACTAGATGTAAGCAGCACATCTGAGTTCTGGTTCAGTTCTGCTGTTGTATTTCATGAAACACAATGTTTAAAGCCTGATTGAAGCCTGCTCAGTTGAGCAATGCACTAAGGAGAAACTCCCTTCTCCTAGCTGATCCATGGAAAAGTAATAATTTTTCATCCACTGTTCTGTTCTGCTGTTGTACAGGGCTGTGAATGAAAATCAATCTCTGTATTTCCTGTGGCTCTCCCTTTTGCAGATGATTGGTGTCTCAAGCTACAGAACAGCGTTAGCTGCTAGTCCACAGTGATTTACTTGAAAAGCTGAATGTGGTGGCATATAAGCTATTAAGTAATTTTTCCTCATATTTGTTCTCTACGTTTCCTGCACTTGCTCAAATGGGAACAGTTGTGTTAATGGGATGGTAAAAATTTAGTCCTGTGATGGTATTTATACTTTACCACCAAAGGTGACAACTTTGGGAGTAATTCTAATGGTGACAAGCTGTTGCTGGGAGCTGGGGAGATTCCTCCTTCAGCTACGATAATCCAACAGTGCTTTTGCATCAGGTGCTTGGGTAATTCCAGTTTGGGAAAGATTGATGTGATGGATAGAGCATGTACTTTGAACATTGGTGGAGGAAGAGGAGCCATGGGTTTGGAGTGTCTCCAGCAGGAGCCCACTGCAGCCATGCCTTTGACACTGGGCAGGCCCTGCGCTTAGCAGAATACAACATTTATTTAGGCACTCTCTCAAACGAAAGGGAAATGCTCCATGAGGCTGATCATATATTACACATTTCAGTGACAGCTCATCCGTCACAGATCTGGTGACTGAGCAAATGGTACAGCTCTCTTTGGAAATGAAGGTTATTTTAGTCATTTAAAAATAACTTTTTTCACTAATGCATAAATTAGTCCCTGACAATTTAAAGTCTGATTACTGGCCTGAATTCAATTTTTCTTTTGAATTGAAGGAACAATTCATATTGAATAAAGGAATTTCTAACACTTCCTAGTTCAACCATGCCAGAAGTTTTTCAAATACTGTTATCTTTTTTGAAATTTAGAAGTTTCTACTTTTTGGCCATGAGGAAGGCCTGCAGAGGGCTTTATTAACAGTTACTGGAAGCCAGCATTGGGTTTTATCTAGAATTTTAGGTGATACTCAAGGACCATCTGGATCCAATCCTGTGCCATGTGCTCTGGGATGACCCTGCTTGAACAGGGGAGGTCAGAGAACATGACCCACTGTGATCCCTTCCAACCTTGCAAATTCTGTGATTCTGTGAAAAAAAAGGTTTAAAGTGAAAATCTCTTGTCTCGAGAAAAAATGGTTGTGAATTTTCTGATTTTATAAATGTGTACCTTTATAGAAAATTGTTAATTGTATTGACACAAATTTCTTGTTATTTCACGTACAATTTGTTTTTTTCTTTCTGTGTGGCTTTCTGCTCATTTTTGGGGCTTGAAAGCTGTGAGGGAAGCCAGATATTCCTTTTCTCTCTCTTCAAAAGTGAGTTGACATTAGCACAAGAGTGCATGATGGCCCAGCTGAGCCACCATGGGTGTAGGGTAAAGCTTGCTTTTGGTGAACTGCAGTTCAGAGCTGCTCAGACCCAACTTCTGGGGATAATGCTGGTGATATTTCCTCACAGCCCTGACAAAGTGACACCTTTACCTCTCTGGGCAAATGAGTGCAGCGGTGGTGGAAGAAGAAGATATGCTGGAGTGGGAGAGGAAGTTGTGTTTGTGCACGGTTGGCCCAGCTTGCACCATCTCTTTGTGTCTGTGGGGCTTCACAGGAGAACAAACATAGAAGCCCTAGCTGGTTTCTGTCAGACCAGTTCTAAAAACCTGCTATTTCAAATTTTAGTCATATCTATATATATTGATAAAGGGAGAGGGGGTGTGTTCTTTATCTAGCATGACTCCATGAGAATACATTTGCAGATCTGATCCAAGGTGTGTATATGAATACACTCCTTTCTTTGTTGTCAGGAAATAGTTTTTTGTGTGTTCTCTGGTGGGGATTCATCCATGTTAATCACATCATAACTGTGCAGTCATTTGGATTCTCAAGGCAATAAGCTGTCATCTGCTTGAGTGTTGTCCCTTGGGAACCCCAAATGAGGTGCTTGTAGCCTCATTTCTCTGAAGAACAGAAACGCAGTTATGAACAGAATATTAAATACTTTTAATTTTTCTGTGTAAAAGAGTTTTATGCTTTATTTTCCCTCCGTATAGATAATTTCATTGCTGTCTTGGAAAACAACAGTCTGTGTAGATGGTAAAAATGTAATAACATAAATAACTTCCCACCTGTAGTAAAATTCTGGCCCAGCTGCACCAAGCTGTGCAATTTGACAAGGGACTGATTTCAGTTTGCTGCACAGCTAAAAAAAGAAGCCAGGTGAAACAACTAAATGCTGACATTTAAGTAGGAGTAATAAATCAAACTGGTGGGTGGGGGAAAGGAATGTTCCTGTCATCAGAAAGAAGCCTGTTTTTTTCATGTGAAAATGAAATGCATTTGCAAAGGCTGGCTTGTTCACACTCCATACCATTGCATATCAAAGAAATGACTAAACAAACAAAAAAAAAGTATAATAACTGCCTATTACATAAGTTCAGTAATTTACCAGTGTCACAAATATCAAATTCATTAGAAGCACAACTTGAAAATATTTAACACAGTAATTGTCCTTTTTGCTCTGTTCTGGTAATCTCTACACTTGTATAGATGCTAAAACAGAGCTGTGGCAAGAATACTTGTCAGTAAGAGCTTTCATTGAAAACTGAATTGATCAGTAGTCTCAAAACTAACCGTTAACTGTCAGATATCCTTAGGTCAACATTAATTTCATCTGTGATTGTTTCTGGCACGAGAGGAAGCATGGTCAGTGTGGTGAGATGATGCCTCCACAGGAAACTCGCACAGGTTGATGCAAGGGAGAAGTAAGGGTAAAAAGTTGTAATCACTTTAAAATGAGTAGCATCACTCTTGCTTTTCATAGTAGCTAACAAGAGAATTTACTTTGTGGAACACAAATGATTTATTGCTTTTGGGAGATATTGTTATGCAGGTTTCTGTTTGTGTCCCACTCTACTGCTTACCTGTGAGGTCTTAGTTCAGTTCTTTCTTACTGGGCTAGAGATTACACCTATAAACCTGTAACGATTCTCCAATTTGTCCTTGGAGAATTAACTCTGTCACAGTCAGAGGGGACTTATTTTCCTGAACAGATAAATTCTTTGTTGGACCTGTGTACTGCCTACAGATAATACCTCTTGATATTTTCCTCTCACAATTCCTCCCTCTCATGCACTAGGAGATGCAGTTAGGAATTAATGCTTTCCATCATCTGGTGTACTAAGAGCCATCTTCATTTTGGGCTCTTAGGCTGAATATCCAAGCAAAACTTGTTTGTCTGTAGGAGTGAATAAGGACTTCTCTTTCAAAACACAAAATTGCAGAAAATAGTTATTATCAATAATAATAAATATTTTCTGATCCATAGCAGAATATTTGAACTCAGATATGGAATTCCTTGAAATCAGTGAAATTTTCAGCCTGAGTGATGGTTTGTTGAAGTATGTTCACAGCGGGTTGAGTTTGCCAAACTTTAGTGTAATTTTGGCACGATTGCCCACAGGTGAGCTATCCAAATGACATATATGATGTGTCTCATTTCCAAAATGGGTTTGTATGGCTTTGTATAGGAATAATGCACCATCTTATTAGAAGCTGTGCAAAAACATTTGTGAATTTATCTGTTGCTGTTGTTTGTTGGATTCAGAGGAGTACTCCTGTGCTAGCTGACCCAGAGCAGTTCAGCTGCTGGCTCACAGTAAGATTTTTTTAGCTCACTGCTTTTCTCATGGAGGAATTGTTGCCATTGAATCTGTATGATAGAAGATAACAGGGCTGGAAATATACCTGCAACCTTGCTTGTGACATTTCAAGGACTGACATGAATCATGGTATTCTTAAGTCATGGTTATTTTTGCACAGAGATGAATGTATGTAAGTGTGTAGATGGACTATATATATATATATATACAAATGTGTGGAAGAGTCAAGTGACAAATGGGCCTCAAGATTACTTGAAAATATAGCTGAATGCCACTAGCTAGAATTACAATCTGATGTTACATCCACCTGGTGCTCCCAGGGACTCCTGAAATTAAAATTTAAGCTATTTCCTTTAATGTATCTGTTGTGCGTGTGCTGCAGTTCATACACTAACAATTGCATATAAGCTGATGTTTTAAAATTAATTTTAATGAGTTATGTGGGTTTTACATGGATTATAATACTTATGATGATTACAGAAATGAGAGAAAGGTGAAGGGAAAATGTCTATTTTACAGAAAGCTGCCTATCTACACTCCCAGAAATAATATGTGAATATTAGCAATATGTGCAATACAATAGCACTCTTCCCTGATAAGTAAGAGATGAGATGCTATAGTGTTGCAACCATAGTGAAAGCAATTTCAATGGCACTCTTTGTTTGACACTAATGAATGTAGATCCTCTGGGTTGGACTGCTTTACCAGATTTTCATCTAAGACAAGGCAGGGAAGAGCTGCTCACAGGACTCCCCACACCTGTTCCAGGTCCTGGCTCTGAACCTGGTCTAGATCTGATAGAGATCTGGAATTTGTTAACGTGCACAGAAAGCAATAACAAAATATGGTGATTGACGTATTCTGTTCCATAAACAGATCTTCCTCTGAGCAATTAAAGGGATCTCATTGCACTACACCTTCTTCAAAACCTGTTGAGTGTCTAAGTTAACTTGATGTGCAGGTAGCACATGTAGAAATAAAGACATTAAAGTTACCTAATATTTATAATAGTCTATCTTCACTAGCTTATAATATTGCCAAAATTTTGTAATTTCAGTTAATATTTTCTGTGTGGGATATCTCCTTCAGGCTTAATTTTTTTGGAAAATGTTCAGCAAAAATGGTACAGCCATTACTAAGAAAGTACTAGGAGGAGCTAGTTTACCTAGGTTTAATAATATATAGATTATGTATTGAAAAATTCTAATAAGTTCGTTCTTTTAGGGGCATGAGGAAATCAGCTCTTGGTGGTTATTGATGTACTTGGTCATCCAGTGAGAAAACCAGGGAGTTTTGTCCAAATTGCGAGCTTCTTAAAGTTTTATGTATGTACATATTCTATTGATATTTGATAGAATTCAGCATTGTCTGAAGGATCCATTGACATTTAACATATCCTGGCCTCTCTATTTTTCCAATCTGCTAACCAGACTGTGCATCTGCCTCTTGACCATAATTTTTATTCTAGTGCAGGGCTCTAAGGGGCAGTCAGGATTTTTCACTCCTTTTGCTTCCTCCCTAGCTGCTCAATTTCACTGTAATACAAGTCACAAAGGCATAGATTTTTCTATTAGTGTGAAACAATGTTCTATCCCAGTTAAAAACCCATTTCATGTTACCAGTTGTATAGCAGATATTACAATGTTGTGCCCTAACTTGACTGGGAATGTTTTTTAACATATTTGCTGCATATGAAGCTGAATTCCAGCCTGAATTACACTTGTTTACTCCTGAAGCTTACGTATAAAACTAACCTGTACACATGGCTTTTTCACACAGTTATTTGCATACATAAATATGTATTGCTTAATGGTATTTTGAGTCATTGCAGCCCTTGAACAATCGTGTTGATCAACCAAGGTGCACAACTGAAGTTTGTGGTAATTGTACCATCTGGTAATCTGAAGTCATAGGCAATAGCATGCCTGGAGCACTGAAGGATAAGTCTCTCTGAGGTTTAAATAGTTTATATAGAGCAGTCTGGCAATAGTACAAACTTTCTACCCCAAGCCTTCTCCAAGTCCCATCTAGGCCTGGGAATTGGGAACATGCTTTACTAGTTAGCTACTACTGATTTCTGCGTGTTTTCAAACCCACAGTGAAGTTTTAATTGTAATTGAAGGAGAAGGAGGGAAGAGTTTCATAGTGAGATAGCTTTTTCCTGACATGTGCATGAGGATAAGGGACAAATAGAAAGCCACAAATATTCTAAAGACACAAATTTATGATCCTCTTTTCTATAACTACTCTGCAGTGTGCTGTTCAGCAAGTTCCACATTACAACTCTCTTCATAACAATGTTGGTTCCATCGTGGCAGCAGACTTTGAAAAAAGAAATAAGCAGAGTCTAAATTTCAGCTGAATACACAACTCTAACCAAAAAAGAAAAAATCCATTTGTTTTCTTTCTTAATGGCCAGCCATTAGTGACTCTGAAAATAGAATGCATTTCGAAAGTAGTTTAAGAGCCACTTTCATCAATCTTTGTTATTTATTGGTTGACACAGATGACAGATCTGAGCTACTTTATAGTTGAAGGTGTGGCTGATGGTTTGTGTGCCCTTCTTGACCTTGTCAAGGGCAAATGTAGTTTAAAGTTGTTTATAAACTATAAATCTCATGGTAAGGAATGATGTGTGCAGTATACTTCTTGAATGATTAAAAGTACATTGTGTAAACAGGATACTGCAGTGGGGAAGTCTCTGAAGAGTGTGATTCTGCTCAGGCTACTATGAACAGACATGTAGTACCACCTGATCATTAAAAAAAGTTTTCTATCACTACACCTGGTGACTGTGACAATAATTTTGTGGGTATTAACTGCATTTGGCAATGAAACTACTACAAGATGTTGATGTTTAGAGTTTTACAGAAATTAGGTTAAAAGCAAGTTCCATTTAACATTTCAAGAGAACTGCTCACAGTGACCAAAAATGACTGCTCTGTTCCTCACCTCCTGAGAATTTAGAGGCACATGGTTCAGAGCAGGCTGGGATGGCTTGGGTGCTCAGTCTCGAATTGGATGCCTGTGGCTGTTAGACTTTTGCCCTTTAATTATACTCATTCCAAGCCCTGCCGTGCCTCTGGCCAGGCTCATTTGTTCTGTAGCACTGGACACACCTCTCCATGATTCTTGCACACATTATAATGTTTGAATGTAATCAGTGTATAAAGGCTGTGGTACTCACTGCTACCTCATGCCTGATGTATACAAGGCAGAACAGGATTTGAGTAATTGGGAAAACTACTTGAAATGCTTTTTCCAAAGCAAAGACTAGCAACCTCAAGGCTTTCAGTTCTAAGAAAAACAAGCTGTACACAAGACTAAATGGACTTGCCATGGCATGCGGATAAATCTGTTAGTTTGTTCATGATTCACAAGCTTATACAAATTCCTGTGAAGATATTAGAGAGTTTTGATCCTAAAGAGCTTAAACTGATTGCAAAGTGGTATAAAACTGTACGGTTTTGGCACTCTAAAATTACCACAATTAAGTGGTGAAAAAAATTGCATATTTGGTAGTGTGAGAAAATAGAAACAAGAATGATTGCCTGCTGATGCTGGTTTTGTGAGATCACATTTCATCTCAGCATAATACAGAATTTGCTTCTCTACTTCCTGCATGAGGCTCCAAGTCCTCTCTTTGTGTAAGATTTTCTAATACTGTTTTTGAATGGCATATTTTAATCCTGTGTTGTTCCTACCCTCTCCACCCCATTGTCAGTTTACCAATTAGGTTTTACTAAATGCAGAGGACAAAAACTCATGAAATTCTGGAATTGTGGAAACTCAGGGTAATTTAATGCCCTACTAATATATTTATTAAGTTGCAGAGAACTAAATGGCAGAGCCTTGTACACAGTCCCTAGTTCGCAGCTTAAGCTTGTTTGCATATTTAGAGTTTTCTCTGATACACAGATCTATAACTACAAAATTAGGATGTGAGTTTGCATTTACTCAGACATGTAAAGAGTTGGGATCTAGACTTTAAATTTACCCACATTATTATTTTACACTTCCTCATATGGCTTTTATTAATTTCTTTAATATTTAGATAGTAATAGTTTAATTTCATGTCTCCCACTGAGTAGTGTTTGTAACTCCTCTGAGTTTACAAAGGGCATCTCAAAGGCAAAGTTATACTTTATTGTCAGAGATCCTTATCAAAAATATATTGGACGTCTTGTTATGGTGCAATTCTAGACATGCTTCCCTCTAGCAAGTGGAGGTGAAGGCCCTAAGCAGGGCTTGTGTTAATTTTGCTCTTGAAATATAAGCTTTAAAAGAGAGACCAGCTGTGAGAGCTGCTCTGACCCTGTACACAAGGTTTGTTCAAAATTGGAGAGCAGGACCCCTTCTAATTTCACACAAGTAATGCTTTTCATGCAGTGTTTTCAACCAAAGTGCAAAAAGACAGCAGTGACATGTGAAAATGAAAAACTAACTGGACACTGAATGTGTTTCAGCATGAGTAGGGACTGGACTGGAGCTCCTTTAAGCCACCTACATGAATAGCTCCTCTTTTTGTGTGGTTTCTGTCTGCTTTTCATCAAGAAACAGGAAGAAAATATTCCTGTTGCACGTAGTAGCTTTACTTATAAGCTTTGCTTATCAACCTGTCAGAATCCAGATTGTCTTTGGTAAGGCAATAATAACAATAATTAAGAAGACAAAGGAAGAGAGATCCATGGAATCTGTCATGGGAATTTAGTGCAATTTCACACGAGGGGAGTGGAAAGGAGTGAGAAGTGATGGAGGAAATACATGGAAAGTTATATAGGCCAAACAATGTTAATTTTCTCTGTAGAAAGGTTGGGGTGGGGGGAGAATCTGGTTCCCTGTGCTTCATTTGAAAATTAACAGTTTAGTATAAAACTGTTAATGCTCCAGGTCTTAACTGACTGCTGTGAACACTTTGAAACATCTGTGTTTAGTATGCACATGAGCTATCCAGCTAATATGGCAGTTTGGAATCTACTTTAGGTGTTTAGTTCAACTTATGAACTAAATATTAGAGAACCACAGTTAGGCACATGCCAAAAACAACACCTCAGACCAAATTTAAATTGATAGAAAAGCTTTCTCATTGTCTCATCTCAGCATTCTGAGCTACTTTCAGCTAAACGAGGTCTGTATGATCAAATAGCTTTTTATAATATCTAGTGGGCTGCAGAGTCTGTATCCATACTAGGATTTTGCAACTTAGACATTTTTTGAAGCCAAGATATGATTTTGTTTTTCATCCCAAAAGCTCCCACAGCCCAAAAGTATTCCATTGACTGCTATAGGTACAATATCCCATTCACTGTGGATGAGGACATTGGAATCTGCCCTCACTGAGCAGCAGCATCTTTGCAGGTATCTGACAGAAATCACCTAAACCAAGGAAATTTATTTTATCAAGATTGTAGGTACTGCACTTCTGAACTTTAGGGAGCAAGAATGAATATTAAAAGTGGAAAACCCACAAGAGGATATAATTGCTTTCCTTATAGCTCAACTGATCCAAAACATATTTTTGCAGCTACATATTCCAAGAACCACCCACACAGTCACTGGTCTGAGCAGACTAAGCAGCATTAAATGGTAATGTTTTTCCTTTAGTATTTTTTGATGGTTAGCAAAGTTGCCAGTCTACTAAAGAACTGTTCTTTTATAACCACCCCAAAGCTGCCAAAATGTTATATAAATTGATGAGGGGATAATATTTTTTACTCTAAGGAAATATTACAAATCTTCCTAGATAGCTCTTGGTGTGGTTTCCCCTTATTCCAGTCCTATTTAATAGCTACTTGCCCAAATGTTTGTTGGTTTTGCTAATAAGAGGAATATATATCCCAAGAACTCTGGATGTATTATCAAGATAAGCAGGATCTATTCTCTATTTGCATGTAGCTGTGGTAAAATAATGCTGCTATTAGAAAAGAAAGTAGTAATATAAGTGCTGAAAAATTTAGAAAGTCCTTTACACGCTGTATATATATGTACTTAGGCTGATTTTGCAGATAATCTACCTGTGGCATGGATTTTAAGTGGCTTGTCTGAGATGAAAAAAACACCTGCAGCTGAGTCAATACTATTCTAAATGATGACTGCTCTAACCATAATTAAGCTTGGTCTCTTCTCACTAAGATGTCTTAAACATAATCCAGAGTCTATATGGCAAACTTTTTATTGCTGTAGAGCAGTATAGCTGGTGGAGAATCCCATGAGGAATTTGAACAGCCTCTGGCTTACTGATTTTTCAATGATATTTTTGCCAGATTGAGAAGGTAGGCCCCATCTTGGCATATGTAGAGGAAGAGGCTGGATAAACTGCAACATGGGTTCTTTGTTTTCCTTTGTTGCTTTTCAATTAAGAAAATAATCAGGATGTGTGGATGTTTTTCTGAAGATGAATACATTGAATAATTTGAATTTTTTCAAATTTCTAATTGTTTGGCGAAATTCGAGCTGATAGTACAGTACAGTGGCACTGTGTCCTCAGAAAAGCCACTTAATTTTCCTGTTGAACATAATTAGAATATCTCTCACCACTCTTGAGGGTAACCAAATAAAAAATGTAAGATTTTGGCTGATCACCATAGTATTTTAGATTGTGAGCTTAGGTTGCTCATCTGCCAGAGCAATTTCAACCATTGTCCCATGTGTCCCCATCACAGGTACCAAAGCAGCACTGAGCAGAACCAGAATGTTGTGTTCATACATACAGAACCAATCACAATCTATTTTTATGATAGGTAGGAACTGGAGACTCCAGTTTTCCACAAGAAGCCTTGTGTTAGGAGTCGTAGAGCACTATGAATTCCAAGAGTTCTTTGATGTGAGTGAGGTCTGTCCAAACATTCCAGCAAAACCCTTTCTTGGGGGGTTTACTACACTAGATATTAAAAAATATGCTGATTCTGCTTGTTTTGCAGAAGAGGTTTTCCCCTCAACTTTCTCATTAAAATTGTTTTCCCTTAAAGAGGTGGAAGAGGATTAGAATATTCACTCCAAGCCAGCCACTGATACTTTTTGACCTCTAACCATAATAAACAGGAAAAATGTTAGTTTTAAATAAAAATGCTTCGATTATTAGCATAAAAAGTACACTAAGCCTATCGGGTATTTTAAAAAAGATGGTAAAATAGCCAAGGTCATAATAAAAATTAGTTGCTACCATATGTGAAATAATTCTACAACAGTCTTAATATGGTTGTCTGTGTATTGCCATTGTTTCACCATATGGAAACATCTACTTTTGATTCTAATTCCAGGTATTTACACATGCATGCTGTAACAGAATAAGCCTCCTTTGGGTGCTGTGAAATAGGGTGTCTTGACAGCTTCAAGATCAGCCTGGCATGTGAGCAAAAATATTGGAAATGCTTGTGGTCCAAAGGCTGTATAAGTAGCTGAAAGGCCATGCTGAAACTGGAATTACAGAATGGGAAAATTTCAATTAAGATGAAATCAAGTTATATCTGTAGTAAGAATAAAAGTGCTGAACGGGTGGAGGGATCTTGAACAAAAACTCATTAATTGTAAGCTGAATGATGCATAATAGAGACTTAGTTGTACAAAGAAACCAGAACAGGCTTCTATAGACAATGCAGAATATACAGAGAACTAGAGTTACTTATTCCTAATTGTAGTCACTGGTACTGTTAATCCCAAGGAATCAGTGAATGGATTAGTGTCCCAAAATCTTGAAACTGAATTCAGATTATTTTTCTAAAAAACCCCACCCCTTCTCTCAAAACAGAGGTGAAAGAAAAGTGATTTCTTTAAATTTTGTTGCTTTTCAAGATTGGAAGACATTTCTGTTACTCTTTTACCCAGGAGTGTGGGACCTTCCTTCCTCTCTTGTGAAATTCCCATATTTTCTTCTAATTGCATTTAGGTTAAAAAAAGAAAAAAAAGTATGTGGGTTACACAAAAAAAAAAAATTAATAGCAACAACAGAGCACCCGCTTTCTATTTCTTGTCCACCTTTCCATTATTGAGTTAGGCTAAGTGCTCTACAAAATTTTGTGTCCTATATCTTTGAAAAATAACAGTGCTTTTGGGTGTTGTAATGTAAGGAGATTTGGATCTTCATAGAGCTCTAAGTACTGCTTCCTTCAGTTGTCATCTCTTTGTGGCAGATATTTTATGTTAAGTGCACCTTTCTGGTTTGTGTTTTAAACTGGCAGATTTTAGGAGATAATTTCATGATTTGGCAGGATTAAATCACATACACTATTTGATGAACACTCTTGATTTGGTAAAGTATTTTTTCACATTTAGGGAACAATAAGCAAAATTATGCAGAGTAGAAAAGCCAAAGACAAAACTAGAAATATATTTTTCAATGCTATTTCCATGCCATACATTTCAATGCAAAGTCCATATTTGCTTTGGCCTGGGAATCAAACTATATGGGAAAAATTTTAAATGTCTCTGAGTATGTTTTGATTCACTTATTCTTTACATTTTGAATAGAACACCCATTTTATTTTTCACATTTAATATTAATAAGTTGTCTTCAATTAAATATTCAATAGAAAATAATATTTTCACACACTATACAGTAATATGCTTATTCGTTTCCAATGGTATTTGTATACTTTTGTGACCTATGTTTAGTGAATTAAAATATCTCACTTTTCTGTGCAATGAGTACAAGTCTGTTGCTGGAATTAAATTAAAGCTATCAACCTTCCTAAAAATGAAACATCCCAGACAACGAAACAATTCCCTATGAAATAATCTAATACCTCATCCTTTGTAGTAAATAAATAAATGAATGAATAAATAAAGTAAATCCAAGCAGTAGCAAAGATAATAGCAAAAAAAAATTTAACTCGATCTGAAAATTATTTACTATTGGAAACATTGGCAGGACTTTCAATGGGACAATAGAAAACTTCCCACAGGACCATAAAGGAATCCTGGGAACCTCTTTTCAATATCAAAAGGCTCTGTCATCCCAGTGCATACTTTGTGTCTCCCTTCAAGCCTTCCCTGGGCACCCTCAGATGAAAACCTAGCAGACACTGCTGCAGGCTGGGCTCAGACAGACTTTTCTAATGTGCTGTGCCAGAATCTTAGGATAACGTAAAACCCATTTTTCCTTCCCCCCATTGCTGTGATGGCAAGCCAGTCAGTCACTCAAATATCCCCACAACGTGCCCTGCATGCCAGCAAAGCTGTGGAAACTTAGAATCTAATTGCTCTCTTCTTATGTCTTCCACTGAAAATGAACCCACCTCTCTGGATAGCATTCCCAGCCCAGTGCAGCGGACACAAGGCTTGTATTAGAGGTTCAAAGCCTTTGGAAAAATACATAGGAAGTTGTTATTTTCTAGAGTTACTAAATATTCTTGCATTAGCCTCTTGTTCCATGGACTTTTCCAAGTTAAAAAAAAAAAAAAGTCAGTTTTGTAGCTGAGTAGAAATGTTTTAATTTGGAAGGTCTGCAAGTTACTCATGTATTTTTTAGAAAAGTAAAATTTTTCAGATACACCAAGAAAATCTGTGAAGATGAGCTCTGTTGAACCTAAATAGCTCTAAGTATGTGAAGCTCAGAATTGTTCCCAGCCCTGCTTTTACTGTATGTATATACATTGGATAGTAGTAACTGTAAAATTTTATATACCTGTAAAGCCAGATTACTTTTTTTTGCATTGCTTTACTAAATAAGGTCTGTGGTGAAAAGCCTGAAAAAGGAAGAGATTTCTGTGGTTACCTTTGTGTGAACCTTTTGGGGGCCTGCAACTCTGTTAAGAGATCCCCACTGACAGAAACTCTTTATGAAGCTTCCCTTCATTTACTGGAAAATAAGCAGAAATGACAGTAAAGGTCAGGCCCTGCTGAATTTTGATATGCAACAGCTTGGCATTTTAGTCAGATACTGTTAAAATTTAAGTTTGCAGATAAAATGCTGTTGTTGCTGAGTAATGTAACAGCAAAAGGAAAGTCCTACATGCACTGAGGTTCTCTCATTTCACTCCCTTTTGCCCCAGCTCTAATTAATCTTTCTTTCTTTGCCCAAAGGATTCTGTCCTGGAGCCAAGTTTGCCTGTTTACCCAGGAGCTTTGCATTGCTCCTGAAAAACATGGGTTTTCACACTTTCTAGGTGGGGCTTTAAACCTCTGCTATTTACTTTTTGTGCAGGGAAAACCAGATCTCATCTGGTTTGTTGATCTGAACAGCTGCAAAGGAACTATACTAGAAGCTAAATCTGAAAGAAAAACCCGTGTTTTTTACTAATTCAGTGCAAAAACCCAGACTTTGCTGGAAAGGGTAAAATGAGAGAATCACTAAAACACAGACGACAAACTGATGGGTCAGGTCCTGGGTTCATTATCAGGCAAAACTTGCCAAAGGAATTAAAAGTGGATTTGTCAGATGAGAAGACATACAAGATTCTACCTGGTGTTTTAACAATTGCAAATCTGCACTGTACATGCATTTAACATTTTTTAAATAAATATTGACTAAAACTTACTTGATCATATGCAGGATTTGGATTAAAATCCAGTTTGGAATATTTCTGAATATAGGGTTTTACACTGGCCCATTGCTAACTTTTATAGTTCCCAAGGTACAGTTCAGATTTTCAGAGGCTGGAGAGGGAGAAAATAGAAAATCAGTGCTAAGGATGATTAATAGCAAATGGTTATAATATTCGAATAGTTACAAAGTTAGAATATTGCCACGTGTGAAAACATTTTAGAGTGAAAACATTTTAGAGTAAAAACATTTTACCTCATTAGAAAAATATGTTAAATGCAGCTTTGAATGTCATTTCTTTAAAACAATTTCAGTAGAAATCACTAATATGACAGGTAGGGTTTAGAAGAAAAGTATTCAAGCTTACCAATGCCTGAAAGCTCTTTTAAATAGATATTATACACTCTGATTCTTGAAGAACATGACACTGATGTTTATAATTTAATTTATGACGGCACAAATAACAGTGAGATGCACTATAATTATATAGATAGCTAGGATTCCACAAAAATACAGTAAGAAAAATGTGTATTTATAAAAGCTATCTTCTCCTATATGGGTAGGAGGAGGGATCTTTTGAGTTTAGTTTAAGAGACTGCTCTTTATTGTGTACTTCAAGTCAAAACTAAATCAGGGCTCAAGTTCAAGTTGCCATATTTTGCTTTTTGCTGTTTTGAGTAAACAGTGTTTGTGAAAATAAGAACTTAGGTGAAAAAAAATGCTTTGACCACGTGAAAAATCCTTGTAGTCATCAATGCAACAATTTCTAAAAGAGACTATTTTTTACCAGGTTGCCAAGCATTATTCAAATAGACATGTTTTGTTATACACAACACATTGCTGTTAGTTGAGCTGAAGCCTCATGCTTGCAGTTCAAAAAGAGCGTGGCAAATTATGATAAAGGATAATATTACTGTGAAATTGAAATCTGTGAAATAAGATAGCAGAATTAGAGTGAATGGTGTGCTGCTGGAGCAAAGAAAGCCTGCAGGGATGCTGGGTTGCATCAGCAGCAGATAAAGGCATTATGCCACTCTACTCAGCTCTTATCAGGCCACACCTGGAACCACAGCTGTTGGTTTAGTCCCCACTGTACAAAATGTCGTGGACAGGCTGGAGATGGTCTAGATAAGTGCCAAAAACCCAATGACTGGTGACAAGACCCAAGAGAATGGCCTGAAGTTGTGTCACGAGTAGTTTAGGTTGGATATCAGGAAAAGGTTCTTCATGCAGAGGGTGGTTGGGCATTGAACAGGCTCCCCAGGCAGTGGTCACAGCACCTGCCTGACAGAGCTCAGGAAGTGTTTGGACAATACTCTTGGGCACATGGTGTGGCTCTTGGGGTGTCCTGTGCAGGTCTAAGAAACTAAACTTGTTCGTTGTATGTCCTTTCCAACTCAGAATATTCTGTCTGTGAAGATGCTGGCCTTAAACATTTCAAAAAATGTATTCTTATAGAATCATTTAAGTTGGAAAAGACCCTCAAGATGAGTAAGACAAATCAATGGTTGTTTAATCAGGTATCACCTCACAGATCAAGCCACCTGAAATAGCCATTGAGGTACTACTGGTAATAGCTGCAACTTTAACTGCTGTGGAAGTGGAGGAAGCATCTGGGTTTTTTTCTCTGAACAGTGTGGGATTAATTCAGGAAATGATTATAAATGGGAAAGGCTTTCAGAACCAGGGGGTTTTTGTGTGTGTGTCCCTGGCCAATATCTGCTCTTAGGCACTAGTTAATATTTCAAGTGTAAAAAACCGCAGCTCGTTGCAACATTTTTCTGGCAGTTGACTAAGTTTATTCAAGTGTGGGAGAAAAGATAGACTTGCTGTGGGGTTATTTTCCTGATTGGTCCCTTGCCAAGATTAAACTGCCGACTTTAAATGATAACAAGTTTGCAGCCTGGATTGTGGTCAGAAACACTTAAGTAGCACAGTGCAGTGCAAACAACTGCAGTTATGGAGACCAAACTGTGTCCTGCAGTGTTCTGTAAAGCTGATGGCATCCAGCTGGATCCATCCAGGTTGCATTCTAAGGAAGGTGAAAGGTTATGCAGGCTGCAATGGGGAAGGCTTTCAGCAGAGTACAGCTGCTGGAGGGAGGGAGTGGGGAATGAAGTAATCCTTGAAAGCAAACAGGGTTGGTTAAATAATGCCATGAAACTTCCAGTTCTCAACAATGATCAGAGATCAAGCTGTGTTTGTATATACAGGGTTGAAGGTTAACCAGTAACTAAAGTCTCCCCTGATTGCTACAGGCTTACATTTTCTCTGTCACTGATGTTTGCCAAGTGGGATTTTGTGAGATTAGAAATAATACAGCTGGGCAAACGGGTATATTATGGGGCTTACCCAAAGAGGGCTGAGAGAGGACCACAGTGACACAACACACATGGTGAGCTCAGACTCCTTCAAGAAGCCTGGTGGCTCCTGTCACAGGCCAGGGCTGAACACAGAAAACTTTAAAGCCAACTCCGTAGCTGAAAGACCACACTTCCCTCTCATTTCACATTTCAAAGCAGTTGCCACAGTACATAAATGTACTGCAACTGAAAGAGGACTTTTTCTTGTTTTTCCCAGTGTATTCCCCATGGGGTTTGACAGCCTTTTGCACAAAGCTGGCTTCACTCTTTGCAGTCTTTTGTTTTCACACCATTTGCTGAAAAGCTCCTGATAGTCAAATAGCAGTATAAATAACTTCTTGGTAAACAGTAGTAAAAGCAATAATAATAAGCAGCGAATTATATGTAATTGGAATGATTTTGTCTAGTAATTTTCAAATAACTGAAATGTGCAAGATTAGTTCCCTTAAGGAAATTCTTTCCATTGGCACTTTGTTCTTTTGCTTTCTTTTAGCCAAGCAGAACTGGCTAATTTATCTCCATTCTTCATGCTACTGCTGTTTCTCTTTGAGCTCTAATGAGAATTTACAAAAGTTTATTGATTAGATATGTGGTTTTGATGCCATTTCATTTGGCTGTTGAACCTCTTTGCTCATTGTTTACAGGAAAAATTATTTCTATTAATCTGAATTCTGCTGATATAGAAATTTGTTCTGATACTAATAAATGATCTGGCAACAAACAGCAAAAAAAAGGACTATTGAGATGTATAAGTCAGTTTAGCATGTAGCAGGATAGGCTTAAAGACAGACTTCTGCTAAGGGCAACTATGTTGCATGGATAACACTTTTCTCAAGAATATTCCACAAAAATATGAACTCTCCTATTATCATAATACAAAGTTTTACCTTGATCTATTATGTACATCACTGAAATATGACAAGTTTACTTTCTAAAGCACAGCTTAAAACCCTGAGTACATGCAGTCTCCTAAACATGTCTTCATTGTAAATGTATTAAAGACAGAGAAATAAAACAGAGGACAACAAGAAAATTTAAAATATATCTGAATTCCTGAAGAATTTATTATTTCAAATGCTGTATAACATTTCTAAGATTCAAATGCCTCCATCTATACCTACCCTTGCTGGCAAATACCTTGCTTTAGATGCTCAGAGGCTAGCACTTGATGTAACACATGTAGCCCACACTATCCCTCAAAAGCAACTTTAAATTTATTGATTTTTTATTTTTCGGATTGGTTTGTTGGACTCTGAGAATCTGCTAAATTGACAGCCATTATTAATTTGATTCCTTAACCCAAACTAAACTCCCCTTCTGCAGGAATAAAAGTTTGAATTAGGCTATTTGTGTAGTGCAGCAAAGGATTGAACAGAGGCTGTACAGGTACAGGGGGCTTCAGTTCTGTAGTCACAACTGAACTGTATAACAATATCACCTACTGAGCTTCATGTAATTTGTCCGTGAGGAATTTTTGCTTTATAGGCTCCATTTCTTTATCATAGCTTCCAAGAGGAGACTTTTCACCTTTGCATTTTATCTGAATCTGACTCTTAAATATTTTGATGCTTTTCTTTAACTTAAAAGTATTTTATTTACTCTTAAACATTTCCATTTCTGTTCTTAATTAATGTCACATAGAAACATGTCCAGATGCTTAAATCTCTCTTATCCCTTGCACTTGTGTAGAGTGCAATCAGGACCTTGCAAGGCTGTTACAAAAATTCTTATTAGTTTTGGATTGTGTATACTGCTTTCAAAAGGCGAAAGACTTGGACACATATATCTGCTGTTTCCTGTGGTAAAGTCCTTAAAAAGCTGGAACTATACAATAAGTTTTCACTTCATTCCACTTGGTAAAAAAACAGGGAAAAATTCCAGAGCTTCAGAATTATAAGGTCAAAGTCCACCTATTGTAACACTTTATTTACTGACCCTCACACAGTATAAAGAGATAAGTAAGAGGTTAAGGCGTTTTTAAAATCAATGGGATTAAAATGCTAATATCTTTTATGCCAACAGTCTAATATATAGTCAGCAAAACAAAAGACCTATGAAAGTATTTAGCAAGTAAATATTTGTGCTTAAAAGGCTAAACAAAGATAATGTTAAACCTTAGTTACCATTAGCTGTTGCTTACTAATGAAAGTTAATAGGTTGGATTCAAAACCAGCTTTCAGAACACTTCAGAACTGTTTTCAGCATTGTCAAGAGGAAAATACCTTTTCTTTAGATACTCTTGCCTTAGCAAAGGAGTGTGAAGGTTTCAATGTTAGCACAGTTGGGCAACTTCTCATATTGATTAGGTAGACTTTTAAAAGAAACATTTAAGTGGTTGAGATCTTGAGACCATTGAGAAGGCTGTCACATATTCCCATAGTGCATGTTTTTAAGCACTTGAGCAAATATAGCTGTATTTCTGTTGAAGCCATATGAGTGACATCCTCACAGAGCTGTAGTCAAGTTAATCAGTTTATCACTTTGTGCTTGCATACTCTTGAATAAATTCTTGACAATAGAATTTGTCATGAGCTGTGGTTCCAGAGGATCTCTTCCATGGGAATAAGTCTATTTATATCATTAATATGGGCCAAGGCTTCCAGATAAGTATTGGATAAATACTGACCAGATTGTGTAAATTACTGAGATAAAAATATGCTGTCTATGTCGGCAGATTTGGCTGACATAACAAGTTATGTTATTGTGATAATGACTTCAGTATTAGAATAATATGTATGGAATTTTTGATTTTTTGATTTTAATGTTAACACTCGTGGAAAAAAGGTCAAATTTCTGAAGTTACTGATTAACAGTTTGTTCAAGGTGTTCTCTGGGTGGTCAGGGAAGTTCTGTGTGAACATACAGTTTATCCATTAGCTCTTATAATGGTCCCTTTCTATTTCATAAAACTACTCAAGAATGTTAAGTCTCTTCATTGTAATCCAATTTACAAAATTATCCTGTAATCTCTTAGAACATGAACCAGTCATTTTAATGTGAACCATCTTATAAGGTAATAGAAACCTGATTGCACTGTGTAGACAGAAATGTGGCTGGTTTCTTTTTTTTTTTTTTTTTTTTTTGTAATCTGGGAGTGAGTTTAAAATCGAAGTTACAGTCTCTGGCTGATTAGAAAATTATAACAAGCACATTGGCAAGAAATTAATGGATTATTCTGAGAGACTGTCTGAAAAATTGCTGATGTATACTAGAAAATATTCACATAAACAATGCCATTGCCGTTAATAACGAGATTCATAGGAACAAAGCTGCTGACATAATGCTTTACAGAAGTAGGTCCATATGCCCAGGCTAGTATGGATTTCATTGATGGAAAAGGCAAAAAGCAGAACATCATGCAAGAATCAGAGTATATGAAAGAGCTGCAGAAGTGGCATAGAAACATCTTGAGCCTCTCTCCCCTTTCACATTTGTCTTGAAATTTTGGTCTGTACAAATTCAGCTACTTTCAGGTTAATTTATATTTATTTTGTATGAGGGACAGAGAGTCTGGCCACAACTTTGCCCATTCTTTCCCATCTATGGTTAGTAAACAAAGGCTCTAGTCTCATGTAGCCAGGCTCAATACTTGAGAAACCCAGAGAGGAGGTTTATTGCTCCCACTTGCTTTGCCTGCACAGCCTAAAACCGAGTCTCAGCCGCCATTGGGAATTAACTGTCTGTTGCAATATTTTTGTCCATACAGCCCATAATTTCATTTTCTGCAGATGTAACTAACAGCAGCAGCATCATGAGGTATTTTTGGCCACAGCTGGCTTTGGAAAGTTCTGTGTGCTTGAGGTAACAAATTGCATCAGGAGTGATTCCTAGTTCTTAGATTCCAAAAGAAAACCACCTGTAGATGTAAACCCAAGTCTGAGAAACTGATTCAAATTCCTGCATTGCTTCTGTACTTTGTGTAAAGATGCAAGTGCTCATCTGCATTCATTAAACATGTTTTACGGACAGCAAAAGGAAGCTGAAGCTTTTTAGACTGCTCAGTTCACTCAGGTATTCTGTGCCTGCAGATAGTCCTAAGGCATGTTTAAATGCCCTGTAACACAACTTGGTTAATGTGACATAGTTTAAGAATTTTCTAATGTGTATTTGAGGCAATGGGAGCTTTGGGAGTTGGTTTGTTGAGGTTTTTTTACTCTCCTTAGAAATGTTGGTAGATGAATTAACACTAGGATAGCTGCTCAAGTTCCCTTCCTGATATTGGAGGTGAATGTTAACTTCTCGGAAAATACTTAAGTTCACCTTTGCAAAAATCAGCTAGATTTTTTTTAGGTGGCTATTATTCCCTTCTCTATAGCAGCATTTAAGTTTTATGTAGTTAAAGGTCAACCTTGAAACCTCTCTGAGATGTCAACATGAGCAGCCAGGGCATCTTTGTGACCCACTGGTCACAAAGCAGAGGATTCCACTTCCAAGTAAATCAGAAAGAACAAATGCTTTAAAAAGATCCAGTCTAGCCAAGGCTGAAGTACACAGAATGCCTGTTAATATAAAGGAGTTTACTCTGCTTAAATAAAGAGCAGTTTTGATGAAGTGTCAAGTCACAGTAGATAAGTGACAGTAGATCTTTGATGAGCTCCTGGAGCGTGTAAGCATTTATGATAAAATTCTCTACTTGGATGTGTGTTTAAGAATTTGCTTCTACAGTTTTATCCTGATGTAACTGCTGATTTTTTTGCAGTTATGTATGGGTGAGTGATTTTACTTAGCTTCTCAAAGATAAAGAGGCCTTCCATAAAGGCACTTTATTTTCCTTTTCTGGCTTTGATATGTTTGATTTGTTGTTGGTAGGGTACTGTTGTGATCTATTTCATAATGCTGCTGATGTGTATTTTTCTGTTTGACTGCTAGCTCAGAACAGACTCACCATAATAAGATTAGTCAGAAAACATAATTCAGTAAAACAATATGTTGATATTTTGAAGGTTACATCTCTTATCAATCTCTCTGATTTCAGAAAGATTGTTCCATGTTTGAAAATTCTGACATATTGTTGAAGTACAGGGAAAAAAACCAAAACAACAGTAAACAACAAAACAAAAAAAAACAACTCCACCAAGAATGCAGGTGGTGCTAAGCTGTGTTGGTGGAATGTGGTCTTGATTTCCTAAATGTGAGAGATTTCATTCTTGCATTTCTCAGACAGGAAACACGAGAGATTAGTAAAGTAGTGTGATCTCTGTGACTCTGAATGGAGGTAATCAGTCATTTTCATCCTCTTCCAGCAGAGCACACTAAAGAACAGCGCAAAGATTACATGTCCCTGGATGCTAATGAAGCCCTCCTTCATCTGACATTAATATCTGCCTGGGGCCTTGACAGACATACTTGTGCTTGCCACTACTTGTCTGCCCAGTATGTTTTCTTCTTCAAAAATATATATTAATATGTACAAATATATAATAAACTAGAAGGGAGTTGAAACCATAAGACAATATAGAATGCAGATGTCAAGGTATAGCTATCCATTACTGTACTGGCATCTCTTCCACAAGACCTTGTTTATCAGTCAGATCCTTCTGCTTGGACATGCAGAAATTAGGGTCCTGAGAGGACATGCTTTTGTAAAATTATTACACAGTGATCAATTATTTTCTCTGCATTATTAAGCCCAGTGTTTCATTGTTGCAGGTTTTTGTAATCCGTTTGTGCATTTACATGCAATGAAAAGTTAGGTTATAGAAATGATCCATTCAAAAAGTGTCTCTGGCAGCCTAATTGACCATACTATGTCCTAATGTGCCATTGGGTGTTTTATTCTTTAGAAGTATTTTTAGTTATTTGTGTCAATAAAATAAAAAATATCTCAGAAAAATTATATAGAGTTGTTATGACAAAAAATGAGACATTTGGTGCTAATTTCTAGCTAGTATTTGTGGGAAATTTTCTTAGGAGGAAAATAAAGTTTTTTAATTTATGATCATCGTGTTGAAATATTCAAAAACAAATAAATGGACTTGTTGAAATATAAAATCAATTTGAAGACACAAAATAATGATTTCATTTCTATGAAAAACATGTTTTGGAAGGTTACAAAGCAGATGCAAAAAACAGGGCTCAGTTTCAATAAATAAATAAAAATAAACTTTAGCCACAAAGTGAGTGTAATATTCTTTAAATAATTGCTGTCTTTCAGAACTATCTCTTAGGTAGTGAGTAAAATATACATCAATAATATGAAGGAGAGTAGGATACAGCAGTGCCTGTCACTAAGGAGGTAAGCATAACTTTATGCATTAAATTGCTTTACCTATGTTACAACAGAAGGAAGGTCTTAACATATTTCTTTTACAAAATATTTTAATGCTGCCTTCATTTCTATATAATTTGCACTGCCTTCTGGACAGATGTTTAATATTGTGTCCATTACGTGTACTTTGGCGTTTCTCTCATCTCGTCCCTGAGCTGAAAATTGACTGGACAGTGCAGTGTTTGGTTTTGGTAGAATTTATTTTTAAAAGCAATAAATTTGTTTGAAAAATGGATAAGCTGTATGTTAGAGAAGGCCAGGACAAGGAAGATGTCACGCATTTGGAGAGAGAGGTGGAAATGCTTGTGATGAGTCATAGTTCCTGATGGAACTCATTCTCCAAGTTGGGACTGGCCTCCAAAAAACTATTTTCAGCACAAACAAGCTGTACCTTTGCATTGGGAGATACAATGATAGAAAATTCATGAGTATTTGCCTTTACTCAGAATCTGTTCCCATTCTGTAAGTGGCCTTTAATATTAATATAAATACACGTCATATAGTTTTGCAAGCAAAACTTCACTTGATTTCAAGGAGAGTTTCCAATGTAGAATGTGGAGAACAGCTGTGGTGGATTTGTTGGAACACACATTGCTGAAGCTGCTGTACTGAGAGACACTTTTAACAGCATTATGCATTGTTGAGGTGGAGACAGGAGGTACCAATGCTGCATGGAACTAAGGAGAAGTTGCAAAGGTTTTTCCTCACGTGAAGATGATAAATATATAAGGAATAGATGTGGCTGTACAAGTGTTCAGTAACAAAAGACATTTTGCAGCAGTCCTGCACTGTGTACTGAGTCACTGATCAGCACTGACTGTGTGGTTTAATGCACACAAGCAGGGCCAGGTGCCATCTCCATGCTCCTGTCACATCACATCTGTGTCATTTTCTTACTCCAGATTGATGTTGAAAATGTCTGGAGAGAGAGCAGATCTGTTTGACAGTATAAATGAAGAGTATGGGGATGGATGTGGTTTCTTGTTACTGTTGTTTGGAGGGAATGATTTAAATCATTTCAACACATCGCGTTTGGATCTCTGCCATACCTTGGGACAGATGATGTTGGGTTAAGCCAAAAGATCAGGAAGATGAGAATGGATATCTGCTCACTGAAAGTAGATCTTCCATCAATCTCTCTATATTTTGTCTTGTCTTCTGTGTGGGCCTTGATCCCAAATGTGATGGATCCAAAGGTATTTGCTTCAGCTGAATGAATTCTATTTCTCTCTGGCTGTCATTTCAGACATGTTCTGATTTGATGTACAGGGTAATGTTAAGGCAGAGTTTTCCTATCTGAGGATTTTTCAAGTGTTTCTCCAAATACTGCATGCCCTGAGAAGAAAGGAATATATTTTGCGTAGCTCAAACATGGTTTGTTTCAGGCGTGAGTGGCTGCAGTTTCTCATAGGACATTTTTTCATCAGCCAGGCAGATAATCCATTTACAAAAACTTTGGAGGAAGACTCTTGTCCACTTCTTCACTATTCCTTGAACAGGGTGGGCATTTCAAACACTCCTGGAGTGTATGGGAGGAGCTGGACTATGCAAGAAACCTTGTGTGTGTGGTGATGTCACCAAATAGGAAAAGCAATACTTTACAGTAATGTGAATTTATGAAATATCTTCCATTCCAAAAGGTATCACATACTCAAAGCAGTTAAACTTGCAGGCTCTGGCATGGATCCAGAGACCTGAAATAAATCTTTTCTTTGACCTCATTGGACTTTGTAATACAAGTTGTCCCAATAACAATGATTTCATATGCTATGCACATGAGACTGCTCCTCATAAGCTGTGGCTTATGCCAGCTGACAGGAGAGGACAGCAATAATATGTACAAGTTCAGTAAGCAACCAATAAATTTCTAATTGAAATTACAAAATAAATGTAAGTAGGGAAATAGAACAGTAATCCTGAAAGTTGTCAGTTACCCAAAACTCTGGTAGTGACATGGTGTTTTTGAAAGAAAATTCATAAATGCTGAAGAGTAGAATGACTTGATGCTAAAATGTTCCCTTATGGTAGAAGCAAATAACTTTCTAAATCACCAGTAAGAGTTTCCTCCCCATCATATCACCTTTGGTTGTTTGTCAGTCAATCTCCAAGCCCACTGCTGGCTTTTCTCCTTCTCAAGTCCGTCAGTTTGGAACATGAATCCCTCTTGCTCTGAAATTATTGGAGGCAGTCTGTGCCTACCCAGCCCGTGCTGCCAGCTGGTCACAGACAAGTCAGAGGGGACATGGCAGGGTTAGCCCCGTGTGGAGCTTCATAGGACAAACCTCTGCAGAGTCCCACGGCTTTTCGGGACTCTGTCATGCGTTAAAGTTAACATATCCAAGACAAAAGCTGTTTGGTTTCTAGTTATCCGAATGGCTTTCTTACTAGGTGTAAGTGTATAGACATTAACAGCACCAAGAAAGGACTAAACTTGCTGCTTTCCTTCTTCCTGCAGATTAATTTGCAGTATTTGTCTCAGCCTGGTGGTTAGCAAGGAGAGAAACAAATATGTCCTAACAACATCACAACAGACACAAAATATACCTCATATTTGCTAAGCTCTCCTCTACACCTCAAAAATATGTAAAGATTATGATCCCATAACCACCAGCAAATGTTTTAGATGGGCAATCTACATGCTAGGTTACGTTTTCTTTTTACATGTTTTACAATATTTGCAATACATTTTAAAAATAATAAACTTGTTTTCATCCATTTAAACCAAAAGCCTCCCTTCAGGAAGTTTGTTTACTATTTTCAATACTCATCATTATATTTGGTTCTCTTTCCAGAGTACACATAATGTGTGCAGAATGTTCCCTAACTGAGTGGAAATAGATTATTTTAACAAATGGGGCCTTGCTCACTAAAAGTGACAGCTCATATCCCATGTAAACTAAACATAGATGGGCAAATTCTCCACCCCAGCTAGGTCAGCACAGCAGCAGCACAGGAGCAGGGATAGAACCTTCCTTGTCTCTTTTAGACCTCAATTTGATTTTCCACCCTTTGCCCCTTACGTCCCATGAAAGGCAGAAAATGTTGTAGCTCTTCCACTGAAGTGGAATTGTGTTTGTGAGGGAAAGAGTGTGCCCTTGAGTACACGTACTCAAATAATAAATATAGCAGAATTTCTTAGATCAGCTCTGTGGAATTTGGACTCCTTTGTCTCCATGGACAAAGTAACATTTAGTGTTGAAATATAAGTGTGTTTATACAAAAATATTCATCTTTTTAAGGCATATAATGTTATTGTTTTTTGATATCATGATATTGTTTTATGCTTATGGATTTTATCCATAAAACTAGTCAGGGCATGATTCAAAGAAACATCTTGCTCTTGTACTTCTTTTTCTGTGATTTTGCTGAAAAGAGGTGTGAACCTGAGTGTATCTGTCTGTCTCCAACAGTATGGTGGGGAGTGTATTGAATTTCTCACTCTTAAGAAGTGGTTGAATTCTTGGGAAGATAGCTTATATACCTGAACAGGCTGGATTCCTTGTCCTAAAGCTTTTACAAGCTTTGGAAGCAAACTAAACGGGGTGTCTCTTCATCTGCCTTCACAATGGGTTTCACACCTTCAAAACCAAAGCTGAAGAATGACTGTGAGCAAAGGCTGGGTTCTGGTATTTTTTTTGAGGGGGCAGAAGTTAGTGGTACAGAGAGGATGATCAGACCAAGCTTTTTATGGGGCATTTCACTTCCAGTACACACAGGAAATTTATTGGTGTAATGGTCAAGGCAGGGAATCTACAAGAGTGGATTAGAAGAACCTACACAAATTAACTGGTGAAATCTAGGAGGAGAAAGTCAATCTGTGTTTTGTTACACTTATATTAGAATAGCAACATAGTAATGATTTCTAAATCTTCCTGTATGATATCTAACTGCCTATTTCCATGAATTTATTTATGTGCATCCTATCATGAAAATTATATTTACTACAGTGGAAGAGAAATAACTAGGGTAACAGCATCAACCATTTAAAAAAAAGAGAGAGATAGTAAAACATACAGTAGAGCACATATGCTATTCAGAGCCCTAGCAAGATTAATTTCCACAACAAAATATATTACTAAAAAGGAGTTAGATGATAAAACATGATTATGGGTATGAGATGATGATCTTTTTGTTCTTCTATATCAAGAAGTGATTTAACTGTAAGTATGTGTGCATCTATGGCAAATCTAGTTGCCTGTTAATGTTTGCTGAGGTGACCATTGGTATTTAAACCACTAGAAAAGGATTTACATAGGTGTATAAACAAGAGTGTGCATTTTTTGCAAACCTTTTTGTGACGCATTCCTTTGATCCAGTTAACAATATGCAGCTTTACTCATGGTGTGGCTGTTTGCCATGTCTTTGTAGTTTTCTGAAAAGAAACAGGCAAACAGAATTTATAATGGCTGAAATATGCAGATTCTGGAAATGTTAACCAGCTCCTATTTGCAAACAAATCTATCACATACTCTGCAGCTGAGTATTGCTGATGGCTCAGGAACTGGGATATGACAGGGCTGAAATGAAACAAGAAATATACAAAGAACAGAAGGGGCTTGTATTGAGGCTAAGAACTAGGTTTTACTTGTTTGTTTGCTGGTGTCTTATGAATGGACATTTTTGCACTGTTTGAATCATACAGTTGAAAACATTTGCTAGAGAAAATAAAGCAGATAAATTTATTTCATATTCAGGGTCAGAAGGAAACCCAACCATGCTTTTCACATTCAAAGTTCATTGATAGTTTTCTTGCAATTTGAGTTAAATAAAGGACAGCTGATGTATTCAAAAAACAGGAGATGAAGCTGAATCACAATAAACTGAGTTGGAAGTGACCTAAAAGAATCATCCAATTGAAGCCCTGGCCCTGCACAGGGCACCCCAAGAATCCCACTGTGTGCCTGAAAGTGTTGTCCAAACACTTGGTGCTGCAACCACTTCCCTGGGGATCCTGTTCCAGTGCCCAGGCACTCTCTGGTGGAAGAACCTGTTCCTGATATCCAACCTAAACCTCCCCTGATTCAACTTCAGGCCATTCCATCTGGTCTTGTCACCAGTCATCACAGAGAAGAGATCAAGAGCATAAATCAGGCAAGGGATGAGAGGAAAACATAAACATACCCATAAAGAAATTTATACTACTGGAGAAGGATATGAACAAAGAAGGATGTCAGGGCTGGAGTCATTGCGTGGAGGTGGAGATAGTACCACAGTCAGAAAATTTGAATTTTCCCAAATAATACTTTTAAACAGAGATATTTTTTGTCTGTTGCAAGGGAAAGTGTTCTAAAAGTAGTGGAAGTACATCTTGTATGTTTTTAGACTTCGACTATTGACCCATTAATTTTTGTTTGTTTGCTTGTTTGTTTTTTGGGGGTGTGTTGTTTTTTTCTAACATAAAACCTCCCCATCCATGGCAATCCAGGATGTCATGGTCACATCAACGCCGAGTTTGCAGTGAAATTCCAGTGTTACCCACTTGGAGTGGTGCAAAAACACAGGAATGAATTCTTCCAAGTAATGCTATCCTGGGGGTCAGTGTAGCAGAAAGGGTGGAACAACTGCTTTCCACCAAAGATTAAGCTGCCTGTCCCCATGGTTCAGTGACAGCAATGCAAGGGACAGTTCCTGCTCATTTGCCAGGGCTGCCTTTGTTCATGCAACATTACTTTTCGTAATGGGGCACTAAAGAAATGTACAACATCAAGAGGGGTAGGGGGGAGCATGATCTCTTTTCAGTCCCTTCTCCCCAGAGATGGAAAGACATCAGCACCCATTCTCTTACTGATTACAGAATTTAGTGTCTCTGCTGTGGTACTGATCAGGTACATCCTATTTCCATTTTCTGCTTGGAGAAACACCTGCAATCCTACAGATTCCATGCACAGTGGTAAAGTTGCTAAGGATCATACTGAAAGTTAAGAAAAATTGTTTGTTTTACACTTCACCACAAGACCCTGCCTTGCATTGCAGTTCTGAAAATTGAAGGAAGGATTTTGCAACTGGTACTTCCCAGGAGGGGAATCAAGGCAACATTTTGCAGTATCAGTCATAATGGCACATTTTCTCAGAATTATGGGATCTAAGTTTGTTTATTCTACTTGTTCTCAAGTAATAAATATACTCTGTCTTATTTAAAGAAAAAATATATTTGACTAGGCAGAAAGGAGTTCAGCTATGTACACAATGAGATTTCATTGCAGAGATGGAAGGGGGTTAGAGTGGTGTCACCCTGGAACATCTGAGCTTAAGGGAAGGTGTCAGTGTTAAAAGAGTTGAATTTCACAATTCCAAAGAAATTTCTTTAGTATTTTCTTTCTGTTTTGTCTTCAAACTGGGGTATGCTTTTTATGATATTAGTAATTTATTAATTTTATTTGTTTCCTTTGGACAGATGGCTGAAAACTTACCATGCTTTTATGCCATTTCTATCTTAAAACTCTTGAGATGTATGTATGTAGGAATTAAAAAGAAAAAGGATGCATACTTTAAACCCATAGTAAGTTTACTTTCTTAAGATAGCTTTATTCTGTTAGTTCAGCACTCAATCAAGAAGCTATTTTCCTTGTTTTAATAATGACATGAAAAAAATACCTAATTGGATTTGAGGTTTGGAAAATTTTTTTTCACATACAATACTTATCATCATGATCAGTTATAAGTATTGTCATGGAGCCAACAGCTATCAAAAGTAAACACAAAATTCATTCACATCTGTGCAAAGGAGGAGAAGGCAGTCATAAACAACAAACAAACTTTTTGTTAAAATTATTAGCTGTGATACCATTTGTTAAAGCAAATGAACCCTTTTGTCCATCGTTCACTCCTCAACATGTTTTCTTGCATTGTAGGCTCAATTCAGGTTTTTCTAATATTGTTAAATATTGATCAAAAGTAAGACTATTATCCATTAGGTGGATAAAGAGTTTTAACACCTGTTTAATAATTTCCCTCTCCAGATTTTCCCCCCACATTTTATATAGTATGTGCTTGCATGTGATTCTACATGAGTGATGAAACAGTCACGTTTGTATTAGTTCACAGAAAGTAGATCTTAATTACAGTTAATTGCATCTTTGCTTGCTCAGTTCTTTTTCCTCTGGAAGTGAAATCAGGAGGCTGCAGTGAATCAGATTTAGATGGTGACATTTCTAATATAACTGTGTGATCTTCAACACTCCAAAGGTCTGAATGTTCACATATTCAGTATCAAACCTGGAATGCTTCAGATTTGTTCTCTGTAGCCTTTCCTAGAACTGAGTTGAAGCAGAGTTGAAGATCTCTGTGTTTCCTACACAGAAGGCAGGGCAGCATCACCACAGCTCTGTGCTGCAGATTTATCCTGTCTTTGTATCCAGGGAGAACTACATACTGTTGGGCAGCTGCAGACACAGATTTCAGGTACATCAATAGATCCCATGACACGGAAATGTATTCAACATTTTCTCACAGAATGATAGCTTAATGCTGTTAACCTTTCCTGCTGGGTGCGCAAAGACTGTGTGCATTGGCTTCAATGCAAATATGGGGGCACACAGCTGGATCTCAGACCCCTGGCAGTGCTATGCCACCAGTAGGGTTTGAGGGCTGACATATTTTGTTATTTTGGTTGCCAGTAGAAGTGTTCTGGACAATGATGAAGTAAGTCTGTACTGAAAACATCTACAGAGCCCCCTTTGTACATCCAGTCCTTCCTGTTTGCTTCTCTTTAATAAATGGGGGCAATCTACTTGAGAGTAAATCTTGGCTCAGGCTATAAGAGGAATAGATAAAGAGAAAAGTAAAAACACATAAAAATTTACTGAACTTGAACTAAGGATGTTGGGATATGATTCTTTAAAGAAAAAGCCTTTCAGGTTTGAAGAGGAAAACGCAGTGCTTCATATTATGCTTTCATAGTGTTGAGGAAAAGAAGCCAGGTCTTTGCTTATTAATCAGGCTGAACTGAGGAAGACTGTGCTGTGTTTGCTCAGAAGTTGCTAAGGGCAATCATTTAACTTAGTTACACTGGCAGCTGGCTGTAGCTTGTGTACATATGAGCCACTCCAAAAATTTATCAAGAAATCTTCCAATTAATTCATAGAAGTTAAATATTAATGCAAAAGTAAACAGTCTGTTGACTTGCTGTGTGGCTCATTAGTAGGGAGCACAGCAGCAGTGTTGAAATAGTGATAGTTTCAAGAAATGAATGCTAAACCTAGCTCTCTTTTCACAGAGCAGCTATGTATCTGAAAGGGAACATAGTAAATTCCCCTGTAATTTGCAAAGGGAAAGTCCAGATAATATTCATTTTGTGCTTTCTCCAACCTTCCCAGGCTTTTTAGCTTTGCAATGTATTCTGTAGCATGGACTGTGTGTTTATTCAAAAGTTAAATGATGAATCTTCTGGTTTCAGATCAGTAATGTTGCTGATCCTTTTCGACAGAATCACAGAGTACCAGAGGTTGGAAATCACCTCTGGAGATGCCTAATCCCTAACCCCTATACTCAAGGCTGGGGTGCATTCGGAATAGCATTGCCAGCAGGTCAAGAGAGATGATTTTGCCCCTCTACTCAGCCCTGGTACTCCTCATCTGGAGTGCAGTGTCCAGTTGTGGGCTCTCCAGGACTGGGAAGACATGGAGCTCCTGGAGCAGATCCAGCAGAGGGCAACAAAGATGATTAAGGGACTGGAGCATCTCTCTTATGGGGAAAGGCTGAGGGAGCTGGGCCTGTTCAGCCTCAAGAAGAGACAACTGAAAGGAAACCTCATCAATGTCTGTCAGTCTCTGCAGGGAGGTGTCAGAGCAAGGAGCCAGGCTCTGCTCAGCGGTGCTGAGCAAAAGGACAGGAGGCAATGGGCAGAAACTGATGCACAGGAGGTTTCACCTGAACTTTTAAAGTTACCTAGGGCTATTTGTAAGTTGTTGAAGGTTTAGGAACATGATTCATTGCAGTTATATGTAAGTGCATTTCCAAAGGTTTTATCTATTCAGAGATTACAGGACCAGTGGGACCACTTTAATCTTGGAGAAAAAGAGAGAAAGAAATTGTAGCAAATGATTTTTCTTAGTTTATGTGTTGAGGGTTTTCTTTTCTTACTCTCCAGTTTTATTGCTTTAGGGACCAAGATTTGGGAATCAAGATGAGACACTGTCTGTAAATGAGCCTGCATATAAAATTCCCATTTGTCCAACTTGTTGCAAAGAACCTAGCACATAAGATTAAAATCAATACCCCAATGATTCATTTCAGATCTTTAATTCAGTACATGTTTTTCAAAATATTCTTTTCTATACAGCTTTTACTAATGCCACTTCAAAGAAATGTAAAACTTGATTTTATTTTGATTTGTTATTGGTTGTCTGATAAGACCTTATCTAGGTCGTATATATGCTTATATTCCGTCACTTTACACTTCCCTAATTCTCCATTCTCTGGCTTACTGTAGCTCAGAGAGGACAACAAGCCCATGTTGGCAGGAGATAATCAATAAAGGAAAAAGTCAGATCTTCATTTGATATTTTCCCTAGGGATTTACACTTTATTAAATGACTAGAGTAGGACTCCAGATACTTATGTAGTAATTTAATTATTAGGGATAGGTCCTCTCTAATAGTACATTTTATATCCACATATGTGGCTTCTTTATGGTTCTGTATTATAGTAACCCGTCAAACACCTGAATTAATAGAAATTCAAATTAGAAGGTGAACTGAAGAATTTGGCTTCATTGATTGTTGATCCACGAGAAAATTTTCTTGCCTCATTGAAGTTATACAGTCCTCTGTATAACCATCTCCAAAAGAGTGGCTTTATTGAGTCATGGATCATTTTCAGATGTTAAAGATCTCCAGCAGTTTCCAAATCTCTTCATGGATTGGAAGATAAGTTGAATTTCATGTAAATTCATGTAAATAAGTCGAATTTCTTCCTTAAAACAGATGATCTAAAAGGCATTTTGATTGTCTCTATGCTTAGGAACACTGTGCCATGTTGCATTAGGCTTGATATAGCTGGGCAAGCTTTGGCCTTGACTGCACTGAGCTCCACAAGGGTAAGAGCACAGCTTCAGAGGTTCTGGGGCTGCTGGCAATTTATTTTGTGCTGAGACTAGAATAATTTTTGTTGGAAAAGACCTCTAGGATCATCAAGCCCAACCATTAACCACTGCTAACACCACCACTAAAGCATGTCCCTATAAGTGCCTCATCTACATGTCTTTTAAGAGGCCATTTCCTCTTGTCCTATCGCTTGTTACTTGAGAGAAAAAACACTAAGGTTTCAGAGGTAATCGTTACAGAACTCAGCAGCATCCATTACGCTGAATTTTGTGAGATGTGATGTCTGGAGGAACATTTATTTTGCTGGGGAAAACCCACAGTGAAGGTAAACCTCAGAGATAAAAGATTTGCACAGCTAAAACAAAAAGTTTTCAAGTCTTTTGACCTGAACCCATCATGCTGATTATAGATTTGATTCCAGTAATTTCTATTACATATGCTTTTCCTGCAAGGAAATGTAGGAAATTGCATGCATTGTTTTAAAAATTGCTTTCCTAAATACTGCAGTTGTCTTTCCTGGTGACCAAAGGAGATAGAGCTAATCTGCATCCAGAAATCAGTATATTTTGCTCTAAAAAATGAAGAGAGCTGAACAAAGCACTGTATTATGAAGCTATCATTTCATATATACTCTAATGAAAATATTCTCCTGTTTGGTGTTTGGGTGGGTTTTGTTTGTCTTTACTTTTTTTTTTCTGTAAGTTCATTAAAAATGCTTACTTTGAATTGAAAATGAAACCTATAATCAAGATTTAAGTGCAAATGTCATATATTTAATTTATATTTAACATTTGCAAATATTTAGTCCTAAGGGAAGAATTAGTGCTGACATCATTTTAATTTACCTGAGCACTCATGCTGGGACAGGTAAAATTCTCTTTCCTTATGTCTTGTTAGAGACAAGATAAGCCAGAGGTGTATTTTTTAAATGTCTTTTTGTTTGTAACTTGCCAAAATGACTTTTGAAATGTTCCATGCATGCTGTGTCTCACAGGTTTCTACTAAGCCATCCTTATTCTGTAAGCACAAAGCTGAGAAGGGGTTGTTTTATTTGCTTGTTTTCAAGTTACTTATTCTGAAATGTCAGTTTGAAGAGTGAAAGAAAATAAAATTTTTCATTTTGCACATCAGCAAATAAAGATCCAGGAGATAAAGATAAAGGAGGCTGGCTGTGCCTTTAATAATATCCATACAGCTCTGCTGCCATCATGCTCTGTGCTTGGTGGCATCTGTGTGTATTCACTGCCTCCCAAAAACACCCCACCATGCACTTAATAGTGAATGTGGTCAATGGTTTTGCTGGTGAGGTTTTAGCTCAGATCAAACCCTTATTTAGGGTAGTCTCTTACTTTTAGCGAATACAAAACTGTAAGGTTGGGCTTAATATATGACCTTGGTGCCCCAAACTTACATGCTTTCTGGTCTCTAGAGTGGAAATCCTGAATTTTCATTTATGCCCTGATGTGACACACACAGAGGACAGAGCCTCAGAGCTGAAACCAAACAAGATGGTGGCTGATTAGGGACTGTAATACTGCTAGAAAAAAAAAACCAACAAACAAAAAACAACAAACCGCCAACCAAGAAAGCAACAAAACCAACCAAAAAAAAGCAATAAAGATCTTGTAGCAATACAATATCTGAAAACCCAGACTCATACAGAGTTCAGATTCTCTGGTACAGTATGTCTTTTTCAGACAAACTTTTATCAAGGTAAATGCATTGCTTTAGGAGTTGATGTGGCTGTAAATACCTCCTTGCAGTCCTGGAGATAATTTGTTCAAAGCTGGCTTAAGGATCTCTGAATGCACCACAGTTTGCAGAACAGCCATGCTGGGCCTCAGCAGAGGTGCTCTTCACACCCTACTGCCAGAGGAAAGCTGCAGTCATTCTTCTGAGACAGAGCTGGAGGGGAAGGAAGGGTCTTGAATTGCTTAGTAGCTGTCTCCATGGAGGTTTAAACGCTGTCTCTTTGAGGCGAATGGATAAATTCCCGTGGGTCCCACGTGAACCAGGAAGGTGGAACACAATGCTGTCCTTGCTTACTCTGGCAGGCCCATTTGGTAGTGGATTCCTTTCTCTAGAAGGGCTTGGCATCTGTTGTATCTGAGCAAAGGTTGGTGGTTAGGGCATTCTCCTGGGAAATGAGGCTTCTGAATGTCTGTGTGCTTAGGAACCTCTTGAATCCAGCGCTCTCACCTGCCAAGCCCTGCAAGCCTTAAGCTGCTGTGTGAAAGCAGCAGATTCCCACCCAGCCGTCTAAAAGACAGTGAGCAAGTCTGCATTTTCTGAGGGACCTCATCTTGTCAGTGTGCTCCGGGTGTTATTCCGTAATTAATGTTTGGGATGCCTTAGGGGACCTTCAGGTTCTTTTGCCAAATTTCTAGATCCTATCTTGGGAGGGATGTGAGAAATAAGCTTTGAGCTATTTAGGCTGGGGCAGTTCTAAGCATGTACAAAGCAAACACCTAGGAAACTTTCAGGTCAAATCAGGAGGAGAGCAGTAACTTTAAACACCTTCTGGAGTATGGAAATATTGCTAGGAAGTATTTTGGATTTCAGTTTGAACATCTAGGCCTCACATCTGAGTTGGTGTTGTAGAAACTTGTGTGCTGAATGTGGCTTATGATCCCTGGAGACACTTGTACTATTCTAGATAAACACGGAAACCAAAATGTTAGCAACTATGAAGATACCTGTGTTTCAATTTTCAATTTGAAATGTATTTATGTTTCATCTATCTTATTGTGGATGATATCTATATATGGGTAGTTACTATTTTTTTTAATAGACTCTATTATTTCTTGATACTCAGTTTATACACTCGTTTTTCTCCCTAATAATACTGTCTTCTTGAAAGCAAACTTAGCTGACTCAGAAGGTAACTGAAAAATACTGAGGAGCTTAAGAGTGAAAGCTATCAAGAGTTCTTAAAAAGGTAAAACATTTGACATTCTCACATAGCCATGTTAGAAAATTAATCAGAATACACACAATATCTTTAATCACTTGACTTTTTTTAGTGTTTTCATAACTATTGATTTGCAATGAGAGGTTTTACACAATCTCACATATCACAGAGAAAGCAACAATAAGATTTTAGGATAGATAAGAAGAAGATTACCTCATCAGAACTCTTCTACATTTTAGGATCAGCACTTACACTTCAGACATGGGCAGAGTGATTTAAATTTAATCTGGCTACAATTTCAGAAACTATTTCCCATGAATTCACACCCATTCACACAAACTCACTGCGTGAAAGCTCTCACCTTTGAAAGCAAAGTTCAAAGTTGAGTGTGCTTTCCTGACTGGAACTATTTGCAACTCAGTTTCCCCTGGTTGGGAGATATATTATCACATTCTTGTCTAGTTCCCACTGTTCTAAATGTATCTGAAGAGCTTTGTTTTTAGAGGTTTGTGAGGCTTTTTTCTCTTTTCACCTTAATGATCCTGTCTTTGGTCAGTGGAAATCAGGTGCTCTTTATTCAATTTCTGTAACACCCACTTCATGGGAATCTGAGTACCATTAGCTCTGCCCAGGGCTTTAGAAAAACAAATCTATTCTGCTTTGGGATTGCCAAATGAGACTGTCTGGGGTCAGACATAAAGGAAGCAGGAAGAGAACAACAGTGAACAAGGAAACATTAGAATGAAAACAATTTTACTTTTATGAATCATAGAGCCCTTGGTGAAATTAATTAAACAAGGTCCTGGGCACATTCAGAGAATGAGTTGAAAGGTAAAATACCTGTATGAAGGTGAAATAAGTTCACAGTCTTATTTGAAGTGCTTTTATGAATGTTCCATACACAAGGAAAATGGGAAAAATTGAAAGTTGGGGTTTGTGGGTAGACACAGCATATTTTATTTTACTGTTACACCAGAAGAAAGCAGTTATACTTCTAGGCACATAAGCCTCACATGGGAGGGGATAGACAGACAAATTTTGGGACTCATGGACAGGAAGAATGAACTGATACCAAAAGCTTTTCTGTTTTTTCCCACTGTATCAGGGGCAATCAAAGAGTCTTAGCTACAACCTTTTGATACCTCTTGTATGCTTAGAGCAGAATTGCTACAGCAACACCCATGCAAACATGGATAGACCTTCCCTCCTTTTCAATCACAGCTATACTTTTAGTTCTATGCCCACAATTTTCAAAAAGAGGATATTATCCAACAGATGTACACCCCTGAGTTTGATGAAATGAAGCTTCAACTCTGTAGCTTAAAGAAGGAAAATAAAACTAAATTAATACAGTTATATACAGCTGTGCACAATTTTGAAAATACACACATTTTTTTCTAAAGAAAAGGTGTAATTATGCTTTCTGACTGTAATCAGGTTTGCTTTTGGTGTAGTAAAATTTAACTTTTTCTCTTGTAATGTTGTAGATTTTTTTCCCCTAATTTCTATACAGGTTTCTACTGTTCACAGTGTAAAATAGGCCTGAGTTGTCCTTTGCATCTACTAATTTTTTTTTTTGCCACTACGCAAATCTCATTCAAGCCAAAACTTTTTTTTTTAATTTATCTGTATGTGTTCCTGCCAATTTTTAATGAGTACATTGAGGCTTACTATTAAAATGAAGAACAAACAAAATCATGTCCTAAAACATCCTGTTCTGGCCTGTGCAGGTTCGCATATAAATTTTAGGCAGTAATCTTTCTTCCTGATATAAATATTAGTTGCTGCAGCTAACGGAGAATGTTGTTACTTTTCATTCAGTAAAAGAACCATAGAACAGTCCCATGATCTGAAATGTTCAGGGAAATGGGGGAAAAAATCAGTATTTGAACAAAGATGGCATGAGTGATTATGACATAGGCATATATTTCATTTCTGTCTGGTGGGCAGGGAAGAGGGGAAAAAGGCAGGCATTAGAGGGGTGATGGGACAAAGCACAAGTCGAATGTGGTTTGCTGCAAGGTGAACTTTCTACACCGAATTCTCTAGTGATGTAAGAAAATGGGAGAGTGTTGTCTTCTGCCTCCATGTCAAGCACTGACATAAGTATTATTAAATGCTTGGCATAAAAATGTTTCAATAACATGCTATAGAATAGTATTTTTACTTTCTCAGAGTTTGTTAGATAAAAACAAAACAAAACCCTTTTAACTTTTTACTGTTCTACTAGAAGAAAAGAACATTAAAATAAAAATTAGCATGGTTAGAAAATTTCCAGTGCCATTAAAGCTGAATGCTTACTTTTTAAACCTCAATAACTCGTTATGTAACACTTGGATTTGATAAATTCCTATCAAGACATGGTGCTCGAGGGGTGCTTCCTGGATTTTTATTTGATTTCTCTCTAAAGTCAGCAACACAATGTCTTGGGATGCTTTTTGTCTTTACAAATTTTGCCTCTGTGAGAACGTAGTTTTCAATGAGCAGTTGAAAGTCAAATTTTAGAATTTTCTGCTGACCTGTTTTTGACTGTGTGTCATTTACATGAAGATTCTTATTTTGTACCAAAATAATATGAAGGGGCAAAGGGGCCTCTGTCTATAGGAGAATAAAGTCCACAAAGGCATTATTGTTGCATTTGATAAAATGCAAATTGCATGAACATGAATCCCTCAATCAATTTTAATTTGTAAAACTGTTCAATAAATAGATAGACTGCTACAAAATACTGCAGGCTTCTTGCCTGTGGAAGAATTTTACCAATTTTTTTTTTACTTACAGACTTTTGTATTGCAGAGTAGTGCAGAAGCAGGACATGTCATTATCTTTTGATTTTATGTTTAGATGTTCTCAGTTTTGCGTCTATGTTTGAATAAGGAGTATCCCATACATATTTCAATTTTAAATTTGATGTTAAGACTTGAATCCAATCTTTCTCAAAGCTTTTGGATGGTGGTGGAGTATCTTGATGTTCTAGGCCAGTCACATCTGTAAGTTAGAACAGGGAAATGAAAATTGCAAGGAATAATTTTCAGGAAATATTTTAGTAGCAATTATTCGCTGCTTCTCCCCACCCCTCCTACTCTCAACCAGCCTGCAAGATCAAGTTTCCATTGTTTTAAAAATTTCATGTCAGGCAGTGGAGGAGATGTGCATGTAGAGAGCTTCACTGCATACCAATTTGAAGATAAAGACAAAAGTAGTATTTTTTTTCTTTTGAAGGAAGTACATTTGAAATCTGAATCATCCACTGTCAGAAAATGAGACAAAACCAGGACAAATGATGGAATCAAAGCCAAACATCCTTAGCCCAACCTTAAAAAGAAATAAACCTGAAAGGGTGCCAGCAGGCATGTACCTGCAGGAGACTGTGTGCGGTGCCCTTGTTCCTCTGCCTTGTGCTGACAGCTTCCAGCTGTGGGAAATATTTAAACAGGGCTAATATAAGCCTACTGCTAAGCTGTACAGAGAGAATAATACCATCAGTTATGTATTTAAAGTGTGCTGAGTAAAGTCAGGAGGGAAACACAACTTTTCAGATTTTTAATCACATTTAGAAAGTGAGAAGTTTTTCAAGTTTTGGAAGCTGTTTGGTAAAAAGCCCTAAATCTTCTGCTCAGCACCTTTTTGTTGTTTCTCCTAAAGATGGTCTTTATCAACTAACTTACCAGCACTTAAGATTTACTCTTTAAAGTATCTATCAGCTATTTCTTATACCAGCAGCAGTCCTTCAAGTTTCAGGCTGCTGCTCTAAAAATCTGTATTTATAGCCAAAACCCTTTCAGAAGCCTAAGTGTGTCTCGAGATTTTAATGTAAACTCAGAGACGGATACCGGGAGTCTGCTTTGAATTCCTTTCAAAGCTTTAAATTCCCTGTGTTTCCTTTCATCCTTTGAAGAAAAGCATTTGTTGATATATTTTTTTGTTTTTTGAGGTAGTACCCAACTGATCTGGGAGTTTGTTGTTTTTCCACCTGAGTACTGGAAGCATAGAAATCTTTAAGATTCTGTTTGATGGCCAAACAGTCCATTAGATTTCAAAGATGAGTCCTATGGGCATAAATATGTGCTCAATTATATATTAATATTTTTTTCTCCATCTTAGTTATATGTGTTCTTATCTCTCGATATGTATACTGAGAGATACATTTTTATATGTGTAGATATCTAGATGGATTGAAATAAATTTTAAATCTGTATTAAGTTTCAAATCAACACAAGAGTGTACAATTTCAGTCAGCCAGCAAAATGTTTTGCTGAAAAACTTTTTTACCTTTCAAACATTTCATTTTCCTTGGACACCCCATTTTTGGGGTCTTAAATTTCAAATTAAAAAAGCATTTCAAACTTACAAAAAGGATTATTTTGTTTTGAAACGGTCAAAACAGATCACTTCAGCAACTTCAGGAACTTTTTTCTAAAGAAGATATTAATTAAAGCTGTCTTTTCAGCCTTCCATTTCACCCAGCTGATATTTTCTAGCAAAATAAATGAATATGAAAATAAATCATGAATGGATGTGCTTTTCAGAGAGAACTCTGCTGTATTTTGTTAACTAATGGGCAAAATGGTATATAAAGATTAATTATAACTGTCAAATAAGTTGAAGTGGCTATTTTAAGTGCAATGTCACATGTTATTGAAGATACAAAATGGAAAACACGCATTGAGTTTAGATAACTATTCCTATATTAAGAGATTTAAAGAAGACTACACTTAAACCATTTTGGTCTTTTCTTCTTTTCTTTTCTTTTCTTTTCTTTTCTTTTCTTTTCTTTTCTTTTCTTTTCTTTTCTTTTCTTTCTTTTCTTTTCTTTTCTTTTCTTTTCTTTTTTCTTTTCTTTTTCTTTTCTTTTTCTTTTCTTTTTCTTTTCTTTTTCTTTTCTTTTTCTTTTCTTTTTCTTTTCTTTTCCTTTTCTTTTCCTTTCCTTTCCTTTCCTTTCCTTTCCTTTCCTTTCCTTTCCTTTCCTTTCCTTTCCTTTCCTTTCCTTTCCTTTCCTTTCCTTTCCTTTCCCTTTCCTTTCCTTTCCTTTCCTTTCCTTTCCTTTCCTTTCCTTTCCTTTCCTTTCCTTTCCTTTCCTTTCCTTTCCTTTCCTTTCCTTTCCTTTCCTTTCCTTTCCTTTCCTTTCCTTTCCTTTCCTTTCCTTTCCTTTCCCCTTTCCTTTCCTCTTTCCTTTCCCTTTTTTTGTGGTAAGCTCCAGTCCTGACTGGAGCATTTGAACTATATTTAAGTGGTTAACTCCTGGTAAAAAATAAAATGTAAATTGTACAGTAATGTCTAAATTAGCTCCAAAATGTGGAGAGTGTTTTTTTATGTATGCAGATGCTTAAAGATACGTTGGGCCTGTGCAGTGGAAAAAGGGTTATAATGATAGCTGGGGATGTTTCAGGAAGAAAAGGGTCAAGTGATGGAACACCCACACATCCCAAGGGTCTGCATGTTGTCACTATTGAATAAATATGGGTATTTGGGACAATGGTATGATTAGGGAAGGGAAGCTGCTTTGGTTTTTGGCTATGGGGCACTCACAGCACATGGCTTTTATGTAATTTTGCGTAATTATTCATCAGAAACATGCAAAACGTGAGTGACCTCAGCAGAAACTTTAAAATGAGTCTCTCCATAGCAGGCATGGGACAGTGTCTCTGCTCTTCTTCTGATGAATGCTTTGAAAACATTTTGTGCAACCCATGAGTAAAAAGACAGAATAATTACTGCAATTAGAACATCACAAACTGGGCTCAGGCTCAGCAGCATCTTACAAAGACCTTTTTTGGTAGTTGTCTGGTATTTACGTAGTAATAAGGGATGACTATGTCACCTTAACTCCTTATTTAACATAACAGTATATTTAAAATACCCTTCCCTTCCCAATAAGTACTTTCCACGGACTTTTTCTTTTTGCATTTCAATCAGCACATTCTAGAATATTGCAGTTAGTTCAATTTTTTCAGTGTTTTGGCTTTGGGTTTTATTAACCAAAGTCCTTTTCATCAAAACACTTTACTGCTTTCCAGTTTTGCCCAGGCAGCTTTTCCAGCAGGTCCAGTAGTTTTCCCTGAGAGGAGGAAAAATTTGTAATAGAGTTTAGCTTCCTTAATGCAACCCTGCTTATTTAAAAAGATTGTCTAAAGGCTGGTTTCTATAAGCAATGGAAGAATCAGAAAAGTGAAAAAAATTAATTGTTTCCAGTGTCAAAGCTCTTTAAACATGCAAATGCATTCCAGATATTCTCCAGCTCCAAAACATACTCTCTGGACTTCTCTTACGAAAATGTGCTCTGATTTCTCTGAAAAATAAGTTGGAGTATTTCTTTCTTTATGTTACTCCTCTGACTTCCTGAAAGAGATGTTGGGGTGAGTTATGTCAGGCAGCAAAGGATCCTGAGGCCAGAGCCAAGCTTGATCTCCTCTTCCCCGCAGAGCAGACAGTGACGTTGTCCCAGCAGGAGAGTGTGAAGGTATTGACCTCCCCAGGCTGCTGGAAAGCTGGGAAACACAGCAAAAGGGAGCAGGCAGTGAGGGAATGTAAGCACTGCCTTGAGATTTCTGCCCTTAGCACTCTGTTTGCACTTGTTCCCAGGCAGCTCATCTTAGTAATTTTAGCCGAATTTTTCCATAGATCGTTCCTTCATGAAATTAGATTTCTTTCTTTTTTTTTGTTTTTTCAGGTTTCTACAAAAATAGGTCATTCATTTCCAAGAAAAATGTTGGTGGAGAGAAGGTGGTTTTGACAGTATTTATTTTCTTCATTTGTTTTTTTGAATAGCTATGTATCCTCTGTGGTTTGGACATACATACTGATATTTGGTAGTGAAGCGCCTTTCACTGTGCTCATGAAATTTACCCTGTTTAAGTTAAACTGGAAATAGGGGGGAAAATGTTGCCATTTTCATACTAGGAAATCCTTAATAGGATTTTACATCTTTTAGTTGTTTGTTTTGGCGATGATATTACTAATTTTCAGAAGAATGTGTCAAACCAAACAAAAAATTTCTCCACGAGAAGATATAATTTGATGCTAATTATATCCTGAACTACGATATAACGACTGAGACATAAAATTAATGTAGAAACATCTATAATGTAACCATACCAGAAATATTTCATTTTGCCCATTTCTGCCCCAGAAGTATATTGATGATGTATAAGAAGGTAACCAAAGTACAAAAGAGGAGAAGATGTTGTTCATCATGCAGAAAATTTTGTTTCAAGAAATAATCTTCTGTGGAAAACTGATTTGGTGTGTGCTCCCATGCTTGCTATAGGAAACCTCTCTGTAAAAGAGATATTTTTCTCTGTTCAGTTCAGTAGAGAATTTTACAAGGAAGGATGACTACTATTTTTCAAAACTGAACTTGAAATTGATATTGAAAAAATTAATTCTGTAACACTTTTTAAGCTCCCTTGAACATAGTAAGAATAATGTTGTTATTAATAACAAAGAATGTGATTTATTGGTCCAAGAGTGGAATTAAGTGAGAATGAAACTCAGAGGTCTGAGAGCTGCTCCAGAGAACTCAAAGAAATAATGAAAATCCATCTAAAATTAATTCTTACGTTTTTCAGGCCCCCTTGCTATTTCCTAACCTTTTAACTGAGCAGATGAACCAAGAGCCAGCCTTACTAAGAAATTTCAGACATCTGTTTCCACTTAAAATACTTCTTTTGTTTCCTACTTTCATCAAGTTTCTTAGAGAGAAGAATTTCTCTCAGCTGGTGTTGTGATCTACGTGAAATAATCAAAAGCAGCATGTGATAATCTGCAATGTGATAGACTGACAAATACAAACTAGACCAAGCACAAGATGGATCTCTTGTTTCTATAAATATTTTATGCTTTCTCAAAGTATTCAACTTTATGAAGGCTTTGGAGACATACACCTTCAAATATAACACTTTGCTTTGCTCAATTCCAATTACCTTTGAAAATGTAGAAATTTCTCTGGCATGTGAACTCTCACGCGCTTTGTCTGTGGAGAACATGATCCATGAATTCTCACTTTTTGTAGGGTTTTTCTTCTCAATTTTGATTTTAACTCCTTAGAAGAAGCTACAGTTAAGCTAAGATTAATCAAAACCAGAGATGGTTTTCATAGAGTTCCCACTAAGGTATTTATGTCATCATAAATACTGGGGAGAAGGCTTGTGCAGGAGTGGGAGAGCAGCTTGGCTAAGAGGTTAATCTTATCTTTAGTCAGTTTGAATGAAGACATGTAAGAAACCAGATTTTATGACCTCCTTTTCCCCTAAATAAAGCTCCAAGTTTAGACTTGGTTTTATACCAATGCCGTGTAGATATTGTGTTCTGAAAGGGCCATCAGCATGGTCCAGTGCTACAATACTCATGGTAATTTTTTACCATGGTAAACCCTTCAATTGCTGAAATGATTCTTATGCAGTGTAAAAAACAAGCAAATGAAGAAATGATCTTTTGGATTTGTTTTTTCAAATTTATATCAATAGAGACTGTACCCCACCAGTTGCATGGTCACTTTGATCCATGCTCCTGGTGAAAGGGATGGTCTCACCCTCGCCGTACCACAGCCATTGCTCAGTTTTTCCACCATTGCTATTTGTGCTTCCTTGCATTGAGCTAAATCACTGGAGCACAGACTTTTCTGGGGGAGTGCCAGGGATGGGCAGAAATTGGAAAACAATGCCTTTTTTCATAATGGCTGGGAGCAACGTGCTGGAAATACACAGCTTTGATACTTCATTGGAAATTACTTCATGGCAGTGTATGCAAAAAGTTAGTTCCACTTTATTCAGATAAAAATATAGGCAGGATGAAGCCTAGGTAAAAGGCTATGTGATGAGAATGAGAACTGAAACTGTTAAATATGTTTAGAGAATGGTAAGTGAAAGTAGTAAGTGTAAATGCGAGGATTGTTGCACTTGTTATCTATGTTACTGACTTGGAAATGGGACTGAGCCCAAATCTGAAGCTCAGTCCAGTCGTTGAAAGAAAAGATGTCATGGTTAAAAGAAAAGCTTGGAAAGAGCTAGCTTATTCTTTTATAAAACAAGTAATCAAACAAAACCTGAGAACCAAGAAACTGTTCTGAAGCATTTTGTTCTCTACAGAAAAATTATTTGGAGGAAAACACAAAAACATGATACTAAGAGACACCAGGTTATGTCAGCATACACCAGATGGACATGAATTTGTCCAACAGCCTAGATATGAAGAGACTTACACAGTTTGGGGCTGCTTATGAAAAGTCAATTCACTGCAAAAGCAAAAATCACTATGGTGGGCCAGAATTGGGGTTTTGGGCAATATTCTACAATGCCACACTGGAAGGGGTCAAACAATAGCATTATTAGGGCTCTAAGCAAGGTTTTATTTTTGAACTCTGAAAAGCTAAATGTATGCAACTTAGCATGACTTAAGTTAGTGAAAAATTTAGTGCTTAAACACCTGCAGGAGATCTTTCCACCAATTGTTGTGGCTCCATTGACTTAGTTTAGTTGCAATTATCTTGAGCCAAGGTCAAATTACTTTGCTGTAAATGTGGACAAAAGAGATGAGGTAGAATTAAGTACTGAGTAAATGGATATTGAAGATACATATAAGTGAGATCCTTAGCGTGGTAAAACTGGCTGTGGAATGGTCTACTTAGAGAAAATATAAATTGTTTTGTGCTTTTAAAGTGATTTTCAGTGGAGTCCAGTGTAGCGTGCTGAAGTACAGTGATCTTCTCCTGGCTGGAAAATGGGCTGTACTCCATAATTTTTCCGAATCCTGTTATTCTTTACAAGAAGCCACATAGGAGAAGGATCAAATTTAAGTATTTATATATGAAATAAGTTGTAGAGATTCAAAATTACTCTCAAATCAAAACCAGATTTATGAATCACTGTTGCTGTGTTGTCTTGATTGAAGACAGAACTTTTGTAGAGCCTTTGTGCCCATCATTGAGGTTTTGATACCCAGATGCCTTTTTGTAAGCTTGGTAACACCTCTGATAGTAAATTAAGTTATCAGCTTTTTAAGTCTGTAGAAAGATCAGATTTGAAGTCATGGTATGTTACTGATTTTTTTAATATTTTTCTCATTTTTCTTCAGTGATTAAGCTAATATAGTAGTTCAACATAGTTAAAAATCATCCTGACCTAAACAAAGGGCTGAGGAACATTGAGGATACATTTTAAAATTTGAATGCTGTTTGCCTTAAACATATATTGGCTAAGTTCTGGATTTCCCTCACACCCATTGCTCCAGTAGTTGTGTCCAGGAGATTTTGGAGTTGCAGAAATATATAAGCTCAGATTTTGAGTTTCCTTTAGATACAGGAAAAAATATATAGTTGCTGCAACAAAATGTTCTGCACACCCACTCATGGTAAACAAAGCTAAACCAGAAGGAGAAAAACATGCTGCTTGGCAGAGATAGCAGTAACTTGCACAAGCAAAAGCTATGCCTGTAGCCACCATAAAAAATTAATTTTCACTTTAAGATTCCTGTGTTTTAGTTCAGTCAATATTGAAGCTAAATCCCAAATGCCATTAACAAGATATCCAGTGTAAGGGAAGAGGAGGAAAAAAATTCACAAAATGTTCTTGTGTCTCTGTTTTGTTGCTTGTGTTTGGCTTTGAGAAAAAAGCTTTGCTTCCTTGATTTGCAGAGGATTTTTAGGCTGCTAAATTGCATAACGATGCTGTAACGCCAAGCTTTCAAACTGGTAACCTAGAGGTCATTCAGTTTCTGTGTTTTGGTAGTGTTAGTGTTACTCTGTGTTAAATCAGAGCTGCACAAACCATTCCACATATGCTGGCTGTCCTTGGGTATAAAACACTGTTCTTTAGTCAGATACTTGGATGAAGCAGATATTGTCTTTGAAATTTAAGAGAATTCCCACTTTTCCACTCTAGCAACAGTCATAAAGAGATGTCAAGGCTTGAAAAACTAATTCTGATGGTAGTATTCTTACATTTCATCATGCCATGCTTAGAACAGGGAGAGGAGGTGGACAGCTGATAACCACTTGAAAGCAAACTAAGATGTATGGTCAGATGGAGAATTACAATGAAATATGTTGCAATTAATGCCTGTTTTAATGTTACAGGATAAACAACAAGTTCCTCAAGGGTATTCTGCTTCTACACCAGAGAAATCTGTGTACAGAGGGACAAGTTAAGGGCTTGTATCAGGGATAGTGCTGCTCACTGAAGACAAGATGTAGCAGGCCAGAACGAACTCACCAATTACTCAGAGATGTTAAATCAAGCGTCTCTTGCTTCAGGAAAGTGGATTTTTCTTGCAGATCAGTGGTTAGGCTACACATAAGGCAAGTACCCGTTAATTTTCAATTATCTCCTGCAATGGTATATAAGTGTCCTAATTGCCCAGGAGAAAAAATTCGTGAGAGGATGGACAGCATTTTCATGCATGTGAGAGAAGTCTCCATCCTATTGCTGATCACCCTTTCTCAGGCCTTGCTTTCTCACAGCTGGAATGAACCTGCTGTTCCCAGAGCAGCATGGCTGTGTGGGGTGTTAGGAGGTGTCCAAGTGCAGTTTGTCTGTCAGGGAAATTGTTCCCCTCCACAGCATGCACTTAATGGCTTCAGAAGACGTGAATAAAAACATATGGCAGAGAGCAAAGCTCTGTGGATTGTTTCATTTTAAAGAAGAAAGCATTTCAGTGTTGTGTTGTTTTACTGAGTTGCCAGGAATTTGCTCTAAAGTTCATTGTGTTTTATTTTGTGTGCTTGTGACCATGTAGCAGCATTTAAACCAAAACCCACGGGTGTAATATCCTGTGAAATCACACCTCCTGTGCTGTCCTGGCTGAGTGACACCTTAAAAGCAGTGACAGATAGAGAGACAGTGCCTTGCTGGAGGCAACCCAGTTATTACTACATGAAAGAGAATCTTTGACTGACAGCTTCAGCTTACTGGTTTTATTGTGATTCAGATTAGAACAGAAGTTATTTTCCAAGGACCTAATTGCACATTTTGCCTGTCCTGTTGAATGAGGTGTTTGGGCATTTGTGTGTTTGTTCTTCATAAATTATCTAGCTGGGTCATAGGACAAATTCGTTCTGGAGTTAGATTCCCCTGTCTTCTCCTAGAAAGTCTAAGACTTGCTAGAGGTGTCTGCCTGCAAGTGACGTGTGCAGTGGCATTTTCAAGGTTATGTCTCTGTGCCCAGTTCAGAAAAGGGAACCAGTACTCCAGACAGTTCTTGATCATTTCATTTCTTTCAGCGACACATATTTGAAAGGTGACATGTGCCTGTTGTTGCTCATGCTTAACTGAAAATAAACTATAGAAGCTCCCAAATAACAGTGAGATCTACCTCACCTGCCCAAATCCCATTACTGACTGGAATGTCAACCAACAAAATAATGCTGCAATTGCTGAATGACTACATGTTATTTTCCCATTAAAATTATCTCTCTTTTTTTTAGCTTACACAGCTGTCTCTTGCTGTCTTGACACAACGGCTTGTCGATTAAAATTCTTGGCACAGAACAGCCTTTACTTGTGTGTACATCATCCTTGTGATTATTTCTGCTCCTCAGGGGAACTGAAACCACATAATCTCTGATCTGGTATCTCATTTTATAGGATTTATAATAGGGGCGTATTTAGTATGTTCCTTTGATTAAAAGTAATATTTTAGAAAATATGCTTTCTAATAAGGTGGTTTTGAGGTGGTTGTAGCCATAGAACAATCCAACGTGGATTGAACAGTAACTCAGCTTCTTCTCCCAGCCCACAATTTGGTTTGCCTTTACTTTTCAAAGCAGTCCTGTCAGGCTCAAGTCTGTTCTGAATAACTGTTTAATGTGTCTTGATTCTAGACTGGAAGTCAATAGAAGTTTCTCAAAACGTATCTCTTGCCAACGACAAACACATACAATTTGAGCCTTTCTGTTCTCTGCCAGCAGAGCACAGGTAGCAGGAAGTGGATTAGCATGCCAGCCAGCAAAGCTGTTCTATTGGGGTGCTTCATTTCATTAAATATGTGAAGGAAGTTTACTTAGATATTAAATTTATTTAGGCAATGTGATAAAACATAAAAATATTAACAGAAAAAAGTTTAGCATGGAACTATATGTAAATTCAAGTTCCTCAGAAAATGTAGTATTGTTGAAAGATAAATGTTTCACAGAAAGGTTTTTACTTAGGGACTGATTATGCTTATGTGTCACCGAAGCCAAAAAGTTTGCACAACCCTAAAGAGCTTTTCCCAGTTTAAATTCAAGAGAAACATAGAGAATTTCTTACTTTCTGTCACAGAGTAAGAAAATATTCATAATCCTGAAGTTTATAAAGTAAGAGAGATCTGATTCTTTCATAGCTGTAACAATTATATAACTATATGCGTTCTCATTATATTGTTTTTCAGTAAATTAGTTCAGTCTGAAAGGCTGCTTTAAGAGCAGATTCATTGATAGCTGAGTTTAGATTACCCAGCTGTTCAAATTATGGTTGATGGTTTTTTCAGTGAAAATGCTTCTGTACTGTAAACTCAGTTCTGTACAAAAATCATACCTTGGGTTTTCTGTGGTGAAATCAACAGTTCTTGGATGAGAATGTTATGTCCAGTTCTTGCTTTTTAATAATGTTATGTCCAGTTCTTGCTTTTTAATAAACTAGGCATTGTGAAATAGTTTTGTAGAGGGCATTCATTTCCAAGTTCTATCACTGAGTTAAAGAGAGAATTGCAGCAATTACTTATTACATCAAGTGTTCATAGTGAGAAAATATTCAGTATTATGATGGAATTAAAATAAGATATAGAGTATTTGCTAATGTGTTTATGGCAAACAGCTCATGTATGCAGTATCAGCACCTAGGGAAGCAGGAATCTGGAGAAGTTGGAATGTTTGCTCCTAGCAAATGTTCTCAGGGTGATTTTCCTTATCAAATTATCAATAAACCAGCATGTTGATGACATTGCTTTGGAAATATTGTGATTCACATTTTTGAAAACTCTACACAACAGGACCTGTTGCATAGAAACTAATGAAAACTGTATTATGCTTGGTACAGACTTATTACTACAGTCAATTAGTTCAATTCACATTTGTATGTGTTCCTAGGTATGTGCATATATATATATATATATATAAAATCTGTTTGCTGTTGTAAACATACCCTGTTTCTTTAACCAGACATATTTCTTTTGTCTCTTTTGAAGCATCCATATTGGAGTTATTAGTATCTATGGGGGAAACAAAAGGAAAGAAAGATGACAAAGTACATTAGTAAATAGAAAATAAAAAAGCAAAATAACATTCAGGAGCACATCTTGATCAAGTATTGCACATTTTCCAGTGCATGTTGCTCTGTGCATGTGCAAATTGATTGTTGGTCACATACAACAACAAGGTTCCAGACATATCTTTAAAGTGTATCTGGATATTAAAAAATGTGATCCATGAAACACAATCTGTCTTTGTAATCTATGCAGTTATTACCATAGAGATTTTAACAAGGAAGTCTGTTTTTTCCTTATAAACTTAATCTTACATTTCCTGAAATTCCTCACCTTCCATAATACCATTTAGTCTTATGTAAAAAACATGTGCAAACTTCGTTTTTCTCCTGGTCAAATTTGCATTTAATTTCATTTGGTGTTAGAGTACTTTAAAGAGTCAGCAAACACTGTGTATGTTTTAGACCCCTTACCTGCAGAATGTTCATTTTTTGGAAAAATCTAAAGCTCACAATGATAACTTCCTGAAGTGTTTATTTTACAGAGCAGTGTCAAACAGAAACCATAAATGGCTATATCACATAATTAGCTAAATCCCCCCTTGTGGTTCTGTAAGCTCCAGCCAGGCTTTTCTCACTTGCTTTTTCCAGAGGCATTCCATTGTGTAAAACTCTGCTATTGTTTCATTGAATGGAGGAACATGGAAAGAACAACCAGTGGGCAGCTCTAACCTCAATTCACCCCACACTGGTTTTAAAATTCAGCTGATGTTCTTCAGTAGAAAAATGGATGATAATATCAAACAGCTTGGAAAGTGAAAGGAGTGGCTGCATCTACCAATTATTCAAAGTAATCCACATTTTAGGGTAATGTACTATAAATCATGGCATTAAGTGGCCAGTTTCATTTATATCACCCTGACAGGCAAAGAGAGACAAGTATTTCATGTATTTCTTCATATTCCCATGAAAACACTAGAAAGGCCTTGGCTCAGTGTGAATCGTGGTCAAGTCTTACAGGTATTTTCTCTTATATCTTGGAGCCTCATCTTGCCAATATTGAGGTCAGGGAGAGTTTAGTGATTAAAAACATCTTTGCAGTGATATTATCCCTGCAGTCTCTTAATAGTCAATTCAAACAGCTAATAGCTCAAAAGGAGCCCTCTTATGTCTATCCTGTTTCCTCAGCTGATCATTTTACTCAAATTAAAGAAGTGCTAGCTTCTTATCATTCTTAATTGATGTTCTTGATCTCAAAGGAGGTTATAAATAGTATCCCTTTACAGTCTGTCATGTGCAGTCCTGCAGTTCTCCCTTTCTTTGCATGTCTGCTTTTCTTAAAAACATATTTTTCCTTTTATACATAATAAATGAATGACTGGATTCATTGATTCCAGTTTGTGGTGGCATCTGGAACTCACTGGGCAGGTTCAAGTTTCAAGCAAGATTCTTCATTCCTGGAAGTAAGCCCAAAGCCTGCAGTGATTTCAGTGTTATGACATGTCATAGTTTACAGAAAGGCAAGTGCAGTTCAACCTGGACAAGTTTGGGGCAGCTCACTTTGGATGGAACAGGGCAGAACTATGTTAGTGGGGCATGAGGCAAAACAGAAAAACAGAGAAAATGCATCTTTGTACTGATCTGAAAGATCTACAGTAATCAAAGCTTTCTAGGTTTACTTTGCGTGGGTGAAAGTAAATGTCATTTAATTTCCTCTAATATGCACATGAGTTTTGTGAGTTTTCAAATAACAGTTCTCCCATTTTTCCCTTAGACAGGCATTTGCTGCTTTTTCTTGCCATTTCAAAAGTTGCAACCTTCTTCTGCATCTTCCATAATGCAGTGGCTCAAATCCTAGTCAAGTTTGAAGTCAGACCACTACTTAGTTTTCTCTAAATGTGTTTAAAGTTTTCACATTATTGTTTTGATCTTGACTGCCACAGATGTGTTTCTTAAAACAGAAACAAAAAAATATATATTTTCAGATTATATTTTCATGCTTTCACCTTCATGGCTCCTCTCTAATGAATGAAAAAAAAAAACCAAACCAGAACAAAAAACAAACAAAACCATGACGTGCTGAGTAAACATTACAGGAAAAAAAATGACTTCTGAAACATATTAGCTGCCTACAATGACAGCCCAGGTCTCAGTTCAAAGAAAGTTGTCCTGAGCATCACAGACACATTGGAATATGTCCTTCCCACATTCCTCTGAAACCACAGACAGGACATCCTGCACCATAATAATAACAGCCTGTGGGTTGTTAAGAGCCAGGAAAGAGCAGTATTAGAAGGAGAGAGAGAAGTTATACTTAAACAAGAAATTAACAGACCTTTCTTCTATACTCCAAATTCTCAAACTGATTCCAGAACCAAGTTCAAAAGACTCATCTGTGTTTTCTACATTATTTGAAACATTCTTAAAATTTTATGATATTACAGTAAGCTGTTTATTTCAGAAGGGAACTGTCTCAGTGACACTTTTATCTTGATTGTCCTTGAGGGTTTCTTATGTGTCTAGGAACAAACCAAGCCTATAGAAATAAAATCTACAAGTAAAATAATATATCTTTAGCAGTTAAAAATGCATGCATATGCAATGCTATTTACTATTTTTCAGGAAGAAACTGAAAATGAATAATTAATTTTACTAAGTTCTGTCACAAAACTTAACTGGGAGATGTTTTGAGGGCTTGGCACTCCAGCATTTGGGGATCTTTTTGAAAAACAAATTGTACTTCTCAAGACAGTGTGTACTCTGTTTCCTTTTACTTGCTTAAGAAGAGGGCAGATCAGAAACTAAGGAAATGTACATGGAAATGCATCCAAATCCAGTCCTCTTATGTTTGATGAATAGCAACTGTTTAGGGGTGCTATTTACTTTGAATATAGAGTGAAGAAATACCTCACCATTCCATAACATCTCTCTGAGGTGTTTTCAAAGTACATGAGCTTCACCGTCTAAGAAATACTCATATTTTCATTTAAACAAGCATATTTTCTATTCATTGTTTAGTTTGCCTGCTGTATTCATCATAAATTTGTAGTATATTTAATGCTTGTTAGCAAACAGAAACATTTTTTCTTCCTCCATAGAGGCTAAGTTACAATAGTAATAGTAACTCAGAGAAAGGGGCAGCAAATAAGTAGTTTTAATAATGTCAATCCTTCATAAAGGGAATTTCTCATAGTTTTCATGTTTGGTTTTGCTTGAAATCTTTCTTGTAATTTTTTTCTCTTGTTTTAAGGTGGCATTCTGCAGTCTCACACTGCAGGGCAGTCTCTACTGTCCCTAATGCCAAAAGACTGATGGAATCAGAGACAGAAACTCTCTGAGAGAATGCAATATTTCACTTCACCAAAATGAAAACAAAATCCTTTGATTGCAGCAGGGTTTGGGTTTTTTCTTACAAGGGCTAGAGACATTTTGGCAGCTATGCTGCTTTTCTTGTGATTTGTGGTATTGTTTATTATGAAAACAAATTGTCCATCTCTTGGAGCATATTGAGCCAAATTTGCTGATGTCAGAGAAGATACCCTGGGGCTTAAATGAGGTTGTTATAGTCCATGCAGGAACTTAAGAGGCTTATAAAACTGCTGCAGAGAAACATCCCAACTTTGCAGCTTTGGAACATTTTTGACTGGGAACCCCTGGCAATGTGGGATGACAGTAGTGTCCAGCTTTTGAGCTGGGCTTCAATTTGAAATAGAAGTGGCAGAACTTCACTGATGTCTGGTAGCAGAGGGCAGGAGTCAGAATTTTAATGAATAGTGTCTCACCTGTGGTGGATCAAGACATTCTTAAACCAACCTCAGCCCAGTACCTATCTCTTCTCTTAACACCAGCATCACCACAAATGCCAGGAAAATCATTCCTCCAGCAGAGGGAAATTTCTGCTCCATCTGAGCCTTTTGCTCTGGCAAACACTGTTGAGTGCTAAGAGAACAGCACAGACCTTTTCTACTGACTCCCCTGCTTTTGAGACACAACTAACTCCATGCTCAAGTCTGATGAGAAACACAAATTAACTGCTTTTTTTTCCACAACAGTGTGGAAAACTGGATTTCCTAAACACTGCTAATAATTGCTGCCCAGTGGAGGAAGTGCCAAACCATAAAAACTGCATCAGAGCTTTCCAAAGCACTGAAAAGATGAAAAAAGGCATGACTGGGGACAATAAGAGAAAGTTTTGTTAATCTCTTCCATATTGTGCATTCACTTTTGTAGGACCTTCAGGTGAGGGGCTGCTTCCCAGCATGAGCATGAGCAGAAAACACCTCATTTGCATTGACACTGAAATATCATGGACCCCTTAATTTGATAGAAACTGCCTTAAACTTTATCTATGAACTAGTACTAGCCATGTGTCACTACTGTGGGTTGAACTGCACCACCACCTCTATGCCCAGCATCATAATTGCAACGTGCAAAGAGAACATTTTTGTAGTGAGCAAGCCTTGCTGGGTATGCAGTTTTATTAGGCTGTGGCAGTGTACTTTCACAGCAGTTGGTTCAGCCAGCCCCATTAAATCAGACATGTTCAAAACCTTTCAGCTTCACTCCTTTCAAGTCTGTAAAACTTAACTTCTAAGATCGACAGAATGATAAAGAGACAGCACTGCCCTCTTTCACCTTGGAATATGGAAATGTAGAAATAATACAGACTGTTTGTACTTCATGTCTTATTAAGATCTGTATCTTTTTATAAATATATGTATATCCTAACCATTATTTATGAGTAATTTGTGAATGTAATATGCTTTCCAAAAACATTGGATCTGCTGACCCAATTTGGAGCCCATGTGGGCCACAGGGCTCCACTAGATTGCTGCCTGCTAGCTTCATGTAAGCCCTAGTCAAAATTTCTTTTTTTTTTTTTAATAGAAATGAGCTTAGACCAATAAAATAATTATAATTTCACAAGTGGACTCTCCTTGGGAAGTTGGATTAGATCTGTTTCCCTCTCCCTTTAAGGGCAAAATTATTTTAGCTGAAAATTGCATAATTCTGTTTCTTTAACCTAAAGCAAGTTTTGCCAGTGAGCCACCATCAAAGGTATGCATTTAAACAGAAAACCAGCATTTCTGGCTGGAAAGAAAAGCAACATTATCTCTACTTTGTTTACTTTAAGTGGGCCAGCAATGATTTAGCACAAACATGGGAGTTCAGCCTTCACACAGCTAAGGGGGGAAAGAGTTCCTAGGAGAGGCAAAGAGATGGAGTCCATATATCAGATATGGGTGTACAGGTGTTTATGCTTGGATTAGAAGGTTTAGAATACATCACTGAGCAAAGCTGTGAGATGTTATCTCATTGCCAATACATCAGCCTGTTTGGCTTGGATGAAAACTGACCACCATTCAGAAAAGCAAGTCTCCCTCTCTGAGAGGCAGAGGACAGGGTTGGTCGACAACTCCTGCTGGAGTTCTCATGCTGGATGCCTTTAACATCTCTGAACTTCATGCAAGAGGGGTAGAATGCAGCTGCCATTAGCACTTTCCTCTACACTCCCATAGGAAAACCTTCTGTGAAATTCAACTGACCAGATAACTATAAAGAGAGAAGAAAGAAAGTGATAATACCTGCTCTGTGAAACTTTAATTGGTCTAGTAACACAGGAGAGGTACTCATATTACTGCTTTTATAACTAGTGTAAACAGGTTAATGCTCTTTGTTGCTGTAACCATATGGAAAATGAGTTCTTTGTCAAAGAAATTTATACTTCACTTGGCATGCTGCTACAGTTTAAATAATTTTAAAGTGAAAGCTGAGAGGGTTTGAAAAATTTTCTTGCTCTAAAAATATAGGATGCAGGTGATTTCATCAGAAACACTTTCACAGAAGTAAAATATGTAAAAGATATTAAAACCCCCCAATTTTCTTGATATCCACACATTATTTACTTTCATGCTGTTAGCATACTATCAAATGCAGTGTTGTTGTAAAATCGAGGCGACATCCAGATCCCAGTGAAACTAATGGAAAGGATCCCACTGACTTCAAAGACCTTGGAATTGAGCCCTTACATAAATTACTAATTAAACTTGATTAGTGAGTAAGGCTCCCCAGTGGAAAAGCTTCACCAGATTTATAGCCTACCTGAACAATAGTTAGTGAAATTAATGAAGGTCTTGAAACTTTATTGCTGAAGTTCTGTTTGACCACAACATGGCATGAGCTACAGTCCTGTATTGCTTTTCATCATATTAATTCCCTGCTTCATAGAAGTAAGGTAAATTTTCTTTCTAACATGAATTTTTACTGTTTACATAGGGCAGTCTTCCTTTTCATTAAAACTTTTGTTATGTTTCCTTTGAAAAACAATGATACAAATTAAGGGAAAGGGAGTATAATTTACATTGATGGGATTAAATTAGAAAGGAAGAATTATGCAAAATATCAGGGGAAACATTTGTCTCTTAGAGAAAGATCTGTTAGAGTACAGAATTGTCTCCTGCAGGAAGCAGAGGAAGCCATGTCACTTGAGGGAGTTTAAAACTGGATTGAATGCAGCACAGAAAAATCCAGCATTTAAATGAAATTGGGAAATGGGATGGCTCCCTTAGTAGGCCTTCTGCATGTCTGAAGCCTAGAAGAATTTTAAGAGTTTACAATTTTAGGAAAGTCTTGTTTATATCTCAGCTAAGCTGTGGTACTGATTATATTAAAAAAATTATATCAGACTTTACATTAGAGAGTTTTCTGTAACCCACATGTAAGACCAACCAGGGGAATGAATCCTCAAGGAAAAAGAAATCAAAATAAGGTGAAAACTAAAACCTTGTGGCTCTGAAGGGGTTCTTAATGTGCCTGTACCTTCTGATTCTTGTCTTACTGCAGTATTATCACTTGATTTTCCAAGGGGTGGGTAGCACTCTGACCTGCTGGTGTGAAAAGCAGAGGTTGAGTGAGGGCAGTGCTCACTATTAACCTAATTCTCTGGTTATCAGGGCTTTGGTAGATTAAACGTACTGTATGTGCATTGAACTGGCCCTGAAAAAACCCAGTATACTTCTAGATATAACTATGGTTTGATACTAGACTTTTGGTTCCATTGATTCAGTTACTTGAAGTCTGCAGCTGCCTGACTTACTTTATTTAGTTAACAGACTTTGTTGTGTGTATTTGACCTCATTAAATGGAGGGTGTATGCAATAAATCCTACTAAATATCATGCAGATAAGAATATTACATACCCTGAAAATCTTTCCTGAAACACCATGAAAATATTATTTTCATTAATATGAAAAATGTTGCTGCAGAATGTATATTGGAATGAAAAAAAAGCTATTTTCCTCATGGCTTACTTAAAATTATTAAGGTGTTCTTTGAAGACTATCACAGCATGCCTCAGAATTAATCAACAAACTGTTCCTAAGCACCATTTGCCAGGAATAATCAAACAGGCATATGTTCAACACTCAGGAAACATTTTAGAGGATTAAAAGTCAGAGCGTGGAGAGGAATATGAAATCCTAAACCTTCCGCTGCACTCAGACAAGCAGACAGCCACATCATGAGCAGCTGAATCAGACCTCAGGAACTGCTTGCTCAAACTATGAGAATGTTTGGCAAGATAAAATGTACCCTCAGCTGGAAGAAAATGATTCAGTGGTCACATGATGTCCCACGGCCATAGCTTTCAAGCAGCCCTCCAGAAACACTCGCCATGTGCTGAAGATCACACTGCTGAAAGCGTGCAGTGTACAGATGGGAATTCCCATGTCCTGCACTGGGGCCTTCAGGAATTATGAAAGAGAGCATTTGTGGTGTACTTTTAGGATAACTGTGGAAAAAAACGGTGCCTTTATCAGTCAGGACAGTGGTTATGGAAGCTTTGTTTTCTTGAGCACACTGAAGTACTCACAGGTACACATATGGAATTGGAGATTAATTCATCTGTCCCTTGATGCATTCCTCATCACTGAAATAGAAAAATAAAACAGAACAAAATGCAAAAGACTGCTCTGGAAAGGAAAACCACATTCAGTCTAAAGCATAGAAACCAAAAAACAAAATGGTCAAGATTGGTAATTGAATTATTTTCTGCATCCCCTGTGGACTTGACCTGCTCCCCTAAGGTATTTTGCCAAGCTTTTTGACTTGGCAAAACAACTCTAGATGTGCATTGGGTATATCATGAAGAGAATTTAAAAATCACGTCTAATACAGACTTCAGCATCACCACTTTTTTCCTTTTCTTTCCTGTAAATTTATTTATTCATTTTAAACAGTGGGGGGAATACATGTTTGGTCTTTAAAATAATCTCAGTCATATGCATTGGGGTTTTTTCCCCCCCTGAATTTGTATATCGAGGGTACTTCTTTTATGAGAGGCCAGTCAAACCTCAAAGCAGACAATTTTCTTAAGATTGACTGTAGCTTCAGATTGACATTCCTTAATGAGCCTAAGCCCCAAATCCTGCCTTGCTGAAAACAGTCTAAGTTCAACAAGGTTTCTAATATTTCAATTCAAATTTCAGATGTATAACAAACCCTCAGACCAGGCAAGAAGTCAAAATAAGCAAAGATCTCTCTGGATTTTTTCAGTGTGTTCTCTGGAAAGACATAAATCTCAGTGTAGGTTTTATCAGGCATATTTTCCCTTGGATCTAACCTAACTTTCTAATTTTTCTCATGAATCTCTGTATTTGTATAAGACGTGGATGTTTGCATGTAACATGTGTCCATTAAGCTCATAAAAATTTAGCTTTCAGGATTAATTTCTTAGGTGATTTCTGTACATTTTTCAAAAGTACAACTGCTTAAATGTTTCTAAGATAAATGATACTATTTGAGACAGGACCAATTGTCAACTGAGATAGGTGGAATTACATCAGAGATTGAATTACTGTTAAAAACCTCTGTTAAAATTATTGATGTTGGCCCAAACACTAAAATTTTAAATGAGTCCTCATTCAGGCATTATTCCTATTGATCTTTTCCTTGCAGAAGTGAATAAAAAATATGAGTTTGGCTCCTTAAGCTGTGTGTCATTAAAGTAAAATTGTTGACCTTTCTGGTAGATGATCGCAGTGACAAAGTCAGGATTCTTGCCAGGTTGGATGGCTGCAAGATTAAATTTAGAGGATTTATAATTATAGCAAAAATTAGTTTTGCCATAGCATCCAGCCAAGGATAGACCTTTTCTATACTCTAGGTAATAAGTAGGTAATAAGTTCTACCTGATTTTATGGCAGAAGTGATGATCAGTGTCCCAGTCAGCCACCCAAGGTAGATACTTTACTCTAACATATTTTAATCTCTGCTTCTTGGATGGTGCCATCACAAATTACAATGGACCATTTAATTATGTAATTTCATTGATCAGATTTACCACTGTCTTTGTTCCTAATACCTGTAATTATGCTTGGACTTAATGAAAAGGCCACAACAAAATGTCTGAGGTGCCCTATAACCTGATTTTCCACATTCCTGGCCTTTTGTTTGTTCCAGGATTTGTAACACAGTAATTGATAATGATAGGTGGTAGATGAGATAAGTGGTTTTACTGTAATTCCAGGAAATTAGTTTACTGGCCCTCATAGCCAGAAGTGTACTTCATCCAACTGTTTTATAAGAATTTGTTAAGGAATAAAAATAGTAATAATAATAATTTTTTAAAAAGGGTGGTAGTGCAACTTGGCAGCATTGCTTTATCTGTGATGCAGTTTCCTCATAAGTAGCCCTTCTATAATTTTAACCATAATTCGATGTTATTGCTGGTGTGAACATGGCTCTGGTGATTTTTTTCCTGTAGTTTACAACATTTCTAAGCTACATGTCAGGGTAGAAACACACCTTTATATCTGTGGTAAAGATCCCATTTGTGAGAAGAAGTGAAGGAATAGGATGGAGAACATTTTTCATTCATTTAATTTCAGTGATATCCCTTTAAATGGCCATTCAGTGTAATCTTAGTCCATAATTAGTAACACACCCTTTTGAAAACTGACTAAATGCCCATTGATTTTTCAGTTCTGGATGTTACCAGAATTTTGCATGAAGCTTAAATGCCCAAGCTCCAGTGTCATTAAAGAGACCACAAAATGTTCATGATGAACACACCTGTTGTGTGTTATTGTCGAAAAACAAACTGTTATGGCTTTGGAAATAGAAATTTCTAGGAAGACACTAAATCAGATTACAAAGGAGATGGAAGACTATTACTTAAAAGACAAAGAACTTGTGAAGGGTAATTGCACAGCCAATGTATCCCATTTGGAATAAGCACTTAAATGTGTCAGCAAGACTTGTGGCAACATCTGCTGAGCACATTTTGATGCCATCCTTTATAGCTACTAATTTGTGCAAGGCATAGCCAGTTCTGAAACATATCTGAGACTACAGTGCTGCGAGCAGCTGAGAAATCTATCAGTCTCTTGACACTGAAAAGAGCTGGACTTTTCTCTTTCTTGACTTTCTGTCACTCTTTCCACCCTTCCTTTGTCTTTGCTGAGTAGTTTTCAGCAGGGTTATGAAGCTGGATTGATTCATGGGAGGATCCAACCAGCTTTAGCTATTTGTCTGTATAGACTTTATAGGAAAACATGTAAGATGAAGATTGAGTAGAACCTCATTATTTCAGTAAAAACTGTGTTGTTAGAGTCACTAACTGCATTTTGTGGATCCTGAGAAATGGTGGTGACTGAAACATTCTGGGTGCCTTACACTGATAGCAAGATGCAATGTTAAGGTCAGCATGGTAGGGAAACAGTATTGCACCTGAGTGTCAATTCCTTCTGTGACATTGTGCCCTGAACCTGTGCATGTGGTTATCTGAGCTGTGCACATTCACTAACTCACTAACTAACTTTGAGATGCAAATGATGTGTTTAGATGCAAACCACACAAAAGAGGATGTTCTGAGACTGCAGGAGATACCTCCTGCTAGCTGGTGCCATCAGAGTGCTGAACACTGAAGCATCTGTATGAGATCATGGAGGGACAAGCTAAAACCGAGTTACTTCAAGGAAGTTATCAAAACTTAAAATGCCTGGGATACTGGAATATCAAGCAGAGACTATATATTTGAGTTAATATGTGATATTCTTGGGACAAAGAGATGTTCCAGTATGTAGTGATCTGGTCAGTCTAGTTACTGGTCCGTTGTCCTCCTCCTGCTCATTTTCACATAGCACATTCTGAAAACCTACGAGGTACAGTAAAAACATACCACAGTTTCAAGTAGAAGCATTCTGAGAATAATTCTTCTGCATGGAAATGTTATGAAAAAAACCATTTTCAGACTTTTTTTCTAAAGGAGTTGGAAGGTCCTTAGGAAATGAGTAATTCTCAGAATAGGCAGGAATTTACTTAGGATCTTACTAATTGCTGGACACTAGAGAAGTACTGGCACGTCCATTATTCCTTGGTCATCAACACTCCTCAGCAGAGGTCCATGTGATTAATGGAGTGAGCCTGGTCCAGACAATGAAGAGTGTTAACAAGACCTTTGCAGAGCTTGTGGAAAGTGTCTGGTTATTAGTGTTAGACAGAGGTGCAGAAACTTGAAGAATTTTTGTGGCTGTTGACATTTCTTGGGGGATGTCCATAAAAAAAATTCTGGAGGGGTGAGAGTACATCTGATATATTTACTTAAAGAAAGAATCTGCAGGACAGATACAGAATAGCTAAGAAAGGAAGAAAAACTATGAGTCTTACAAGTTGCAGTTGGGCAGTAAATGACAGAGCATCATTCAGTGTGTGAATAAATCATGTGCACTCAGAAGGAACTTGGACTTTGTGAAATGCTTGTGGCCCTGTCATACCAGTGAATGTATGTGCATTAGTTGTAGACTCTAGTCCTTGTGAGCAAGCTTAAAAGCTGTATCAAAACCCAAGATAATGAAAAAAGCAATTTTATATGTTTATATCAGGGAACATCAGAAATATGAGAGAGAGAGAATTCTAATATTTTTAGAAATTTATATTAATATCTTATGAAGCATCTTTAGTATGATCTCAAAAAAATACCGTGTTACCTGTACTTGCTTATGTTTGCCTCAGAGAAATAATAAATTTCTTTTAGATGTTTATCTTTCTTAAAATATTTTTCTGGGCTCATAGATCAGTTATAATAAAAATATGCATATTACTTTATGGGAGTGATATATATATATATATGTAGTGTGCTTGTCTTACCTAAACTAAGTCAATTGACAAATGTCTTCAAAATTTCTGCCATCTGAGATGATATTATTGACTTTCTCTTTTTATGCTAGGCTCCTCAGTATAAACTGGTACCTACTCTTTTTAATATATGACTCAGAATTACAACATTTAATTAAATTCCAAATTCTTTGTAAAGAGAGCTTGTAAAAAGGTGTGAGCATTATATCACTTTTTAACAACCCTTCTATGACTCTGAAAATAGTGAAATCAGAGGAATCTGGTTTTGGGAATGTACTTCAATACTGCTTGTGTTTCATGCAGTACTGAATGTCAGAGGACTTGAATTTTAAGCATGGTTCTTTCTGTTAATAACTTAGTGGTTCTATTCATTGATTTCTTGACAGTGACTCTTTCTTTCATTTTCTTATTTATTTTATTTAGACATAAACAGAGCATAAACAGAATGTATATTATTTTATTGCTTAGTAGTTAGCATTATTTTCATGGATGAAATCTGTGGATAAATATACCAAAACAAAGTTTTAGGCCACTCTTACAACACCTCTGCAAAACATTTTTTCCCATATTTCTATCCATACAAAACTGCCTACATCCATGTGAAATTATGTTTTCCTTCTATTCTTCTGAAAACATTTAGACAAATTTGCCTTTTGAGTAAGCTTATTTTTTTATTCTTTAAAGAAGATAACTTATGTTTAGAAAACTAACAAGCAGAAATCCAGGGCAAATTCCTAGACAGGATACGTTTTATTTAAAGAACAGCCTGTGTTTTAGGGACATCTTTGCTTTTTTAAAACTTTGAATCATTTTTTATTGTACAGCTATGTCCTCACAGAGCTAAGATTTACAGCCCTCATTAATATAATTTATAAGACTAAATAACAAGCGTACTAAAGGTTCAGTATCTGATCCAGTCAGCAACATACAGATAATTCAGATTTGTCCAACCTTGCCTTGTCAAGTCAAGCAAAACAAAATCCATCAGTGAACAGAACAAGTGGGAGCACTTAAGCTGAAAAAGAGACTCTCCTTTGCATTTCAGAGAAAATAATGCAGGAACTGATTTTTTTTTTTTAAGTGTTGAAAAACTTCTAACATTCCCTGAGAAATCCCCTTCTTGCTTTCATCTGTGCTGCCTTGAAGAGTGGCATGATGGCAGTGCTCAGGAATAGCTTTCTCAAGGAGCGTCCAAGTCAGAAAATTGCTATTTGTCAGAGAATCACATTTCCATCTCTCAGCCACTAATAATAACCTACAAAAGTGTTCACTTTCAGTTTTCAATGACCTCTTGTGCTTTGCCACTAAAATTGTCAGTTGACACAAGTTGCGTTTTCCCTTCAGCTGAGAGCCAGCTATGGCTGTGAAGCACTGGTCAAGGAGAAGAAAGCTGAGTCCTTGAACAGGGAATCTGATCATCCAGCCTGTGCATTCCTCCCCACCTTTACTTCCCCTTTGTCTGCACATGCATCACCAAACAACAAAATTTCAAGCGTTGGGCTGAGCTGGGGTGGAAGTGGTGGAAGCTTAGTTCTGCCTAGTGTAGCAATATTGAATTTAGTGCACTGAGCAGGGCCTGCCTGCAGACACCTTTCCTTGGAAAGAATACACCAAGTCTGCATCCAATAACAGCTGCTGAAAGCTGTGCTCTCACTGGAAGGACACTGGAGAGTCAACAGCCCTAGACTTTCTGCCTCACTTGTATTTTAGCTGATATCTCTAGCATGTGGTGTGTGTCAGTGTGCCCAGTGCCATGAGCTAGTCAGAGACATGTGAGCCTGTTTGTGAACAGTTCATTGAGCAAGGAACTGGTTTTTGCTTTATTAGCCTTGTTTTCATGCTTGTCTGGAGTGATACACAATGAGGTGTTTTCGGTTGAGGAGTCTTGAACTTTTTTTAGTAACAAAATCTGGTTTGCTGTAAGTAAAAGCAGAAGTAATGCACTGCAATTTATGTCTTGGGACACAAAGATTAAAAAAGAAAATTCATAATACTGTGTTTACCTCCTGGCAGAGCAAAAAGAAGTAGAGAAGACAACATCTTCATGAGCAGCTGCTTGGCTCCCTTTGCTAGTGGCTCATTAGAAGGCTGAGTAACCAGACTCCATACAGGTGGACAGTGAAGAGCCAACAATTTTAATTAGTGCTTTTTTAGCTCTGTGTACCCAATGATCTCTAGGAGCTTGACCTTGGGCCAGAAACCAGTCTAATGTTTTAAGTCATTGTGGGCCTGCAAAGATGCTTGTCTTGCTAGTGACTAATTTATGACTTGTTCTCTCCACAGTTAGTCATAGTACTGCAAGTTTCCACAGTGTGAAATTGCAACTGAGAGGAGGAACTAGGGCAGAGAAAAAGCTGGGCAAGAAAGCTAAAATGGGAAGGATTTATTTTTATACAACCTGGACTGAAAGAAAAAAGAAACAAACTAACCAGATAGATATAGTGTAATGTGAGGTTCAGCCAGGTAAGCTGTAGAACTGTTGAGGTTCCATGGACTCATATATTTTTAAATCAACAGTAGATATTAAAAAAAAAAAATTAAAAATGCCAACACCCAAAATATAGGTTCCCATTAACACCTTATTGACTAACCTTTGCTGAGGATACCATGGATCAAACAGCAAATTCTGTCTTTGAAGACCCCTGGCTATGTTCTCTGGGTTAGGGTGATCCTGTATTGGATTAGTTTGGTTGGATTTGGTGATGGTCTTACCAAAGTATTTGAGAAAGCTAGAGAAATTCTAAAAGGTTTTAATACAAATCTTTGGACTGAGAGACCTAAGAGGAGGAATTTTGAAAGGGGAGTAAGTGAAGACCATAATGAGAGAGCTTATGGAGAAAATTTTGAAATAGTGAACAATAAAATCATTAATGCAGCCCTTGCTCTCTTAGGCCTTCCTTTTCAGGCTGTGTGTTCTAGAGGTGGTGTTCTATTCTCACCCATTGCAGGAAAACAACATATCAGGCATGTTTAGTGCTTCACTTAGATACATCTTGGGATCCTACTAAAAAAACACCCCAAACCTTGCATCCCCCAAAGATACTTTCTTTCTGTATAAACTGAAGAAATTCATAGAAGAACCCAGGGTAGAATCAGCTGTACTTTTTTTTTTTTTTGTGCTAGAAGACAGCTTGTGTCAACACTGCAGTTTTATGAGCACATACTGGAAACACAATAGAACAAGCTGGAAGCATTGTGGATGAAAGACTTTTGTTGATTATATGTATGGAAGTGCCAATAGCTCTTCAAATGGATAGCAACCAACACTGAACCTCAAAAAATTCAGACTGTTCAGTTCAGATAAGCATCCAGAAATTAGTCTGTTTAACCAAAACTTGTCCAAACCTCTTTGGTCTGGAAGTCAGAATGGAAATGTTACATGAGCAGACTTTCTTATGAGTTTTCCAGTGCTCATTTCCTTTTGCCTGCAAAGAGATATCATGAGAACAACTTCTTATAGTGTGGTGTGTCTGCAATTAGGCTTCTGCCCTTGGCTGAAAAACACCCCAGCAGTTAACCAAGCCTGTTTTGAACTTGTGCAGGGAATGGATTTTATGCCAAGTCCAGCCCTAATAATAACATAGGAGAGATAAACCATATACTCTTATGCAATGAAATATGCATAGTATTAATTCCTTTGCAAGATTTTAAAGCCACTTCCTTTCTTCTTGTGGCACTAAATCCAGTAGTTTCATTTTAAAACTGAACTTGGACTGAAATTGAGTTCACTTGTAAGTGAACTTCAAATTCAGTCTAACAGTAGAAAAATTGCTAATCTAACATAATTGTTTCTACTCTTTCCTTTTCAGTGTGTGTTGTAGTGTATAATCACATTTTGATCTACATTCCACTTTTTGATCTATATTCCACAGGATCCTTTTTGAGAAAACAAAAAGACAACTTTTTCAGTGGCTTTGCTGTGAATTGGGCTAGGAGAGCTGACCAACATTGGGAAAAACATATATGAAAAAGATAATGTTATGTAGTTAATAAAATATATGAAACATGCAGGAGCCAGGTAAGTCCTAAAGAAAGAACAAAACTTGCAGAATAAGATGAGACTTCTACATCTCTAGTGTAGGAGAAATAGCACCCAGGGTCCTGAAGCTGGGGCACTGATTGCTGTTTTGTGTACTGAGGGTTAAGATGAAGGACTAGGGCATTAAGTTTTAGAGTATGTTCCTTTGACTCCTTTTGATTAGACCCAAAAAGTCAAAATATGCTAATGTAAAGGACAAGTTGTGAGCTGAGGTGCTGCCATCTAATTCACACAGTTGCCAGCAGTTTCATGCAGGCTGATGTGGCTCTGTGGATGTCCAGTATCACCTGCAATTCAAATTTTGTTTCTTCTACTCACAAAACGATCAAAGGTGTCACAATCTCTAAGGTTAACCCTTGTCTATCTAGGTATGAAACATTAACTTTAAAAGTAAAAAAATTGGTCATTCCTAAATAAAGAAATTTGGGCAGAGATAGTGCTAAATCAGGGTAAAAATGTTGGGCTATTTTACATTCAGGTGGCAAAAAAATCTTCTGTTACAAAGGCAGAGGAACAGAAAGCTGGACAGGAGACTGTGCCCTTTACCTATGAGCAGCCTTTCTCATGCAAACTTGCACACCTTGTTCTGTTTGGCTTCCAAGAGAAATGAAAAAGGCTTACTCATGTTGCTTGCATAATGCTGTTTCAGTCAAAAAAGGGTCTTCAGAAGTGCCTAACTACAGAGTTTCCAAAGGTTTGAGGTGACTTACATACCCTTTGCAGCAAAAAAAGAGCTTTAAACACATTCACAGTTGAAAATGGAAAGTCAACTCTTACATAATATTTGTGTTTTTCAGAATCTCACCTACACAGATAAGTAGCTGGTTTTATTTGTTCAAGTCCAGGTCTCCATTTTCTTTGTTGGTTCATTTTAATTCTGTGTATTCCTAAGAATGCACATCAGTTTTATTTGTAGTCAGCCTAGATCGTACCAGCTGTTTTGTTTCCCAGAGCTTTCTGTAAAAGAGAAACATCAGGAATACTTTATAGTTTACATTTTTTGTTGCCACTAGTCTGAACAATATCTGATAGACACATGCTTTGGAATTTGTTAGGAAAGGGATTAATCTTTTATTTCAACTGATTTCTGATGAAATAGCCCACAGAAGTAACCACAATGTCAGAGGTTAAGAAAACAACTCTTTAAAAAAAAAAAAAAATCAGGAGCAAGTCAGACATTGAGAAATGAAGTTATTTTTTCCAGCTTCTCCCTCATCATTTGGTTTCTTTCTGATTCTATTATACATAAGCCTTTGATATTTTTTGTCTGAATTGTTACATATAGAATCCATAATTGCTTCTGCCTGAAAAGCAGAAAATCACCCTGAAAGGACCATAGTTCATTAATGGAATTAATGATCTTATGTAGTCTAATCACTCAGGATGTTATATTCTGTGGAGTGAGGAGTTTCACTGAGCAGTTATTTGCTGAACTCTGAAAAAATCACTGGACTTGTACCTACAGAATGTCAAACCACAACTTTATTCTTTATTCCTTCTCCACTCATCCTGAATGGATGCCATATACACAGAGAGGAAGGAGAACTAGAGTAAGTCTGTGTGCTTCCTCCAAAAATGAAACAGCTTTAAACTTCTCAGAATAAACAAAAAAAAAACCAAGGAAAGTGCAAAGGATGGTTTAAATATATTAACCCCAGTGCACCCTCTATAAAGAGGTACTGTATGGAAATCAAGGTTGTCAGGGTAAGTCCCACAGAGAATCATCTAAAAGTCCTCTGTTGCCTTCCCTGATTCATGTCCAAATGAAATTCTGACTGGCAGCTTCTGTAGGTGTGAATTTTCAGTATCTACTTTTGAATCTCCTTAATCCTAATTTCCCCAAAATAATCATTCTTGACAAGTATCTACACCAGGTAAGCTGGGCATTACAAAGAGCATGGCATCCCTGTGAATCTGCCTTCCTACAGCTTATTTCAGTGTTTGTGGCAATCTGCCTCCTATGGCAATCTAAAAACCCAGGGAAAGCTTCAACCACATTATTTCAGAAAAGAACATTGCTGCACATCAGGAAGCAATAGGAATTTCAAGTACACTTTCTCTTCAGGGAAAGGACATCAAAGAGCAGGGACACCATTCTCTTTTGTCATTTCCTTCAATAGAAAAAAGGAAGGGCTGACCCCAGATATTTGAATTATTTTAATCAATAACAAACTGTATTAATCAGTTCTGAAGTTTGATAGAGCCCTTTCCTCGTGGAATTGTTTCTTAATTAAACCCTGAATAAGGGAAAAGAGGTTGGGAATGTAAATACAGATTTTTTTTCTGCAGCAGACAGGGAAAGCTCAGGGCAGAACCAAGTCCATCAAACTTGGGGAAGTTTAGAACTGGAAAAGAACCAGAGTGACCTAGAAAAATCCCATCACACTGAAATATTGTATCTTGGCCACTAAATGAAATTAAAAATATAAGTTACCATTGTTACCTGTACAGAGTAGAGTTTGGGCAACCACATGCACCTGAGTAATTGCGATGGACTTACTTGGGCCATTTATGTGCATTAAAATATCACATGGAAATGCTGGTGGCAAAACCAGATCCATTAAACATAAGTGAATCGTGACACCAAGAGTTCTCAATTAAACTATGTACAATTCCCCACCTACAAATAATGTTTCTTTCTCCCATACTGTACTGCTCTGTCTCCATGAAGGAAAATCTGCCAGGCTTTTAATGTGTATAACTCTGCATATATGACAGCTATATAGGGGAATCATTTCATAGAGGTCTTGTAGGTATCCTCAGAGCACTAGGGCTACTTCCAGTTCAGCACGTTTGCCACAAAATCTAATTTTTTTTTTCATGTGATACTGAAATAGGGGGAAAGTAAATACATTATGTAGTTGCCTATAGTATAAGTGTGTTGCTTTTGAGTAACCAGGTTTCCTTTCCATGCCCCAAAGCACAATTCCATGCTGTCAAAGAAAAAAGCATTTTTCATTATTTTGAATTCACCTTGATACACTGAAGAAGGAATACTTATTACATAATTCCCTTTCTTTATTGTGACTCATCTGAAAGATCTGTGCCCATCTGAGACAGAGGCAATAACGTAGCCTGTATGTTTGGTTGATGATTCAGATGAGCAAAACCAGAGGTTTTAGTAGACTTCTTCCTCCCACTCATAGAAATTAAGAATACAGGAATTAGACGGGAGTTGAGTGAATTATATTCCTCCCTGGGAACTGCAGTTTTCTAATTATTTATGCTAACTTTCAAGAGAGGAAGAAAAGATTCACATTTAAAAACACAGGGGCATTGAAAAAAAATCATCTTTGGGTCAAAATGCTATCTTGAGTAATTTCTTTTTGTTAAGAATTTAATTTATAGCAATTTTACTTTTCTTATAGCAATTTTACTTTTCCTGTCAGATTCTGTGACAAGGGAAAAATATTACTTAGAAGCTACTCTGTAGCATAGAGGAATAATGAAACTTTATGGCAGGGTATCTGAGACAGGCATGTGACTAAACCTGGTGTTCTTGAATCCACATCCATTATTGTTAGTTATGAGTTATAAATAGAAGCTTTTGACATATTTACAGACAAGCAGTTCTGGGGATAAAAGCTTAACTATGACAGTGTGAACATTTGACAGTTCCTGAAATGTTGCTTTGAATTTAGAAATTAAGCTTTCTCACTGAAGTGCAAGTGAAGTCACACAGGCTTTGTAGGACATGATAGGACATAGGATGAAATGTCCAGCATTTGCATTGAGATGCTTCCAGGGGAACTCTACCAGGGAAGCATACAGAAATCTGATGGATTAATTCATGTAATTTCCATGAATTCTGCTGTGTAAACCATTTTGAGTAACATTACCCTGAGAGACCTATAATGCCTTTTAGGATCTGGACTGAATCCAGGGTCACTGTGGCTAAATGCCCTTCAGGATCTTGACTGAAGCATTGTTTGAGGTCTTGTATGAAGTGAGAGCAGTCAGCATCCAATGCAGCATTACTGCTGGCAAACACTGGAGGAGGCTGCCCAGGGTGCAAGAGGTGTAGGGAAAGCCCAGATGTGCTCTGAGCTCAGCTGACTGGGGCTGACAGTGATGTGTACTTCGAAGGATTTATTTTCAAAATTTTCCCAGTGGCTCCAGTATCTGAGCAACTAACAACACTGCTACTGTCGCCTTCTGTAAGCATTGAAATTGTTCTGCTTGTTTAAAAAAAAAATCAGTTGAAATGAAATTCATTGCTGTTGGTGGCTGGAACTGAAAGTGAGGGTGAGCTTTCAACACCAGCTCTGTTTTCTGGCTGGGAACCATTTTTATTCTCACTGGGAGCAGTTTCAATAGGAGAAAAAAAAAGGTGAAAAAGGTAAATAGGCAGAGCACAAGGCATGTCTAAGGCCCTGCTCCACTGGATGTGTTTGGGCAACATTTTAAAGCTAATGGCAGTAGCTCAATTTTCTTTCCATCTTTAACTCTTATAAGAAGGACTATGCTAACAAGTCGATAATATGCCATTTTACAGGCATGGAGGGTAAGCAAAGAGCATAAAATGCTAAATCAGTCTGAAAAATGTATTTTCATTCCTCAAAAACAAAAATCTAAAAGCTTGTGATTCATTGATGGTTTTTCTATTTTCTTCTTTGTAACTTTTCTTCAGTGTCAAATGGCAAACAGGATTAAAAGAATTCACTCTGATTATTTGCATAGGTGCAAACTCTCTGCTATCCCTTAACTTTTCAAAATTTAAAAAATGCAAGAGCTCAGTGCAAATGGAAATACAAGAAAAAATTCTGTCTCTGGAGTTTTCCAAAAGAGTTACAAACAAAAGAGGAACTTCTGCAGTCAGTGATTTGTTTTTTTCATATTCATAAATTTAAATTGAAAACTGGCCAACAATTCACTCCAGTATTTCTATGATCTCAGCCTGTAGTTCTGTTTCTTTTTCCATTCTTTGTTTCCATCTAAGCCAATTTAGTGCTCTCTGGAAAAGAAAACTATGAGGCATAGTAGAATGAGATGATCATGTCAGTTTGGACCTGTGGATACTGCATAAATATTAATGATAATTAACAGGACTTTGGTTTTGCCTTTAATGTCCAAACACCATGAAGGATGGTGCGGCAATGATTTCCTTTTCCCCTGTGCTGTAGTATTACTGATTTTATTCTGTATTTTGACAAAGGATTCCAAATCCTATTATCATATTTACAAATGAATGTTGTAAAAGTACATCATCAAAAAGTAGCCTCTGCTGAAGACATAATGTTTTACATATTATCTGGTTTATATTTATTAATGACAACAGTCCTCATATCTAATCCTACCAAGTGGATTTTTAGTATTTTAATTACGTTCCTTAATATTGGAATCAGTCAGAGATAAATGTAGCAATTCTTTTTCCCAGAGTTTTTTTTTATTTGATATTTGTGTTTGTTCCATTTGAAGAAATAGAAGGAAAACTCTTGGAATATTCTATGAATAGGGCCACAGCTCTTGCACAGGTTTGGTGAAGGACAGCTGGGGATCTCCAGGCCCTGCAAATCCAGGTTCCCAGCAGCTTGCTAAATGGGCTGTCAACAGCCTGGACAAGGCAGCCAGCAAGAACTCAAGTTTTAAAACCTGCTTGGCAGTGAGGCTCATATTGGAGGCTGCTTAGGGTCTCTCACACTGTCTTTGAAATTAATGCTTCTCTCTGAAAAGTTCGAAATTGGCCAAATCATTGAATTCCAGTGAAACACCCTTTAGTAAGAGTTTTTCCAACCTGCTCTAATTAAAAGGAAACTGAATCACCACAGCCACTGTTGTGCTTGTTCAAATTCCCAACTATAGTTTTCTCCAGCGTTCCAGTTTGAAATTATATGTGGATATGTATGCAGGTCCACAACATATTCTTGAATCCAGGAAGTCACTCTTTCCAGCTGGGGAAAAAAAGGCAAAAAAAGCCAATGTCTATGGCCCATTTAGAGTTCTGTCACCTCATGATTTTTTTTTCTGATGAAGGTATTTTTGTATTAAAAGAAATATTTCTCTCTACGTAATTTTTTTTTTCTCTAAGAGAGATTGTATCCTGATGAAGAGTTTTTAAAAAGTCATGGCAACTGTATTGTTCAAACTGTCTAAAAAAAATAACTCTTAAATATGTCTTAATATTCCCTGGAAGATTGACTGCCTTATAAATTACATTTTGACAGATTGGTTTAGCTATGAGTGGTTATGTATATGCACTGAATTTTAAAGTCTTCCCGTTAACTCTCAAAGTGAATTGAAAGGAGTAATTTATTTTGCTGATATTTAATAAGTTAAATCATTTCTGAAATACAGAGATCTTCATCTTGGGAATGTAAAAGATGCTATAGAACCAGCAATACTTAAAACTCCACACACAGACACTTCCTTTGGACTGGGGTATCAAAGGAAAGTCCCAAAATACATAGATGGATTTTAAAAAGTGCATGCTGAATTCTTTAGAAAATCTGTCTTTCATTTGACAAAAGACCAATGGGTGTGAGACAGTTTGTAAATCACCATCATTAGATACATAATGGTAAATGAAGGGCTTTGAGAAATTTGTCCATTGTAACACTGACAGGATGATGACAAGATCCAAAACAGAAACATCATCTTGATTCACTTGGCTGTATTTCGTAGAGAGGAACTGATCTCTTTCTTTATGTATTTATTTTCTTGCACTATAGCTGTGGCCAGGTGAGGGATCCCCATGGAAAGCACAGTGTGTAGGCAGTGTGTGTTTCTGCACAGAGAGCAGGGCCTGTGTTAACCCCTCTGGCTGCAGCTACTCTCCTCAGTTCACACTGTGAGCCCTTTTGCTGGTGCAGTCTTTCAAAAGTGTCTTTTGTGAGTGTTGGATCTTTGCAGATACAGCAACACAAATTGTCTGGAATAATCCTGGAGAGCCTGCAGCTGCTCCAGGTATGGACTAATTGGATAGGGTGAGGAAGATCAGCAAAATGAGGATGGTCACTGCAGTGACGTTGTTTTCCACAAGTAGTGACTTGCAGTCTGCAATAATAGGAATCCCTTGAAAAGGCTCAGGGACATTGCTTTCTGCTGGGGAACTCTGTGCAAGAGCTCGGATGTAGAGGTTTTACAAACCTTTGTTATGCACGCTTCAGTGGCTTGCTATTTGGAAGAAAACTGAACTTGTTCTTTTTTATTTTATTTTGGCTTCTCTCTGCTTAACTTATTCACATGTGGCACAGTCAAGAAGTTCTCTTGAGAGCCCCTTGCCTTGTAAAATGTCCTGGAGATTATCCTGTGCCTGATGTAATAACAGCCAGCTGACTGACAGCAACTAGCAGTTCCAGATTCTGCATCTGTCTGCTTAGCAATGGCTCAGGAGCGCACAGCTGGTGTGCCTGGGAAGGACTGGCCTGTGTCCTAATTATTCTGAGACAGAGAACCAGCCATTGGGATTCGCCCAAGCCTCCCTTTATCCATGATGAGCTGTAATACTAACCCTTTTTGAGTGAGTCACTACAGAAACCAGCTGGGGAATAAGCATTTCAGAGGTGAAGCTGGACAGGCTGGATGGTCTGTGGTATTCTGGGGAGTGATTTGTAAATGATACTTCATGGAGCTGCATGGATGTGTTTTGCAAATATTGATGGTCATCACAAGCTAGTTAAAAGTTTCTTATCCATTCCTGAACAGGATGGGCCATCTGTTCAGTGTACGTCTGAACAAAACCAGCACCAGAGCATTAGTGAGTGTCACAGCTCTGTGCAGCTTCAGTGCATCTTCCTGACTGTCAAACTACTCCTCTGGTGCTTACAACTAATGTGGGAGCTGTGAAAACATCTGATGGATATCTCACAGCCAAAGGACTTCCAATGGGAAAGCTCAGTCCTGTGATTAGGTGGCTCTGCCAAAAACAATGACGGGAGACAGCTAACATTGCTGACGCCCAGCTGAGGCTTACCTAACAGACCCTTAGAGACTCAAAATAGATCAGATCAAGATTCTGTCATGATAACAGCCTGAAAAAAGTAAGAAACTTCCAAAATGTCTCCATGCCATACAGAGCTGTTGGCTTGTACAAGTCAAAGACTGATGACTAACAATTGCTTGCCAATGTGATACAAATATCTACTGAATAAATGTGAATATTAGCATGCTGTTTTTGCTAAAGTGAGAAATATTTTTGAAGGCTCAGGAAATATGTACCCCAAACAAAAAGGAGTCATAGCACTGTGGACAGTCTGATGGAGATGACCTATTTCCAGCACAATCTGGTTTTGTGCAAATCTCGGATCCAGAAGAACACATCTGGATTTTTTTAATAAATAACAACAGTCATGCGAGCTGACTGTACTTCATGCCAGACTGTGTATTAGAGAAATAATAACTTGCCATTTGCTGTATGCTGGGGGCATTTAGGTCCTGCCTGCCTGCCCAGTAAACTGCATTTGTTTAGGATCATTATCATCTGTAATATCTTCACTCAGTGTCAGTTTTGCATGCCTTCAACTAGCATTTGATACCCAGACTTGGAGGCATCTAGGAATGTGTCCTGGTTTCAGAATGCTTTCCTAGAAAAGAACACTGGAGCACGTTTCATTTCTTTAAGTAACTGATACGTGAAAATGTTGAATAAACAAGCCAGTGAGCCAAGGTGAACAGGAAGTTACAAGTTGGTCCTTAGCCTCTGTCATGCGGGTACAGAGCCCTGCCTCAGCCTAGAGATGAACTTTCCAGATTAGGAAGAAAGGAATTATTAGTAATCATCCAAGGTGCATTGGTTGTCTGTCTCCTGAAAATTAAGGTTATTTTGATCAGACTCAGAAACTAATTTTTATCCTGAGAAAAAGTTAGGGGCTCTCAATGAGAATTCTGGAGTAAGTGCCGTCTGAAGTTTTGTTAAGCCCACTGCTTCAATGAGATATTAGAAAGAAAATATTTTGTTTTCTTGGTTTATTTTGGCTTTTTCTTGCTTGAATCCTTTACAGGGCTCTACAGGGGGGAGTGTAGGACAGGCAGTGTGTCAGGTTTGCAGCCTGTACCATCCTTCAGTCCCAGAGTTCCACTGGAAAAGGTATGAATGTGTTCTCTGCTGAACACCTGGCAAACGACAGGAGAAGGAGAGAGAAGACAGGAAGTGAGACTTGTGTGCAAGCAGAGAATTCATCTATAGCCAGACTCACATGAAATCTTTTAGGACAAGTCATGAACTGTGGTACTTCTGATGATGTGAGCCTGTAGGAAAGCTGGGAAATGGCATGTTTTCCCTTGAAAAGGGAAGTTGGGTCTATGACACTGTAAAATCTGTTGATAAAGTTTCCTATTTTACTGAGCATCTTCTAAAAAGGACTTTGAAATATCTTACTTGATTTTATAGTTTTTAACAATGTCTTGTGTATACTTATAACATTAAAATAGCTGCTGTGTATCAGGATAGACTCAAGGAAGAATCTTGCTACAGTAGTCACTGCCAGTGTAGAGAAGAGACAACATTTTAATTCCTGGTTTTGAAACTGCCCTTACACTCTGCCATGTGGCTTAGACCCACTCTTGGACATTACTTATTACTTCTGGTTCAAATACATGTGAAAAATAATAGATGCTTTAAGCACTGAAAGAGATTCTCATCATTCTATGAATGGCTCACTTCATGTAAAGGTCTATAAGTAGCTTTATTTTGTTTATTTTGTGGATTAGACCTGAGTCTCAATCTGGCATCCATTTTGGCTTGGAAGAGGCATCCATGGCAGTCTACTGATGGCAGAGAGAAGAAAGGAAAAAGCAGTTTTTGTAGCCACTTCAACATTACAGGAAGAGAACACTTAAAACTAGCCACATGTGGTACTTGTGCACAGAACTGTACTTGGCAGTGTAGAAATTAGTAGAAAGAGAAAATGAGCTGAAAAGATGACAACTAAGAACATAATTATGAAATAGAAGCTCTAAGAGAAAGCTTTTGCTAGACTAGCTCTGGTGCAATCAGTCCCGTATTGTGAGAAAAACCCATGTATGAACAAGTCTTTTTATTGTTCCTAAATCACACATAAAGCTGAGGAGTAATGAGTTTGAATTACTGGCCCCAGATCACACCAAATGGACTTGAGTGTTAACTTATTTTTTTCCAAAAGCCAATCAAGGGCCTTAGAAACAAGAAGACTGTCTTTCCACTCAAATAGAACTTAACAGAAATGTCCTAATAGCCAAAATTGCCAACACTTAAAAGACATATGCACCATTTCAAGTTTCAATAAATCTCAATTGATCTTTAAGATTTGCAACTAATGTGCCAAAAGTCCCCAGCTGCTGGGAGAGCTTTCTTCACCAAAATGTCAGTGTGGTTTTCCTTAGTCCCAGACTTGGACTGAATTTCTTGGGAACTTTAACAAGTGCCTCATCTTTCACCTTGATACTTCTCATTACCAGTGCCATTAATGGTGATGGTTTGTACTGCACAGTGAAGTGCAGTAATATCTTCATTATTGTCAACTATGTAAGATAATGAGAACTCCTTATTTTCTATTTTCTGTCATGCAAATAGAGAAACACCACTGTAATGCATAGCTGAAAATGTTCTTGGATGTACAACGCTGGTATTATTTCTTTCCACAGACATTAAAATCCCAGTGCAGTACTTATGATGTCTTCTCTGTGGCCAAGTTCAGAGTTCTCATTGCTCCAGAATCACTAATGATATGCAACTAAAGGATCCCAGGCAGTCTCAAAAGTTTATCTTAACAGCTTTCTTCCTGCTGGTTTTATTTTGTTTGCAATCCAATTCCAAACTGCAGTTTTATCTTTCATTTCTTCATGTGTTCAAACTGGACTAAAGCTGTTTTTTCTTGTCTGACTGGTTCCAGTGAAGGAACATGGCCTACAATAAAACTCATGTTTTAACAGATAAAATAGTGGGTTCTGAACTGAATTCAGCTGCTCAGGAATGTGACCATGAAGCTGTGATACACATCAAAACATCAGCTCAGAGTTCAGTAGCAGTTTTCCAAGCAAACAAAATACTTCTTTAACAACCTCTATACTGAGTCTATTGGGCTTTACTGTGAATCCTTATGACCACAGAGTATTTTATTAGGTAGATACTTTTTTGTTGTTATGAGGCCGTAACTCTTTGTGTGACCAACAAATACTGAGGCTAAAACTCCTGTAAATTTTTTTTCTACGAAATACAGGAAAAATGCTTTATTTCCTGACCTATTCAATAATGGAATCTTCAGTGTGTATGAGATGAGCAGAGCTATACATCCTACTCATTGCTAGCTTTCCAGAGTCTGAAGACTCAGTTAGGGATGTTGATTGTCATGTCTGTGTCTTCACAAACTCTTGGTAAAGTACCAAACTAAGCTGGTGTCCTAGAACAGAGAGCTGTGGAGGAGGAGCGGATTCTGCAGTGGGTTTCTTAGACTCAGAATCATAACAATGTGAAGTCCTGATATTTTTGTTTCACTTGGTTTACACACATTCTGAAAGATTCTGAAAGAAACATCCTTTCGTATATGAAAATACGAAAAGTCAAGTATTATTAGAAAACCTTTCTTCATCTAGTTGCAAACTAAATATTCTTTCTGGCAATGAAATCAACATCTTAAATTATCATTTGGAGAGGGGAAGAAATGGGTTCCATATGGGCATAATTACGTGGTCATCTTCTCTTGAAGCAATACAGAAATCACTACTCTGATGAAAGAGACAGAAATAACTTGTTTATCTAGAATTTATTTGGGAATTTATTTGAGCATCACAACACTAACACAGGTCAGAAGGAATCTGACACAGATGTTTTCTGTCTTGATTATTGGTTATGAATGTGAACAGTAACTTTCAGCTTACACAAGCTTACCATAAATCCTACTAACCTGTTTTTTGAGGCGTCGCCTCTTATGGTGAAAATATTGTTCTGTCTCTGCACTCAGCCCAGTCCTTGGTTTCTTTAGTGAAATATTCAGTAAAGCTGCCAATTGTGGAAGAGGTTTTAGTGGTGTGGATTCCTGTCCATGAGATCACCAGCCCATTGACCAACCACGAGTTGGTAATGATCACTTGGAAAGTGACCTACACTGCGTTTGAACTGGTGACCTTTACATGGAAGACTATGAATGCCACTTCTGATCTCTGGAGGATTTAATTTCTGGGTTTTGTTCTAAAATAAACTCCTCTCAGCCTCCTCAGACTTCTTCCTCAGGCAGTGTTGTGACAATAATCTTTTCTCTATTACCTTGAATTTCTTTGTGTCTTCTTCTAAGTTGGTCTACTAAGTTGGTCTTAAGTACTAATCTTCTTCTAAGTTGGTCTTCATAATTTCATTAGAAATAAAAAATTAATAGCAGATTAGAAAACTTTATTTTTTCAGCCATGGGAAACATTTTCATGTTTGTGGAAAGGAAAAGAAAGAACTTTAAGATATATTCAGTACCTTTGAGAAAACACCAAACACTGTAGTATGGGAATGGCCCTGAGTTCCTTACTCCAGCAAAAGCCCAAGTCAATAAGACTTGTGCCTGAGGAGCTACCACGGGACTAGCCCAAATATTTTGATGTTTCTGGCTGCAGAGGCACATAAAAAGGATAAAAAGACAAAACTCATTCCAAATTTCAGAAAATTTAGCTGGAGCTTGCTTATGTAGCAATTTTTTTTTAAAAATAGCTATTCTGCAAGATTAAGTTGTGCTGCTCTAATTGAGCCCAAATGTGTATCAGGTAAATGGATTTACAGCACACAATGGTCCAGTTGTTTGGAAGAACATTTTAAAATGTGGTTTTGGTTTTTAGTGGTTTTTTTCAAATTTATCTATTTATTGCAATAACAGCTCTTCACATGACATTTTCTAATTCCATCATCAAAGTGAAAAATGAAGGGGAAAGCTAAATTGTTATTGTGTTCAGTATTCATGAATTTTCTTAAACTGACATTATTGTTCAAGAGGTGAGCTTTTATATTTATTTGTCTCTCTTTTCAGGGCAGAATATTAAACTTAGACAATTTTTGACTATTTAAAACCTGTTTTGGGGGGAAAAGAGGGAACCTGTGCAAATTTTAAATTAATATTAGTAAAATATGAATAATTAGATTATATTAATCTCAGTTAATAGGTATTGTGAGTTTTTCACTTCTAGACATTAATTATTCCTGGCCTAGGGGGTAAAATTTTACAATGAGATTCTCCTTTACTGGCTTAAGTGTTATATGTCTGGGCATCAAACTTCCAAAGATGAGTGAACAACCATTTCCTGAAACATAGAATTTGCTCAGACTCTGATTTGTGGCTCTTTAATGATATGGAATAACCCAATATAAAATATTGAGTAAAACAACCCCCCCAAGAAAGGCAGCAGGTTCTTTTCTTCTCAAATGTATGCTAATTTGGCAAATAAATTAAGGATCTGGACATACAACCTTTCTCCTGTATATGAACTATAACATGGATACAGTGACTTCCCAAAGATTCCAATTCTTCCAATTTTATTATGAAAATTTCTTTATCTCTTTCATCAAAATAGCCAATCTTCAGCTCCTGGTCAAATATTTAAAATGTTTGTATAGTGTAACCAGGAAAATACAATTTTAATTACAGATCCATAAAGCACTTGTGGTTAAGAAGGAAAAAGATTCAAAAATTTGTACCAAAGTCAAGTTGCTGAAGTGAAGTGAGAGAGGACATTAACAAATATATGTATTTAATTGCACATTTGTGTATTTGTATGTACCATACAAAACTGAGATCAGTTTTAGAAGACTGTTGTCCCTGACTTGCAAGACTGAGCAAATCTGGCAAAGACATGGGCATATACTGAGTTTTGTTTTCCAGTGTAAAGTCTAGGCATTCTTCCTACAACCCAAAATGTCTGTCCTATGAGGCCTGTGTTATGCATTCAAAAACATTTGCTTTCCTACATCTGCTATATGGACTTACTCCAAGTGTGTTAAACTCCTCACAGGGAAACAGATTGCAATTTTCATTTTAAGACATTTTCAGAAAACAAAAAGGACTGCCCTTTGTCACTTTTTTGTTCCAGTAAAATGCTAAAATTTTATAAGGAAGTTTAGTTTTTCTTTATTAATTACTTGAACAGATAATGGCTTTTCTCTCCAGAAAGTCTGCATTTTTTTTGGAAAAAAGAACTTCCATGACAAATTCAAAAACTTCAAAAACATTATGATAGATTTTTTAAAAGTATGTTTGATCCCTCTGTCCAAGTCTCATTAGAATGCTCACTGTTAATACTCACTGTTTTATGACCTGCCTCGGTGTGGTAATTTCTGTTTAATTTAGCTTAGAGCCAGTGCCAGTTACTTTCTGAGCTAGCAGAGGAACTCCATGTGTAGATTCACTGAACACAAGAAACATCACTCACTTTCATACATTAGATGGATGGCTTCCCATGAAAAAGCACTGTATTTTTCCTTGTTCTTTAACCAGTATTTTCCTCCCAATTTTTGATTATAAAATATAAGTTATGATAACTCTGTGCAGGAAAAAGCTGTGAAAATTTGCTTTCTGAGGAATGAAATGTTTACAGTGCCTCATTTCTAGGTGAAAATATTATTCAGTCAGTGCTAAAGTTTCTAATCTTTATTTCAGCCATATGACACTGAGCTGATAGTGGTTTAAGGGGTTCACTAAAGAGTAAGGCTGGCAAAGCCTCTTTTCAGCTGATAGCTGAGGTGAGCAGTAGGAATTAGCTGTAGCAGCAGCTGCTGTCGGGGGCAGTAGCACCAGAGGCAGCAACCTGGTGAGGAATGAACTGAAGGGAAGTGGTGCTGAGAATTGCCCTTGTCACTCACAGAACTGATAGTGTAGCAGCCACTGGTGATATAAACTGAAGTGTTAGGGTGCCTTTGCTTTAACTGAAAGGGAATAAATCCACACCAAATCTCTGTGTTGAATTAATTTATAGAGTTGAAAGCACGTTATGCCACTCTGTGCAGCACAGAGCTGTCACCTGTAGGGAGAGCATCCTCCCCACACAGGCTGGAGCAGACTCAGCCTGGCCTGAAGGCTCAGCCAAAAGTGAGATCCCAGTTCTCAGCCTCATCTTTGCTTTTCCCATCAGACTGAGCAGGTAACTGGGCTGCTTGATGATCTTGAGAAACCTTTTTTTTTCTTTCTCTGAGTCTACTTTCCATGGGGAATGTGTAAAAAATTAGAGATTTTCTATTGAAATATTGAAAATATATATAATTAGACATGATGCTGCTCTAACAGGGTTTTTGCATCCTCTAATGTTTTTCAGAGAAGAAAAGGCTTCTGTTGTGAGTCAGTAACATGTACACAGCTTATATATTTTTCATTTCAGTCCTATAAGGACAGGAGCAGTCCATGGAGTGATCATATGTATAAATTACTTCAAGACTAGCTCTAAATCTGTGAAGTGGTTTTGGGTTATTTTGGATGAAATGCATTACAACTTGTAGCAATGATATGTATGTTGTTGTGTGTACTGGTGAGCCAGGATGTCATCTGAAGGCAGCTAATAGCAGAGAGTTGTACCTGGAAACCTTTTTGTTACAGATTTTACTTACCTTAGGCTTTCCCCAGTTCTTCACAGTTGAGGAAAACATTTCCATTTACTTGAGTGAGGCTAGATAAAGGAAGTGTGGCTCTGTTTGAGATGGCAATGTAACAAATATATAAATTATGTGGTTTTCAATAATGAAAATGAATTTCCATCTAAGATATCACAAGCCTAAAGGTGATTCTGCTAGTGTTTATGTTTGATATTTCATATAATACAAACACATCTGTTTATATTATAATTTCCTCAGTTACATTTGGGGTTGAGAAAATCAGAAAGGAATAATCTACTAAAGTTTTAAAGAAAAATAATCTCAACTAATTGATCATACTCCTTAAAGACAGGTTGATAATACTAAGGAAAAGAATGTATAGATTTAGTTTTATATTTTATAATATTAAGAATTATGTGCTGAAAACAAGTACCATCTTACCATTTGCATTATAAAATATTCAATATCTAATTCTTTTTGAAGAATGTCCACTGCATTATTTTCTCTGAACTGAAAAATAGATCCATATAAAGCCTAGTTCTCAAAAGGTGGAAAAAAGTCGAAGTCAGAGTTTATGTCTCATTTACATCACATGTTTATAAATAAGTCAGAAAATGGGCTGTGAAATGGACCATTCTGTTGGGAACCTCGTCTTCAGTAGCTGCTGTCTACAGCTTGGAAATGATGTTGTAAAATTTGAACAATTTGATCTCTACTGCATGTGCTTGAAATATTTGTAAAGAGATTGTGCTCTAATTGGGCTGTTCTTGATATTGACTATGTAATTCTTCTAACTGTTGTAGTGCCATACTTTACCCTACACTCTGTGTGGGATCTTTCACTTTACTTGTTGAGGAGAATGACTGTTTCAGTGACATTATTACAGAATTTGCTGCAACTTTCTTATCAGGTTCAGTTTTTCCAATAGGGCATTGCTGCTGGACAGGGGAGAGAAGGGATCCCTTCTTTTTTATTCAGCTGGATAGCATAAGAACTGTTCCAGAGACTTCTTTACAAGCCCAAAGAGAGAGTGTAAGAAATTCCCATTAATACTTGATCTCAATGAAAAGGGACAAAACTTTGATGTCTACAAGGCTAAATAAATGAGTTTTCCTCTATGACCTGAAGACTTTTCCCCATAAATAAACAGATTGTTTATTTTACAGAACTTTAAACTAATCATACAAATTTGCTGTATGTCACTTGACTTGCAGGTTTCTTCTGTGTATATACATACGCCTATTTTCTTAGAGAGTTTTATATCAAAGCTTTTAGAATAACACAGACTTTTAGAATATCTAATGTTTAGAATATCTAATTACATTCTTGAAAAATGTGACGAAGGGGCTATATTGCAAAGAAGATATTTGAAATAGTGGAGGCAGGCACTAGTAGTCTCCAAGTGTATTTGGCAAGACATTCATCCTCTTTTAAGGACCAGTGCTAAAGCAGAACAGCTCAGCTCAAGCACGTAAGTTCTCCCTCCACAGTGGTATATCATAACAATCTGCAGCCTTACTGATCCAGGGACCTTCTGACTCCAGGCTGCTGGGAAATACCTTCACCTAAGATCACCTTTTCACGTTTGACCTTCCCTGACAGTTTTCCATAAACCTTCCATAGTACATAAGAGCTAATTTCAAACTAACCTTAGTTTCCGGTGATTGGAGTTTGTGGGATTTGGGGATTAGTTTTTGTGTTTGTTGTTTGGGTTTATGGCGGTTTGTTTGTTTTTCGATCAAGACTACTAAATTATTTATGCTGTGAAAAATCCATACAGCTGTAGAGAAGAGTAGGCCATGTTTGGGAATCTTGTAGCCTTGATTTATCTTTGCTATGCACAAGGCAAAGGAACAGCATCTGATAGTCAGATATGTCCCTCGAAATTCTCCATTATTTCAAATCTGACATTTCCCGTGCGGAGTTTTGTCACCTCCTTGCCTGCCCACCTGTTTCCCTGTTCTGTTCTCACATGGAGTCATTGCTACCCCCACCAGTGCTCACCTCAGCACTCAGGTAGCGCTGGCACAGACTCACCTGGGGCCTCAGTCTGCAAAGGAGCCTCCTGTCTGATTTTTGCTGCTGAGAGAGCTCTGCTTTTTCTCCTCCCACCGGTGATATCAAGGGTGACTTAGTCCAAATTAGGCTTTTGACTGGGCTACACAATCACAACTACAAGACCAGCTTTTCTTCAGGTGTAGATGGGAGAGAAAAGGGCTGGAAGTGGCCCCTGCTCACTAGGAGACTCAGAAGACAAAGTGACAAATTTGGCTCCTGTGTAACGAGCTGCAGGAAAAGCCTCCACAGAGGCCCATTTGAAGATGGTAGAGCTTAAAGCTGCCCTTTATTGCTGCAAGCTGTGTCCATGGCTGAGGTCCAAGCTGAGAGTCAGCAAAAACAGATGAAAGCAACCAGCACTGTTTCCCCTATGCCTCCTCCCCTATGCACTAATGAACTCTATTATATTTATGAAATTGTTTCTCACCTACATCTTGAAAATGCAATTATAATTTGGTCCTTTGGTCCTTGCATATCTTTAGTTGCTGTTCCTAAACCAATTAAAAAACACCACAGCATAAAAAAAATGTTCTGAAAAGGGCTTTTATGTTCTTGGTTTTGAATGCTTTGAAAACCATTAGATTGTTCCAGGCTTACCGGGACATTTCCATAAAAATAAGCTGCATGCCAAAGAATCTGAGATTCGTGTATTACAGGATATGGTCTCCTCACACCCTCCGCCTACTCATTTGGAAGTGTCTCATGGTTTTCCTGCATCATTTGACACATCTGTAGTCATTTAATTGTTCTAGCCTTTCAGACTGTATTGTGAAACAATTGCTTACAGCACTCATTAAAAGAAAATATAACAAAAAATTCCCATGCGTTGTACCTCCTCCACAGTAACATAAGCCTTGGAAACTTGTAGGGTATCCAAAAATTCTATTTTTTTTTTAACAGAACATTTTGACCTGTGTTAGAGTAGGCAGCCAGTGTGCTGCGTGAGTATTTGGGCAATGTTTCTGTATGTCTAAACAAGTTGTGAGTGGAATGGGAATGTGTTACACATTACATGGGATTTTTTTTAATCGTTATTCACGTATTTCAGCTTTGGTCTTGTCTCAAAAAGGTGCTTAACCATTTCTCTATGTCAACCACCAACCAGAAAAGCCTTTTCTTAAGTCGCGTTGAAATGAGTGCAAATGAAACATATGCTGAGAGGTAAGCATTAGCTTGGAAAGTTTTGATGAATGGAATATCCTCTCACACTAGTCTTTGAAAGGTAACGTGGCAAGAGATGTTACTGGAGTGCATCTGTTTATCTCAATTAGTATTGTGTCATACAGAAAAAAACACACTGCCAAATGCTTGAAATTCCACTGTTCCTTATTTCATTCCTTAGCAGAGAGGAGAACTCCCTTCATCTCCAGCTGAGATACCAAACAGCTGGCAGATCTCTAAATTCCTGTCTGCCTCAAGGTCATGGAAGGAGACATGATAATGATGCTGAACTAGGCTTCTGCAATGTAATGGCTGTATCTAGTTTTAAATGTTTCAAATTGGCCACAATATACATATGTATATATATATATATTTAACTGTTGCATTGAAACATGCATTATTGTACAGAAAAATGTGACTCATAGGCTGACAGGAGCCTATCTGGAGAGTGTCACAAGGAATATATAAAAGTGTTGCTTAGAATTTGAGGGAAGGATCACATCTGAATCAATCCAGAGCTAAATTATCCACTGACAGATCTTGATGATGAAAATATTTTGGGTGGAATTTGGTAGTGAGACTGAGAGTGCCAGCAGATCAGCTGCCTTAATGTAAAAATGGCTTCGCAATAGGAAAATAGAAATTAAATGTCCTTTGCTTTTTACCTTCCTTTTACAGGGCTTGTGTAACACACCTGCTTTCTCTAAGGTGAAATGTTTTAATTTCAAGTTAGTGTTTTGGTAATATAAATGTTTTGGCAAGACTAGAAAAGCTTCGCCACATCCATAAACACATTTCACACTGACTTTGTAAGAGGATAAACAACAGCAGAATCTATTGTAGAGTACCTGCAGCAGGGCAAGATCTGTGGTATTCTTAGCTTAATAAGTAGGCTCAAGTGATGAACAAACTTTTTCAAAAATGAATTTTAACATGTTTAAGACAGATGTAAAAGGTATTGTGCTGCTTCTCAGAGTACCAGCTGAGTTCCTCTTTATTCCAGTCTGTCCATATTTTGATGCCACAGTCATCATTACAGTTCACTGCCTGCAGACTTGACTCTCCTCCCGTTCAGCTTTCCAAGCACACAGATGCAGTAATGAGTAGAGATGAGCTTCTATTAAAGCTCAGGCTCTCAGGCTTCACCATCACTTGCAGAGGTCTCAGAAGCTCTGCCTTGAGAGCCAGGGATCTCAAATGCTGCCCTGGGTGCTCAGGAGTAGCAGGAGGAATAACAGTCTTCCTGTCAAACCAGCAGAGTCAGGTGTGTTCCTGGGTCAGATGTCATGAGATCCCATGAGACACAAGAGATGTCCTTCTGGTTTTTCCATCTCCATCCCTAATCACTTTCTCCTCATATCTTCCGTGATTTCTTCCACTTCTGACCCCAGGACCATATGCTGGATTTGGCAAACACCTCATCAGCATTAAATGAAACATAGTAGGTTCCACTAGTGATCATTTCCAAGGTAACTTCATTTAATCAGAAAATCACTGACTTTCTCTGGAGCCAACTCTTGTCCTGGTGAGTAGCAAACAGGATAACTCATAGCAGTTTTATTGGGACACACCATTGCCAAAGATGTTCAGCAAGTTTGCATTACCTGGGGATAAACAATAAAAATTATAATTTATTAAACACAGGGAAAAGGTCTGTGATTATTGTGAGCACTTACAGGTAAGCAGGAAAAGTACAGTGACTTTGCAAATCACTTCCCAAAGGCTCATAGTGTTTAATAACACAGAGAGGTGCAAAGAGAAGTGCCTCTCTTTGCACCCACACTCTGTATCTTATAAACTGTACCTCAGCATTTCACTATTTTCATTTAAGGCTTAATTCAGAGTTCAGACTTCACAGGGGAATAGTGTGCACAGCACAGATTTTATCATACTTTCCATCTCAGCTGGCTTTTCAGCAGAGAGGTGATGTAAGCACTCTAAGGAGCAGTTTGGTTATATTCAGAAAACAGATTTTTTAGTAGTTTTTCTTTCATTTGGTTTTATTGGTGCCTAAGAATATAGACAGCATTTACCACGTTGTGTGTAACTTCAAACAGATCATGAACTTTTTTAAATTATAATAGAGCTAAGAATATGGATGTATTTATAGAGAAGTATGCATATAAGCCAACATATAGCCAACACAGAAATTTGTGTGACTCTAACAGAGAAGTTTGAGAAAAATATATAAGCTAGTGGAGAGCCACATATGTGCTCATTCATAATTTTTTTTTTCAGTCTGAATACTAGTTTCAAGTTCTTTTCTAGTAGTAATTAAATTGAAAGTGTCTAAAACACCAAGGGTTAGCAAAATCCAGTGGACTAGACTGGGCATCTTTTGCAGAGAGAATTCCAGATCTAACTGTGTTATAGTAAGTAATTTTCCTGTGGCCTGACACACAACAAGTTTCTGTGCAGCAAATTTAACCAAGGATATGCAATTTGCATCGTCTTTTTTATTTTTTCCCCTCTTAGTCAGTTTTTCCAGCTAATGGAAAGAGAATGTCTTGGCTGCATTTTTATTCCACCCTCATTCCATCAGGCCCAAACTGAGTTGGATAACTCCTCATAGGATCAGGAAACATATGGTCTCTTCAGTAATGCTTCTAAATCAGTACATGCATTTGCAAAATATATTTTTATTCTCTAACTTCTCTGAAAGATCAATTAACTGCTCAGCTTGCATTTCTTCATGGATAAACAAATATGTATGTGACGCATGTAAATGTGTGTGTATTTATATATTAGTGAACCTATTTTCTCTGCCTTACCAAACCTCCAGAAGGTGGTGCTTCCAGCTCTGTGTATGTGGGTTAAAGAGAGACATTTACTTTTGTATATGCAGTGACAGGAAGTGGGATGAACCAGTTCACATCTGTTAGCCATTAAACTGCGAAATAATAACAACAACACTACTAAAATATGATTTTAGCCAGGCCAACAAGAACAGAAATTAGACATAGAAAGCTGAAGGTGAGTCAAAAAAAGGCCCACATCCAGCTGATTTCTTCAAAGGCAAAATGCTATGTACTCTTTCTTGGTTTTCAGTTCTGCAAAAACCGCCTTCTTGGATCATTATAACATGCCAGCAGAATGAGAGGGTTTGAGGATTTCCTGTAGAAAACTATAGCAGCATTCATTCTTGCAGCAGTGTCTGAGAGGAACAAGCATGTCCCTTAGAAATATTTGGATTTAGAAAAGCAACACTTTTCTTACACTTCTTCCCAATCACCTCCTACATCTTGATCTGCTGATCTTTTCCCAGGACACTGCTGAAAAATTGTAAAATGGATAAGTTAGAAATGTGTGCCATTTTTTAATAGGTACTACCTGAGCCATTATCAAGGGTTTATTTAATAGCTCTTGTGTGATGTATTGCTGACTTTTATCAAAATCTTGTCAAGTCAATGCGAGTAAAAGAGGCTTCAGAAGATCACACCTCGAGACATTGCTTTGAGGGATAAAACAATCAATTATTAAATTTAAAGGTTGCTTTTTGCTTATATGCATGATAGTTGTTCCCAGATAGCAGCTGTCATTACAGAAAACTCTGGCAAGCTGAAGGCAAATCATGATTAACTGGAGAACTGGTATTCACAGAAAATGGCTGGCTGCCAATGGGCTGCAAAAGTAAATAGCATCAATTAAGTCAACATAGCTAATTTTGTCCTGAGCTAGTAATTACACTCTATGCACAATGACCTCTTTATTAAAATAATGGAATATTGTAGAAAATATAAGTGAACAACTGTTGACTGTTATTCAAGTTATTTCTTCATGGTTTAATAGAATAAAAAAAGATAAGCTCTGACTTTTACACGTTTTGGTCACTTTGGCAAATAACTATTTCTACTCCAGTTCTCTATTCTTACTATGTTTCATCGATCTGTTCACGAGTAAATAAAAATTCAAGCTCTTGGTAGAGAATTTTGTAAACATTGATGTGCAAATATTTGGTACAAGTTTGAATCGTAGTTTTAGGCTGCTTGTTTGTTTCAGTTTTCAAAGTCACAGTGTGTTTCTCAAGTCAGGGATCAAGTGGTGGTGATCTGATGGTGGTGTGGTTTTGGTCATGCTTCACTGGGAGGACAGCTCTGAGCCTGGCCTAACTCATGTGTTCTTGTCCCTGTGTTCAGCTGGACAGGACAAAGGGTGTCCAGGACGAACTGTTCCAGGCTTGGAGGACCTGTTGATGCAAGCAGGCTGGCAGGACAGCCTTCACCAGCCTTTTCTATTTCAGCAGATATGGCAGGGCTGTGACTCAAAGGCCCCGTACGGCGGATTGCGCTCACTCCCATTTGGCAGGGACTGACACGGGAGGCGGATCATGCAGACATCACCGCTGAGCTCAAATGTCATGTGGTGCTGGCTGCTCCCTGAGGAATAGGAAAATGACCACAATGACAATATCACTGTCCTGTCCAGGTGAGGAGGGAGTGGTCTCTGTGTTTACGTTGTGTCAGGTCGTAGCTGCGCGGACCTGTATGTTCCTCGTTTGAACTGTCTTGCAGAGAAAGTCAACAAATTATCTGAACCCTGGCCAGGCTTCAGAAGTTTGGTTCAGAAAGAGCAGTCACTGATTCAAAGTTTATAAAAGCTGTCCAGATTTTCTGAGACTGTAAAACTGGGCTGGAGCAGCTTTTTTCCTGCAGCTTTCAGCACTTCTGTTTCCCATCCTAGCTGGACAGTGGAATTGAAAAAATACTTCTTCAGAAATTCCGAGAGCTTAAGAACATTTGGTCCCAGTCTGGTTCTAAAAATGTGTAAGGATCTGGAAAGCTGTCTGGTGGGGTAATATCTAACCTACCTAGTCAGTCCCTTTGTGCCTGCAGCTCCCTTTGCACTGAGCGGTGTTTTTGTAGCTGGAGTTTGGTGCAGCACTCAGCATGCTCCCTAACAAACTAACTTGTCATCTTTTCCTAGCTGCTTACAGGTTCTTATGGATATTAAAGCATATTCTGTTTAATCTTTGATAGCAAGCCGTGTGCTCTGGTGAAGAAAGAGCCCAGTGGTTTGACAGCTGCAATATTGCAATGTCAACAGGCAGTTTTACATTTCAGAATAGCAGAAAATGTGCTCCTAATGCTTTGGGGTTTCAGACACAAAAAGGCTCTTTATAATATCACATTGGCCAAGGCATGACCTAGTCAAGTCATGGGAAGAAAATTAATTTCAGGTCCTGCTGTTAACTCTTTTATGCAACTTTGGAATTAAGATATCCATCCTTTTTCCTCTTGCTTCGAAAATGCTTGGGTTTTTTACCAGAGTGTAGTTACAAAAGTTCTGGACCACTGCAATGAGTAGATTAGTCACCAACATGTTTCAAGTGTGCCAGCAATGACCACTGAAGGGGCAGCAGCCTAAACCCTAGTGCTGCAGCTGGAAGAGAATTTATCAGGTTTGAAAATGTTTTTTCCATTTGGTCAGGATAAACAAATGCATCTTAAGCTATTTTTACCTAAACCTGTGTCCTTTTTGTTTTTATTTCACTGGGAAAGCTAGACTTTTCTTGCAGTCCTGGGGAGTGAGGATTAGTATTCATATGCTACTATTTTCTTTGTCTGTAAAAGAGAACTAGCTCACATATCCTTGTAAGAAATTTCAGCCATGCAGAGATATCAGACTTTTTCAGAGGCCCCCAAAAAACACTGACTCGAGTTCAGCCCTTCAAACTTAGAAACAACTGAATTGCAGAGGTATTCGCAGTAAGAGCAGGGAAAGAATTGTTGAGCCAGTTACAAAGAGAGGAGAATTTTTAACACTCAGTTTGGATCTGTGCTCAGATATTAATCCATTCAGAAGATTTGGGATCTGAGACTCTGGTTTGAGTTCACACATGTCACAGTGCATAGTAAGAAACTTCCGACAACCACTCTCATGCTTTCAGTGAGGAACTGACCCTGTGTGGGGCTCCCTGGGTGCTCCTGCAGGAACAGGCTGCAGATATGTGTAGCTTCAGCTCCTCCACAGACACCATGTTGTATTTTCTCTATGAAGGAGTTCTGAGAGATATTTATTCTTACCAAGGTAGAAATCTTCCTGTATTTTCCCAAGGGACCGAGTGCTGCCTAAATATTACAGACATTGGAAAAATGTCTTTGAACCTTATCTGAGACTTTGAACCACTTGGCACCTTCCTTTTCATCCCAGGAAGAATTTTCTTAAGTTTTCTTAACTGTATTTTGAGTCCAAGATAGTCCGGTTTATACCACTGTAATTGTGCCTCTATAGAGTCTACCTTTATCCATTTTTAAATAAGTACCATGGTACCACACAAGAAGCCCCAACAAATTCATATTTGTGTAGTACTCAGAACTCTTTAAGCTGAAGGGAGTGTACAAATGCAGTGTTCATATAATTGGTTGCATTTCCTTGGGAAAGACAAAAAGTCAGTGTTGGTAAAACTGTGAATTGCAATTGCTGCTTACTCACAACAAAAAACAAGCTGTTGCCTTAGCAGAGATTTATTTTCTGGAGTAAAACTAGATTAACATTCTGTTAAATAAATATGATACTTCAAGATTTATTTTGTATTAATAGAGAAGTCTTTAAAATAATAACTAGTTAATAAAAATAATGTACAATTTTGCATCCTCATCACAGGATACTTTTGGTAATGTTATTTAGACTCTGAAAGTAGGAAACATTGGAATTTATACTGTGTTTGGACTTCAGTTGGCCTTTATAGAGATTAATATGATCCTTGGTGGATATAATTTTGCCTCTCTCACTTTTATTCTGTTCTACATTTTACTCCAGTTTCAAGCTTCTCATGCTTGGTTAAAAAAAGTGCAATGGTGAGGCTGTGAGATTCACCAAGACTTCCCACTAAACATATTATGCATGTGCACTACATAAGAAAGTCCACATTAAAAGAACATTATTAAGATTTTTGAGGCAAGTAATTACGAAAGTGGCATTTCAGACGTCATGCAGTCAGTTCAGCTCACACTGATCAAAATTTGCATTTTGATAATTTGTTTTTAAGTCACAAGTCCCTTGCGTTTTTTATCACCCAAGATATGTCTGTTCTTCAGATGCACTGGAGCTGTGAAGTCAGGCAGGCCTGGTGCCTTTGGATGTGGATTCAAATCTGTGTCATTATTTCATTCAGTGAGGCAGAGGACTACTGGAAGAAAAAAGGATAATCTTTGTCCATCTCTTCCAGAATTCCTGAGAGGTGACACTAAGCAAGGCACTAAAATCAGTCCTTATAAAAGCTGACTATGTTTTGGTTTTTTATGGTTTTTGTGGTGCAGAAGGCAGTAGGACCTGTACTGTGGGCAAGCAAGTACTGTGAAAACTTAATTCCCAGGGGTCACAACTTAAAAAAAAAATTGCTACCATTATTTCAGCTGCAAAATGGAAACTATACTGTGAAGATAATTAATACATATGAAGCAATAAGATACTACTGTATAGAATATGACATGAAAAACTTGAGGTAATTAACAGAGCTATCTTGAGAACAGCTTTTCAATAAAGTGAAGGATATAAAGGCTGTGATTACACACTGAAAAATAACTCAAAACAGACAACTGAGCACTGTAGCTTTGTGAACACTTTTCATTTCATCTCAATTCACAAAATGAGACAAAGATGCACTCAAAAAAACCCCAAAAACAACAAAACAAAACCCAAACCTGACTGTGTAATCATTGTGTTATATATTCGCAGGGAGACCAAAGTAAGGTCAGGTATATTGTAATTTCTGACTTTCTGAGTGTTTGACTTGGCAACTTCAGCTCTTTATGAGTCACATATGTACTGGGAGAAAAGTGCTATAAATTCGTGGTCAGGTCTTTTTTATATATTATTCTTACTTCTCAATGTCATGAAATAACTTAGTGCAGCTCAGTTTCACCTACCCTTTGAAAGAAATGCAGTATTTTAGATGTGGTTTTGTACTTAGTGAAGAATGTAAATTTGACATAGGAGAGCACTAGTTCTTTTCAGGGAAAGTTTGCTGCTAGCAGCTTTCAGAAATAACTGGATTTTCTTGTGAGAAACTGAGTAAAAATGAGATACATTTGTAAATACCTCTGACCTTCCATGAAGATACCAGCACTATTTCTTTAATTTTTAAAATAATCTTAGCCAGCCAATCACAAATAGGAGGAGGAAGAAAACAAGGAAAAAGGTTCCCTCAGTGACAAGGTGGGCAAAAAAACAGACCACCTCCATGGGAAATGCTGTTTTCCTCATACCAGCAATGTTTCTTGCTCTGTGTTAAAAGATAAGGTTTCTTTCTTCATTCTTGGTCATTGTCATAGGCTGCTGTCAAGGGAGCAAGAAGGAGAAAATAAGGCAAATTTACAAAAAGGAGACCTTTTAAGAGGAAGGGGATAACAGCTTTTAACAACTTTAACAGAGCACACAGCAGAACACACACGTGTCCCCATGCACTGATTGTCCTGAAACAGCCAGGCACAGCCCTGCTTGCAGACCCTCTAGCCAGAGCTTGGTTCCCCTCAGAAAGCATAGAGGTCTTCAAATTGCCACTCAGTTATCCAAATAACCTGCTTTTCCTCATAAGCCAAGAGCATGTTCTTTTCGACAGGATCTTATGCTGAGTTGCAAAGCAAAGCAGTATGTGCTGAGAATGTTCTTACAGAAGTATTTAGGCTCTACTCAAAATGCTGACTGTGCAGGGACTCTGCATTTTTATTATCACCTTGCATTTTTTTTTCCCTTAGGAAGCTATTTCCACACAAAAATAAATAGGCAGGATCAGGCAGCCCTACAGCCTACAGCACAGATGTGCACTTCTCACACTTTTGGTGAGAAGTGGTGGCACCAAGCAGTTGCCTTTGCATGGTTTTCTCAGACCAAGGGGAGGTGTAATGCTTTTTCAAATATTCTGCACACTAGATGGGCAGGGAGCTTCCAGGTTTCCAAAAGGAAAGTCAAAACTCAAAAGCTGTCAGCCTTGTTTACTTGAGGCCAAAAACTGGAGATGCCAGAGTCTGGGAGAAGGACAGGGTGAGAGAGACTAGAAAGTAATTTTTCAATATTCTCCAATGGACATTTGACAAATTTTGTTGATTTTCTATGACTTCTCCTCTTCCTTTTCTTCATATTTTAGCACCCTAGTTTGGGAATGAAGAATAATAGAACTAGAGTGTCTTCCACTGCTTTGAGGAAGACAGGATTTATCAGAAAGCTGGAGAAAGATATTTCTCTGTCCAGAGGTTTTATCTCTGTCTGAATATACTGTTGTGCAAGCAAAACAATTAATATTATAGTGTTGTATTAGGAGTAACAGTAGGAAATTCTTCTGCATTGGTTAATTAACTTTAGCTTTAAAATATCAATTCAGACTCTGAAGAAATGCTCCTCTGTTGTGATTTTAGGATGACACAGTTTCTTTTAAGAGAGTGGAAGTAAGGAGGAGTAATATTCATTTCATTCACTCTTCTCTGTGTTTGGTAAATAGAAGAAATGAGGTGGCAGAGGTGCAGGGTTGGTGGCCTTGTTGAGCTCTCTGGTTGAGAGGGTTCTGTAGAGGTTGTTTGACTGTTCAAAGTAAGAAAATGTCAAAGTTCATTGGAGCCAAATTCTTCTCTACTGGAAAGCTAAATCAAGAATAAAAATAAAAAGTGTTCATGGTCAGCATAAGCTTGATCCAGTAAGAAACTAAGTCTCATAGATAACAGATGCCAATGTCTGTGTGAGAAGTCAAAATATCGTACAAGACTGGATTATATTTGACAACAGGCTGATGGTGGTGACAGCGAGCAGGTAAATGTTTCCAAGTCTTTGTGCTTATTTGCTGTGATTTCATCACCCTGGTAACACTCAGGCTGTGTTCTGTGCAGCCATTGGTATTCCATGCTCCATCCCTTCACCAGCTCTGTTTCCTCATGCTAGCTGCTTTGGGTACCAGGTTTATTTTTGGTGGCAGTTTAAGCTGATGAAGCATATAACCTTGGATCAACACAGTGTTTCAGGTTCCTTTCTCAGTATTGCCTGTTTTTCTTGCCTAGGAAAGCCTGAGGTAAACACTGCACATCCTAGCAGTGAAATACAGCACAGATTGCCTCCTCAACAACTCACACAGTGTGTTTTGTTATAGAAAAAATAAATACATTGGGCAGACAAGAAAATTGCTTGCAGCAATGAGTGGGAGTTCACAAACTAGCCAGAGAGCTTTGATTCCTGTGTCCTCTAGTTGCACTAAATACCAGAAGATAATATCACAGCATAGCATGAGTGAAAACACTGAAGGCTACCCATTTGTTTGTTTATAACTGTTTTGTTTAAATTAATTGATACACATGTTCTGCTTTGGGTGCTTATAGATTTACATAAATATGGTTTTTCCCAGGTAGGTAGGTTTGGTGGTTTTTTGGGGTTTTTTTGTTTGGTTGGTTGGGTTGTTTGTTTGTTTGTTTTGTTTTGTTTTATGGGGTTTTTTTAAATTATTATTATTTTTTGGTTTTTTGAGCCACAAATTATAACGTTTATCATGCTGATGAAGCAATGGTTGGGGGACAAATATGACATTAAAAATAGACTTGGATTTCCCAATCATCTGAAATGCTGGCATGCAAACCCATGCAGCAATGTTGATTTGTGGGTAGCTAATGTTCTTGGCCATTGTTTTCCTACTGTGTGATGCTGTGAGGTTATTTCTAGGCAAAATGAAATATACAGTTATACATAGAGAATTGTATAGTAGAAAATGTTCTTGGCATGCAGACACTACTCAGAATGAGTACATAACGTGCGCTTGAATGGACTGTTTTTTGTTTGTTTTTCCATTGGCAAATCAAGAAATAAGGTACAATCCATTTCAAACCTAATTTTTCCTTTTTTTTTTGGTTGGGTTTTTTGTTGTTGTTTTTGGGGGTTTTGGGCTTTGGTTTTTTGTTAATATTAAGATACATAGTCTTATTTCCTTTACACTCAATTCCAAGATTCTGGACCAAAAATTTACTTTAGTGATATTTCCATCGTTTCACTCACCTTACTTATCCACTTTTCAATCCAGTTCAAAAATCTTAAGAGATCCAGATACTTCAGAAAACAAGAGATCTATTTCCTTATTGAGTGCTGAGTTCAGCTTTTGATCCTGATGTAAACATAGAGCTGAAATCAGCAGGGGACAGAGGCCAGCAGAAAGCTGTGCACCAACACTGTTTTGCAATATTTGTGTGGGGGTAGCTCAGGTTTGCAGTACCTGGAGATGAGACTGCGTGGGCAGAGTAGAGAGCATAAGCTGGGGTTAGACTTGGGTTAGACTCAACCAAGATCAGTCTCAATCAGCCTGAGGGCTGGGTTCGAGGCTAATAGAAACAGGAGGTTTCCTTTTATTTCATTGGCCTTTAGACCAGCCTGAGATTATCCATCTCTCCCTCATTTGCTCAGCAGGGACAGAGGCTGTGGATGCTGTGCTAACGCATGAACTGAAGCTGCTCAGTCAGAAGAGCTATAACTTAACTCCCAGGTTGTTTTTCCTCAGGCAATCAGATTATTTGTTCTTGTAGAGGGTGACACCAATTTCATTCACAGCAAATAAAAGAAAACTGAAGCATTCCTGGTACAACAAAACCTAATTTGCAGGCTTTATTTAAACATTCTGGAGGTACAGAGAAATTGTGGCACAGTGTCCAGTACTGTGAGATCATTTCCCATTGTTCTAGGAATATATTCTCTTATTATTCTGCCTTGAAATGGAACCACTGGGAAATGGAAACAAGCAGGATATGGCCTATGATTTCTAGGTACAAAATACTTACTTCTTGGAAGAGCTGAATAGTTTTCTTTATTAGAAAAACCCAGAACAGTTGCAGAATTCAAGTGACAAGCAATTTACATATTTAACACCATATATTTTCTTCACTTTCTATCCTTATATACATAACAAAATGAATAGCCTCTTTTTCTTAGATCTAGATGATTTTTTAAAAACTCAATTTGTGTTACTGCCTTCCCATCAGACACTGTGTCTTTAGTACATATGGGGACAGAGACAGCCTAGGGTCAGAATGCTATCTTTTGGATTCATGCCCTAGACTGGAAAAAACTGGTTAATGAGTTGCAGAAAACAGATTGACACAATGCTCTTTTGACACAACAGAGATGTCTGTCTGTGTTGCTCAGGCTGTAAAATGTTCCTCGAAACAGCAGTTAGGAAAAACAGTGAAGAAGGGGATTGAAAGAAAAGAAGCAGGAAGCTGAACAAGTTCAGCAACCCTGAGTGGACACCTAAAGAAGAAAAGTCACTGCATTCATATGTATTCTTTCTACAAAGCAAGATGTGGAAAATCATCAGTTTTCTAACCAGACTGTGCTAGCAATTTTGTAATTCCAGGGTTCTTTTCCTCCTCTTTCCCATCCATCCCCAACAGTGCTTCAAAATTAGCTGTAATTTTCATGGTTCAGTTATTAGGGTATGAAATGCATAAGGCTTGGCAGCTAGCAACAATGAACCCTAAAATTAAGCATTTAGTACTGAAATGTCTCTATTACCCTGAATAAATATGCCTATATTTTTGTTGGATGAGTTCAAGAGCTAAACAGGCTGGGAAAACCTGGAGTCAACTAAAACTAACTAAGTGAGGGGAACAGAAAGCAATTATTTGCCTCAAGTGGTGGCTGGGGAGTGGGGAGAGCAATAAGGGGGAAACCAAGCAAGACACTTGAGAGATAATAGAGTAATAGATGTGGGATACAGAGTTAATATCAGAGGATTAAGGGACAGAACTGCTTATTTACTCTCTCTTTATATTCTCTGTTCCTTGCCTTTCTGCTGCATTCATATTTTATTGACATGCTTCACTTTTCCTTTTTTTCACTTTTTTCCCTTGTTCTTTTTGTTCGTCTTTTTCCCCTTTTTTATCTTTCCTCACCAATGATATTTGACCCACTGTAAGCATTCTATTTGTGTACATATTACGGCAGCCCTTAGACCCAGACGAAACTTAAATATTTCTCTATACGTTACAGCAGAGGACTTTGACTTGTGCTGAAGGCCACAGCTGTTCAGTGAAGTACTTTTAAATTTCAGGTGTGGTGCTTAGGTCCCACACGGAGTACTATGGTATTTACTGGCATACAAGAATGTAAATAAGAGGTTTGTTAATATAGGTGGAGTAGTGAGTGGCTGCCTACAAAAATGTCTCCAGCAGCCTCATTCTGGAAACACCATTGTGCTGAGCACTGGGCTGGTGGTTCTGTCTCTGTTATTGTGGTGTTCTGGTGAAGAACAGTTGTATGAGATAATGTCATATGCAAGACATGCAGTAATTTGTAATTCTGTTTGCCACAAAAATTGTTTCCTAGTCTTTTTCTATTTTAAACTTGTGCTCCCCTTAGTGAGAAATTCAGCTTCCCTCCAGTGTGCTATTCCAGCTTGACAAGAACTTCCTTTCAGCCAAAGTTTGTTCTTCACCTGGTATCACTTTAATTCTTTCTTTCATCTTTTTCAGGGGCTAACCTGAAATAGAAAGAACTCATGCTCTGTACCTGCTTTTTGTTTTCCCATACTCATTACCTCTGATTTCACTGTATTCCCTTGTTCTGGCTATGGAGTGTTGTTCTACACTAGTGCATTAATTACTCTTAATTTCCCATGTCTTCTGCATCACCAGCTCATAGAATGTACTGGGGCTGTATCCTTTGCTGGTATACTTCATTTGCCACAATATGAGGCAGGGCTCTGTCACCTTCCCTTCTACATAAGCAAAAAGGCTGAATCCTGCTGTATGAATAAATTTGGTTGCACAGAGACAACAACAGAAAAATTCCCATAGCCTATTTAGAAATGACCCACCAAAGCTGGTGGAAAATGAGGAGCATTGTACAAGAAATGTTAAAATGAGCATCTTACGAGAGTAAATGGGTAAGTCTGGTTGCAGAGATGCCAGAATGAGTAGACAGCTGGAGAAGGGTGACGAAAATGACAGCTGGATTAGCAGGTCATTGGGTTCCTATCACACATGTGTGTAGCTTTTCAAGTCACCCAGACTGGGAGACAAAGTAGAGTGAGTAAATCCTGATGACTCACAGAGGTGGAATGGGATGGAGAAATTAATCACTGTCATCCCCTCAAGCATGCAGAAAGGCACATCTAAAACCAGCACCAGGCTGCCAGCTGAGGAAGGAGAGGAGACACAAGGAGCAGTTGATAGCTGACAGGTCCTCTGTGTGTCACTGCAGAGAAGCCAGGACAGGAGAGCAGGATATGAGGATGTGGATGGGTGCATGTGCACTGGGCAAACCAATCATGCCCAACAAGCCTCAGCACTCTCGAGTGGGGTGGGAGTATGAGTGTGTCTGAATTAAAATTCCCTGCTGCTACAAGTTTTTTTTGTGATTTGCTATATTACTGCTCCAGCAGCTCAAGGTTATTTTCTGCAAGTGGGGCAACTCTGCTGTCTTAGGGATGGCAGGGAGCTGAGTTGACAGGCCCAGAGGTGGGAGCATGAAAAAGGGCAGCAAGAGCAGATAGTCCTCTGGTACACACACAGGGCACAGACAGTGTGAGTCTCCACATCATAGACATGGGGTCTGAAAATGATATTTGTTGGACCACCAGCTTCACCTTTTATAGAGAAACTGCAGTCTGGACCTTAGCTATGATATCCGAAACTCTGATGTTACCCACTCTGCACTTTCCTACTCCTAGAAGGAGTAGAAAAATGCTCCCTCAATGAATACTACCCACTCCAGATAGAGCATACTGCCACACTTTTGTCATTTTCTGGATAAAGCAGAAAGGACAGACTACTATCCTGCAGTAGAGGGAAAAGCATGCCTCTCACTGACAGATGTGCCTAATGCTGGAACACAAAGTACTTGGCACAAAATTGGAAATGCATGAAAACGTGACTATTGCATTACCCATATTCATTTGAGATATTATCCATATAATCTCCTCTTCTTAAGCGTCAGATTCCAGCTGATTAGCCATGTTTTCTAGCTAGACAAAATATTTGGTGATTGTCTACATGATTTAGAAGCAGATTGCTTCTAAAACATACTCCTGAGAGGACCTGGTAAACTACAGATCCTGGTTTTCAGATTCTTGACACCAAGGTATCAAGGCTGCTTCTTTCCTACAGGATTTAGAGGTCAAAGATAGATTAGACTTGTGCTTCCAAAAGTGTCAGCATAATGAGCAAGGAACCTTTAACAGCACCACAGTGTCTAATAGTCAGCTCGTAAAAACCAGTGAGCTGTTCAATTTTAAGTCAGAGATGTAGGGAATTGTTTATCTTCTGCTCTGAAACGAGAGACTGGAGTCCCCTTTTGAGCCAGATGCTCTGACATGGGAAGATAGGCAATTTAGCTGGAGCTGCAGTTCTGAAGTGGAATATTAATTTAGCTGTAGGTGGTTTGTGGGAATATTTGTATTTCATGTCCTAGACCACTGAAATCCTAAATTGCAATTTTTTTCTTGAAGAGTGTGTGTCATTGACATTTCACAAGTCTGTAAACTTACACTAAACGGGTCTCTTACAAAATGCCTGTTAAAAATTAACTCACTTTTATAGCACCTTTAGAGGTTAGTTAAAATCCCATTAAGAGACATTAGAGTGAGACAAAAATGTCACAATATGTCCAAGGTCACTAAATGGTTAGAACAGAAGGGTTAGTAACGACAGGGAACGAGATGGTCTGGTTGTCTTATGTATTCATCTCAGGCTTCCTTTTCTGCCACTGTCCCATAGCAATTGTATGTGAGTTCAAACCTGCAAACACTTTTGCCTAATTAGCAGCCTCTCCATCAATGGTCTCATTCAGCTGTCTCAATTAACATTGGTTTTTACCAGGTCCCTTTCCCATTTGGAATCAATAGAATATTTATGTAAGTGAGAGCTGGTGATGGGGGACTAGCAGGACTTGTGTGGCCTGAGCAGGGCTCATGTGCCTCTGTAATAGAATTTTCTTAAGCATTTTCTTCTCAGACAGGTCTTCTCTTTTCTTTTAGGCTGGTTGTCTCAGCTAATAATTCTGCTCCATTTAAAGTTAATGCCAAATTAGTGCTATTTTATAGGGTGTTTGCTTTGTAAATGGAGAGCTGGTAAATCAATGTGCTAATTTCTGTTGTCACCGCAGTGTTTAATTTTGTTTTTGTCAGATGATTATCTGTTATGTACACAACAGTGTAGTTTCATACTTGTCATTTGTCTCTCTCAGTTACAAGACCCTTGTTGCACTCCTTCTCAAACCTTCTTCCACAGAGCTCTGACTGCAACATGCCTACAATTATTGTTTTAGAAGCCTAAAAGATATGAAGTTGCAAAAGGGGAAGTACATTTTAAATATAACTGTGCTTTAAGTATGTTTACTGAGTCATTGTTTCGGTTTTACACAGTACATATTTCTGGCTTGTGTAAAATGCACTACGAACCAAATTTAAAAACCATCTGCACCTCCTGTTTCCGTCTAAAACATTATTTATGTTTTTGGCTTTGTATCCTGAGCTAAATACAGAATGTGTAAAGACTGTTAATTAACCTATTGAGACATGAGTTTCCCATCAGTGTGTGGAACAGGAACATGTTTTTAATTAGGTAGTAAAACTCCCAGGATTTATACTCGGTCAAAATTTGCTCCATAATGAAACTAGAGGGAGTACATGTTAAATTAATTAAGAGGGAAGAAAAAAAACAAGACTCTGTGTTTAAGTAAAGCTAGATTTGTGTCACACTCCCACCAAAGCTAGGAAACACATATTTACATTGATCCAAGATATTTTATTGAATATGATCATGATTAGATATAATTTTTCTTACCTAAAGGGGCAGCCTGTTAGTATTTATGTTTTCTCTTTTCTGTAGCATTTTTTGGTAAGATCTGTTCATGCCTAGGGAATTCCCATCATGCTCAGTACTCTCCCATTATGGTGCATGTGGTAGTCAATTAAGGGAGTTCTGTGTACAGTTGAGCTTAGCTCAAGTCCAGAAAAATATTTGAGCATGCAACTAATATTAAACCTGTGAAGTCAATGTCATCAGCTGCATAACTGAAGTTAGCCACACAGTTATATACATCAGTGACTGAAGAAACACTCTGGTTGTTTAATGATAAAGTGGGGCAATGCCTGTGTGATGTGCCATAACCCAAAACCATCTGAACACTTTGTGGGGAGGTAATCTTACCTGTAGTATTATTTCAATCCTAACTTGGACTTTACAGAGAGATTTTAATATTGATACGTGCAGTAAAACATGCATGAATAAAATGTACAGGGCTTGTGGTCTTATACTGCTGTATTTGCTACTCAGACATTTCATTTTTAAATCACAAAATTCCAGAAATCCCTATTTCAAATAAAGGTCTAAGAGTCTGAAAAATATGTTTTAAATAAAAGCTTATTTAAGTTACACAAGCATGAGAGAGGGAAAGCAGCTAAGACTGGAAAGCCTGTTTGTTTTCCTTTGTGCATGTTTAACTTAAAATTAAATACAATATGTGGATCTTTTTTCTCCTTTTTCCTTTAAAGGGATTTGACAAAACTCTTCATGCTCCTATATAATGTCTTAAAGTGCCAGGTTTCAAGCTAAGTGAAATTTTGTGGACATGTGATAAAACAATAGAAATAGTAGCTCAAGGTAATTGTCTCCAGACTAGCTGAAAAGAGGTTCAGCTGTGTCACTATTGGTCCAGAGAAGCTCCATGGGCTTTCTGTTTGGTACAGTGCCACGGGTGATTTTCACACTTCCCCGAAGAAAACCTCCTCCCCCCTTCCCATATCCTCTGTAATGATCCTCAACAGAAGCAGTGCCTGGTCCTGCTGTCTTCACAGGACAACAGAGACACTGCTTAGAGAAGTTTTGCAGTCCTTACCATGTAAAAATTAAAAGAAAAATACATGAAATTCACTGAAATGGCTTGACCATTATCTTGTTCCTAGCGCTGCTATTTGCACCTATGCTACCTGGGTATAAATTGATGATGTTCATACATTTGTTTAATCTTTTATTTCATCCAAGAACCCCCAAGTTCAAAAGCAATGGCTAACCAGGCTCCTAGGGTAGGCCAGGAATATCTCTGGAGGATTGCTGCCCCATGAGATTTAAGGTACTGTTTCAGATGCACTTATTTAAATGGGGATGAGGTAGCACAGCTTTCAAAGGTGGCACCTTGTCTTCTGCCACAAGGTTTGCAGCAGAGCCACACAAACAGCCACTCTGACACCAAGGTCACAGTGGTGGGATTAACGATCTGGGGACAGAGAAAACTGTGGTGACTGCTGGCTGAACAGCTGCTGTAAACTAACTGTAGGTGGAACACCAGCTTTAGAGGGTAAAATTGCCATACCACTGGTGCAACACAGACATGCAACTGGGACAAATTAAAATCTTAAACAAATCACAATTTAGACCTTGTGCAGTAAACACATTTTTATGCCTTCATATGAAAAAGCCTCTATTGCTTATATTTTATATTAGATACGATCCCCACATGTTTGATAGCAAAAGTGTTTGTGTACATGTTCAGTTCATTGCCACTCGAGACCCTCAGATGCCCCAGTCTGTTGTTTTTCTGTGCATCACCTGAGACATTCAAATGCACAGAAATGGCAATGCCCTCTAGCACTGAAAGACAGCACTGGGGTTGTGAATAAATAAGCAAGGTGGAAAACAGGTTGGAAATTGGGAGAATGCCTGTTTTATATCAAGATGATTGCCTGTTGTGATAGCTCCATCAATCTTCCACTGTACTTCCACTGTGCTCTGATGAGACTAGATCTGGTGATTCACTGTTGTTGCCACTCTTTGGCCACTCTTTGGCCTGATATTCAGTCTTGGTCCCCTTAGCTTCAGCTGGTATTTCCCTGATGCTCTGATGAACTAAATCAGTTTGTTAACACAGAAGAATGGGATTTGGTGGGGGTGGGTATTTTTTTGCTGGTGGTTTTTGTTTTGTTTGGTTGGGTTTTTTCTTGGTTTGTGTTCTGTTAATTTAATGTCTTGAGTCCTTTATCACAGTACTCAATGAATATACAGTCATTAGGGCCCCTCAGTGATGTGCTAACAGAAGTAAAAATTTTAATAGGTCTTAATATACCTTTAAATCAGTATTTCTAGATGGTTCATACTTCAACATCTTCTGTGTTTCAGATATTTCAATGCTGGGTTTAAATATCAAAACTTATAGTTAATGTGATCCTTTAGGAGGAACCCATGACTTTTAGTCCTGCATTAATTAAGCCTTTGAAACACCTGAGTTGCCTCCTCCTCTTTCTATGTCTTTTACCTTGCATAGTCATTTACACTTGCTCAAAGTGGGGAAAAAATACTACCTTATCAACTGGTAGCAGTTTGCAAATGTGTAAATGACTATTCAATCTGCAGAGCAGGTGAAAATCAGGCTTCTTAATGTGGTTGATAGGGGAGAAGTCATTATGGTTTTTAGAGGATGTCCTGCAGGCTGTTGTGCCTTCAAGTGGTTCTTCTCTTGCTCATGTTACAAGGAAGGCAGCAGTGATGATGAAGTTAATGGAGAAAATGATGAGGAGGTAAGATGTATCATACTATAGGCTTGTATGATGGTTTGTGTATAGTTAAAATAGCCAGGAATTGCTGTAAAATCTACAGTACAGTGAGAGGGATCAGCATCCTTCATGTTCCTATCTACATGTCACCCTGTTTTATTAATTAAAAGTCTAAAGCGGTATTACGGGAAAAGGAGCACAGTACAACTATATGCTAAAATATTGATTGTTTTCCCATCCCTTTGTTACCTCTGGTACTGCAAAACTGGAGGTGCCTGCACAATTCAGATCTCACCATTTGTGACTTTTAGATCCTAGCAGCGAATTTTAGAGCATAAGTGGACTACAGTGATATACTGCTGTGTTTGGTTTGGATCTGTGGGAAATGTAGTGTCCCAACTTAACCTGCTGCTACTCCTTACCAAATTACCTATGTTTCACATTTCATGTCTACTATGTTCACAGACCTTTACTACTAATGAAAACTGTTTCTTGGTATCAGCTATTTTATTCTTTCAATTTGAGAGGATCAAAATATTCTATTATAACTCAAATGTTATTTGTGAAAATACAAGGATAAAGTAATTCTATACTCTGTCACAGTAAAAAATTATCTACAGAAGTTAGGTCAAAAAATCATGTTTGCAAGTGTTGTCTTTGAATGTTGTTGATTAATCAGAAGTTCTGTAGCTTAGTAGAGAACACACATCTTGCATAGCTGGGACTTGAGAGGCTGGTTAAATGCAGGATCATTTTCTCAGAAATTCAGTGAAATCCCTGTCTTTGTAGGCTGGATTATTAAAACTTCACTGGTACTTCCTGGTCTGATATAACTCTTTAGCCAGCTCTGCTTTGACTGAGGGCTTGAAGCAGTTGAACAGAAACCTATCCCAGTCTCAGCTGGTTTTGTGTTTCTGTGTTTTCTGAGAAGTGCTCTACATCTGCAGGCTGTGTTTTTCAGTCACAGGCTAATTTTTTGGCTCAGAGGAGCAGAGTTTATAAGCTTTGATACTCAGGCAGTGATGATTTTTCAATGACAGGTTGAATGATTTCAGCAGGTGACAGCATGTTGACATTTCTGTGCTGCATGGAGCTGGTATATTTTGGAGGCCAAAAACTGAATGCAATGAACACAGAGAGCTGTATGCAATTCTGAAGTTAGACTCTCTCATTCATGTGAGTGGTCACTTCCCCAGCCCACTGAATTCTGTGAAAAACATCATCCCACATGTTCCTCCCACTGCTTGCTAGGACCATATTCATCTGCAGGAGAGATTTTCTAGCTCTGAAAATTCCTTATCCCAAAGCATTTTGTGAAAGGTATATGATATATAATACTTCACTAACTCCATGAAACTTCCACCAGATATATTTGCAAAATACTTATTGTGGAAGAATGGCTGATAATGTTGTATTTCTCATAGCATCCGAATTAGTAGAGTGTTTGAAACATGATTTGCAAAGTAAATGAATTATTATAAAGGCAATATAATTCACTGCTGTTTTCATGTGGTTTATTTCTGTGTCTATACAGCAACAAAAAGATAACTCCAAAATAGTTCACTCCTCATGTGAAATTAGAATTACAGTGCAGTGCTCACAGGCTTTGGAGCTACTTGATGTACAGAGGTGTCTAAGAAACAAGTGTGGGCTACGTTTCCTATAGATCTCCAAGATAAACTATGTGTCATGTCCATGCAGTTATTCCAGTGGTGCATGGAAAGTCTGCACCAGGAGACTCAACAGATCCTGCACATAGCCACATAGCCTTGAGCACTCTTTTGCAGCTGCCCTATACTGTTTTAATTGTTAGCATGTTTCCTGGTGTGATTTTGAGCTGTGCCAACTGGCAGTCTCCTAGGAAGTCCTTGGGCAATCTCCAAGGAGCAGCAAAGGTTGGGGCAACACCCCCCAGCCAGTGAGGCACGGCACACATTTCCAGCAGGGAAGGTTTAGCTACATGGAAAGTGAGCTGTGTCCTGCCACTTGTTCCTCGTGCCTTTGGGGCTCTTGAGGCTCCTTGAGTAGAAGAGACAAAAAGCTGTGGATTTTGCGCTGTAAAATCACTGCACTTGAAGCTGGACAGTTTTCAAGCATAACCTTCCCTCTCAGTTTCCCTCGTCTCCTTTGGGGCAAGCTCTGTACCAGGGATATCTGCCAGCACAGCTCTGTCAGTCTGCATACACATAGCGGGATCCTGGTCAGCACAGCAGTCCCAGCTGAACTGTCCCACAGAGACACAGCTGTCCTGTCAAATTGTTCTTTAATGCTCTAGCTGGTTTAGTTTTATCAAACCCTTGAACACCTTTGTGAGCTGTGCCCTTCCTGTGTTTGACAATGCCGTGCTCCTGCGCTGACAGAGCGCTGCAGCTTGGGATGCAGCCTTAGACAGGGCATGATCCAAAGATTGAAGAGATAAAACTGCCCTGCAAGGTAATTTGCAGGTGAGCTCTGTTACCCCCCACCTGCCCCTGGCAGATTCTACAAGCAAGCATTCATTACCCCTGCAAGCTCTGGCAGAGGTTTTTGCATGCTTCTTTCTTTCATACAAGCAGAAGCATGTTGTATATTGACTCAGTTGCTGGAGTAAAACTGTTTCAACTTTTTTCCAATCCAAATGTGTAAACATTACTAACTGAAAATATAGTTTTTAGTCTAAAGGAAAAGCAGCTGCAGTTACTTTAGAATTTTTTTTTTTAATTTTTTCAGTGTCACACCAAAAAGATCTGCAAAGACCTGTGCAGGAGATGACCTAAAAAATTTCCCATTTAATCATTAATGGGAACCATTTTTTTAGTGGCTGGTATGCTGCTGAAAACTGGCAGAGCAAATTTTTTTTTGCATTCTGTGGAACTAAACTCATCTCTGGATTAAGGAGACTGAAATTCCACTGACAATCACAGGAATGGAGCCCATGTGTAGAAGCATTTTTTTCCTCACCATAGGAGAAATGCCCAAACATTAGCATGACTGCAGGGATCTCTTACTTCAGACTGAAAGTCAGTGTCTCCTTTGTTGAAGCTGATTCATCAAAGCACTCTTGTTTGCCAGAGGCCATAACAAATCTTCCTCATTACCTATGACATAAAGGACTTAGCAGGAAGGTTAGTGCTGATCAGATTATTGCACCATCTGACTCTGTGCACCTACTCCGTGGTGCCAGACAGTAGCCTGTGGATTTTGCTCATAAAAGTGGGTGCTCAGACTGGGATTTAAAGCTGAAAAATTAGTGGCCCTGCTGTAGTAATGCCCAGGGGGTAAAAACCAGGGAAATGTGTACGTGATTTGATAACAAAGGATGTCAAGGATGTATTGTTTGTATAGGTCTGTGGGTATGGAAGAAGGTGCTACCTGTGATTCATTATTTATTTATCCTTCTCTACTTCTGAAGTGTTATAATTACTAACTGTTAATTATTATATTCTCATAGGTGACTTTTTTCCATGACACAACCTTCAGACCAGACAGGTGTCTGAAACTAAGGAATTTTTGCATCCTCACATGAACTGCTTAAGTTCATCAGACCTCACAGTAGAAGTCTCGCATTTGTAGTTCATCAGCATTCAACAGGGTTAGGGAAGAAACTGGGTCTCAGGGAAGAGAAGCTGCTATCATTCAGTCTTCAGCTGACAGCAGAAGTAAAAATGCTTCCCTGTAAGTTAGTGTATGTCCTGTTTCAAACAGCAACCTTGCAGTGAAAGAAAGTATTTTTTGGCTCCTGTGCTATTCTGCTCTCGAGTCGTGCCCTCTGTTCCCTAGTCCCTAGAGGGAGAGACCAAATGAGATGAAATTAGAGTAACCCTTTGCAACTGGAAGGTTTTCCTGTATTAGGAAAATATTCTGCTGCCCCTCTGGACAGTTTTAGACATCATAATGCGCCTAGAACTTGATCTGTTGGAAATGCAAGGCAGTGTCTATTGCACCATGGGTAAACAGGCTCTGCCTTCCTCATGGGTGATTCCTCAGGTGTAAGTGCCCTGTTCTCCCGCCTGAGGCTGGATCTAAGGAGGCTCAGGAGCCTCATGAGGGACTTCAGGAAGGGATTCACCTAGTCTGAATTTCCATTGCCACCCCTCCTAGGTGCTCCAGATGGCTGGATCCATTGTAAGCATTAATACCTTTTTTTGAAAGGAAGGGAGTGCAGGCAGTAATGTGACCTGGAGTAGGATGGAGCATATCTAGTGTAGATGTCTAGGGCTTGGCAGGTGAGACCTAAGCCAGTCATTTCACTACTAGCATGTATAATAATAAAAAAAAAAAAAAAAGAGTGGTTGCAAGTGCTTGTCTTGGGACTTTTTGTCAGGAATAGGAGGAAGCACATTTATAAAAGCAAGGTATTCTGAGACCAGCAATTCTGAATTCGTGAAATGATGGCAGAGAGACCCAGCTCTGAATGTGCAGTCTGGCTAGACTGCTGGATGAAGTAGTGGCATATAATTCAATAACAAAAACATTGCTCTAGACTTTTTGATGAGTTTTTTTCAGAGGAGGTATCATCATGGACAGAGATCTTGTGAGTGAGATTTCCCATTTTGTTAAAGCTGTCTTTTCTTCCCTGGATGGAGGACTATTGCAGTATCTTTGGGAGTAGGAGTGATGGGATATATTAGAAAGTTATTTCTGTTAATTGTTGGAATTCATTTTTATGGCAGCAGAGTGAAAAGCTAGGGGTAATTTTACTCTAAGGATTAAGTTCCCTCCTTTGTGTATGGATGAAGAATGGTACAAAACCAAAGAAAAATATTAAGTTTCTGCTTTTGTGGTCTGACAGATGAATGTTTATACAGGCCATAGAATCAAATTGTAGATCATTATACTTAATAGATGTATATAAAATATGAAAACTGCACACTCCTAAATGGGTTTTCTACATCTGCAGTGTGATAAAACACAATAAATGCAAATATGATTCTTGAGTCTGTGAAAGTAAAAAGAACCTAGAGAGACCTCAAAAGATGTGTACAGATGAAGATGCAGATGAGCTTGGACGTTGTTGGACTTACTCTTTTACACCTATTTTTCTTTGACATAAGCCAAAAATAATATAACATTCTTCATGAGCCTGAAAGCTGAAATTTTTGCTGGAGTTATGATTCATTCATAACCATAGTCAGATGGCAGGAAAGGCTGTCTGAGTGCCACATGCTGAGCTGGTTTCCCATACTCACACACATATGTTCATCCATTCCCTACACAAAGGTGCATTTGTAGGTGGATGTGGAGAATGCTTGCACACACATGCACCTGTAACAAATGATGCAATACTTGCTTTGGCAGTGGACAGAGACAGGATAATGAAGTGATACTCATACTCTAGGCCTGCTTTTACTCTAAGTTTATAGTTATTAGAGTAGATCTAGTAGAACTTATCTATGAAATAAAAGCACAAGGATTGGGATCTGGAGAAACTGATTGCATAGATTCCTTTTGCTTCGTTTTCAATTAGTGACTCTAACAGAACTCTCAACTCACAAGGTCCTGAGGGATAAGTGCTCTGCAGGATTGATGCTAATAACAGCACTTGTGTGGAGGCAATGAACACAAAGGTTATAAGGCTGGTGTAAGTCAGGAAAAAATATGTAAAGTGCCATTGTTGTTCCCCAGACAAAGATACTCAGCTGAATTCTGCACAGACTACTAGAAGTGGCCACAGGAAGAAGACACAGCTTGGATTAGAAGATTAGCAATATGCACAGACTTATTTTGAAACAGGCGAAGCTATTTAATCATTTTACTTATAAGTGAAAACTCATTTCATTTAGTCATGTGAAAAATGGTTGAGACATTTGAGGCTTGAGAGAACAGAAACCAAGCCTGAAGACTGAAGAATGCTAACTAGAAGTCACTTTCTGTGTTCACTAGAGTCACTTGCTCTTCACAGCTGGCCTGCATTTCCCATACATACTGTGTCCATGAGATCTCCATTGTCAGCTACTCGTGATTCAGCTAAAGGGAAGACCCTGGAGGTCACTGGAGGTGAAATCTAGAATGGAGCCAGTCCATGGAGGAAACAGAAAGAGACATTCAATCTATAGCTTTCTGTGAATCATTACAGCATCTCAGTCATGGGCAAATTACTGCTGAGCTGACCCCAAATAAATTGTTGCTTCTCTACAGCTGAAATAGATTGACTTGGAATAACCTATAACTGCATGTGTTGTTAAAATTTTGCATGTGGACAGTAAAAGATAAACTCTATTACTCACAGGAAATATTATAAATGATAAAACTGCCTTTCAAGTACTGTTACTTCCCACCTATGTATCTAATTCTTCTTGCATGGCATTTTTCAAATTGCTGAGTATTATTTTAACTAGTAAAAAGGATACTTTTTACTAGTTAAAATAATGGTAAAAATGGAAAGGGACTACCAATAGAGGTTAAAGAGATTTTTTTTTTCTTTTTCTTTTAGTTGGCCACACTCTTTTAACCTTTTCTAGGTTTTCACTGCCATTCTTCCCACAAGGCACCAAGCTGTTTGCTTGGGTGTATTTTAAAATGATAGACATGCTAATAAAGGCACAAATTCTAGTATATATGCTTACAAGGATTATCTTTTTTTCTAGATATCTCTGCTCTGTAGGTCAACTTATGTACCATTTATTTACAATATTGAGAACTTATTAATATAAATACTCAAAAAATGTAGTGAGGTTGCTCATGTAATTACCATCCACAAAGGGAGGAAAAAATAACACTTTTAGCTACTCTTTCTAGTATGCTTTCTTTCCTTTCTTTCTATTAACTGAAATACTACTGCAAATCCCGAATGAGTTTCCTTGTTTTCATCCTTCAAGAATGAGATTAATTCCTTGACCCAACTCAAGCTTTTCTTTCTTTCTTTTTTAATGGCCCAATTTGATCAAGCCTATTGTTTATCTATTTTTAGGGAGTTTACAAAATTAGGGATTTCTTGCCATTTTAATTTTTTTTTTTTAAGGACATGTCTGGCTTCAAATCTCTGCTTTAAAAAGTTCAATTGTTATTGTTTGGCACACCTCAAGCAGGGATGTTTGGACAAAAATAGACATTTTTTTTTAATTAGGAAATAAGATAAAGTAAGATGAGTATAAATAAGTTTGCATATAAAAATAGAGGTATTGTTGGTCTATGTCTGGATAGTAGTCTTTTGGACATATAATCTCTCTGGCCAGTTTTTGAGAGCTCACATATTTGGGCAATCCCAGGCTGACAGATTCCAGGTTCCCAATTACCAGTGAAATGCTGCCACCCCTGAGTTTTTGAATTGAACATGGCTCATGGTACCAAATGTCACTAAAAAGGCTAACCTCTGCTTGAGCCTTGGAAAAGGAAGGCAAAGAGTGTGAAGAGACATCCCAGGCTGCTGATCTCAAACAGGGAAGGATAACCTTGCTGTAGCCAAGGGTGATGGGCAGAAACCCTGGGAGGGGTGAAGAGCTGGGGCAATGCTTTGCATTGAGGATTTTCTCTTGGGTGGTTTCAAGTAGCTGCATGCTGAACACACTTATGTCAGTGGTGTCTCCTGGTTCAAAGGCTGCTTTAGCTTCTCTGCTGAGTTCTCTCCTAACTCTCATTAACTGTAGAGAAATCTGAGACACCTCCAGTCTCTGGATGCCACAGGGAGGTAGGCAATATGCCATTTTGTTTTAATTGCATCTGTCTACAAATCACTTTAGAACATGAATTCTTTGATTTGTGCTCTTCGCTTCCAAGAAAATCCCACCTGTAATGAAGCATTTGAAGGGTCAATCTCATAATTTAACATTGAAGACATTAAACTGGAGCAATTTTAACTAGTGCCTTTAATTTTCTATCTCAAAATTCTCTCCTTATAAAACTTCTCTCAGACAGAATCTGAAGGTTTCTTTACAAATTTTTATTTATATAATGAGCAACATTTTCACATAGAAAGAAAGAGATTAAAGGTTGTCCTTTTTAAAACATACCTGTCATATTAGGAATATATATATCAAGGGACTGATATTAATTTCAGAGCCTTCAAAAAAGACTCTGGATTGTATCCATTACTGTCCATGGCCCTGATTCAACTTTTATATAAGTCAATAGGCGTCCTGGCTGTTTCCTCCCATAGCTGTTTGGATCAGGCCCAAGGCAAATAAGAACAGTCAGGGAGAGAGGCTACAAATGGTGAAATTTAAAAGAAAAAAAAATGAAAAAAAGAAAAAAAGGTTAGGCAGCATGTGGTGGGTGCTAGCAAAAATGCTCTGCATGTGTATAGCATAAACTAAACAATGGTTTTGTGCCTGCAATTTATTTAAAGAAAATAAGACTTCCTGAGTTTTCAAACTGAAATTGGTAGGGTGGAGTTAAGGCTAAATATCTCCTGTAAACCCTTTTCCTGCCTCCTCTGAGCAGCACTTGGCAAGTGAATCCTACCTGCCAGTGCCACAGGTACACGAAGGGGGCTGCAGGGGCCATGCTGCCACTGGGATGTCACCTCTCCCAGTCCCACCAAAGCCCAGCTCCCTGTCAGGGAGACGGTGAGAAAGGGAAAGAAAAGAGTCAACCAATTTCCTCAAAGGTTCTTTGTGTGAGGGCCTCATATTCCCCATGCACAGGCTTGCACAAAAGGGTTCAGAAAGGAGAGTGACCTCCTGATCCCCAGTGATGACCAAAACATAAATGAGAAGTAGCCCCAGGGCAGCTCCTATGTGGGTGCAAAGCAGCCCTCCCCCCATCCTCACTGTGGTTTATTTATAGATAGCCCTATTTGTTTGTATTGTCAAGCAGCAGTAATTCCTAGATTATTTCTTAAGTGTCTGAAGAATAAAGACCAAATGCTGCCAAGTGTACACATGACAGATAAATGAGAGTATAACACCAGAATCCTCCTTTGTCATGGAAATTGTGTTGGTTTCCTGTTAAGAGAATGAAAAACAGATGTTAAAAAACATAGCTGGTTGTGTGGATACTGCTGTATTGGGACAGCTTGGATTATAACACAGTGAATACTTGGGGGAAGTAGGGTGGGTTTAATTTCACTTAAAAAAATTGAAAAATAAGTAGAGCTGCCATTCAGATGTTACTAGCATACTGCAGCTTCAGCTGGTTATGGGATAGGAAATACTGATATGGATCCTTTCTAGATGAGAGTGCTCACAGCAATACTGCAAATGCTGGGCTTTTTCTATCTTACAAAGGGTATTTCTTGGCATGATCAAGAACTTGGGTGGGTTAGAGCTTTTTTTAATTTTGTTTTTTACCCGCCATTGGATTCCCTCTAGCTGGCAGCCAATCTTGGCTATTCCACGTCAGCTTCTTGGGAAAGTAAACTGTCTTGAATTTCCTTAAAATTTCATTTTGAGGTAGAAGGCAGGGAGAAGAAAGGGACTAAAGCCTGTGAAAAGGGAAAGACAAGACTTCTGCTTTCAGGTTGCCTCTGCCATGGAAAGGCTCCTACCAAAGGAGAGAGAACCACTTTCTGAGCATCTCTCCTCACCCTTTGTAGGATTGTTGTGTCTATCGAGGAGAGAGCAAAAGAGCAGAGGCAATTAAAGGATAAGAAGGGTGTTATGGAGAAAGCTAGCAAGAAAATATGTGATTATTTATAACCCTGCTTACTTGGGTAGTTTCCTGAAACACACATATCTCTTCCATGTGGTATGAAACATGAGAGATTTAGGGTATGCCAACTATGGTAGAAAAGGCCTGATTTTTCTTATTTCTTTATTTTTTAGATGACTCTCCTGGTTCTTGGTTGGTATGCAGTCTTTTTAATGACCTGTTACTGCAGTGCTGCTTCCTGTTTGTACAGTATGTTGACATTGGAAGTTTGAAAGACTGCCCTGTCTTCCCTGTAATTGATATTAAATATATACCCATATTATACATATATATGTACAAATACAAGATTTTAACAGGAAATGGGCAGGGTTGAGGCAGGCTTCAGCTTTAGCCATGGGAGCAGCCCTCTGGAGAGGGACAGAGAGCTCCCCAGGAGTGCAATGCCCTCCAGGGACATCTCCCCAAAGATGATTTGCAGCCAGCAGGGAATGAAAGCAGCGAGGTCGGTGCGTTCCTCCAGTCGCTACGCTCACCAGCAGCATCAGTGCTGCTGTGCTTCTGAAGCAACACCGGGTCTGGCTGTGCTGTTCCAGGCTGTGCTGTTCCAGGCTGTGCTGTGCGAGTTTCCCTTGGCCATGGCACGGCGGCTGCTCGCAGGGCGCGTTGCGCAAGGGGAGCGCATCAGGGCCAGCTGCTGGGGAGTCCCAGGGAATGCAGCAGCACACCCTCTGGAGAGCCTAGCTGGTGCTTCCTAAGCAGCTAAATCCACCAGGACTCAGTGTTCCTGAGATCAAGGTGTGGGGTGTGAAATACAAGCGTATTTCACAATAATCAAGGTTTTCAACGGTTTTCAAAAGTTGAAAATACTAACTTTTCCTTTTTTATTTGAGAAAGTCTCAGTTGTTGGTTTTTTGTTTCTTCAAGTGTCCTCTAGATTTGCCTTTGTACTTTTCTATTTGCATTTTTCTCCCTCTGTAGTTAACAGTTAGTTGCAGGGGATGTGAATGTATGTGCAAGTTTTATGTATATAAAAATCTAACACTGACAATCTGGCTGAAGTCTCAGTGGGTTCTTAGAACAGAAGACAGCTCACTCAAACAGCTTTGCTGAAGTTGCCTCAATTATTAGGAAGATTATATGAGTTCAATATATAGGTGAGACAGACTTTAACACCAACTCTGATAAAAAGTTCAATGCAAACTTCTTATTTACTTTTATTTTTCCCTCTATGCACATGAATCAACATGTGCTTCCTTTTGATTCTGTTTCTTCTCTTCCTCATTTGTCAAATGTCTGCAGTCCATGCAGTCAGGACAGGGAAACTCCAGATCTCTGGATGTAATTAAAAGGTCACATCCTTTTGCCATTTCTGCTCTCCCCTGCAATCCTGAGGTTAGAAGTGGAACAGCAAGTCATGAAATGTTCATGGCCTTATTATTTGGATGATTATCCAGAAATATTTGTCTGAATCATCTTATGCAAAACTGTATTGCAGAAGAAAATCTCTTTTCAGTATGTTTCCTCACTAGCTGCACTTGGAACAGAAAGAGTATACTTTTGCTTTGGGACTTTGTTGTTTTCACATCCATTGCAGGTAGAAATTGGAAAAGGAGTTCTATGAAGATGTGTAGGGTATTATTACTTGTGCAATCTAGTGACTGAAGTGAATATGGACTATAAATGACCACAGGATCCAAAATATATAGATTTATATATACAAAAATTAGATTTCTTTTTCTAAATTATAGATGACATCCGTAGAATTTTTTTGTGATGGTTACTTCACAGAAGTAAACTGGAGAGGCTCAGGAGTCATTCTCACGTGCTGAGGAGTGTCTTTTCACATCATATTTGATGCACCTCAGGCCAAAAAAACCAGAATCATCTTTCCCTGGGCTGCTGCTGGGTCAGTGCTGCAGCTCTAAATCACCAGAGCATCTGAGCTCTGAGGATATCACTTTGGCACTTTTCATCACTCCGAAATTCTTCAAGAGATGTTTCTTTCTTTTTCAATGTTGCCAGTTCGTTTCAACACAAACAAAATCACCAACTGCAGCCACGAGCCTCTGGAGAGGATTTCCTCACGGGAACTCCTCGCTGGTGCTCCTTGGTGGGTTGAAGGATTTATGAGGTGGAGCTCAGCCTCTCTTCCAGGGAGCTGATGGCTCTTTTGGTCTTCCCTTCCCCGATTTAACAGGGCGCTGAATTCCCGATTCCGAGCGGGGATTATGAAGCAGTGTGCCGCTGCCGCTGAGCTCCTTGGCAAGAAGGTGGCGCTGGCAGCTCGGGATTGGGACTGCGCCGATGGCCGAGGGTGATTCGCATCCGCAGGGATACCTTTAACAGCTTCCACGGGCTGCTTCAAGTGGAAAAACAACTTCCCTGCAGCTGTTTTATGTTGTTTGGGGTTTGGTGGTTTGCTGTGTTTTTATTTTTTTCTTGTTCCGTTTTTCTTTTTTTTTTCTTTTTTTTTTTTTTTTGTAATTAATGCTTGGCACTTAGAAATCCCACTCTTCTCCAAACAGGGTCCTCTCTTCTCCCGTGAAATGCAGCCTCAGCTAGCTCTCTTCACACACCACCTTTGTATCCCGGCACTGACCAACTTCGGGAAGCTCTTTGGCTACAATGGGCTTCTTTGTAAGGAGGGTGCAGGGCTGTGGGGATGACCTCTGGGAGCAGTTTTTGAGTCCTCCACCCTTTTGGTGGGGTGGAGGACACCGTGCCCTGAGCAGGGGGGGCCTTGTCTTGGTGTCAGCATCGAGGGGATGTAGTTTTGTTGCCTTAAATGCTACGGGTGTAACTGATTTTTTTGTTGTTGTTTCTGTGTCCAGCTCTTTCTTGTGTCTGATTCCATGAGTTAGGTGCAACTTTTACAAAGTGAGGTGTCCCCTCTTCTCCAGGCTGCCTGTGAATGATGGGTGTTAATGGGAGTTGGATTTGCTTTAAACTTGAACTTCAAAACATAAAAATTCATTGTCCATTTCTCTCCCAAGACCTACATTTTGGGGTTTAACCCACCATCTTGGTGAGGAGAAACCATATACATAGCAGGGCAAATGGTTGGTGTTATTTTCAGCAAGCTTTAGGTGTGTGTGTAGCATGTATATATAAAATACATGCTCCCATTTGCAAGGTGCTCTAGTGTGCCAAGTATTTCTCCATCTAATACTGTTTGCATACTTTGCCATATTAGCTGACTGCTGTTTTCATGTGCCATAAAATAAGGGTTAGGATATGAAAGGATTAAGTCTCTATTATCACGGGCTGTGCAAATGGTCTGTGTGTACATAGCTGTATGGTTTTTTTTCTTTTTTTCTTTTTTTTAATAGAGGGAGTAATTTAATGATAAAGTACTGTCCTGGTCACAAATTTCTCTCCGTTAATTTCCCTTGTAAGAGAAGAGAAAGGACCAGGAGAGCTGGGAGAAGGCGGCGTGTATAAACTCAAGGCTGCATTTGGCAATTCATGCCAGCACTTCCTGCCAGCACAATGGTTACCCCAGTATGCAATTTGTGCAGAACGGGTAGATGATTTTCTTCATAAGCTTTGAGTACAAAGGGTATTCCATGATGCCATCTAATTGCTTAATCCCCAAGGAGTTCTTCAGGCATTTATTTAACACTAATTGCATGTGTAAATGTTCTTAATTTACAGCGTGTGAAAGTCGCAGTGAATGCACACAACAGAGGATGTCAAAGTGACACTTCATGGAAAGATGCAGTTGAGGCAGTGCTAAGTTACTTCTAAATAGGATTAATCATTTATTAAAGTTCAAAGCTCATCAGAGCACAGGGACAAGAATATGATGGTTTGTTGCTGTTCAAAAGTAACTAGTGCAGTGGTGTCATGCCTGTAAAAATTTCTGTGATATGCCTTACTACATTGCAGTAAACGATGAACTTAAAAAACTAAGCAGGACGAGCGATTCAGTTCAAGGCAAAGCCCTTGGCTTGGCAACTGTTGCGCAAAGCCTGCTCGGGCTGTTAATTAGTGCCTGCATTGTAATAGAGCCGTGGAGTCCCAGGCGCTGCTCAGAGCTGTAGGCAGGGGCTGCGGGTGCTGGGGCCAGCCCTGCCCGAGAGCTTGCACGGCTGCAGCCCGCAGGGTGTGGAGCAGCCAGCCTTGCAGGGCACAGAGCATCCATAGAGGGCTCAGGACAGGTAAGGGGTATTCTTTGGAATGGAACCTGCAACCCCAATGCCCAGAGTAGTTGCCAGCTGTTTACCACTGATGGAGTTAAAACTTTGATCTTCGTGATCCTGAATTTCACAGTAGATACATGCATGCAAGCACAGGCAGCAGCTGGCACCTGAGCTTCTAGGGAAAAACTCGAGGCCTAGGTTCCCTCTGTGCTGGGTGTCACAGGGCAAAGTAGCTCAGGAAATCATACAGTGAAGAAAATTATACTTTTCGTGACATGATTATATACTCTAGAAACATAATTGCCCACAAGCCCTACTTTGTGGCGCACACTGCACAAGCACCCAGGGGTAAATCTGAAGAGGGAAAACCTGTTGGTTTGCGGTGTCTATTGACAGGAGCAGAGTTCAGGAGAGCAGGGCTCAGTCACACACCCCACCCAGCTCAAACACAACCCGTAGTCACCCATCTTTACCCTGGGTGAGATGTATCAGCCCTGGCACTTCTCTGGTTCTTCAGTGGATGCTGATGCTTATACATGTATCTTAGTACTTTCAGAGAGGGAGTAATTCCCACAGGGAATTCGAGTGTGATAAGTCATCTGGAAAGTCAATTTGTCAGAAAAAGTGGGAAAGGTGAAGGCTTGGATGTGAGTTTCCTTGTCCATCTGTGAAATGTCTTGAGCTTTTGTTAGCTACAGGAATAATACTGATTGAATACTACCTGTTTTGAGACTGGGGAATTAAAATATTCATTCACTTTTTTCCTGAAAATTAGATAAGTGATTAATGCCTTTTGTTAGTGTGTCTAAATTTTACATAGTTTTGTATCTTTGAGTTTTCAGTCTTGGTTTTCCTTAGACCCATGAGAAATAGCATGTGATTGTCTCTTCTTCAGCCGTGCAGGGCTGTGAAGGCTTTATTTTCAGACACAGCAGAAAAAAATTTAAGTGTCTGATTTGCCAGATATGGTAAAGACCTGAGCTGCATAGAGGGCTAAGCATGCTGTCACATTGTGTCTTGGTGTTTCCTACACAGTAGAATCCATACCATAAATTTCAGTGCCTCTGGCCCAGACAGAATTATATGTGTCAGAATAGGATCTGACAATACTGAGGTCCAGGGGAAAAAGTAATCTATGAATCCTGGCAGGCCATGATAAAGAGAGGCTTGTGTTTCAAATTTAGCTCCACTTCCGTACTTACAGCTGAGCATTGAAGTGTTTTTTCAGCCATCTTAAAGTGAGAGCATGTGAGAATGGACAGAAGAAGAGTTAATCATAGCTGGATGCCAAAACCAGAAGTTAATTTGTATGTCAGTTCTGGCCCAGGATTCAAGCCAGGTCTTTTGTTAGGTTAAATGGCTTCATCATCCCCATGAGAAACTGCCGAAGAGAGCTGGAAGAAGTTTATTCACGATGAGGAAAACTTAACTTCTCTTGCATCTTTCCTGTGCCCTTCATGATTTATGGAGAGAGTCCATTAATTCAAACATATGCTTTTGGTCTCTAGGGGACAAGTGGTTGTGATTAAAAAAATCACCTTCTACTCTTATAGTTTCATTTCCTCTATCTTTCTCAGATGATACCAAAAACTAGAAAGAGTATGAATGGCCCAAACAATTTCGTTTAAAACAGAACACAACAGCCACAAATCCCTGTCTTCCCCTTATGCTGAGCTGCACTGGAAGGCTTTGGTGCTCTGTGCAGGGTTGGTTGGTCTCCTTAGTAATGAGTATTTTGACAGGATTGGTGTGCCCTGAGCTCTACAGCTTCCAGGGTAAGGAGAGCACTGAGGGAAAAGACCACATCTTGGATAAAGTTCTCTGCAGTCTGTGCTGAGGAAGCCCCACAGGTGTTAAATGTCAGACAAAGGTACAAGCTTACACTTCCTTCAAGGCAGGACCTGAAAGCAGAAAGATCACTTGGAGAATTGGTGAGGCTGGCTGCCTGCAGGAGGACACAGGGTGTCTTCTGGACAGACCTGCTGCTGTGGGAGAAAAGTGACGGGCCAATACTCTTGGAGGTCTTCAGACTAGGCCAGCTAAGGAGGAGCAACTCTGCTCTTGCCAACAGGCAAAGTGACACCAGGACCATTTAAGTAATGCTTATTTGGGTGTTTAAACTAATTAAGTTGTACCTGAACTCTAAAGAAGACCAAATTTTCCCTTTTATTTCAAAAGTTCCTCCGTTTGAGAAGACCCAGCTCGTACTGGGCTTTCTGTTCCCTTGCACAGCAGAGGTGTGTGCAGCAGTAGGACTTTTTTCCTGTCTGTGGTCTGCCAAGGCACATGATCCATCAGTAAAAAGCAGGAAGGTGCAGTGGTATCCTCAGAGGGAGAGGAGCTTGCTGGGATGCTGCTGAGGACGTTGGAGGAGATCATGGGCATTGGAGAGCCAGCTCTGACTCAGGGGCAGCTGTGAGGAGCAGGGAGCAGACAGGTCTTGGGGCAGATGGGAGGGCCCAGAGAGGACTGGACACTGCTGTATGAACAGCACTAGGATAACCTGGCTGTGTGTAACCCAGAGCTGCTGCCCCAGGGTCCCAACTCTGTGGGCACAGCTGTTGAAAGAAAAGCTACATGTAAACGATTTCCTCTTCTGTCCTGTCTGATCTAGTTATTTGGAAAGGGTGATGCTTAAAGAGTTAACATCCTAGATTTCATTGTTTTGATTTATTTTTTTAGTTCAAAAGGTTTGCAGTCTCTTTGGGTAAACAACCTCCAGGGGAAAGCAGAGACAGAGCTAGCTTCAAAACTGGCTGGCCCAGTGTCTCACCATAAAGTACTATCATGTGATATGCTCCTTTGTACCCTCCTTAAGATTTCCTCACACTCTCCAGTGTGTGTTTGTGCAAAAGGAAGCCTTTTGAAATGAGAAACCTATAAAAATGAATCCTGCAATTTAGATTAAAATTGCCAGTGTACAAGTATGACACCCTCAGTAAGGAGAAAGCTATGCCTCCTCTGGGGTGTTTATAATCTGAATGTTATCAAGAACTCAAATCTGCCGGTAGCGATATAAGCAGACTGACTCTCATGTCATTTCAGTACCTTATTAAGGATTATTCTTATTGACTGGACTAGGGTTATGTCTGAAGTAAGATATTTTTCAAGATAAGAATGAATATACAAAGTCATGCCATTAATGGTTTCTAAAATTTCATCATTATAGTGTGCATGCTTATAATTACCCCACTGACACCCTTTAAATGTCCCCAGTAAAATGTGGTATAAGCTTTTAAGATTCCCCAAATAAACATCTAAATGGATCTATAATAAAGAACTTTAAAAACATGCAGTTTAAGAGAAGCTGGTATTTAGCATTGATTTTACTGTTAGAGGTTCTGAAGTGGACCTAGTTTTTGTGAGACAATTGAGTTCTGGTAAGCTAAGATTTAAGCAGCTGTCTCTTAAAATACCTTTGCAGCATACAGGTGTGTACATTAATCCTGGAGGGAAGATGGACAAAAAGGACAATTACAGGATTTCTCTTTTCCCCTTCATTTTCCCCTCCCTTGCCACTCCTGCTTTTGCCCAAGAGGAAAAGGCATCGCATTTCAGGTCCTAGGAAGTCACACTTGCCCTGTTTGTTCTCTGATAGAGGCCTATAAACAGAGACATTCAGTCTGTAAACAAGTCAAGCTTACAAAGTGACTGAAAGATAACAGTCCCCCATCTAGCAGTGGGAGAGGAGGGCGGGAGCAGGGGGAGGGATGATAGAGAGGCTGCAATAAAAACAGGAAGGTTTCTGTTGGTGCTCTTGAAGTCAGTGGTTAAAAACATCAAAGCGTGGTGTGTGTTTTTTTCAGCCAGACTGCTGTGTCACTTTATAATTCTTCATAAAGCAGCCATCCAGCCACTAACATACTGCAACTGTTAGTGTGAGCTGTGCTTTGATTTAGAGGAACTGGATCCTGCTCCAGGCGTGTTAAGCTGAGGAATCTCTTGTAGGTTTTCTTGGCATGCTGTGTGCCATTGAAGAAACTATAACTTTTCAGAGCTGCTAATTGCAAGCTGTTCAGGATTTTTTCCTTCCATTAAAAAAAAAGAAAACCTCACAAATAAACTGCACCCCCCTTCTCTCTCACTCTCAAACCCAAATAATTTTCCCAGGCTCTGAAGTGTTCAGAATTTCCTACATTGAAATTTAAAGTGGAAAACAAGATGGCAGTGGAAAGGAAGAAAAACAGCTATACCATATGGATCAAAGCAAAATGTACATATTCTCAGCTTGGTTCTAAGAAATATAAATTATTCAGCAGCTGCTTCAACAGAGAGATATTTTACAAGTTCGAAGCCAGCAGAGTACATCAGTTCTCTTAGATGGGGAAAGGTATTTTGTTCTCCAAATATGAGAGATTCAGCAAATGGCATGGAGCCCTTGTCTGCCCTTGGAAAAGCAGCCAAAGAGAGATGCATGGGAAGAGGAGCAAAGACGGGTGGGAGCCTTTAAAGTTGAAAGAGCAGCTGCATTGTTCTGGGAGAGGAATAGTGAACTTTCCTGTAAACAGTGCTAGAAGCTTCTCTACAGTGTGTTGCACAGACAAGCCACTCTGGTTTATTATTGCTCAAAAAGCTGATTTACACTGAACAGCATTTGGGTTTAGCTTTAGCGCAGGAAGAAGAAAGCAGTAACAATTCTGTACATAGAGAGCAGTCAGAGCAGAGCCAGCCTTTGGCCTGTGCTTGAGCAGTTTGTTTGAGGATGGAGTCAAAGTTTTTAATAGCTTTCTTCCAAGGCAATAGCCGCTGCAAGATTTTCCACTCCTGCAGGGATTACTTGTGTAGGAGGTGTTGCTGCAGTTGGGAGGAGGAGGGGAGGTTAATGTTCTAGATGAAGGAAATTATTGGTGCTGATGTGCTCTTGTTTCCAGATACAATAGGTAAAATTTCATGTCTGGATGATGATTTAAACTTTCTCCAGCTGGGAATTGGGATTTCAGCGTCGATCCTTCACTACTGATCAAAGCTAGCAAGCACTCTCATCAGTGGTGAAGCTGCAGTAGAGATTTAAAATGCAGGTCAGCAGTGCAGAGCTCATTCAGGGGACAGGTATTTCACGGGCTGCTTCCAAGCACAGGCAGAATTTGAACAGCCACCAGTTGCACCCACAAATTGAGATACCTGCAAAATTCTTTCCTCTGGCATATCTTAATGATACACAGTGAAGTATTTAAAAGGATAACTAGTGATTTTTCTAGGTCTTTTCTGAAGGATACCTCTCCTTTTATGTTTTTTAGCTTTTTAATATTGAGCACATCTTGCCTATAATTCCTTTGAAGGGGAAATTTGATCCTCCTTGTAGTTTTTAACTAAAAAAATAAATAGAAGGCAACTTGAACTTATGAATCACTTAGAGTGAACTTATATTCTATAAAGTGCTGATGCTTGCTCCCAAAATGTATATTCATTTTATATTATCAGCTGTTTTAAAAGAGCCTGCTCCACATAATATCACCAAGAGTAATGAGCTATAGTAATATGAATGCAGTTTTTGTCTTTAGCACAGAATAAATCAAAATACCTGCAAAATTGTTAGGTAAAATCAGTTATGATTGGTAGTACACTACAAGAAAGAGCTGCAATCATCCTCTGTCCAAGCTTCCATTTATATCACCTTAAACTGAGACTTTGCTATTAACTGATGGGATATGTTCCTGAAGTACTACACAGGCCCTTAAAGGTGAATGTGTGTGTGCCCACACAGGCAAATGTGTAAAACAATAGATAGGTGAATGTAAGTTAAAAAGCTTTCCTTTTTGGGAACTTCAAAAGGCCTAAGCATTGGTTCTTCAACAAAGTGGATGTGGCAGGAACTCATTGTAAGAGGTCATGGAAACTTCTTGAGTTCAAGCCAAATTTTTATACACATACACATACACATAATTATGTTTTAGCAACTTACTCAAGCTGTGCAAAGGGGCTGTGGAAAACAAGAGCTGATGTTGCCTGCAATTTAGAGATTTTGGTTTGGTTGTTTTTCTCTTCCCTGTAGAAGTTTGCCAGCAGCATGAAAAAGCCGACTGAATAATGAAACAAAGTATTTGCAAGCATCTATCAGATAGAAGCCCCAGAGTTACTTACAAGGTATTAGTGCATCTTTCTGTTTGTTTTTCGTGCACATTCATATGCATGGCGTTGTGTTTGGAAGACCGTCCATGACAGAGAAATTCCAAAACGCTTGCATGAATAAATATGAGCAAATGTTCATCAGATGTTCATACCACAAGCAGCTTGCACAGTGCTTTTGCCTGCTTTTCAAAGCTTGTTGTCCATTTAGAGCAGACAAAACACAAAATTAATTTGATGGTTTACTTTTTGTTAATAAATGCCTAGGTAACACTTGCAAGGATCCTTTTTTTGGCATTTTGGGCACTTTGGGCCTTTTAAAATATACTAATGGGATGCATTCATAGAAACATAAATAGCAAATGTATTGGATTTCATTTAAGTTCCTTTGTGAATAAACAAGTCTGTTTTCTACTGGTATTTCACACGTGTGTTGGACCACAAGTTGCTCTGAATATTTGAAGTTAACTTGAGTATATTGGATGCCTCAGAAATCCCGCATATTTTAGGCAGCTGGGATACAAGAATCCTTTTTTTTTTTCTTAATATGTCAGCCTGGGGTTTTGGTTTTGTTTTTTTAATTATTCTGAGGCAGATCAATACCTCAATGTTCAATAAGTGTTTGGACAATGCCATCAAGCATAAGGTGTGATTCTTGGGGCTGTCCTGAGCAGGGCCAGGAGTTGAACTTGATGGTCCTTTTGGGTCCCTTATAACACAGGATATTTTATGATTCTATGAACAGCCATGAAAGCTTTCTTCAGAAAGAACTACTAATTGTAAGTTTAGGTGGTGCTAAACCTATAGGTATTGTGTAAATCCGACCTGCAGTAGTTTCTGTAGAAATGTGAATGCCAGCAAAGCCATTGAAATTAACAGAGGCCTTTCTAATGATTTAAATCTACTTTAACTTGGACTGCACATGTATTACTGACAGAACATCTAATTTTTCTCATGTGTTGCATACCCTGGTTCTTGAGTCTCCTCACCCCTGACTGGATGCCTTTAGGTGCAGCTGACAAGGCTGCAGGGCAGTGAGCCAAGGCACACTTGTCACCAGGCTCGCATGGAAATCCACTGACTTCAGCTAAGCTAAGGGAGCACCAGCAAAAATTTGCATGGGTAAAACTAATCCACAGAGTATTTGGAAAATCTGTGGCACCTGAGTTGTTGGATAAAAGCAAGATCCCACATGTGATTATTCAAGAAAAAATATTGTAGGCAAACAAAAGTTTTTGATACGCCAATGAAACATATTTCTTACTTAGAAATCTGCATCAGCAAGCATATTTTTCTTCATTGTTGTCATATACTGAATATATATATATGTCTTTTTTGGTTATTATTTTTATAATTAGCATACAATAAACAAGAACAGTATTTGTTATTATCATTAAGAAACTGATGGGCTAGCACATTTTTCTTGTTTGTGAGCATGATCAGTAAGAGAGCACAAAATAAAAACAACGGTATCACTTCAGAAAAGTGAGCTGGTTTCTCAGTAGGCATAGAGGAGAACAGAGAGGGCTCTATGGTTTGATTTCATCTCACCAAAAGCCTGGAGTTCTGTGGATTTTATATGGCCAGAGCTCGGCAGAACAGAGCTTTGTCTTGATAACTCAAAATGACTAGATCATGCCTGGTAGCTAGTCCTGGAAACCTGACCCTTGTCACAGGCTGACTACATCAATTTGCAGTAGATTGATGATGTAGAGACTGAGGGTGCCCCAGGGGAGACCTAAGAAAGGCCTGAGAAACATTGTATTGTTAATCCATACCCCTCATTAGCTTCTGCTGTGCTGGTTTTCAACTAGCTGGCAAGGCTGGAGGAGCTGGAGGGAGAATGTGGCGTTGTCTGGCATTTGTTGTTGGTTGCCTTTTGAATGAAAGGATATTTTAAAATACCTTTTCTGCAAAATTTAATGCATCAAAACTGGCAGGATTCTTTATTTTTCTCTCTACCCCTCTTGTCAACTGCCTGGAATTCCTTGATTTTCTTTGTATATTGATTTAGCGCTCTCCCCTCAGCAGCGCAAGCTTTATCTCTTCCCAATAAGTCTCTCTATATCCTTTCCCAAGTAGTGGCAGGCAAATTATGTACGCTGTAATCAATTTACATTTCACTATCATTCGCAAGCTCTGGTGCTGCTGCTGCCCATAGAGACTGCAGCCTTGCCTTCAGGGTTTCTTCATGTACTTCAGGACGTGTTGCTTAACCATTTCTGCTCAGTGCGCTGCAAGGTTTTCATTTGAAGGAGGCTATCGTTTCAAACGCGGTTTCCATCAAACAGTAACATCTTTGTCAAACTTCAACAGAATTAACCTTAACTGCCAAGGAAGTTTTGACTGCCATCATAAAAATGTTTGATTAGTGTTAATAATTTATTAAATTGGTTTGTCCTGACACTGCCAACATGTTGGAAATCTCTCAACCATTAAAACATTAACAGAGGCTGTAATACAATGCTCCTTCTGTTCCATGTTTTATTTCAAGACCACATTCTTATGAGCCTGGTTCTGTGGTGTTTCAATATGCTCTCATTAGGATTGCATTAAAAGATGAAATATGACAAATATTAAAAAGCGTGGGAATATGGAGTAAAGCATGGTGGGTGTACTTTTGTGGGCAACTCTGCTGCGATTAAATTTTTGCAAAGCAAGCCTGTTTTTGCAATATGGGGAAATAAAATTGCCAGGCAAGTATTTCACTGAAACAGACCCAATCCATTTGATTACTTCATCCAACCTCCTAAAATACATAAGCTTAGTTAGAATTTCTACTAAAATGGGAAAAGTGATATTGGGCTTGCTTATACTGAAGTATGCTGTTCAATTATAGAAGAAACAAAAGCCTATTTGAGAAAAGTATTAACACCTTGAGAATATATTGATCAATTTTTTATTTGATAATTTTACAGTTTACATCTGCGCTTGAATTGCTGGTGGTAGGAGCTCTCCTGTGTTCCACCAGAAACACCTGCTTTGGCTCACACAGCCTCAGGAATTGCATGTAACGTATTCCATATAAAATGCCATTTAAACAATAACAAGCGTTTGGTTTAGGTTCCAAATGGATAGAAGATAATTGAAATGGAGGCTCTATTCATCCTTTGCAATTTGCTGATAATATCAGTGAAAGTAAGTAAGAAATTTTTTTTTTCCCCCTCTGCTTGGTAGCCATGTAGGAGCTCCAATATAGTCTCAAATGTGTAGACTGATGTTGCACATTGCATAAGTTAAGCACAGATGTTAACAAGTGAAAGGAAAACCTTACTTTCTACATCCCAGTTAGGAATATATACTGAGAATAGTTACAGTACCTACCTTTGAAATTTACTCCAAGGTTTTTAAACTTGGGGATTGAACTGTTTTATAATTATTCATAACAGCTGGTCTGGTCCCTCTCAACTCTTCTCTTTTTGGTACCTGAAAAGTTACAATGGGCACTTTAGTGAAAGGTGTATTTAATTTTATGAGAGGAAGTAATCTAACCTAGTCATACCTGTGTGCTTTAAACTCCATGGGTTTTCAAATTATGAGAAAATCCTTTAGGCAAGACTTGCTGGTTTCTAGGCACTCAGCAGTGTGGAGTAAAGTTCTGAAATAATTGACCTTGAGTCAGGGGACTGATTTACAGTGAGGTCTATTAGAATACAATTTGGCCCTTCTCTCATTTAGTTTCCACTTATTTCTTCTTTCTGTTATGAGCAGAGCAACTTTATGGAAATGATTACCATAGATCAGCCTTTTGCAGATTTCTAAACTTAAGAACATGGTTCTTAATAAACAAACAACATTGTAAATGCTAATTTGTTCTAGGATGTACTATGTTTTGTAAGATGTTGGCAAGAACTTTGCAGCAAGAGAACATGAAAATGTAGAAAATAATCAATTGTTTCAACATCAGAAAGCCATAATCCATCAATACGATAAATTCCCAAAAAATGTGTCAAATACATGAATGGGGAATAGACTGAGTGCAAACATTAAAATTGTGTCTCTGCAACTTTCAGGAGTAGACTTACACTTGTTATTTTTTTATGCTGTTGTTTGTCTTTGTAATTGTTTCCTAATTATTTGCTGTGTTAATAATGAAAATTGTTGAATGTTCTGAAACCTCAAGGGTTCTACATTTATTAATTACAACACAAAGATAAGAGGAGCAACTGACTACTGTGTGACGTGAGATATTTTAATGTGAGGCTTTCAATGGCTCCAGATCTTGGCTAGAGTGTGATAAACTAAGATAAGAATTTTTAAAAAGTGCCAAGAAATTTCCATCTTATTAAGAGCATCCTCAGTTCCTCCTGACAACATGTTTGCTATGTGTAAATGATCTGTGAGTTTTCTCAGATTGTGAACCAAAGGTTGTATTTTTCCTGCATAGAAAAGTTCTGATGTTCATGGTTAAAGCATTTTATTCGCGGTTAATACATTTCCACATTTTTTCCCTAAGTAAGGAGGGTTTGAAAATTTTGAATTAAGTCCATAAACTAATTATTTTCCATTCCAATGTTGTTTCTTTTGTAATAGAACTCCTGACTCAGTGGTTTTGTAAATGGCCTGAAGTTACATGACCCTGATTGTGGTCTAATGAGGGCTGGAGGGTGCCTCTTAGATGATGCTGGAAAATTAAAGGGACCTTTTTCCTCTAGCTTTTCAAACTGATTATTCTCTGATTTTACATGAGAACAATCCTTACATATACGTTGGAGCCCTTTTCATTCAATGCCACTCTTCCTGTCCCCAACTTTGATGTAGTGCCCATGCTTACAAAAAGGCTGTGTTGGAGGAACAGTGGTCGATAGATCCCATCGTGGTCCTAGCAGTTAAACAGTGAGTTCAGATGTGGTAGTGTGAATGAACTGAGATTCAACAGAGGAAGAGATTCTCTGTTCTGCTGGAAACAAAGCCATGCTTTTCATCTCCAGTTATTTGTATCCATCTTCTATCCATATTTCCATTAGTTAAAGACAGTGCAGTTAGTGAACAAGGGGCCCACAAACACCTCTGACCCACTTCTCTGCTTATGTGCTGTGACTCGATGCTTGAGTTGATATTGCCTATTTCCTGTATCTCTGGTGGTAATTTGTGTGCCTTTGGTGACTTTGCTTACCCTTCTGCTGTACTGGCTAATTCCATGGAAACTCTCTAAAATAAGGTCTAAGCAAAATGAGTAGTTTGCTTTTTTCACTGTCTTTCACCGAGAGCTACAATATGTGTTAACACTTCTGACCAGCCACAGACCCAACAAAAGGAGCTGTTGGCCAAATATCTGCTTGTTCAAAGCACTAGTGTGTTACAATACTACTTCCTTATCGTTAACTTTGTCCAGCATTGCCCTGGAAAATTAGAAAGGCTAGTTTCAAGTTCTGCAGCTGAGACGTGTAATCTCCAGATCGCTGCAACAGAGTAAGTCCTGTCAGTAACCCTGTGTGTAGTTCTGACACAGTTTCCTCTAGAGGAGGGATTCTTCAGTTATTAGATTAATGAATGTGCACTGTATAGTTATTGAAAATATTTGTCTGACACTGAAGTCCAAGGGTATATTGGATGAAAAAAAACCAGCCCCAGAAAAACCCAAACAAACCAGCCCTTAGAAATGCAAACAGGAGATGAAATTTGACTAACTCAAAGCTAGCTAAATTTTTAACTGTTAGCTTGCCTCATTGTGAAATATAGAAAAACAGTAGGCAGAAAAATTCAATATAGAAACCTCAATCCTGCACAAGACAAAGCAAGAGCATGTGAAGGATAGGATGGCTCAAGACTGCTTATGAAGTGTTGAACAAATAACAACATAGAATTAAAAATATCAGCAAGGACAGCCTATACTTAAATAATAAATCAGTAATGAAAATCAATCTTAGAGAAGATTTATTTCAAAGACCATTTTAAAAATTAGAACAGCAGACAACAGGAGAGGCAATGACATCTGAAAATAAGAAAGTCAGGCTGGAGAATTAAGATATAGGAACGAGGCAACATCAAGTATATATCTCATTGTTTGTGGCAAGTAAAAGCTCTGCTTATTGGGTTGTGGTTCTTGTTTTGTTTTCTAGTGCAGTAAGGCTGTGTATTCCAACCTGTTGTAAGTCTGGATTCATATGTTTTCTTACCTCTCTAGGTTTATGCCTTTCTAGATGAGAATTTGACTGCATGATCAGTACAAAGTCATCAGACAAGGTGGTTGTCAATTAATAACAATGTCTGTATAAGTCACTGGTCCCTTGCCACTTAGGAGTTTAACATTTCTAAATGCAAATATTGGATGTTTTATTATTCACAAAGCCTTCAAGTTGTTTGGGTCAGCTTTTTGTGGTTTTGTGTTGCCTTTTTTTTCTTGTTTCTACCCGCCCTCATTAATAAGTTTTACATCAAGAGCTAGAAAGGAAAAATAGAAATGTAGCTGCTGAGTATTTTCTTACCCACATCCAAGTAAATTCCTCAGAGAGTACTGTCTTTCTTTTAAACTGATTCAACTTTTCCTTGCAAATGGAGGCAGAAAGAGGCAGACAAGAACCACAATTTTACCCTGTTTCTGTAAAAGGCGTTCATGCCGACAGCTGGTGTGGTGCAGTCTTGTGTTACATGAGCACATCATGTGCAGAGTTCAGGAATGAAAGCTGTTCCACAAATAGTCAATATTTAGCTATGATTATTTAAGTTGCACTGGTATTACATGGGCATCTTTAACAGGAAAGAATGAACTTTGTCCTTTTTTGTAAAGATGTTATCTTTATTAGAAGATCCTTCAGAGTTGTGGTGCATCTGTGCACCTGTTCTTTATATGCAGCTGCATTTTACCTGTTAGAATGCTTTGTAGCATAATAACTTTGTTGCAGCAAATAATTTTGTTCTTTGTTTTGGTTTGTTGTTTGTTGTTTGTTGTTTGTTTTTTCATTTTTTAAAAATTTTCATTATTAATTTACAGCCTTTTCTTCCTCCCCTTTACCCCAGCTCACAACTGTGAATCACTTCCTGGTGCCCCAGCTAAAGGAAGTTTCTTCAGAGATCAGGTGATTTATGCATTTCTTTCTGGTATAATAAAGATAGGGAGCCTTTCAGCATAATTATTTAACTAGCCAAATATTTATTTTAGATATGTTATAGGTTGTATTGCTCTGTGGCACATTAGACAAAGTCTATATTGTGAGAGCAGCTAGAACCTGGCGGCTACTTTCATCCCAACCCCAGCCAGACTTTATCAAAAAGCTCTCCAGGGAGGTGAGACTTATCACTCCCATGGGAAATGACAGAAAACTTTTTTTATGATTGCTCTGGCAGGAGTCTAGTGGAGGGTGGATTTTTACTGGTACATGTGTTGACAGCACTGCATCCTGCGTCCTTTCTGGAGCAGCTGATTGCCCTAGAGAGCACTCACTGCATTGACTCTGTTACAGACCCCGAGGTGGCTGCTTTGCCTCACTTTTGTATTATGGTATTGTGTTACTTAGAGGAAAATAATTCTTAGTAAGCAGTGAGGTTGCAGCCACCTCCTCTCTGCTGGTGGAGCAGGAGCCCAAGGGCAGGAGCCGGTCTGTGGGCTGGACAGAGCAGCCCATGGAGGAAGGTTCCTGCAGCTTCCCCTGCTGCTCCTGTCTGTCTGTCTTGAAAAGACTCAGTGGTGGAAACTTGAAGGCACAGGTCTTCTCCCACACAGACCTTGTCCTTTAAGTGGAAAGGCCCCTGCCCTGCAAACTTTGGAGCACCACAGCTATCTTAACCTACACTCATGGTGTATTTGAATTGATAGATCCTTGTGTTTCAGAGCACTTTGGAAAAAAGATGAGACTTTCTCTCTTGGGTTGCAAGGTGCGAGTGGGAAAACAGACTTGCTGCAGAATTATTGGGCAAGGGAGAGAAGCGGGCATGAAGCCTCTGTCTCCTGACCTTTGTGGTGCTTTCAGTAGTATCCCAACCCAATAAAAATTATACAGCTGTTCACATTGGTTTTGCCTAAGTTGCTTAAAGTTATGTAAAGCAAGTACATAAATACTTTTTTTCCACATGTTGTCACCACAGACATGAAATTATAACCCAATTATTAATACTGCTAAAAATGAAACATGATACCATTTTGCAAGAGAATTTTCCTCCTCTGGCAAAAAGTCAAAAAGTGGGTGAAGGGCGGGAAAAGGATTAGAGGGTGGGGGTGGTAAAATGTATTTTAACAGAAGAAAGCATGCAGAGTTATAGTCTCATAGCAAGAAATAAACATTGTAATCATAAACAAATGTAACATTGAGAACAGAAGACAGTGATTTTATTGTATTGACATAGGATGCTTGGGCAACAATGGAGGACTTGTTCTCTTGTATTCGTCAGGACACACTGGCAGGAGGGCTCATTCTGTGGCCATTGCTTCCAGATAGCAAGAGCCATCACCCTCCAAGAGTCATCAGTTTTCCAATTAAGCCAAATCAATAGTATAGTTGCAAGGGAGTACTTGCTCCTTTTCTTTCTTTCTCTTTCTGTTCACCATATGTTAGCCATAATTTTTTTTTTCTTTTTGATAACTTGACCGCTGGTGAGTTCATAGTGTAATAGGACAGAACTCCTTTCCTGTGGGATTTTCAGCCTTGTGTATTTAGAAAGGGAAAGAGGGCAAAAAGGGGATAACATTTTCTTTTTTGTGGGAGATGAGCGAGACAGAGAAAAACTAAATATCTGGGCCAAGGTCCTTTAGGGTTTTCATGCAGAACTGGTTATTAGAGCAAAAACTCCAAGTCCAGTGCAGTGTCTATTTAATGTGTGGTTTGTATGTTCTTTAGGAGTGTCTTCTACCTCTTCACTTGTTTGTTTAGAATCCAGACTAATTCTAAACAAAACCCTTGTTTTGTTGAGATAAGATTGCAGATGCTGGATACAAATGTAACATGAAGCTCAGATCCTGTTTGGGTTTTCTGTTTGTTTGCTTGTTTTTAGTTCTGACACTAGGAAGCTTTTAGGGATGTTAAAAACAAAAGTAAACATACAGACAGAAAAATAAAGCCGACTCAGGGTTGTTATATTCTAGTGCAAGCGTAACGAGAGGGTGTCTCTGTTCTGTCAGCACAAGGTAAAAAAACAAGACCTGCACGTTTCTTTTCTTGTAAAGCGTTGGAGGAAGTGCTCATGAAGGAGCACCTCCCATTTGAGAAAATATAACCACAGAAAGTTTTTGTCCATTGACAGAATGCTCAACACATTCTGGGGCATATCTGCCATCCAATAATCCTTCTCAATAACCTGCTGGTATATGAAGCCAGAGAGCAGCATCTAGAAGTTGTTGCTTTCTTGTTGATGCAGTTAAGATCAGGCCCTGTTTCTTGTGAGGCACTTTTCAAAGAGATCAGCCTTGCAGCAGCTTTCTCTGTCAGGGAATAACTCAGCCTCAGAGGCTGCCTGGTCCAACAGGCATGTTTAGAGCAGATCCAACTTTGAAATTAGATCCAGCTACAAAGATAATTTGGGCCAACAGGGCTGTGTTGGGTTTTAAACACCTGCAAGAACGGAGACTCCATGTCCCCCCTGCACACCTGTTCCAGTCTGTAACCTCTCTCATGATGGAAAAAAATTCCTAATATCTAATTGGAATTTCCTAGGTTGCAACCTGTGTTTATTGCCTCTTTCCTGTGCACCTCCAGAAGTTTGGCTGTATCTTCTTTAGAAGCACGTTTTATATAGATGAACAAACACATAAGATCTCATTTCAGCTTCTCTTCTCGAAGCTGGACAAATCCAGTTTTCTCAGTCTCTCACCTTATGCTCCAAATACCACCAAGTCAGCAGACTGGTCCCTCTATCCAAAGCAAAATCTCAAATTAATTTGCAGCAGATACGTTTCAGCTTTCAAGACATCAGTGAAGGCCAGACATGTGGGGTAAGTTATTTCCACGTTTGAAGGGAAATGTGTTGGCACAGACACAAGATACCTTGTTGCTAATGTAACTTTTGGCAGGTATGTTCACTCAGACAAGTTTGTTAGATGCCAAAAGCAAAGCACAGTGTAACCTATATTTCTCACATGTGGCCTCACAAGCAGCCCTGTGTTCAAACTTCCAGTCAGCCTTGGTTTTTCTCCTGCCATATGGCAATGCATAGCTGAGAAGAAAATTGGGTGAACTATTTGGAAAATAGCAAAAGAAATAATTTTTGAGTACTCCTGTAAGTTCTGACTATAATTTCAATTTAGTTGTATGAATGCCCAGAAGTATTCCCTTTATTCCAAAATATTCAAAAATGTATGAAAAAAGTGTATGCATGGTTTGAATTAGTTTGCAGTCTGATTCTTCACGGATTTTCTAGATTAAATTGATTTCGGCTTATAAAAATCCTTTCTGGACCTTGTCTGTCACCAACTGTTATCTCCTTTGCTCCATTCTAACCTGTCTTCATTGTAAACAAGGTTTCAAAGACATTGTGATGATAGAGTGAATGTCCAAACAGAGAAAACAAGACCAAATTGTGTAGGAAGTTTACCTTGTGGGTGTTTTTAGGTGAATATTTTTTTCCCTCACAGTGTCAAATGGGCCTTTACTTGAATGAATTTAATTATTGTAAAAAGTTTTCTTCCTCTAGGCCCTGGTGGCTGTCTTGGTTATCTTTCTCTCATTGCTACTTTCATGCCAGGCGGTGTTGGGAAGTGCTTTCTCGGGAAATGTGCTGACATAACACCTTCCTAAATGTGACTGGCTGGTTTTTTGTGTTCAGTGCACACATCTCTGAAGCTATGCTGGCCAACAGACTGTCATTACTATATCTATATAGTTTCTCCAAACTCACTTCTGCCCTATTAGCAATTGCTATTAACACAGTTGCTTAAAATTGCTATTAGGGAAAGGAAGATCATGGGTTTCTCTTGCTGGTTATCTTGGCACCTGTGATTTGTTTTCCCTCAAGTGTATACTTCAAAGCAATTTTTTTAACTTTTACTTCGAAGTTTGTCTTCTAGTTTTGGACTTATTGAATTTTTTGAGAGCTTTTTCACCTTATATCCCATTATTTCCATACTGCTCAAGACTCCTAGAGGACAGGATCAGGTCAGGAATCTGCTTGCAGTATCTCAGTATCTGATTACTATCTGCACACTTTTTGCCTTTCCTTTTCCATTGTAAAATCATTCATTAAAAAAAAAATATTCGCAGTACAAATACTTCAAGTATACTTCAGATACCCATTCCTCCGCAGGAATTGTTTCAGCAGTGAATCACCAACAGGTGTTCTTTCATCAGTTGTGAACATACTCTGTGATATTTACACTTAAACTAATTATTTCGTTATTTTTATAAAGTTATGTAATACTTTATAATATAATATATTTAATATATGTAATATATTTATAAAGTTATGTAATAACTTTATAAAAATTACATGTCAAAATTCTTATTCAAACCAAGATACATATACTGCTCTCCTGTTACCTACTTAACCTATTAATCCATCAAAGACAGAAATTGAGCTGACTTGTCATGTTATTTTTTAGCTTTTTTATCACTGTTATATTCCAGTGATTGAGAGTTGTTTGCTTTATCATTTGCTCTAGAACCTTTCCAGGACTTCAGTGGATTTTGATTTGTGATCCCTTCTTCCTGATCCTGAATTGTGATTCCTTCTTCCTCTTCTTCTTGTTCCTATCCTCTGTGTACTTTCAAAGGTGATTTCCTATGGTTTAAAGACCACTTTGATTAGTTCCTGAATTGGTCAAGACCAGATTTCATGACACCTTGCTTATTTGGAGATATCTGTCTTGTCTAAATAATCTTTCTTCTCTCCCCTGGTCAGCATCTTTTTCTTTTGATATCTACAGAGATAAAAAAGTGGGGTTTTTTTAATAAGAATTGATTCCTCTAGCTATTTTGCAGGTCTAAAATGCAGACTATGAAACAAGGAGTTGTTATTGCTCTAAAAATGGTGGTATTTATCCTATTTTTAGAAGAATTGCTGCAGTGACTTGCCTGATACTTCAAAGCCAGTCAATGGTAAAGCAATAGCACCTGGAAGTTTTTGACTTTATGATATTCAACACTCAGACTCTTCACTGTGGGTCAGAATTCAGATGTGCTGAGCTCTGTGCAAGGAATATGCTCCCGTCCCAGAGCAAGTCATGGGGAAAAATATATGACAAGAGGCAGGCAGTGTGGGTAAGCAAACAGGAACACTGCAGGGAAACCTGCAAGACAACAATAGTTTGTAAGATAAGCACACCAAAAAAAAAACCCAAAAAAACTTGGCCTTAAATTCTGCTCTCAACAGTTCCTAAAAGAACATTTCTGAGAGCGTGCAAGATCAATGTGTCCTTGGTGATGCTGCCTCTTTTTGAGAGCAACATGAGCAAACTGATGCTGTGGGAACTGCAGTTACTGAATTTGACCAATTGAAATTTCTCTTCAAGCACCCTTACAAATGTCTCAGACTGCCTTTGGCCTCATTGCCCACGATTGACAATGATGGTATCCCATCAGCCCATCAAAGAGAATTAGAAATACAGTATTTTTCTCTCATATTGTGAAAGGACCCAGATGGAAATGCAATGTTGGTAGAGCATCTCCTGTGTCTGCATTGACTTCAGCATTCAAAGTCACAAACAGACCTAGAAGCAAGCTGAGATTGCTCTCTGCATTTCTGCAGGCTATTGTGCTAGTGAAGTGCATTCTTGTATTTTCATCATGCACATTTTGATTCATATTCAGGATTCGCCCATCTAAAAGGAATATATTGAGCTTGTACTCACTCAGTGAATATGAAAAAATCTTATGTTCAGCTTCTGTCATCTCATCTTGTGTGTATTTGAAGCACTCTGACCTGCTTTGGGAGTGTGCAGCATAGATGAATCCAGGGTAAAGGAGAAACCAAACACTTTACCGCTATCTTAATGGGGTAACCACAAAATTTGTCTTCCTTGTAATGGCACTTAAAACTGGCAATTAAAAAAATCTTTATAGAGTTGGTGGAGGGAGGTTTGTTGTTTGTTTGATTGGATGGTTTGGTTTGGTTTAGCTTTTTTTTTCCAATTTTTCATATACATAAGTAAATTTAAGAATATATGAGCTGCATTTGAGGAACCATCCTCCATCTTACCTTTTAAAATTCCACAGTGTGTGTGAGGACATGGGAAGTAGCCGTATCTGTAGATCTGTTTGAATTGAGGAGAAAGAGCTAAGATGGTGAGGACTTCTAGTGAAAAGACTGGCTGAGTTATTGCTATGAAGACAGATTGAAATATCTGAATATACAGTTACTCATTATTTTAGGGGTGTGTCTCTACAGGCTAGTGATGTCTAGCATGGATGTGCGTAGCTTATTACATTGTGCTGTAAACTTTCCAACATATGAAAATCTGGAGGGTAGCTCACAGAGAAGTTAATGGTCTACATGTTGATTGGTTTCCAGAGTAAAATCTTGGATTACATGATTCAAAGCAGAGTTCACACTTTAAAGAAACTCTCACTTACACAAATATATGGAAAATGTAGTTCCTAGACAAGATAGTAGAAACATTGTGCATTTATATTAGGGGATGTTTCAATGTTGTGGGTGCTACACACTTGGTTTATGTAGTACACTTTTACCTTCTAGTTCTGTGAAACTTTTATATTATCTGTGGATCAGTTGGATTTCAAATTGATTGTGAAATTTTCACACCATGAAAACAGGCAAAGATTTGACACAAGGGCTTCTGTATGTTGTGCACCTCTTTTTAGACACCAACACTACTGATCTGCTGACATCAGAGGATTTCCAGAGTGCTACCCAAGCCTGCAATTTAAATGTGTAGAATGTATATTGTGTGCACTAGAAGCCCCATCTTGGGAACTTGTATACCATAGCGTTTGGCAGCACAGTCTTTGTGTTTGATCACTTGAGATAGACAATTTGATTTGTAACAATTGCCAGCCTGGCTGTCCGTCTCTTAAACCAAACCTGCAGATTGATGCCTTCAGCCCTGAAGTTCCCTACTGTGTGTGAAGGCTGTGACACTGCATATGCACATGACCAACCTTACTCACCTGAACTATCCAATTTAGATATTCACATACGAGGCTGTGGTGCTGTACCCTAAATGATCAAAGTAATCCAAATCCCAAATTCCTACTTTTCTTCAAGCGTGCACATAAATCCATAACATCCCAAGTTACGGATTAGCTATTGAAAGCAGTTAAGTGTTAGGCTCTGAAACTGATTATCTGATTATACATCTAAAAATCACTTGGGTTAATTAAATAATTTAGTTTCTATTCATATTCCATTGGCTCTTTCTCTCCTTTCATTAATTTCAACCCACAAAAAAACTGACTAAAATCACCCTCAGTGTAAGTGCATGTTCACAGGCTTTGCTCTAATCCCCACAGAGTGTTTGATATTATTTTCAACTCAAACCTGATTAACAGTGTATGTTCTTCATTGAAACCTGAACATTTCTTTATATTACATATTAATAACGTAGATTCTTGTTGTGTGCTGTCATGATCAGAATATTGTTCTGGTCCTTGACTTTGTCCATAATTTCAGGAGGCACCACATTATACTAGATTCCTTTGACAGAAAATAAACCTTATTTTTCTCCTTTTGTCATTCTACTGTATTTGCCCAGGTTTTAAAACTGTGTATGTGTACTGGTTTGAAAGCTCTGTGTGATAGGGAATTGGAACATGGTATTCAAAAGAGAAGTGTCGTTTTCAAAATTACTAGTGATGATGCCCTCAGTAAAGGGCACAGGAGTTGAACAAAAAGATTTTTCAAGATCAGGTATGAGTTCCAGTGATACAGCAGTATTGGGATTGTGACTGCTGCCAATAGCTCTGCTCCTGTCACAAGAACAATTTTTCCAGCTCAACACAAGGCATAAACACATATTTAAATCATTTTTGCATGTGAGGTGGAAAAAGAGTGTGTGTTGTAGAAGCCCTGCTTTGTCCAAGATGGGTCTGTTACTCACATGATGAAAATTAAATGTTTGCTGAAACGTCTTAGTGAAACAATGTCCAAAACTACAATGGAAAACAAAAAGTCAAAACTTCCAAGCAGAAGTAGATAAGTGTATAAGAATAAAATATGTTTGGAATGGCTGCGGTGCAGCATCTCAGTTATACTCAGGATGCTGCTTGGCCAGCTCAGCCCGCTGGTCACAGGGGTGGATGCCTGTCTTGGAGAGAGTGGCTGCCTGCTTCCCTGGGGCTCAGGGAGTAATCCCAACCTTGGCATTGTTATATCTGTGCTGATGAAGGCACAGGCATGCCAAGATTTTGGTGTGGCCAGAATAAAGTATCTCTAACTGGATTTAAAACTCAAGTACCTCTTACTGTTATCAACTCTCTTCAATGGCCATCTCCTACCATATTAAGGTTCTTCAAATCTGCATAGTTGAAGTGAAGATAGGAGAAGGACCACTTGTGATGGAGGGAGGCTACAGGACAACTTAATTTTAAATGCAGTTGTACGGTAAGAACAATTTTTTCCCCCTTCCTGACGTGTTAGAGACATCACTAGAATTCAGTGTTTTTAGCAAATCATTTATTTAGTTATTTAGATGGAAATGATGTTGGAAGTCTTATTTAACATGAATCATTCTTTGTTGCTAATATTTAACAGGAGGACACTGTTTTGTATTTTATCCTTAACCATTGACACTGAATGGATCTGTCTGGAGTATTAAAAGAGGTTCTGATAAAATGAACATGGATCCCCCATGAAATTTTATTTTCCATATGACATTCTTTCTGACAGATTGATTTTTAGAAACAGCTTGTGGATGGGTATTGATTATGGAACAGAATTATTTAGGATAGCTGAACACAACTGTTAAGGCTACATAATATCCTAGAATATATTTAAAGGCAAGCAAATCATATGTTGAGATTACGAGGGCACAAGGACTGCATGATTTTTATATGGGAGTGAATAGTACTGCTCCAGACAAATGTTGCAAACCCAACTCAGAATTCAGCAAGAGTTTCCACCCTCAGTCATCTGGGGCTGGAGATGATTTTGGAACTCGCTTGGTTAATTCAGACAGAGATAACTTAATGGTTAAAAGTAACTATCCTCTGTTGGAATGCTTCGACATTTGGATATTCACTTGAACACAGTTGGAAAAATCTGAGATGTGCTATTTTCTCTTGGTTAGTGACTTTCAGGTAAAAATAAAAGTAGCTTAGACCACTCTCCCATGTGAGTGTAAAGTCTACAGAGGAAAAAATAGGATAGCAAAATAAAGTAACCTGATTCTATTTGAGGTGTTCCTGAAGCAGTGTGGAAAACTGCTTGAGGGACACCTGGGTTCTCCACTGATCTAGTGACCTCAGGCAAGTTGCATCACCTCTCAGTTCAATTCATGAACCAGAGATAATGCTCAAGGCCTCCTTTTGTCACATGCTTTCAGATCTGTTGATGAAAGGCGCTTCACAGAAATAATAACCTTATTCACAGAGAATTTAATATCTTTTTTTCAAACTTATTTTCCGTGTTAGTGCAACCGGATTCAGGAGTTATGGAACCAGGAAGCCCAATATGTGCTCTAGGGTACTCCAGCTCTCCCAGGGAAACTTGTCCTGAAAAACAGGTATTTTGTAAGTGTCTCTCCCAAATGGATTCTGAATATCTGATATGTTATCTGCTTATTCTGGGTCATACTCTTGCTCTTGGTTGGTTGCCCCTTTTTTTTCTTTCCCTTCCCCCCAAGTCTTCCAGAAATTCAGTCTTTGAACTCTTCATTCCTGTCAAATCTGGCTGACATTGACCTAAAGTTGTTATGCGGGTGGGCTGGGTGCACAGAAGGTCTTGTGTAGCATGATTGTGTAGGTCTCAGATCCTTAGGAAACCAGGGCAAAAGTCATGGCTGCCTTCATTCCCTCTGCTTTGAAAATCATAGAATGGACTTGCCAAAACAGTGTCTCCAAACTTGAAGCTGTCTTTATCCTCAGCAAATGGAATGGAATGCTAGCCAAAAAGTGAAAGAATAAGATTTACAACACAGATGGGACTGTTTTGTGCATGAATATAACCGGTGAGACATCAGTTAAAATCTTCATAATTGCATAATCTCATTCAGTAAAGCTATTTGCTACAGAAGAAATGGGAGAAGTTATACATTGGAGTCCAATTCTGCGCAGCATTGAGCTATCCAGAGAAGACAAAACAATATCTGGTTAGTCTTAGAAGGAGCAGCAGGAAGGAGAGGAATAGTGTGGTTTATTTGTTCCCAGTGATGAAATGAAGCCTTAACACCAAGAAAGAGATAAAGCAGTTATTTTATGGGGCTGAGGTAACCTTTCTAGTGCAAAGGTTGCATGGATTAGGTGGGACCCCCAATATATTCTGTTGAGCAACATGCAAATATCTGTCAGGAATTACATAAGAATACCTGATGACTACAAGGCCACCTGAGCTCCATTTGAACCACCTTTTCCATGATTGTTCTATAAAGTACAGGTTGTCTTGTGAAACACAGATATGCAGTGATGTAAATAAGACCTTTGTGCACTAAGCTGTTAAGGTTTGTCTAGCTAGAGACTGACAGAGCTATAAGTCTGGCTTATGTAAAACAAACATGCTAACAGAAATACTGTCCCAAATGAGTCATTCAGCCCTCAGAGGAGGAAGAGCCAAAGCCATTGGAAATAGACTCAGCTTGCCAACGGCATCAGGACTCAGAAGCACTTTCAGCAGTACTATGAGCGCAACTCGCAGAACGATAGTGTAATAAACACAACATCACACTACTGCCATCCTAAAGGCTACAAACACTTTTACCTCATCTGGGCAGCTCCCAAGCAGAAAGAAGCTTCTCATCCTTGGCTTCAGTCGTGGGTACTGGAAGCTGATGGCATGTGAGATGAAGAAGCATCATCCAGGTCATGCCCACACTAGAGAAAGATAAGGTATTATCCAGAAGGGAAATGAGTTGCTGTTTGTTGTGAACTTGGATGACAGAATTCAACAAGTGCAATTGGATCTGAGGTCCAGATCCCAAACTTTTATTCATTAATCAAGTCCTTATTTAATGTTTCCTGTAGTCAGGTGCTTGCTCAGCCCCATAATAATTTCCTGAGATACTGACAAAAATCACTACCACCCAGAAGTCAGTTGTAATATCTTTGAGCACTGCCCAGTGACACTGGATCTAGTGGTAGAATTTGTGCATAGCGCTGAAATTTTGCTATATAGCAATTCACTGCTGTCTGGGCTTTTTTGTCACCCCTCCACCCCCACCCCTTCATGCTGATATGTACTTTTCCATTTATTTTTACACACAGCTAGGGATTAATATTTAAACTTTAAATTTTACACAAATATATTTGCTTGGAGAGAAAGTCTTTAATTCAGCGATATTACATTTTCAAAAAATCCATCAAAAGGTTTTTATCAGAAAACTGTAAAACAAAAGAAAAGGTTAATAATGTTTTATTACAGCTTCTCTAGTACTTTCTATTTAACTAAGTTTACTGAGAAAAGCCTCTAGTTTTCCAGTCAGCACAAGTACCAGGCTTACAAAAACACTTTTGCTCTACAGACAAACAGCATAAAGAGTTGCTTATGGGGAAATACTAACTTGTCACATTAAACTTACTGAAGCAGGAGAGAAAAGAAGCCCCAACAAATCCACAAATGGTGATGCTTGCAGTCTGCCTTGAACTCACCAAGTATGACGAACAGTGACACTGCTGTCTTAATGTATTGCTGACAGAGCTGCTGTACTCATTAACCTTTGATGAAACAAGATGTCACTTTGTTCACATCAAATGCTCCTTGATGCCAGTGCTCAGAGACTGTTTTTGTTGCTGCTGCAGACATCAGCTATTGTTGAAAACATTCTCTCTCCCTTCCAGCATTTCACTGCCCATGAGGATTTATAGATGCTGATCATTATCAATCTGCAAATGGAGTCTGAAGCCAAGAGTGCGTGTTTAATTTCTGCAGCTTTTAATTATTTTTTTTTATTAAATATCTTTATTTTAAATGTAATTCACCTATATTTAAATGCCCGAAAATGTTAAATTCTTGATGTGCTACAGGATGCTGCCAGGGACTCGAGGACACATTTGAGTGATCCCATCATCTTTTTCTTTGAGGCTACTGGAACTACTAAAGAATTATTTACAGCTTAGAGCTACATACTAGAACCATATTGTACTGGGAAGAGAGGTGTTGAGTTGTGTAACATTCCGGTCAGCATTATGACTAAACAGTGGGGTAGTATGAATTAAGACAGACTGTTCCTAGTTCCTGATTTGTTCTCTGGCCTTTTATCAGCATTGCTTCTATTATCAGCATGAGGAGCCAATCGTGCTGTTCTATGTACAGTAAATATGATGTTGTCTAGCAAGGAAATCCTGACTGACTGTCTCTAATCTGGGAACAATTTTTCTTTAGTCTTTACTTTGCATAATAAGTACATTTATATTGCTTCGAGATAAAGGAAAGCAGAGCAAGAAGGAAAAGGAAAAATTTATATTTCCTTGCTGAATACAGAAATTTTCAGTACTGTGACCCTGAGATCAGAGATGCATGTTCTCACAGTTGCTTTTGTGTGTGTTATTTTAGTGGACAGAGCAGTATTTACAGATGACCTCTAATGACATTCTTTCCACTTTATAGTCCTCAGTATCTTTTTCCTTGCATCAAGGGACTTGGCAGTTTCTGCCTTTGATTTGTTCGATTTATTTTTTCTTTTTTTTCACTATTAAGTCTGCAATCATTACACCTGTCATGCAAATGCAACATCTTGGGAAGCATTTGAAGAGTAAGGATTCTTGTAATTTGCAGTTTTGCAGAATAGGAGTGTCTGATCATAGCTTGATGCTGGAATTCTAGCTAAATTTCATGCCTCTGGTGGTGATGAGCCTTCAAATCTTTATGGAGTAAAATAGCTCTAGAAGAAGTGGTTTTTAAGAAAAATATTTGAATGAAGGAAAGTAAACCAGCAAATTGTTTAGGTCATAGGAGACTTCAGACTCTTGCAGTAAGAGGAGGCAGCAGAGGTGAATGTTAAAGACAGAAAGTGTAAGTGGATGAGATGCAGGCAGAAGTATTTTCATGGGAAATGTAGGAAATATTAATAGTTTGCTAAACACTGAAGTGCATCTGTCCCTTACTGAGTGATGAAAACCCGTGAGATTAACCATCCACACAAGTCCAGCTTTACAAGATGAACACGTGAAATTCACAAAATAGCAAACTTACATGAAAAGTGACCGTGCCACTAAACAGCAACACAAAGGAAAGTGCATCTGAGAATGCTTATGGAATATGATCAAGCATAGCTGATACAGAGTCCTTGAAAGGTGCTGGTAAATACACTCTTTTAAAGACTTTCACCTGTTGCTCTAAATCACTCATACCCCATGGCATGTCTGCCAGCACTGTGACCCCTGGCGCAGAGTGAGGAACATCAAAGGGAGAGGGAGCAGATCAGGTCTCAGGTAGGCGTTGCACCCTTGTTATGGATAAAAGAAGTGACAGTAAGTCATAAAACAGGTGGAATTGGGGTACTGCAAGCCTGATGTGAGTAACCCAACTAATAATTCTCCTCATGCAGAAACACACAGAAGGTGTTTTAGAAGATTTTTTTTATCTCAAAGATGTGAAAATACATGAACTATACATTGCTAGATTATTAAAAGCCCTTCTTGACTTCTGTCTTGTTTCGATTTTTTCAGTCCAAGAAGGATTTACACTCTCTGAAACTCCTTGTAAACCCAAAGGAAAATAAGACTCTTAGTTTAGTTTTTATCAATCAGGTTAATTTTTTGGAGATACATCACTATGCCATACAACATCTCTGCTGCCAGGTTGCTTATGGTGAAGTATTTACTGTCAGGCACAGTTTTCTGCTGAAATGGCTCTTTTCTCTGGAAATATATACATGCTACTTCCCATCTCTAAATGCTCTTCATTTGCTTTTAGGTACAACATGTACAGACTGGTTTTAAAACAGTAGAAATTGCTCCCTGGAAATGAACTGTAGTTAAAGTGGAAGACAAGCTCATTTACAATCAGAGCCAACAAGTCTGCAAACATACACTCCGGATATCCAATATCAGGCCAATTTCAGTAATGTTCACTTGACTATGTCCTGTATAATCTCTAGTTATTGTACCAGAAAAAGTCTGTTATGAATGTTTATCACTTCTAATCATAGAATCCTAACATCAGAATACTTTTTGAACAAGAATAAAAACACTTTCACAAACCCTTTTTGGAGAAAACAATTTGTAGGGTATTTGTCTGAGCTAAGGGAAACTTTAAGAGTTAAACACATTCATAATAATGCTGATAACATGAGTCTCAGGGTTTCCATATGGTCCTAGACATTACTGACTTTGGAGAATGTTATTTGTCGTACTAATACAGGGCCCAAAAGAGTCTGTGCTTTCACAACAGTAACTGTGATTGCAAAACCAGAACCATGCTCAAGCCCTCACTGGAACGAGTATCTGCTCTCTCTGCTAATACACACTTACATCCTGTCTGCCTTACTGACAAAATCCCTGCTGCAGTCCTTTGAACTTTCATACATGAGTGTCTTCAGGGTTAAAATTCTGTACAGCAGAGAGCTGTTGGTGTTTGGGGTTGATTTTTAGTATTTCAGCAATGATTATCTTTTAAAGCTGGTAATTATTTTAATCTTTTTAAGGTTTACTTTGGTTGGTTGCTGTTTACTTTTCTGATGGTAAAGGGGAGAAGAGGGGAAAGTTTTGTCATCTCCTCTGAGTGGCCAGAGCCTGTCTGTGACCTTCTTTGAGAAGTGATTTCAATGAGCCAGAAATGCTTTCTCTAGTGTTTCTGTGTGCTTTCTCCCAGATTCTGCCATCCAGTGTGTATCACAGGAGTTCAGGTTTCATAGTGCCCTTGAGCAGAGTGTGTTTCTAAGATAAACAGCAGCCCGATGGTTGCACTGAAATGCAACACTGCATAGTCCCACTGACATGAGGAAGCTGGATCAATGCCAGTGGAATGAGGGCCTGGTGGAGATGTGGTGGTGTCTGCTGGGAGAGAGGGAGAAAGGGCATTTTCTGGAAGCTGGAAATGTGTGATATTCACATTCAGCTCCAGAGAGTGAATTATGGTAATCAACAGTTATTTAGCTTACCATGACTATCTAGTCATCTGACAGAATATGACAATATTTTCAGTAAAATTAGAAACAAAAAATCACCATGTTTTCAAAATGCCTCTGCTATCCCTCCATCCAGACAATGCTTTGGAAGATATCATTCAGTGACAGAGGAGACAACACCTTGTTTCATGTTTTAGAACACTTTCTATTTTCAATCTGCTTGATTTTGGTCTTTCTCATGGCAAAGAGTCAAGACCTCTTCCTCCCTGAATGGATATCCTTACCAGTTTTAGTTATTCTAGCCTGACTCAGTATGAAGAAACAACAGTGCATAGGAGTGCTCAATGTTATCTTTGTCAGTGGATGCTGTGGGAGCAGTTCCAGAAAACCTCTGGTTTATGTGTATGAAGGTTGAAAGGTCTTCTGTCCTAACAAAGAGAAACACGATCTTCAAATAAACACAATGTTCAATATGATAAGTTAGCTTTTACTGTTCTTTTTTCCACCAGGGGAGAAATGGGGTGCCTAAAATATGGGCCCAAATTTCAAGGCCATGCTCAGATCCCAGGGCACTGAGTTGGGCTGCTTTCCATACCATAGACAGAGCTGTTGGAAGCTGCGAGTTTTGCCTACTGCCAAAACAGAATTTGAAATGCCCTCTTGTAAAGTTTCATCATCTCCTTTCACATCACTGCTGATTATCATTGATATTGGCTTGGAAAAGGAGACGCTCTCCTATATAATCATGCAACCACCACAGTGTGCAAACCTCGCCAGGGCAACCTTTCTTCCTGCCGTGCTTTGCACATTTTTGTATCAACTGCTCTCGTAGCACAGGCCAGCTTCAGGGCTTAATGGGTTGGTGCCCACAGACCCAAACTCTTGGCAGGAACAGCGAGGTTAATTACTTTCTATTAAGGTGATGTCCTGGCTCACAGAGACTTTTCCTGGTGACTTCAGCACAGCTTGGATTTCACCCTTCAAATACCAGTGACTGTGCAACAAAAGAATGTGTCCTGCCAATTTGTGAGCCTCTGATTTCGGTTGCTGCTGCCCTACTTAGCACTCTGTGCCGGCTTAGCGGTGTCTGGCAGCCGTGAGCTGATCCTCCCCACCTCCCGGGCTTGGCTTCCCCCTGCCTGAAACTAATAAGTGATGTATTATTTTATTTACTGACTAGTCTAATCTCTAACTACACTGGACCGTGTTACCGGACACTTTTGTCTGTTGTAGGAACTTCGGAGTTTATTTTGGAAACTTGGCTAGTGGCAATCTAACCACAAAGGCTAGGAATAGGAGTAGCAGCATATGTGCACTTTAGAGAGCAGTTGGACAAAATTGCAACAAATCGCAGAAATTCTTCACTTCTCACGTATGCAAGAAAGGTTTATTTTTTAAGGCTGTCATTGGTCCCATACATCTCAAGGACGCTATGTCAGTCATTTTAAGTAGCCAGTGCATACCCAGTTATATTTTTTTTGTTTTGGGGGTGAGGGAGAAAAAAAAATACTTTTTTAAAGACTTTTAATTGTCTGCGAAGGTTTCTGAAGGATACATTTTTTTCCTCTTTGATGAATTATCAAAGGTTCTTGACCTCATGGTAAAAAATTTAGTTCAAGGTTACAAAGAACAGTTAAGACTATTCCAGTAAATATTCTCATTGACTTCAAGGAGGTTGATTGCCAGCAGTAATCATGTGCAGAAGAGTTTTCTGCACTAGCTCTAAGTTAAATTTAAACTTCAGCAAAATATCCACTGGAGTCAACTGGAAAGTTTTCCAGAGCAAGGAGTGAATATAAAACTGAGGACAGTCTTGAGGACCAGGCCCACATTAAATAGTTCTACTCCCTAAATACAAACAGCTGAAGGTTTCTGGATAAGCCAAGACAAATACCTTTCTTCTGAACTTTTTCCTTTGCCAGCCAAATCTAATTTTTAGCAATTGATGTGCTAAATGCTGCTAAAGTGACATGGAAGTGGAATATATCTGAAAATGATATGTCACTTCAGCCTGTATTTGGTACAGTCTGTTTCTCATTGTAAACAGGTATTTAATACGTATCTAGTCCCAAATTCTGCTCAGCTTGTTCTGGCTTTTTGGAGGTTTTTAAATTTTATTTGTAGTATATAGGGACAATCAAGGCACTATGTTCTTTCCTTTCATAGCACGAGGATGGAATGGAAATAATATGAGAGGGAAAGTGTGCTTTACCAACGCCAGGAAAAGATAAGTATACAAAGTTAAAGCTTTTAATTTAAAAACACAAAGTTTAAAGTTCAAAAATCAGATAACTTCCTCTGATTTTTGGATACCTGGGACCAATTTTCCAACGCAGATTTTTCCTTTAAATGAAACCAAAAACCCAACAAACAAAAAAAAAACCAAAAAACCCCAGCAGCAAAACAAACCTGAAACAAAAAAAAATAGAAGCAGCATAGTCTCCACCAATGTCCTTTTAATGCCCTCTCTTATTACCTTACTGTGATGGACCTCTTCTTCCCTGGTCTTTTTACTCCTACTGACAAGTAATCTTAGCCTGCTAATCCTGACCCTTAAACTCTGCTACATTATAATTAACTTTCAGTGTCTCATGACTCTGATTTTTATGTATTAAATGCATGCCTTGTTATCCTCTCAGTGCTTCATAAGACACTGGCTTCACAAAGAATGAAATCCAGTGCTTGGGAGAGAGCTTTATTCATCCATAAGACAAATAAACCCTATTTCCAGGACTTAAGTGACATTAGAGGTTTGTTGATATTGAGAAATTTAATCTGCCAAATGCTTAAAAAAATACTTTCCAGCTAAATTCACAGACTTCCCTTAAATCTCCACTGACTTAGATTGTAAGGATTTTGTTCTGGGTTAACTTAATGGATTTTTAAAAAAATCACCTAAACCATTGCAATTTTTACTTTGGGATGAGAGTCAGCTGGCAGAGAGTCCTTCCAAGATCCATTTGTAAGGTGACGATTTTCCACAGAAAAATGATGAGCCTGTTTACGAAACAGAAAACTTTGAAATCAGTAAAGCTCCCATCCAGAGAGAAGCTGAATGACTCATGGGATGAAAGAACTTTCTTACACTTGGAATCAAATTCATCGTGTCTAATACTGGGATACTGAAAGATTCAAAATCAAAACTTCTGTGACAAGCACAGCAGCGAGGGCAGGATCTCACATTTTTTAAAGCATTTGCTTCAAAAACAAACCTTTTTTTTCCAGATAAGTCAGTTTATTGTTATTTTTCCAGGTTTTGATGAAAACAAACAAGACTCAGATATTTAATATCTTGTTTCCACAAGAAATAACAAGTTATGTTTAGAACAGCAGATGTTATTTCTTCAGATGAGAAAGGTGCACTTTAATTCACTTTTGCTAAACAGACTTCTGGCTTTATTGGCAGGTTGTCAGGAAAGTTAAGTGCAAATGACACTGTGTTGCCAAAGTGCAAAAGACTTGGATTTAAAAACATGTCCACCAGAAATCCATTTCAAGCCATCAGTCTGGGAGTTTTTCCACGGCTTCAGTTAAAGTGAAAAGGAGAGAACAGGGCCTAAAATTCAAAAAATCTCTGCTCATTCACTGGTCAAGTCATAGGATAAATTTACTATATCCATTTATCGCAGAATATTGACATATTTTGTCAAATGCACCCCTTCTATAGGGCTTGAAAAGAAAGAGAGGTCTCTTGAAAAGCTGTGATCCAGCAGTGGATGCTGAAAATCGGGGGTTGCATTAGTAGAGTCAGTGAGAATGCTAAGGGTTGGTTGGGAAGGAGGGCAATCAAGTTTATCTCTTAATTCCAAGAAGGTCCAAAGGCAGCCAGGAAGTGAGGGGACACTTCTGTGGGCCCACAGGAGCAGCTGACAACCATCAGAGGATAGCAGAGCCTCTTGGTACTATGGGCAAAGCCTCCATCTCCTTGAAAACAGAGTTGTTGCGTTTTGGGGGAAAGCAAGAATTACCCTGATTGCTTGCTGCAGGCAAGAAACAGAGAAAAGAAATAAGGTGAGCCCTGGGCAGGGTGGGAGCTGGTGAAATGCAGCCTTGCCCCAGGGGTTCAGGGAAGAGGTGTCACTGAGTGCTGCTGGGTACAGCTGGGAGAGCCACCAGTGCCAGGGAGGGATGGGCTGTCAGCAGGGTCATTAACTCCTGGATTCGCCATCTGATTAGGAAAATCCAGGGCTTAAATTGAAGGGAAATTGCATCCTTACAAACCTTAAAGGAGTGGATTGAATGGCTGGAAGACAAAAGGGATGGGGAGCTCTTTCTGCTATTCCCCAGAGGCCACTCTCCCTGTCTCATCTCACTCTTGTGAAGTGCCCACTTGTGAGGGTTCCACTCCTGTGGAAGGCAGAGAGTTGCCCAGGCCCTAAAAACTGCAGATATTTGAGCAGATCTCTCTTGTCTCCAGCCAGTAAATTATCCTGAGAAAGGGAAGTTTGTCTCCTGCCCTTTTGTAACTGTGGCTGAGACCCCTTGTGCTTCAGACACTTGAGTCTCTTCAAAAAGGAGAGGAATGCCCACGAACTGGCTACCTTGATTTAAATTCACCTCTGTCTAAAAGAACCACAGCACTTATAAGCATGATTGGTACTTAAATCTGCTGTCCCTTAGCCAGCAAAAAATGCATGAAAAAGCCATTTAATTCTTGGCAAAAATAAAGGTCGGTGTTGCTGGTTTGTTTGGATTTTCTTTTTAAGTTTAACCTTATTTAAAAGAAGAGTAGCATGTATGGTGGTGTACCGGAATTGTCTTGAAAATTTTGAGAATAAATTCCAGCTCTATTAAATTGTCTGTTTTAGAGAATGAGAGAAGCAAAAGAGAATGTAGATGAAGAACTTTCTGAGGGACAGAAAGACTGTATCTCTAAATTTAAAAATAAAATGGGAGCCACTAAACAGCAAATGTGCTGTAGTGATAAAGAGCCTTTTTTTTTCCCCATTTGTGTGAAATCACAAGAAGTCTGGTATTACTTTATATCTTTTGCCATTGCAAGCTTTTGCCAAAATGCTGGAGGTGTAATATAATCCCCCATAATTACATGTTTTGAGATAGAGCATTCCTTAGCTGTTTATATGGATTAAAACTGACTTAGAATGCTAGAAGGCATTCCAGTCATAATGGTAAACTAATTAGTAATTAATACTGCGCTATGGTTTAAGAGTCAATTTCTGTTATACTTTGCCACTAAAATACAAATATTTAAGTAAGCCATGAATGATTTAATGGAGTTTTATCTCATTAATGTGATAAATTCTTTGTTCCTTTACAAACAGAAGAAAGGTGTCAAGGACTAGCAATTAAAGGAAAGTAGAGTTGGGAGCAGCACTAATTTCACAAAAAGTCATTACTTATTTGTAGACTTGCATTTATCTGTGGCAATAATTGACAAAAGGGTGGGATCAGATCTTTAAGCTTTGCATTTATAAATAGACTAAAAGTTTGTTTTACCTCTCTGCTGAGGTGTTGGAATCCTGGAATGGCTAGACAGACCATAAAGCAATACTTCACAGATTTTTCCTTATATAGATCTATTCTGGCACTTTTTTTTCCTAATGATAGGTTAATGTGTTTAATTTACATCAGCTGCCAATTATGAGTACTTCTCTAAACTGTATCCAAATTGAATAGGTCTAAACTAAGATATAAGTCTATTCTTTTCCATTTACTTCAGTAGGCTTTGGATCAGATCCCTGTTGAATATTCAGAATTGAATTAGAAATCTCGTGTAATCATACACAAGGTTCTTGTATCCCTTGAGCTGATTCCAACCCTACAGCTGGTCTATGTAGAGATTTCTGACAGTGGAAAACGCTAAGTGTGCCTGGCCAGGTTTCTTTGAATTTGGTAATGTGTCTAGGCTGTTGATTTCTGAGAACCAGGAGAATGGAATCTAATGCTGTGTTTTCACGGGGTGATTTCTTTAGAGTTTCAGTTCTTTTCCTTAATGGAGTTACCATTCTTTGTTGTTATATTCAAATGACGGAAATATTCAGGTTTATGGGCACATGTGGTGACTCTGATTCTGACTGATAGTCACTGAGCATCCAGTCTGATTTAACAGTAAGGGTGATCAAGCAGGCAGGAGAAAGGCAAGAGCTTCAAAATAAAACTTCTAGAAATATGTTTTCTCCATGTTCTGTTTGCAGATATGACTTGGAAGTCTGGCAGAAACAGATGAAAGAGGAATTTCTTTTCAAACCCTGGCTGTCAGCTTTAGTTACAAGTGCCTTTTTGTAAAATATTTTGGTTAAAGTGCTCAGGTGTTTAAATAGAAAATTTGCATAGAAAGTATATTTTTCATAAGTGCTCTTCTGCTTAACAAAATGAGTTCTTATCAGAGAACAAGTCTGTCCTTGCAAGATTGGCTTGATGTTTTTTTAACACCTTGGCTGGAATTCCTGCATGCCAACCAACCCTCCATAGATCCTCAAAAGGGGGGTTCCCTCTTAAGGAGGTCACAGAAACCCTGCTGAAAACACCCAAAAGAAGAATTTGGAGTCTGAATACTTTTGGAGGATACTGAAGGAAAGGAGTGAGACGGGAGAATGCACAGGTGTTGTTTTCAAAGGTCTGTAGCAAACTAATTTTGGCTTTACAAGAAAAACGTACAGACCTGTGTTATTCCCAACTAAAGTAATTTATGATATTCTTAATGAAGGGCAAAATTCCTCACACTTCAATATTTTCCATATTTCATTATAAATTTGAAAATGGTCCAAGTTTTATGAGGAAGGGGAAGGAGAACTACTGATGCACATATATTCTTTTAGCTGGAAATTTTTAAGTTTGGGGTATCCCCTCAAATACACACTTCTGAAGTAAAAGTAATTTTTCTCCCCCCATCCCCACTTAGCAGAAAGAAAAATATGGAGAACTGGAAACCACATCATTGAACAGTAAAGGATTAGCCCATAAATGTGCAACTTTCTTACTGTGCAGCATCCAGCCCCTGAGCACTGAGGTTTTTGTGGGGTTTGCATCAATCCACGTTGCTGTACTTCAATCTGCCCCTCTCTCCTCCCTTGCTGAGGAACTGGCATCAGCCTCTGCCTCTGCAGGGCTTCAGCCACCTCCCTGCCTGCCCCTACCACACAGCAAATCCCAGAGCCATGGGAACTGCAGGACCTCCTATGGCTTGTGGGGGCAAACTGCTGGGGAAACCAGTGGTCCAGCTGCTGTGTTAATGCACTGCTGGCTGTGATGGCATTGCTGTGGTTCCAGAAGCGCTGTGAGTGGCTGCAGAGGGCCCCCAGTGTTGCCCCACAGGCTGAGGAGTTCTTGCTTATGGCTTCTCCCTGCTTCCAGCCTAGTGAGCATCTTTTGGGGTAGGGGCTGGATGGAATTGAGAGGAAATACCAGCAGAGCTTGATGGCCCCAGTGGACCATGCACTGGCTTGGAAGTCATGGAAATGTGGCTCCTTTGTTCTTCAGCCTCTTGGCTCCTGTGTGTGTGCTTGAATGTATTTTCACCCGGGGCTTTATCTGTCTTATTTGCTCACATTTGAAAAGCTGAGATCTCAGAGGTATTTTGGCATTGTGAGACAATTGCAAGTGCTTAAGGATGCTGGAATTCCCTGAGGCAAGGATCTCGCTTGTCTCTCACTGAAGGCTGTCTCCATGGCACAGTGCAGAGCTGTGTGGATAACCTGAGCCTGTTCCTGGGGAGCTGCTTCCTGCCAGGAGCTGCTTGTGTGTGTCAGGGGATCCAGCCGGCTCAGGCTTTTGCTCATCATGGCTGGCTAGGCTAAACTGTGTGCCAGAACCATGCCTGAGCCTCTCCCAGGCTGCTTGGGTGCCTCTTGCAGGTCTATCCCATGCCATACACCCCTCCAAGGAGAACACCTCATCCTGCAAGTCCCTCATCTGCTGTGAGGGGTGGTTCTGTTATACAAGTAATCAAAATGTTTTGGTGTGACACACTTGTGGTGACACATTAGAAAGTCTATTGTGGGACTGTAACAAGTAATAGCATACTTTCCATCCAAGATCTTAAACTTAATTAAGAACCACCGAAATTTAAATTGAATCAAACATGTATTCACCCTGCTTGTCAGTCTGAGGCAGTGTAGCATGGCTCCAATTTCTAACCTGGATTTAAAGTTTTGTCCTCAATTAGGTTATCTAATTTGCTTCATTTAAACACTGCAGGAAAATGAAAAGCAGGTGTTTCCTTCATTGAGCACCTATTGTTACGCTTTCTTTTCTATTTTAAGTTATAGTAACAGCATTTTTGAATAGTGAACCAGGACCTTGTCTTTGTTCTCAGGAAAATCAAACATACAATATAGGACTGGAGGAACGGAATGAAGCTGATTCTCCTGGCGGTTACTGTCACAGTAGATAAAGCTCTCCCATAAATGGGAATGGGAAAGGGAAAGGAAAGGCAGCTCCCAACCTTTATTTATCATCAGTGTGTCTTGGTGGTACTTGTAATTTCCTGTGGCTACTATGACTAATAAAACAAAAAATTCCTGGAATAAAGGAGCAGAAGCAGAGCTCTGGCCTGGGAGCACAGCAAGAGCATCCCAAATAAACATGAACTCTGTTCACAAAGTTATGGAGCTCTCCTAGCACAGAACTGTGCAAAATGAAAGAGCCATAGCATCACTTGGCTGAGTAGTGATTTGTTTACCAGTTCAGCCAGGGTGGCAGGACCTACTTTGTATTCTATTTAATTACTGTGCTGGTTTTTTAAGAAGGTCAGTGGTTGATCACAAGCTGCAAGAACAAAAACTTATTAATCTGAGACAATAAAAACCAGCCAACATAAATTGTTCCAAAACTATTCATAGTTTGAAATGACTGTGTTTGTATAGTAATATAGTTATCGTAATCAAAACTGTAGGTGCTTTATGATTAAAGAAAGAAGTGGACAAGTTCAGTGCATTCATTTGAAACACAACTCAGAGCTTGTGTTGGAGAGCCTTAACAAAGTGCTGAAGAGTCCCAAAACTGGGATCAGCATGAAGCATACTGTTACTGAGTGAAGACGGAGTTTTTGGAATAGTCTTTCTTGATTGCTCCAGAGGAAGAGTGAGAATTCATGCTATAGGAAGTGTTTTCTGAGAATTCCTGCAGGCTGAGGAGTTTTTAGTCATGCCAAATATTTAATTATTATGACTTTTTATGTTGATTTTCCACTAGCAATGGGTAAATTTAATAGAGGCCAGTGGTTTCATGCATTTTAGTAAAGGATTTTTATTAAAACCTTACCCAAAGTACTGTGAGATAGAAATCTTCTGAGATTAGATATTTGGAAAACTGTTGCTTAAGCTGCAGGAAATTGGGTGTGATCATTTCATTATGAACTGGGTTGATTGCTGGCTATCTCTTTGCAATTCAAGCTAAAACCTGCCAGAAGATTTACCAAATGCTGCTCTAGATGTTGATCTCAGTCCCATGATATAGTTCACTCCCCTGGTTGCAGCTGGGACCATCTCTTCTTTGTGGGAGGACTTACTGGGCTGTACAGCTCACACCATTGCAGAGGTCTTTAGGGAGAGGGAGCAGCACTTGTAGCTGATGAAATTCTACTTGCCTTACTAGCACGCAGTTGCGGTTATTGAAATGGTGGTTTTCTCAGCCTGCTGTGGTTTGAAACACTAGCTTTAATTTCACAGCAGTTGACCTTGATCGTGCAAGACAATAAGCAGCAACACCGTGGAAAAGTCCCAGAATACATTTCTCTTTAAAAGAAGCAAAACAAATCTGATCCACTGGTAATCTTAGAAGGTATTTAATCTAGCAGGAGAGATGACGGCTTTAACAGGAGTGTTTAAAAACTTCTACTCATATGCCAGTCCTAATGATTTTCAAGTACAAATAAGCCGTCAAATCATTAAATTCCCAACTAACTTCCCCCCACCTCCTTCTTGAAAAGCCTTAACTTTTAAGAAATGGCCTTTACCTGTAGATAAATACTGCGTGTGGTTGGGCTATGAGGCTTGCATTCTTCCAGGCTGGATTCATATATGCACACACTTTTTAGCACATGCATGAATAAGCAGCAGGAAGGTTATGTAAATACCACATTCCTATTCCACTTCTTTTTAAAGCACATTCCATGCTCGTGAAAGCTGATGGGCTGGGGAGCAAGAAAGGCAGCACAGTTCTGTGGCCTTATATTCTGCTTTATAATGGCAATGCAAACATTTTTCCCCCACCTGGACTCATTAGTACGGGTGAATGAAAGGGGGAACCTCTGTGGCTGATAGTCTCATTCTTACGCTGTGCCATTATTAGTATATAGTGCAGCATGTGGGCAATATTACTGGGGGGAAGGGGAAATGGGCTGGCTGGCTTGTTCCCTGTGTTTGTGTGTGCACAAACCACTGACAGGCAAGCACTCTGAGGGGCTCATTTAGCAAACCTTCCTCTGTGTATGCTCCAGCCTGCCCATGCTGGTGGGGCTGTTCAGAACGTGCTTAACTGTATTCAGATGTTTAAATTCAAAAGGATTTGAACATCTGCTTCTCATTAAGTACATGCTTAAGAGCTTTGCTGAATCAGGGCCTTAGCCATTAGGAAATAAACAGAGACCACCAACTTATTTTACATATACTCTTGAAGAGTGTTCGGATAGATAGTAATGACTTTCAGTCAGTACTGCCCAAAGTTGGCTTTGAACTGCTGACCTAGAGGTGAAAGGCTTGTATCCTATTACCAATCCCTGGGGCAAACCAGACTTACTTGTTTTCAAATATTAATGAATTAAGCCAAGTCAAAAATGTAGCCCCATTGATTGCCTTTTCCCCCGTATTTTTCCTGTGTCAGCATCAGTAACTGATGCTGCTGTAGAAAATCTTCAGGAATCTGCGCTGCCCACACTTCTCTGCTTTAAATCAGTTACTTTGTAAGCAGAGTCTTAATAACTGAAACACTTGGTTAGTTTTTAAAAATATTTAGAAATGGACCTTTCCACGAATGTTGATAGTAACTGTTCATCAAGGAAAAGATACTTTGGTGTAGGGTCTAATGAATTATTTAGCTATCTATTCTTCTTACAATATGCAGACATAACTCTCACTGACACTAATAGGAGATTCATATGCATGCCAGGAGCAGGGAAAACCCTTGGAGAGTATTTAGACAATATTTCTTGAGGGACTGGGGGAGAGGGGGCACAGTGGGAAGGAAAACCATCAATGCAAATATGAATTTGTCATTTTTCTGCAGAGGATATGTGTATTTATATTTTAAAAAGACAGTGGGGGCCTTTAACTAACAAATATTTAAAATTCTCTTTTTCATCCTTAAAGGCAGAATTTAGATGAAGGCCACACACAGACCTCCAGTTGAAAGTAGAGGCACAGTAATAAAGAAGAAAAGCAAATGTTCCTGGTAAGTGCTGTTTTGAAAGCTCTGGGTTTAGTCTTGGGTGTTGGACTTTTGGGACCCTTTTTTTCCTACAAAAGGAGGTTTATTGAACCACAAGTACTATATGAAATCAAGAGGGGGAAGGGTTTCTTTATCACAGGATATAGGATGTACATTTGATCCAATGATTCAGGTGTTGAGTGGCTCTAGTCAGATATTGCAAAGGCCCATTCCAAGCAGGATTTTCTCAGCTCCTGAGTGGTGTGTGCACAGTGCTGTCCCATGCACATGGGACCTGTGTGACCTAGAACAAGCCAACAGACCAGGGACATTGTAGCCTAGATCATGGCATGCCTACAAATGTAAAAAAGATTCTGGAGCTATGGCAAGAGATGCAGATAATTTCATTTTTGTTTTCAGTCCTTTTAAGCTGTACCAACTTATCAGAGAGCCATCACTCCAGTGGTGCTGTATCAGAGGAACTTCATTCCAGTTTACTACAAGTAGGTGTAAAAAATCACCTTAATATCAAAATGACATAGTTCATTCCCTGCCTCTGCTGCTTCTCCTCCCTGGAGCAATCCTGGCCTTTGTGGCTCCTTCAGTAGTTTCAAATTTGGGTCCAAAAATCCTCAATTTGGTGTCACCCCTATGCCTCATTCCTAAAACTGTTTATTTGGCAGCAGGGAAGAAAAGATCTCTGAATAAGGTTTTCTGGGGCATTTAGTATTTTGGTTTTACTTGTTTTCCCCCAAGTATGTGTTCTGCCACCAGCTGAGCCAGGGCTGAGAAGGGAGGAGGATGAAAGATCTTACTGTGGCTGAGATTTTTGGGGTCCATGTTTGTTGTGGTTTCTGCATTTTGAAACTGAAGTCCTCTGCTCCACTGTATATTTCTGGTGTTTGGTGTCTCCAAGCCCTTCCTGTATGCTGTGTTGTAGGTAGGTTAATTCAGTTTATGGGAGAAACTGTGATGCCATTAGTAAATGCTTCTGGCAAACAGCAGCAAGTAATCTGCAACCCTGAGAAAGTTATTATGGCCTTTTTCCCTGCTGCACACCTGGCAGGAGGACAATGTGCCAGAAATCATCACCCTGAGCTGCTCCTGGGTTTCCTGGCTCTTGCAAGGAGTCTGGCCCTTGCTAACCTTCGGGGTTGTGTGTGCAGTGCACAACATCCAGACAGAAAGAGCTACTTTAAGTGGGTAGTATTTCTTTACTGTAAACACTTCCCATCAGTTCTGGAAAACCGCAAAATAGTGATAATGTAAAGTTACTGGAAAGAAAAGATCGTTAGAAATTACGTCCTGATACAATAAAGATAAGTCACAGAAAACCAGTGACATATCTTAGGAGAAACAAAATGTAAAAAGAGCAAGCTGCATTTCCAGTGAAATATAAATTAAAGTGCTAAAGCACTTTAATTAATCAAAGATTGAATCAGCAATTCATAAAAGCTATACTGAAAATTTATTATCTTATCTTGACAGCATATCATTTGTGGTGGGAAAAATTACCAAACCCAGAGCAGAGGGTAAGGGCTTACCTCTAGGCAGGCAAATATTTCTAGGAATTCAAGTATTTTAGCCTGTAGAGACTGCAGTTTACTTTAGCCTAGCTCATTTTCCAAAAGAGGATAAATTCCTCTTCCATCTATTTTATCATATTTTATATAGTGCTTGTTTTATTTACTGCTTTCTACATGGTTTTGGTATTTTTGAGGCTGACATAAAAGGACTAAAAAAGAATTGTTATTGCTTAAAAATGATGATTATTAAAAAAACTTGAAAGCCCTTTTATGAAACGTTAGTTTGGTTGTGCTGGATCACTAGATCCAATTCTGGGTTGTGACTTATACTTACTTTAATTGATTACTTTAATCTTTCCGCTATAGTTCAAAGGAAAGTGAACAAGCCCACGTAGGAGGGAAAAAATCACAAATCCATGATAGTAAAACTGGGTTTGGATCATTTTATGGAAAACAAATATTTCTATGAGAAAAGTGATATTTCTGTTGAAATGTTTTAGGGTTTGGTTAAAAATAGCCAGAAATTCTCCACTTCTTCATTCACCCTAAACCTATTTGTTTTAATTTTTGTCAAACAGAGAAAACACTCCTCTTTTCCCAAGGCTAAACATAAGTTTATGTGGTCCCTTGTATGAGAAGGTGTCTATTTACATGCATTGTCCACTATTATTTTCAGTCTTTATGGTACTTAATTAAAAAAGAAACATTGCTGCCCTGCTCTTCCCTGGGGCTGATGGTTCCAAAAAAGAGGCAAATACAGAAGGAGCACATACTTTCCAAAGGTCTTAGGGAGCATTTTAACTACACCAGACTGTGTGGTGTCTCTAAAAATCCTTCTTCAGGCAGAGACACAACAGTGCCAGCCCATTAGCCCAGTATTTTCACTTCATGAATAGAAGACATACATTTAGCTGTCAGTGGAGGTAAGGGAGATCATTTGTAACCAAAATGGGGTTTTTTTCCAGGGCTTAGGGTCAACATCCACCTAGGGTGGCACCTACTTACATGCATAAATATTGGTGCCCTTTAAGCAAGTGAAAAGACATTATATTGCAAAGAAATAGGGAAGAGTGACAGGCTAATTAATTTCAGTCAGTCCTGATCAAAGATACCTGTTCATCTTTGCAAGTTTTCCTGTCAGAGAGCTGCCTGAGGGATGTGGGATGCTCTGCTGTCACACTCTGTGCTGCTCCCAAGATCCCATGGCCTCCACTGCAAGGCAGCATGCTGGCAGACTTTTGGGTGGCAGAGGGAAGATGGGGGGTCACCCAAGGCACCCACAAAGCTCTGCAAACCTGGGAGGGCACAGCATCCTCTTCTGTTATGCCAAGCTGCTGCCTGGGCACAAGAGCCACAGCCCCAGCTGGCAGGGACACTGTCCCTTTGGCCACCACCGAGGGTTTTGCAGAAGGAATCTGAATGTACATGGCTGAATTTTGTCTGAGATGGTGTTTTTTTTCTTTTTTCTAGGGTGAGGGATTTACTCAAACCTGTTTTCTGGCTGGGATTTTCAATGGTTTTGTCTATGTTTCCTTAACAAAGATATATGCTGGGATTAAAGGATCTTCAGTTAACCTCCCTGGCTTATTTAAAATGCACTCTTTGTAAAATACACATCAAAAGTGTCATGAACTCTCTTTCACTCTGGGTGGCATGGAGGGTGGAGAAATGTTGTAAACAAAGTAATACAGGGTAAATTGTAATCTAAGAGACAATCTTTTTTTCCTATAGAAGGCAGCTGAACCAAAAATGCACTCTCTAGCTGCAGAACTGTGTTAAGGAGGATAATATCCTATTATTATCACTGCTGTACCGTTAAGCTGCTTCAAATCAGTATTTTGTACCCTTCTGGGAAAACAGGTTGGGCATAAATACACTTTCTATGCAGCTTAGGTCTGCTGAGCACTGCTGTTTGCTTCAGGGAGAGGAAGTTGCAGGTGGCCTGCAGGTTGGCAAGTACCCTGTGTTTAACACTGCTCGGCTTCTGCAGTGTGGCCTTTGGGGCCAGGGACTCTCTAACATCTACTTACCTTATGGCAGTTCCCAAGACACTCCCTTGCATTCCAGCTGCTGGTTGCACTTTCCTACGCTTGTCAGATAGCAGATTTGGAAAAAATTGTGTAGAATTACAAGTGGCACAAGTGCAATGCATAATTTTCTACCTAGCTACCAGAAGACAATGATAATTATGTTTTTATTTTAAATCATATAGTTGAGGCGGCTACATTTCTTATAGTTCTAGTGTTGCTATGGCTGTGACCATAATAACACTTTAGATTTCTAGTTCAGAAATGTGGTTTAATCTTTTTCTTTCCCCCAGAGGAAATTATAGCCCAAGTAGCAGAAGGCAAGTAAACACCTTACTTTACACATTGGCACTTTCATTACAACAGGCCAGAGAGCAACGCTGCACATCCTGAAAATACATTTGTATAGTAGAATCAAAGTCTATGTAACATGGAGAAGGTTTCAATCCAACGGGTGGGGAATTAGTCCCATAACGATAAGAGAGTTTGCATTTAAATATCCTTTGGTAGTCCATGCACTAGAAAGTACTTCTTGCCATGAATCCAAATGGCAGTGTTTGCATATTGACTACTCAGCAACATTTTAGGGGAAGAATGAGTACAATATGGTAGCTGCAGCTGTGAGAGGCCAGGATATGAGCTGTCACTTGGCCCAGCTAGCCCTTATGGCAAAGATGTCAAACTGCGCTGCCTCTCGCCCTTTACACATGTCACTCTACCCACTGTTGCTGCTTATTTGCTGCACTTTTGGTCAGAGCTTTGGGACCTTCATCCCACCTGCTCCTTTTCTCAGCGCATCAGATGTGCTGCTGCATCTGTGTCCATATAATTTGTTCCTGTCTGTTAAGTGTCACTCTCCAGTCACAGGCACCGATCACTGGCCAAAAAGTTGCCAAGGAGAGCAGAAGCTGTATGGAATTGAACTCTTCTGGTTTCCTGCTTCTTAATAATATTTGCTTCATAACACTTTCTGCAGCCTGGTGTTAACAAGGGCCTGGCACTGGGACGTGCCTGGATTGTCAGAATAGAGTATGTTTTTGTTCCCCACCAAATGGCTGACAAAACCATTCCAACTGTGGCAAAAGAAATAAAATGAGGAATGGAAGTGACCTTCTATTTGAAGGACTGAAGGAGAATGATCATCTGGGCAGGGGGAGCCCCAACCCAAAGTATTGTAAATCCCTCCCATATAAGCACACACATTGTGCTCTGAAGCTAATATTGAGCAAGGAAGGGTGTGAAGTGCTGCTAATAATGATGCTGTTTGAGGGCTTAAGCAGCAAACTTACACATGGGGGTTATCGAGACTTATTTTCTCCCATAAGGTCACCACCCCTCTTGTGAAATGATGTTTTAAATTTAGAGACTGATGATTCCCAGCAGCTTTCTGAGTGACCATGTTGTCATTCGGAGCTATATATTTTTTTTTAATATTTTTTTACTTCCATCTCACCTTTTTGAGACATGAATCTTTCTTCTGTCTTGGAGATGGTTTCTGGTCTATATCTCCATCTTGGCAGGGATGTTACACAACCCCGTGTAACTCTTTGTAACTCTATAAGGTCACAATGTATTAAGTAAATGCACTGACTGCTTTGCCATCTGTGGGTGATGAACACCTGCATTAGGAGGGCACAGAATTCTTTCAAGATATTCTTGAATAGACTTGTGAATAGAAGTATCTCCTGCATCTCAAGGCATGTGAAAACAATAGTCCCACAGAGTCGAAGGCACCGTATTATGAAATTTAAACTTATTTTGCTTACATGGGTCTTAGGATAAATCCTTTCTTTCTTTCAGCTGTGAAATCCCTCTTTCAATCCTTCAAATAACCCATCTGAAAGAAATCATTCCAGCAGAGCCATTACAATTAATTCTATTATGCAAACCTGTAGTTTCAGATTTTCATTAAACTGACAAATGGTTCCTCAGAGTAATTTTCTAAATTACAAAATATATCTTGGCTGTTTTAAAAGGCCTGTTATCACACACTATCCTGTAACATAGGACTGCATTAATGGTGTGAAATTTAGTCCTCGGCCAGGATTTTTTAAGGAGCTATGTTAGTTGTTAATATCCAATATTAGTTTTAAGTTACTTAGGATCCAAGGGAGTTGATTGGTAGACAAGATTTTGGGGAAAAAACTTTCCATCCTTATCAAGGCACTGTGAAAACATCAGTGTTTGGAACAAAGAAAATGTGGCACAAATTGCTAGGTATGACATTAAAAAATAGGTTTTGTGCCAGTATTTTCTGGCAGTCCTAGGCACACCTTTCCCATCCAGTGAAGTTCCTGATTTGCCTGGACTGGCACTAAGCTAAACTGACCACTGTGAGCCTTAGAGGAGCCTCCCAAAAGCAGCAGAGATGCTGTTATGTGGGCAGGCATGGGAATTTAGCTGAATGGTCTCCTAAAGGAATCAATAATCAGATCATTTCAAAAGAACCATTCAACAAAAACTTGGATAAAATGACAGATTACTTACAACATTAGTTTAAAGCATTTACACTGATAATTAAGAATAACAGACAAAGAGTATTAAGTAAAGGAGAGCAAACATCTAGCCAGTCATTAAAAGAATGGAATTTTTCTAATCCTCTTACAAAGATGCTGTTTTGGGTTAAAGTCCCTTTCTGCATAAGCAGCCACACCACATTTTTTAAGTCAATGAAGAGCTGAGTGCTGTAGCCCAGACCCTCAAAACTACTTTAAACAGACAACTCCCACTGAGAGACAAGCATTTAAATTAATCTGCGGACTGGGTCCATGAGATGAATAAAGACAGTTTCTTTTACTTTGTATTGCATGGCAAATAATTATGTAGCCAAATGAATTTGATATAACAGAAATTTATTAATGTTTATTGGTTGGAAGTTTCCACATTCTGGATCACACATGTTTTATCTCAGGGTTAAGAAATTCCAAGAAATCCTTTTATTAGGTCAAACTGAGAGATTTTAACTCATAGAGAGCCATATTTATGGACAACATCTGGTCTTTACATTTACTCCCTTTTTTATTCAGTGATGATTGTTCCTGGGAAAAGAGGATATGTGATTGTTCCTATCTGCCTCAAAAGCAGCTTTGAATCTGCAAAATAGAGTCAAATTTACATTTTTATTTCTTAGGTACCTGAGAATCCCACTCAAGCATCATGATCTACTTGTGCTATTCCAATCATTAGTAAGTGCCCTTGATTGCAGTTGTCTTCCTTTGAGTCCTTTTGACCCCTTGTAGGACCTGTGAGGCAGTGAGGTCCAGCAGAAGATTCTTCAATACTAATCTCAAATCTTATTCAATTAGGCCTTCTTGGGAAGACATTGTTTAATGAGTTGGAAGGACCTCAAATTCTGCTTCTGGTCTATCAAACCCAATAACAGCTCCCTAAGATGCATAATTAACCTTCCCCTTGGCAATTTCTTCTACGCTTGCCTTCATGTCACCTCAGTTGAAGTCTCTGTCCAAAATGTCTTTATCACCCCATTTATTGCTCAAGCTGAAAGCAGTCCCTTCTTCTATCAGGCCCCTAAGCCTGACCATACCAGCTGGTGTAGTGAAATAACTGAGAAGATGGCACTTGGCACTCAGAAATTTGGAGAACAAGACTAATGCTCTCACAACTGTTATCTCATTATAGCAGTGTTTGGGTACAGCCTTAGCCCTTGGTCATCAGAGGTGGTGTGGACTGCTCAAAACCATCACTTATTCTCAGCCAAATTAGTAGACAGAGTAGAGGGTATAAGAAAGTTACATTTAAGTCATAAGGGATTTTTCTCTTTTTAGTAACATATAGTGCCCACAAACAAACTGATGGTGAACTTTGCTGGATTCCCTTATCAAGAGAAATGGAATTGAGTAAGTCCATGGAAAATCAGGCAAGGCTTAATTTACTGCATCTAGTACAAGTAGAATTGTAAAATACTCCCATCTGCCCATTTAATTCAATATCTTTGTAATAAAAAGATGATGGTTCAATTTATTTTGTTTTTCTCAGGAATTTTTTTCCTCCTTAAAGGTAATACCCAGTGGAGTAAACAAGGCTGACCTTTTAGTGTAAGGAATGGAGAGAAAGGAGCAAGTGATTCTTTCTGATTTTACTCACCTCATTTACTCATTATACCCTTATAAATTAAATCCTGTCCTGTAGCATATTACATCTCTAGGAAAAGAAAGGCATACAGAGTACTTGGTCTGAATAAAGCTAGTTTGTGCCACATAACAGCACTGTAGTGGGCTATGGCTTTAAATGCAAAACTTCCCTGACAAATGGACTATATTATACCCTATAGGTACATCATTCTTTTTCTGTAACTTGCTGCCTTTTGACCCTGAGTTCAGTACAATAACATTAATGTCCCTGCAACCTTGGCCTATTTCCTGAATTAGGTTTTGTATTAAAATAGGAGTTATTTCTAGTGATTTTATTTTTACCTTTTTCTCCTCTCTTTTATTCAGATACTAGCTGATGTTGGTAATGACTCAGGAGGTAATTTAGGACTGGTTTAGTGGTGCTAAGTTTCTCACTTCACCTCCATCTTTGGCCTCTGTAGGCAGAACATCATCAATTGCAAAACATAGCAGGATTGCAGATTTCAGGCTGTGAATAATAGTATGATTCAAAGTCTCTTGAACCCTCTGTAATTACTTCTATTAACAGATGACTTGGTGCTTAATTAGCAAGTCATTTGGAATCAGCTCATACAGTAAGTTATATTTCATATAACTCTTCTCAGAGAGCCCCTTTGAAAGATATTTTTCTGCCTTTAAAAAAAAAACCAATTTGTGCCGTCTGAAATAAGGTATTGATTGGCAATTAGCTCTAAGGAGGCTGTGGGGATAATTGTAACACACAAAATGCCACAGCCTTTGAAAAAGCAAAGTGTACTTTCTCATGGAGTGATAACTTTGATGTCATAATTATGATCATCTAGCTAGCAGCGGACAGCAGGGAGAGGCCAGGCTCCAGCTGTGCCTGCAAGCTGGTGCTGGTGCATACCTGCCAGCTGCACAGGAATGAAGTTTTACAAACACTCCATCACTGTTTAAAGACCTTTCTCTGAGGTCTTTCAGGTTCCTAAGTGACACGGCTCCTGCCACTGTCCAGAAAAGGTGCACGCATTAACAAAGCTGATGACCAAACTGATTGCCTAGGGCCCTTAAAAATGCTGCTGACTCCTGCAGCGTTTAGCAAAACTCAACATCTTAGGCATCTTCATTTTCTCGTCTCATGATTTTAACTCTCAGAGGTGTCAAGTTCAGTTTTAATTTTTTTCACTTTTGAGATGTATAACGAATAAGGTACAATTGGAGAGAGATTTATCTTAAAATGCTTGTAATTCTCACATTAAAATGGTTCTGTTTACAGTGGAGGGAAAAAAAATGCAGTCACTCTCTGAACTGCTTGCACTAAGCCTCAGAGCATTTGGTAGTCCTCTGGAAATGCTGCTCTGTGAAAGCGTCTGGAGTCTCTGGGGATTACTGCAGTGGTTTGAGTCTCATCAGTAGTGTCCCCCTGGTTCAAACAGTGTTTATGCTGCACTGGCCTTTAAACACAGTGCTGTCCAGTTACACATACAGTCGGCTGTTCTGGAAACCCCAGAGCAGACCCACTCCTGTCACCTGGTCCTGGCAGGAGGTAGGGAAAAGTCTTCACTTTTGTAAATTGGACCTCTGAACTCAGCCTGTGATTAGAAATATAAATTTTGCCAAATGCTGGAATTAAAATCACAAAGGGATAGAAGCCAAGTTTCTCTAAAATAAGCAGACTTGCCAGAAAGATATGACTTGGAAAACTAGACTGGAAGCACATGCTGTTCTTTGGTTCTAGCCCAGGGTTTTGGGGTTCATTTTTTTAAAAATTCTTTCTTTTTCAAGTGCAAACAATGCAGATTGTTTATATCATGCATATATAATGCAACTTAAGTTTAAAGACTCCTTTATAAAAGTTTAATGTGGTATCAAGGAAATATTCTTTTACAATTTTTATCTTTGCCAGTACACATCAAAAAATCGTTTTCCTTTTGGAGTAATATGTGCAATGTGTGTGCGACACCGGTCCTCAACCTAAACTCAACAAGTGTTAGGGATGCTGCTTTGTGACTAGACCCTCACGTAGGGCTGTGTCTTAAGCATCTCAGAGGACTGCACAGTACAGTCCAGCAAGTCTTTACTTGTTTGTGCAAATTCAAGTTAGACTTTTAAAATGGTTTTGTTCAGCTCCCGATGCTTTTAGATACTCTTGCATATCAGTAGATGTGGTTTAAGTTTAGAAAAGGCTCAAGTAACCTTACCTGTTTTGTCAGTTTCTATGACTGTGTCTTGATTTGGGCCCTGATTTCAGAGAGACATTTTTAGGCCGGCACTCAGAGTACTAATGTCATTCAAGCAGTCAAGGCTATGGTTAAAAAACCTAAAGAATTACATCAGTAGAGCTGCCATTATTCCAAGGCCAACAACTTCTTTCCTAATGTACAGGTGTTTGTACTTCGGGAGAAAAAGAAGGAATTCAGACTTGGGAGATCTTTGTACTCAGTCAGGAGTGAAAAAGAATTGAAAGTAAAACGAATTATATCTGTCGAAACCCTTGTCCCCACAGAAACTCACACACACATTGCCTGGTGTGTGTCAGGTGGGTCTCTGCTCAGCACCACCACTCTGCTCACCCAGGGCTTGTTTGTCTCCTTTTTCAGTTTGCTTCACTTTGTATTGTTCTTGCTGAGAGGCCACCATTATGGGCCTGATCTGAATACTGGAGTTATGAAGAAGAAAAAAGTCGCTCTGATGGAGAATAGATAGTGACAAAGACTTTATTCTCCTGTCCACACCGTCAGCTGAGAGGGCCCTGCTCTCAGCAGTAACTGAGCCCTGAATCGCACGTTTTCAGTGCTGCAGGCAGGAGATGGGCTTGGGTTACAAAGCTGAGGCTCACATCAATTAAAGTCTGTGTGCACAGCAGCTGCATTCAGAAAGGTGGAAGAGATTTAATCTTCACCTTTCACCTTGGGTCAAAATACAAGGTTACCAAGACAGACTTATTAAAAATGGATTGTTTCTGCAAACTTAATGGTAAAAGTTTGCAGTTATTACAAAAGCACTCTAATATCTGCTCCCTTTGTTAGAGAAACTTGCAGTTAAATAGCAAGGAAGTAATAAAACTGCTGAAAAAAAACAAATAAATGTTTACGCCAGACTTCGAAAGTCTGCAATAGTTTTAATCTTTCTTCCTTATAAAAATCAAAGAAATGTTCTCTATTATATCTTATTTGTGAGTAGGTGGATCATTCTGATCAAGATTAAATAGTCTCTCAGGACTGAGCACTGAAGGTGTTCTTAGCTTAAATATAGTGCAAGTGAGATTTTATTTTAGTACAAATAATTATTTAGGAAACAAACCCTATTTGAAGCCCTGACTTAGGTACATCTCAGAAACCATATGTCCAATTTCAACTCACCACTGAAGTCTTTGGCATCTTTCCTTGTTTTTCAAAGGAGGCTGAATGAAGCCCAAAGGAGAATATGTTGCTGATCTGTGTTCTCAGGATGCACTAAAGATAAACAAGATATGATTAATCACATTGCTATCTCACTGCCTTTTAGATTTGTGATTTGTTAGTGAATTGAATTTGAGGACAAACATCTCCATAAGCAAATAAGCAAATCTCCGCAGTCTTTGTGTTTCTCTGTGCATCTAAGGGATTTCCCCAGAGACATAAATGCAGATGTTTTTCTATGGTTTGATACAGCCTGATTTCTAAAGTTTTATGGAGAAACATGTAACTCTAAGAATATATATGCATTCTGAAGATGGGGTCAAAACCTGTGCTTCATATGGGTAGGGATTTGTCACTGCTAAAATCAATGGAATCTTTGTCATTGACTTGGAAAGGTATGAATGGAGGGCCTGTGAACAAGGGAAACTTACTGTCATTATTTTACAGAAATTTTGTCGTTCCAGTTTTGCGTCATTAACCTCAGGTTGAGTAAAGCTGTCATAACAGAATAAAAAAAGCAAGCTGTTCTGGTAGCAAACTTTACTTTTCAAGGAGAATATTTGGAGTGAGAACTCAGCCAAGAAAGTTGAATTTTGGAGAGGAATTCTCACCTAATGTAAGAGTCAAACATGCAATTTGGTGTGTCTGTGCTGGGTTCTGTGTCACTCACAGAGCAATCGTGTCCCTTTGAAAAAGTGATACTGAGTACACTCTAGTCCTCTGCACAAAGAGTGTGTATTTCATGCCATGTGTGCATTGCTTGAGTTACAGCTGAATATGACTCTTAATATATTCCAGATATGTTAAGCAACAACTGAAGAAATATGTGAAGCATGCTCTAGTCTTTGTTGAAAAACACATGTATTTTATTTATAATGTGGAAACTGTACAGTCATCACAATAGTTGTACTCTGACATTTAGCTTTTTTATTAAAAAACAATACCTTTATTAAAATTGTAGCAGTACTTTTAATGAATTTTGTATTTAAATTATTATGAATCCTATTTAGGGTTTGAATGATATAGAAGATATTTTGTTGGGGCTGCATGGATGGAGGGCAGAGGTGCTACTCCAGTCCTGACCTTCTGGGAAGTTAAGGTCAGAAAAACATAATTTTTGTTTGTTTGTACATAAAATATATTAAGTACCAAGCTTCGAAAGCCTTTAGCTAAGTTGGTAATGCTCTGAAATATTCCTGCCCAAAACCTGAAATTCTTTATACATAACATTTGAAAATGTAACCATTGCTACCTGTGAATTTATTAATCTAGGAATTCAAGGATATTGCAGATCAGAATGCCAGAAGTAGAGATAGAAATGGGTGTAGCTGCTGCCTTTCTGGGTTTGAGGGGGATTTCCTTTGTGGGTTGTTTTGTTTTTTGCTTTCAAGTGTCTCATCATCTGTGGTGAATTTTGCTTCTGGTGAGGGGAATGATGAAAACTGAAGCCATCTGATAGAATTTTTCCTTCATTTCAATTTTTATACAAATGTGACGATTTTGATTTTGATTCAATCAAAGTCTAGGACTGCCAAGACTTTTCTGTTTCAGGAGAGAATTTCTGCTGATAGAGATTTCAGGAGTCCTTTATTCACCAATGTTCCCTCAGCTGTGGAAATTTAGTCAAGTCTTTAGTTCAAATCAGACAAAGGAGAGCGCTGACCACCAGGTTTTTAACTGGGACTGCATCAGTCTCCCCTGAGTCTTTAGGTTTTTGCATAAAACTTTTAAAGGCCTTGTTTTTCATTTCAGCAGAGAACAGGAAATGGTTTTGATTGAAAGCTGAAAAAGTTTCATGCTACAGAAACACCATTTCATACCCATATGTAATTCAGAATTGAGTTTGTCAGTGCAGTCTGAATTCTGTCTTTGATCTCTAAAAGAGAAAGGCAGCCCATGAAAATACTCTTGAACTAAAAGAACATAAACAGGCTTAAAATACCACTTTCTGATGGAGTGTATCCCACAAAATCTAGGGCCCAGTGAGTTTAGCAGGGAGATTTATGGTGCAGTAAAGGGACAGTTTCAAAGCTCTGAAATTTGATTTTGTTTTTAATCTAACCCTTATCTGAATTTCTTTGCTGGATTTCCAGTCTCATTATCCAGTGTTTGGCATTTTGTTTCCCCAGAAGTATGGCAGAACAAATAATTTTGTTGGCAAAGAATGTACACATTCAGTGGGTTTCTCTGCAGAGATCTTTTACTTTGATGAACACCTTAGATTATTTCAGTTGATTCTTTCTTAGCAATAAGTGGGCAGAGAGATAAATAACTCTCTGCCTGTCTCCGACTCCTGGAGAGGTGTGTGCCAACCATACTCCTTGCCTCACCTGTGAGGCAGCTTTGAGGACTCCCATCTTTTGTAAAATTGATGAGAGCTCAATTGCCTGGCTGTGCTCGGCATGCAGGGCCCTGGAGCAGAAGATTGCAGTGCCACTGTGAATTGTGGTGTCACTGGGACATTTTCAGAGCAGGCTGAAACATTCTGAAAAGCCCAAATGCTTCTCTCTGCTGATTCTTGATGAACCCTATGGGAGAGGATCTACCAGTATGGAAAATAAGTTCTATGCTTCTTAGCATGGATATTTTGCCACCAGAATGTAAGAAAAATATGGCATAATTATTAAAAAAACCCCAACCATGAGAGCACACACTAATGTCCTACTAGCTCAGTAAGGAGCAATGGGGATTTGAATGACCTGAGATGGCTTAGTTGTTATCTGCCTTTTGCTCTGATTTTATTCATGGAAAACTTGTTTTCCCCTCAGTGCACTGCAAATAACCAGTCACCTAAAACATTAAATAATGAAATTCAAATGTACTGAGTTAATCACTGGAAAAGTGCTTCATCTGAAAACTCCACGGGGGATCACATTTCAGAACACAAGTGTCCTTGTACAGTGTGCATTTCCTCTTTGGTTCACAGGTTTGCTCATGCAGAGGTTTAGAGTTGTATTGAATTACTGCCTGAAGCCATGCCTGACTGTCTTTTTCATTAATTACCTTCCATGGCTTTGGGACAGATTAACAGATAAATGTATGAATCCCTAGTGCAGTAACCTTTACTGTGTACTTAGAATAACTGATAGGCATGTAGTCTCAGAATCTGTGAAAAACTTTTTTTCTTTCTTCCTATAGGTTACTACTGAGCTTTTGCTATCTGAGTTGCCCCTCCATGCTGCTGTATTGTCTTTGCCAAAAGATGCTGTTAACCAGCAACCAGGACCTCTACAACAGAAGGAAGACTGGTATGGTTTTTCAGAAAATATATTTGCTTCTCTTTTTTCCATATGTTAGCATGAAAGATGGGTAGAACCCCATAATGCCCTGTGTTATCTTTTCTGGGCAACAGATGCTTCAGAGTAGTCTAAGAAGTGCAAATGTAACCTCTGTTTTTCTGGGGGTTTTTTTGGGGGATTTTTTTTGTTTTGGTTTGGTTTTTTGGTTTGTTTTTTTTTTTCATTTTTATCTTTCCTTAGCAAAGTGTCTCAGGATCTGGTCATTCTGGAAAGCTAATCACGCTTTTTACAGAAAAAAATAAAAAAGCCTAGCCTCAGTTGCAGCTGAGTTTTATGTTTCTCTAAGTTGCCCTTCAGTAGACTATCTGCTGCAAGTTGTTTGACCAGTGTATCACCTCCACTGTGCAAAAATTACTCAGGCTGTTTAAACTTTTAAATTCACTGCAAAGCACTTCAGATACTCATTCTGGGCATGGAGAGCTGTTGTATTCTTTTCCTTTAATTATGTTTTGTGGGTATTCTTACTGTGTAATCTAGCCAGTGATCTTGTTAGACAATATTGCTGAACAGCAGCCTTGCTGGGATGGCTTGAAATTTCCCACATGTAATCCCAAAAGCTTTGCTTTAGGTGACTATTGCAAGTCAAAAGAATCACTTGATGACTGCCTGAAGAAATCAAATAAAACCAGTATTATAAAGCATATATACAAATTTAACTGAACTAATGTACTTGCATACTTGTTTCTAAGGCCTTTGCATTGGTACATATTACAAATTGTTAATTATATGTGGCAAGAACATTTATTTATAGGAAGTTATTGCAAGTGAACAAAATTTTCACTGATGTCATTATAGCAGGCCAGTTTAGATCTATTCACATTCATGGGATTGGATCTGTGCTAGGACTACACTTTTAAAGTTTGAAACATTAAGTAGAACTATACAGGGGGGTGTAGAGCAACCAGAGCCTTTTTGATTTGTTAATCTTTTTTGACATTAATATAGAATTCCCTTCAGCAAGAGATATTTAAAAAAATACCAATAAGGCCATGTATGCCCCAAAAATATGGGAGTTGCATTGTTAGTCTATAGTTCCTTAGGGTGGAGAAAGCCTTGGTTTGCATGCCCAAGTAAGCAAGTCAGTTTTACAGCAACCTCTATCCTCTTGAGCCTGAGCACTCTTATTGCTAAGCATCCATAAAATTTATGCCTAGAGTAATTTTTCTTCCATCTGTTCAGCTTGAATGGAGAACATTTGTTAAACTGTGTTTGCAGGGATGTTCCCAGTGAAATGCATGCCCACCCTGATGTTAGGCTGGTTAACTGGTCTTTTCAAACACAAAGCTGATATTGTTAGGTGACACAGAGCTTGAACAAGTATAAATATGAGAGACCACAGTTTTTTTCTTTTCTTATAAACTTGAGTATTCTTTCCCATTGTTGTTCTAAAAAGAGCTAAGAAGACTAACTAACTACCCACTTAGAATAATTAGTATTTGAAATCCAGCTGTCAATTGCTTAAAGTTAGATTAAGTCCAGTCTTTGCAGTCTGATGCTTTTTCAGATTGAAGAAGCCAGAGCCATGTAAACATTGAAAGTAATTATGTCTCTTTCTCCTCCTTTTCTTCCTTTTCCCCCCGTTTTCTTTCTGATGTTAGTTATTATAGAAAAGAGTTGACTTGAGTTTCAGAGAGTCTGCCAAAAAGCCTCTGGCATTCCCTGGGGGATTGAATTTTACATTCTTCAGCAAATAATGTCTGTCTCCAGAAATGCAGGGGAAAACACTGTTTTTCTTTTTAATCTAATATCAGTGTCTAAGCCTAACGGAGCTCTGATTTTTTTATTTTCAAGCCTGAGAAACATCATGTGTTGATATTAGTATGTGCCTTTTTAAGCTTCATTTGTTATCTTTAAGCAGCTGCTAAAGTGTAAACAAGTTGTTTTTCTCTTCTGTGTTAAAAAAAGGCTCTTTACTAATCCAAAAACTCCACTGCTATTGTGCTTATTGGTCTATGCTAGCAGCAGTGAAAAAACATTATTGAATGCAGCAAATGTTTGGTTTATTTCAAAGCCTTTCTAAAGCACAAATCATCTGTTTCTTTGCAGCCTTTTCCTTGCCAGTAGAAAACTAAAGAAAATCAGTTAGCCAGGAGATAGTAACATAAGGGGTTGTCTGTGATTTTTTTCAAGTATAATAAAGAAGGGATTTCATATTTCTGACAGTGATTTTACATATAAAACTCATGTACAATCTTGAATTTCAAAAGTGATCTTGGTTGAGCATGTTAAAGGAGATCTGATTTCTCAAAAGAGCAGAAAATACAAAACATCATTCCTTGCAAGGTAAGGCAAGCTGAAATCTGACCTTTTGGGATTATTTATATACAGCATATAGACAAATTTCCCTCTTTCTCTGCATTACCCCAGCTGAATGTTTCCCTGCCAGACCACAAAGACTTTCCAAAGATAAAATAAAAAAAGAAAAAGGGCTAGGGGAGAAGAGTGATTTTAAACATTTTGCATACAGACTGCAGCAGAAATGTCTGCTGCATGTGTGTTAGGGAGGGAGTGCAACAGGTGACTTTCAGGACTGAGGCTGTTTACCATCTCCATTGACCCCATCTCCAGCAAAATCACTGCCACCAGATAGGATTAGGTTGCTAAGACCACTCCTTGAAATTTACAGGATATATACATCTTGAAATCCTCTTCAGACTCTCATAGGAAAACTTCACAACTAGGAAAACAATCATGTTTCTAAATTATTCCTTATGACTATCCAGATTTTTTTTCATTTGCTTTGATTCCTTTTACCATTTTAGCTTGAGTTTCACGTGATATGCAACTATAAAGTAATGATATTTGCTCAGAAACCCATGATGCACACCCAAGGATATGTACAAAGGTATATTTTAGGACTGAACTGCAACTTCTGCATCTCCTTTAGTTAGATGCATATAAAATGTGCCTCAGGAGTCTTCTGGCAGTTGAAGCCCAACAAGTGGCTTGCTCAGCCTGGGACTATTTAAAACCACAAAAGGACTGTGCAGAGCTCTGTGCAAGCAATTTGTCCCCCATCTGGTGGGCAGAGGGTCCTGGAGCAGAAGGCACTTCTGGGTGTCTCCTCTCTTCCACAAGATTTGTTCAGAAAATTATTTTTGCTCTGTAAAGACTTTTATTCCACACTCTCCAATGTCCAGTTTGAACACTTTCAGTGGGATATTCAGCACTGGTGTTCTTCACCACTTCAAAGCTTCACCAAGCTTTGTCCTGTCCATGCTCATGTGGATGTCTGTTCTGGAATGAATGGATGTTCACATACATGTTTTATGATTATTTCGGAGAATAAAAGGCTTAAAGAGCTGTGCCTTATAATGAAGTTAAAGGCAGCTTTTTGATGAAGCAAACTCCCTGAAAAAGCTTCTTTTCCTTGCAGGTTGCTAGAAGGTGGTAGGGAAAAACATTACACCAGCTGCAGACGTCCTGGGATCTCCCAGCTCTTGAGGCAGAGAGTGTGTGTGTGTGTGTGTGTGTGTGTGTGTGTGTGTGTGTGTGTGTGTGTGTGTGTGTTTGGGGTGTAGGGGAAATAAAACCTCCTGGCAGGGTTTACCACAGCAGTGAGAGGAAAGAAACCACTGTAGGGCTCAAATGAGCCTCCTGAACAGAGGTGTGATTTGTCACAGGATCTGCCCTTTGCTACTGAACTAACTTTTCTTTCTTTCGGTCACCTGAGATGTTTCCCGTGCTTAAACCTTCCTGGGACTCTTCATGTGCCCTGATGGAAATCCTATGAGTTTAGCTTGCTATATATTCTACTCAGTAGAAGATATTTTTGATTCTTTAGAAGAGCAAAATAACATGTCCTAGTGCAGTACAAGCTATTTTAAATATCAGAAATACAGGTTAACTTCTAAAATTTTAGCATGAACGTGTTGCAGCATCAGGTATAAAATGTATTGAGTCATTTTTATTTTCTTTTTAAGTTTTTTTCCTAAAGTGATGTTTGTTTTTTCCCTCACGCAGCAAGATCTACCCAGCTGGGCATTGTTTGCCACTCAAAGGTGTAACAAAAAATACAGTTCTGTAATTTTGCTTGTATTACAAATTGTTTCTGAGATGGATAACACTAACTCAATATCAAAACTACTAGAGCTGCAGATGTTTAAAAGGTACTTAATCCTATAATTTCTTGTAGTCATCCCATTTGCCATTTTGGAAAGGGTTATTGAGAGCTGACTTAGCAGATGCCAAGCTATCCTGCACAGAGCTGACTGCTCCAGCTTGACACTGCATGCCCAGTTCAGTTCTTCTGAGATTATATAACCTCATATTAGTGCTGCAGAAACCAAGCAGGCCAATTGATTTAATACACAATTTTCTCCCCTCTGAGCCTCTATGGATTTCATTTCACAGTAGAGGGCACTGTGCAGTTGGAGTTCATCCTCTCAAGGAACTGTATAAACTCATGGTTTCCTGTAGGCATAGAGATTCCAGGGTGCTCTTCAAATTTATAATTTTAGCTCTGCATGCTGCTCATGCTTAATTGATATAGTTCTATTTTACTCCAGCTCTTGTTTTGGTTCCTAAAGGATTATTTTTTCTACTCCTTGTCTCCTCTGCTGCTGCCACACATTGCTGTTTAGCTGCACTGTTTCAACCCAGATACGGCTATATTTTAGTGGTCAGCCAGTGGATTGCTATATCAAGTATTTAGCTAAATGCTTTGTGGATGTTTCTGTATGAAAAGAGCTCCATTGAGACTAAGAGGATATTATTATTCACAATGTGGTGACTAGTTTCACACATGGCTGAAGCAAAATAAATCATCACTGTTTTTAACAAAACAGTGAGTAGACCTCTTGTTGACCACAGCATATTTGTGGTCAGCAAAGAAAGAGTCTTTTATAGCTATTAATATGCTGCCAAGGTGCTTTAGCTGAGATTTTTGCCCTAAGGGAGGTGGGCTTCCCACACCACATATTCATGTTTCTCTGCTAAGCCCCTTTCCAGAGCCCTACCCTTACAGATTGATTCGTTATAATCCAATCGTGAAGAGGGAAACAGATTACAGAAAGACCTGATGCAGATTAATATTGCTCAGATGCTGAATCTGATAGGAAAATAAGCAATGCCCTTGACTGTTCAAGTAGTAATTTTTAGTTCTGAGCAGTTGCACACAAAAAAACTCGTGATATTTCAGCATTTCTATTATGCACAGAATATTAAAACCTGAAGGTTTGAAGAATGCCCAAGTGGTAGATATCCAGCATCACACTGATGCTCCAGGTGTTTGTGCTTCCATTTCTCAGCAGTTAAACTGGTGTTCAAATGATTTTTAATGGGTCTGTTTATTACACCGTGAAGGGCATGGCATTGGTTGGGTGTGGGATCATCTGATTTAAAACCTCTACATTGGTACCTGACTTCTTGTAACAGCTTGGGGCAAAACATAGTGATTTCTTATGCTGAGAGTCCTGCTGATCAGACACTGATGGAGCCAGTGCTGCTTCTTCAGCGCTTCCTCACATCATTCTGCAGAAGTTAATGTGAGCTGTTCAGCCATCTGGCCATCTGAAAGTCCTACCAGAAATTCTGAATGCTTTTCCAGTCAAAAAGCAGGAAGTTTGGACACATTGATATGCTGTTTCAAGGGCACAAAAGCAATGTGGTTTCTACTAAGAACAGCAAGAAGGAAAGATCTAAAGCAGCACATAAAGAGAAGAGTCATGGGCGGTATGGGAAGAAGGGAAAGAATATAAAATAGGAAAGCTATTCTCCATAGCATATCATTATGTAAACCAAAAGCAGAACCTTTGCTTTAAAGGCTTACATTTGACTTAAACATGTTTCTTGACATAGCATTTACAAAAGGGCCTATTCTGATCTCAGTCCAGTGTAAAAAGGAACAGCTCCACTGAACACATTGAAAGCTCAGTGAATTTGTGGGAGGGAAAACTCCTGTGAAATAAGCAGGGTCATCCTTATAAATGTATCTAAACCTTCTTAAGCTCTCCAGATGAAGTTCTAAAGTTCCGTATCTGCAAACAAGAAAAATGAAAAATGCAAATAGTTTATTGAAGACATTTCTCAGCTTTTCATGCATTTATAAATAAACTTAGATTTTATTTGTAAGGCATACAGAGAGCATTCTCTGTGTTTACTTTGCTGTCCAGCTTTCAGTTTTCACATGAAACAAATGGTTTCTGCCATCTCTGAACTGCATTAAAAGCATCCATTGTCTGACATTTTTTTAAAGATATTAAATTCTTCATGACTGTTAGTCCTGAAGTATTCTGTGTTCTGCTTATGCTCTGAGCTGGCCAGATACAATCCAGTTGAGACATAATGCGACTGAATCATCATTACCACAAAGATTTACCCAGGTTAGTGTACATGATCTCTTTTTTAAGACAGTTATAACTTACAAAAAGTTATTAAATAGAAAAATTTCTTTCTGAATAAATGCATTTGTAGAAATGCATTAGGTATTTCTCTTAAAAACTTCATGGTGCATCTGTGTCCTCTACAGGTGGGTATGATCCTGCTGCCCAGCCATGGCATATGACGTGGATAATGGTGCTGATAATTCTCTGCAGAAATAGAAACAGGTCTTGATTATAATTTTAAAAAATGAGACTCAGCTGAAGTAATCAGATCAGATTTGATTTTCTATCACCTGTGGAAAACAGGTATGTTCCACAAACTGGAAAGTACAGTAAAGCCCGGAAGCTATTTTCCCTAAAACTTCCTGGGATTCTTTCTGTGCCTATGTCTATTGTAATGCCCACCATCATCTTCATCATCTTGGGGCTATTTCTTTTCAACATTTGTGATAAACACAGTGTTAAAATGGACTTGATTTGGTAACGGTTCATAACTGAGTTCCTGCTGAAGCAGTTGTATTGGTTGCTATGGATCAGAAATTATATATGATAATAAAAGGAGAGCAGATAGCATTTGATAATATTTTACTGTGGGGGAAATGTCATCCTTTTTGCTGTTTCAATACCAACTTCATGTAAATGTAGATAGCTCTGTTATAAAAAAATGTGAGAAAGTTTTATGGGTTATAGTTTTTGTGTATAATCAGACCCAAGTACCAGTTTGTGGCTTTATCTATCATGCTGCTTTCTCCTTCTTTCTATGCTAAAATGGAAACTTTTTGAGCTTTTGTAGAAGCTGCCACACTTTGCTGGACAACAAGGAGGGTGTCCTAGAGAGTGCCATGAAGTTGTTTCTGGGGACTTGGATGCCAATTTTGCTGCAGTATCTCTCTGGTGTAGGAAAAGCATTTTACACAACCCTATTCCTGGGTCACTGCCTTTGAGAGGAAGGTATTGCTTTTCAGTTTCAGGAATGTTTTCTCAGTAAAAGGCGTTTGTAAAGGCTAAGTGTTAAACGTTCTGTAATGATATGATGAATATTTAGCAGAGATTTCACTACTCCTGCCTTCTCCATGTTAAAATCTTAGAAATATGCATTAGTTGTTTCAGGGGAAAATTAGTACCGAAGGTCTCTGAGTTGTCATGACGGTTATGAAACTTGCTCACAATTACTAAAAGTGCCTCGTGAGGAACATTTAGCTGAGCTGGGAAACTTCTGAAATTTGCAGAACTCACTCCCACGTGCAGCAGTTTGGCTCTTCTTCAGAGAGCAGGGCTTTCTACAGTGGTGATGCTGAGCATCGCCTTCCTCCTCCTCCCCCTCCTCCTCCTCCTCGCCTGTGCAGGCTGAACATGCCACGTTGCCAGTGCCTTCCGCTTTAACACATGAAAAGCAGTGTTGGCCACCAAGGCAATCTCATTTTATCAATAAAAGCAGGGTGAGAGGCCATGTTAGGATATAACAAACCTGACCTTTCTGTTCATAGGTACCAGGCTGCTCAAGCCAGCCACAGATATTTTAGCTGGTATTTTTGTCTAGGCTAAGCTGTTCTTGAGAAGTAAAGATTGTTTATGAAACTTCCACTGAAAGCAGGTGTTGCAGACATCCCATTAGTAACCTTTGACTTACCTTCCCCTTTGAAACTTTTCATCCCAAAGGACTGACATTTCAAAGCCCCCCTTTTTTTTTTGTGTCCCTCCAAGTTTGCATATTGTAAACATTTTTCTTCTCTGCTCTGATGGAACAGAGCCAAAAATCTGCACAATGGGGGAACTAGATGTTAATGAGCAGAGATTGTGGGAAAATGTGTACCGGGCTGCCCTGCCTGACCTGCATGATAATGCTACATTTAGCACATTCTTTTCCATTAGTGTAGCAGGCCTTGAAATGGTAGCAAACAACATGTATTGTGAAGGTTTGTTTTAAAGAAAGCTGCCTTCCTAGGAGAGTGGAAATAAAAAAATTATTTATTGTGTGGAGTTGGCAGAAGTACAGCTGGCTCTGGAAATATTTATGCACAAACAGTGGTGTGAAATTATATATCTTTCTTCACATTTTTAGTAAAATTGCTCTGTGTGAAGGTTTACATTATGTAAAACCCACGGATTATGTACGAACTCATACTGAATCAAGAAAGTTTGTAGTCTATGGCATTTAGGGACTGATGAGAACAAAAATGGCTATTGGACCCATCAGGACAAAAAATATTCTCGCACTTTGGCATCTTCTAAATAGATTTTTTTTCACTCTGGCAGTGTTCACAACCCCTTTTTAATGTGTTTATGTCAGTGGAGTTTTGTTTGTACAAAATGCTCCTGAAAAATTAATTTTGGCTCCTCTGAGCCAAGTTTCATTTAATCACAAAACAAAATTTATGTCTCGACCATATGAAAATCATTAGGGGCAAAAGGATTCTGAGAACATAAACAACACCATGTGACTTAGACACCCAATTGCACAGCTTGAACCTATCAAGTGGTGAACATATTAAAATGCTAAAGAGAACACTTACAGTCAGCATTTGGTGTGCAATGAGTAGGGAGAAATTTGTTTGCACAAAACTTCTGACTAACAAAGACGAGTACCGAAGGAATTAATAACAAAAGACTGACTGTAGATAATTTCTGAGCAGAGAGAGGGATAAAATTCATTTTAAAAGCTACTTCTTGCAAACTTTTTGCCCAGCTAATTTTTTAATTATCCTTTTACATGTCAAACTTTGCTCTTTCAGTTAAGGAAAGAGTAATTTGTGTAGTAAAAATTTCATCCAAATGTGAACTGTTTACAAATGACATTCCAGATCCTCATCGGGAAATGCTTATTTCTTCACAGTCAAATATTCCTAAAGAGCTTTCTATGGGGAGAGAGACTTCCACTCATTACCTTAAAAACAACACTCTTATCTCCACTGTGGAGTGTATATGGGCTCTGAGCCATATTTTGCAAAGGACAAAGCAAATTCTTTAGCAAAACATCTGCTAGATAAGAGCAGCATTCCTTAGAATAGGTTTCCTGATGAAAGAGATGCCAAAGCCTTGATCCCAAAAGTACTTATATGCTAAAACAACTACTGTCTGTGCTAGTTCTGGTTCACGCTTTCAGGAACAATGTCAAACCCAGGCTTACACAGAAAATACAGAGTTGGTTAACAAGACACTTTGTGGCTACTCAATCAGCTTACCTTTTGCACAGTAAAATAGATGAATGAAGTATCAATCTCATTTTCAGGAATCTTTGAGATGGCCTGAGATGCACATGTGGTCAGCTGATAGGTAGTCTCTGTGCCAATTATGAATTGGGTTTCTTTTCTCCACAAACACAGTCTGTGCCATGAGCAGTGTGTGATTCCAGCAGCTGTGCCCTCAGAGGTGCTCAGGGCAGCTAAAGGGTGATGGTCTGAAGCCTGTGCTCTAAGGGAGATATTTTTGTACTCCTGCTCCAGCAGGAAGGGATTCACAGCGATACTCTCCTACTCTGTGCATGAGTAGGAGCATGGCACTGAGAAAGGAAACATGGTAAAGGGGACTGAGTGCAAATTTATTGTGTGTTCATAAAAGCCCCTTGGTAACATCAAGATAAACTCTGTGCAGAGAACTTCCAGGGCTGGAAGGCTCTGTCTGAGGCCCTGGGTTTTGTGGAGTCCTTGTTGTTTTTTCTGGAGAAATCTTCATGATCCAAGTGTATGTCTATTACCAAGCTGGGTGCTTCCAGTTCCCATTTTTCACTCTCTGTCTTCCACGCCTGTTGCTACAGTTCAGAGTTTCTGATGTCCCCTACTGCTTGGTGTGGTGACTGCAGAACATATCTGCCTTGTCAAATATTACTGCATAATGATTTGAACCAAATTTTGGCATGTGGTTATGGCACATGGTGACCATGTGACAAGCACCAACATGGTGACCTTGTCTATTGAAGCATCATGGTCATTCTCAGTTAAACTTTGGCTCATCTGCATTTCTAATGGATCTGTACCTTCACCACATGCCTTTTGTTTGCTTGTCTTCCTCTTCATTGCACTCGAGGGATGCTGTGGTCTGTGTTTTGGGAACTTCCCCAAGTGAAAGAGTCAGGGAGTTGCACCATAGCTGGAAACAGGAAAGGAGGAACACTGGGTCTGTAGTGAAAGAGGAGGGATTAGAAAAGTTGCTTATTCTTTTCATCCTACTTCAATTCCTGTCAGGTGCTGGCTATGTGTGGTTTTGATTTCAGTTTTTCAGACGGAATTCTGCAGTTTGTGGACCATCACATCACAGCTTATATATGATGATTATGCCCCCAGAACCAGTGAGTACACCCAGCCTACCTCCTTGCTGGTCCTGGACTTAAATTCTTGACATTTTCTCCAGAGTTGTTTTCAAAGCCCTGCAGAAAATATTTTTATCTTTGTTGTTTCTTCATGGATTGGTTGCTTAAGCTTCACTGTCTGGAATTCCCACAGTCTGTATGTGAGTGCCATAAGGGATTGCTTCTAGCTCGGCCAACGCACGTTAGGTTTGGATTCTTCCAGTCAATACTAACTTCTTCTTGAACAATTATCATCATTCATACTAAATATTATAGGGGAATCAGGTCGGATTTCAGACCTGGGTCTTTCTTGGACTGATTTTGTTGGTAATAAGAGGTATTCATTTCACCCTGCTTTCCCACAAGTATTTGAGTGCTCATTCTGTAGAAACCTGGAAGAGTTATGAAAGTTTTCAGCAGCAGTGCCCTGCCCACACCCATGCTTCTCTAAAAAGGTTGAATGGAGAACTATGTTATGTTAAAATTATTTCAGGTTGTTCTTGCTAAAACTTCAAGACTCGTTTGGTAAATGTGAGGTTCATTCAGAAAAACTATAGCTATTAAGAAAAGGATTTGAGCACAAGATAAAACATGATTCTGAATAGGAATCAACAACCACATATTTAGATGCTTTTCCATATAGGTCTTTAAACAATTGATCTCACCTCATCCTTTTGCTTCTTATTCTGCTGTAATGTTAAGGATATTTGCAATAGATAAATTTCAAATATTTGTTTGATCCCTTCTGATATCTTGCCATCTCTAGATTTTTTAATAGAGTTTCCAAAATCTCTCTATTGAAAACACCATTGGTGTTCCCATTTTACAAATTATGAGATGAGTTACAGAGAACAGCTTTCCAATCTCACAAAAGAAAAACTGGGCCTATGTAGTCCAGTGATCTTTACTTTCCACATGACAGGCTCTTCTTGAAAATGGAGGAGGTAATTTCTTTTGAGACAGTGATGTTTCACAGAGTGAATGCAGCTCTGCTCTCATGTTAAGAAATTTAAGCTTTTGAAAACCCATTTGCTGCCAAAAGACTTCTCTTTCAAGACTTTTAGCTATGGATGATCCTCTGTTTAAAGTCTTGTCCAGCTGTGCTTTATAAATATCTCTTAACTGATAAATGAATTATTTCCTTCGGTTAAGCTCTCCATATCGCTGAGAAGAGCTTGAAAATGGATAGTTTTGCAGTAGACTTAAAAGTTTTCCAAACTGGTTCTCTTATGTTTTTATTTTTGGTAGTTATGCCCTGCATATTTTTAACTTTCTGGCATAATTTTGGCCCAAATTGGTGAAGTGTTGTCAATCATTGTTACAAGATGTAGGAAAGAATACTAGAAAATAATATCTTGCCATTTTTAATCTAACAAAACAACTCTGTTGCTGATCTTGCTGGCTGTCTAACAGATGGGCCAGTATCCCATGAGAAGACAGCCACTTCCTTGCATAATAAACAAAGGAGGAGAAGTTGTCTGCAAGCCATTAGTGTATTGTAAAGTTAGATGCAATGTCTTGATATTGTCAGAATGGGTTCCTCAAGCACATTTCTTTGACATTCTGTCATAAGTCAGACACAAGGCAGCATTAAATCAAAATTAAAAGTTTAAAAGGCTTCCAGCTGTTTAATATTTTCCAACAAAAGAATCCCAGTAAAAATCTCGTCCATTTTCTAAATGTTGATAATCAACAAATAGACAAGGATTAAGTAGGGTATTTGATAGAAACAAGACCATATGACACATTACTAGGATGCAGTGGAGATTCCTGTATCCTTTTACTCTTTTACAAATAAAGATGTTAATTTTAACACTGTTCTTGCTTGAATTACAAACTGGTGAAATATAGTGATATATAGTGATATAATTTTCACTATATTTTCATATAGTGAAAGCTTATGAAAATCCTGGCTGGTCATTACATTAGAATTGGTTTCGAGTTGTTTTTTTTTTTTTTTTTTAAGTGACACCTAAAGAAAATTATAAGACCCACAAAAATTACTGTGTTTTTCTTAAAAGTATTTTCTCTCATATTCAGAAGACAATGTATTGTTCATATATAAAAGTCTATTTCTGGCCACTTTTCACAAGAATTTTCATTGAAGCAGAAATAAGTAACACGGGTTCTCATTTGCAGAAGGAATAGCTTTTGTGCTGAAATGGATTTCCCACCTTTTAAAAAATCATTACATATAGGTGCTCCAATATTGAACTGGAAATCATTCTTTCTTTATGGTTCTGCCAGAAAAAAAAAAATTGTACACCTCTCAAAAAAATTTTTACCCAATTACTCATGGCAGTTTTGGCACCCAAAAAAAAAAAGATAATCAGTTCCCAGATGTATAATTCTGCTTAAGCCTGTAGGACATGAAGCTGCTGAGCAATGTGCTACTTACTTAGTTGCCCTGACAGGTCTTAAGACCTTCCCACTAAAATTCCAATTTTAAGTTAGAGGCAGAAATAAATTCAGTGCTGAGAGAGAAAAAAAATATTCCCTATCTGAATAGACTGAGGTGATGATCCCTTTTTTATCCATCTTAAAACTAAAAAGAGCTTAAAGCTAGAAATAAAGCCTTTCATATAGCCACTGGAAAAGCCTTTTAAGGAATTACTGTAAATTGAAGAACTGACAAAATCCAATGAATATTACAAATAACACTGTGGACTGATTCTGTTTGACTTTTTATCATAGTTTGACAATTTGTATCCCTGTTTCTAGACCATATTATTGGTAGAGACAATTTCAAGGGAAGATGTACTGAAATTAATGTAAGCCCCATGTGGTATACTACATAACTCCTGAATATTCTGGCTTTTTATATCGGTAAGTGTGTACACAGTACTTTTTTCACCTTGCCTGTACTTTGTTTTTCACAGGAAAAAAATGTAAAATTTTATTAATTTGCTAGATGGTAAAAAATTCTGCACATTTATTAGAAGTATAAATGCTGAATATGTACCTTGAATTGCTCACTGTTTGTAACTCAGCTTGGTTTTATTTTACCCCATCTGCTGTTTTATTTCATTCTGAAGATGTAGGCAGCAAGTTACTAGATCATCATAAGACAGATGCAGTGTTTATGAGGTTTATGTTGACTAGTGAAATTAAATGACCCAGATGTGTCTTGGGAAACCCCTGTTTAACCTGAGGTCATATGATAATTATCGGAAAGCTAATTTTAAAATATCCTCCAAACAATCTCCCATTCTGTCTATTGCTTTCTATCTTTACTTTTCATTCTTAGGAAATTAAATGAAAACCACTTCCCTACAAAGGCTATTTAACCTGCAGAAGTAATAATGCCACACTTACAAATACCAAACAGCATCGCTGAGAACAAGTGTCTCATTTCATTGCTCATTCATTATCACAGAAAATCTAAGTATTTACAAAGGACCTCAGGACAGTTCTGTGGGATATAAAACAGAGCCAGGGGGCTTGAGGCAGGGGTTTGATGCTTTGAAGCAGCTTTCCAGTGTATTTGAAACAGTATAAAGAATAGTAACTTATTCTTAATCCTCTCTTTGAATAAAACAGTGACATTTCAAAGGCTGAGAGTTTTGAAAACATAACTAAGCTAAAGCCCTTTAGCTTTGCATCGTGCTAATTCTGTGGGATCATATGTAACCAATGGCTGAAGTGAATGACTGGATCAAGATTTGTGTCTCTAGTTTAGCAGGACCTTTGGTTCATACTTTGAATCAAGCCAACCCTGAACATTTTTTTCCCTCATTGATCCCTGCTAGGAAGTTCTATGAAAAGCACAGGCAGGACAATGCATCAGCTCTTTTCATCAGGGCTTTTTGGGTCCTGGAAAAAGTGAACAAAAATATTCAGGCTGCTCTGTTTTTAATGAAGGTCATGGCACTGCATTTTGTATCTGTTATTTTCTTCAATAAGTTTGTATCCTTTTTAGTGTAGACAGGGAAAAATAGAGCTAGAATTCATGGATTTGCTCCAAGTAGGCCATGAAACAACAGTTTAGTAAGACAAATACTTTTAAAATAATATAATTACAACATTTTTCTCCTCAATATGTAGAATAATTCCTAGTATTCCTTTATTATTTCTAATCTCTTCTGTCAGAGGAAAATTATCACTTCCATCATGAAATCAAAAGAAAGAAAAACTGGCACAACTGATACTGTGAATCAGTTATACTGTGAATAAAAAGTGGAATTAAAAGATCTGGCTAAGATGATACAGAAGGAAAGCAAGCAAAAAAAATATATCAAAATCATTGAAGGAAACAGTTTTGCACAAGTCTTGCTAATGCATCCAAAATCTGTGACAACTTATGTATTCAATTTAAATCAAGGAATATGGTTTGGGGCCTGGCATCATCTCTGTGGGCGATGAGCATTGAGTTACAGCAGAGATGTGCTGTGTCTGTGGCCTCGTGCAGCAGTGTCCCAGCCTGCTGGGTACCACGGGGATGCTCTGTGCCAGAGCCACTGATTGCACACCACAGCACTGTGGGTGGGGTGAGCGTCTGATATCAGAAAACTCTGACAAAAGCGAGAGTTTGGGCTCACTGACTCAACTCCCTTGCTGCGGCAGACAACTACATCACTGTAATTCTGTTTATAAATCTAATGTCCCTACTAGAAAGTTGTGCCAGAATCCTGCTGCTGTGATGGTTTCAAACATTCTCCTAAACTTCACTTGCACTGGCAGCTGTGCTGAACTTTTGCTGCTTATGCTACCAAGCACAGATAAAATAATTGAACACATGCACTCTTGGCCCCCATTTTATGAAGTTAGTTAGCCAAGTTGTCTTAATTTTCTCTCATAAGAGAGGCTACCTATTCCTCTTATCATCTGAATAGACCTTCTATTTATGTTTTCCACTCTTTTACTTCACTTGAATGTCAGTGATGGCAATTTATATGCATGGCCTCAGGTGCATTAGTACTAGGGCATGGTGCAAGAGTTTCAGTAATTCCCTTTTCTACTTTACCTGAAGCCTTGTGAGGTTGCATTTGCTTTTTTCCAGTGCTGAGTGTGATCAAATAAAATATCAAGCTTATTTTCCTCCTTTGTTGCGCAAATCAGAGTCTCTGAGCTTGGAAGGGAAATTCTGTTGTTCCCATGCGGATCTGTTGCTGTTCATGCAGCTGAATCCTGTTAAGATCATTCCTGTGCAATACTCCTGCCTTCCTCAGCATGGGCAGAGCTCCCTGGCTTGATGTGATCAGTAACTTTCAACTGAGCATTTCTATTGATTGTTTCCAAAGTCATTAATGAAAATATTAAATACATCCTGTTTCAGACTAATCTTTTTAGGTGAACGTCTGATAACCTTCCAGTCCTTCAGGTTTGTGCTTTGTTTTGGATTTGCTTTTTTCATTATGATCAGTTTTTATTTAGTTTGTTGTATCTATTGAAATGCTGGAACTAATATTCACCTTTTCAGTATTATTTTTTTCCCTTGAAAGCATAGCTAATGATTTTCTGAAAGCCAGATAATTTACTTTTTCATATAGCAGTGTGTAGCATACTTTTGGCATACCTTTGATAAATCTCAGGTGTGTTTTATTCCATTTTCCTTTTATCTTGAGGGGTCTTTATTTAACCTCACAGTTTTTTCCCAGGTTCTAGTGTGTTATTCAGCACCAGCCCATGATTGCACCTGTGATTGCTCAGACCACTCATTTTCCACTCTGAAATATAATTCTCTAGTTTTGTAGTACCAATACCGTGGTATGAGAAGTTCAGCTTTTTTGTATGGAAATTCCTTGGTGATTCTTGACTTGAGTACATTTAACTCTGAGCTTTTCATTGGTTCTGTACATATTAATTACCATTTCTTGTGTGCAATTGTTCAACAACATTAGAAAATGAGCTGCTCTCAACAGCAATAACAAGACCTTTGTGAGTAATTTCCCAAATATCATAATTAAAATCTATGTTTCATTAGGTTCTCAAGTGTTCTGTAAACTCGAGACAAAGGGGGGATTTTCATAGTCACAGATAGGATTTAGACATCAAATCTTACCCTTTCACCTTTAGAAAGTCTTCCCATGAAAGTCTATATGATTTCTGAACCATTGTTTCTCAGGAGGCAGAGAGTAACATAAGTAGCAGCTACCTCTGACTTTTTTAAATACCTGCCTGCTCTGTAGCACCTCTGGCCTTTTTCTTCAGGGCTTCAGTAATTAGAGCTGTGTGAAGTTTCACACGTAGAATGGAACTGGATGATTCCAGCATCTAATCAGGTCAAAGGCTAAATTCCTCTGGTGTGCAACATGTTACCCTAGGCTGAATTATAGCCCTGTAAACCGGAATGGTTAGATCCTTAACTTTGGAATATTAACTTGTTAATCTTTTTTTTTTTTTTTTTTCAATAGATAAGGAATCACCACATCACACAACTGTCAATTTTATATCACTGCTGACATCTCTTGCCCACACCTGCATTGCAGGACATGTTTCTGTGCTGTGTTGCAATAGCTCTTTGCTTTCCTAATTGCAGGAGGGTATGTGGATGACACAAAGCATCACACAGCCTTGGCCCAACAGGCTGATCCACTGCTGACATAAAGCAGTGTAGCTGCCTGATTGTGAGCTCTGTGGGTTTGGCCCCAAGTGTGGCAATCTCACTGCAAGTGGTAACCACCAGTCTAAACTGGAATGTGTAAGCTGGCATGCTTGATTTAAACAGTATAAACTGGTTATGGCCCTGACACTGCCGTGAGAATTGCAAGCTCTGATCATGCAAATCAGGGTTCTTAGAAGAATCAGAAGGTAAGGAGGCTTTGCAGATAAGTAAGCACTTGGGCACAAGTTTTAAACAACCTCTGTGTAGAATTCCACTTTGTGCCAAGTGCTTGAAGAGTTAGATACCCGTTTTTTGCATGCTTTCTAAAGTTGAACTGCTGATACTATTTTGTTTGTGATGTATTTAAAGTACTGAAACCTTTCCTTAAGATTTATATGGCCTTCCAAAGGGCACACAGTGAATAGGCTAAATGCTTGGCATGCTCTCATCCTGGCTCTGGCAAAGGCTATGGATAACTGGGTCCACAGTTTGAAAATGCAACTCTCCCCCTGTTCCCAGATGAGAGTCTTAACAGTTCTCTTTAGTTTGGCAGTCGATCACTTCTATCACAATGAATTTGCCTTTGGCCAAGCCTCTGGGATCTCTGCAAAGCTTTTCTCAGCCACAAATCATTTCTTCATTCAGTATGTCACTTGACATCTTTGGTGTTATAAATTAGTTCAAGAGGGTGGACACCCATTTCACCTCCTCACCAAGGGCTCAGTTCTCATGTTTTCTGAAGTTATTTATTTTTGCTTTGGGGGACACTGCCGTTTTACTCTCTTACTGTGCTATCAAGAGAATAAGTCCCTTTGAGCCAAACACCTGCTTTCCTTTACAAAGAATGATGGGGAAATGCCTTTTGAAAAGCCTCTCTTTATCTACTTTCTTAATTTACAAAAAGTCTCTTATTACTCAGATCCCCAGAGGTTTAGTCAAGAAGTATAGTGGACCAAAGTAAAAAAGAAAAGGAAAAACAAAGTACTGCCTTTCTCTTGCCACAACAGGGACAAAACCATGGCAATGTGCCCTCAAGGTTACCAGACCATTATTCTTTCATGGAGTCAAAATCCAGAAGCAATTGGTCTTCACTAAGAAAACAATAGGTCACTTGGGAGGCTTTGCTGGCCAATGCCTGCAAGCTGGAAACCATTTGAGACATTCTGAATGTTACTTCACCTTGCAGGTTCCAGTCTCCCCATCCAGATGCTCCCCCTCAAGTTGAACACAGGGGTCGTTGCACTTGCTAGAAAGTGCCCAGGGTATTCATGGAGGCTTTCGCTTGTCATGATTTCATGCTTCTGCATCACTTTCTCCTCTTCTCTTCTCTTCTCTTCTCTTCTCTTCTCTTCTCCTCTCTTCTCCGACAGATCTAGAGAAAGGTAGCACAAAGCCTAGTTCTTATTCTTAGCTAAGAGACACCTAAATCTTAAAAATTCCTCATATTATTTTTTGGGAATCACATCCTCAATTCTTTTTTGCCCACAGGTTTTAAGGTGGCAATTTGCAGAGATAACATGACTGTTCTGCATAGCTTTGCCATGATTTCTGGGTAAGCCACATCCTTCTGTCCATCATGAGCAGTGGCTTGCAGTGCCACAGGGAAGAGCTGGTTTTGTTGAAGCATCTAAGGCCTTACATAGTGCCAGAAATTATAAGTAACAGATCATATTTTGTGGATCAAAGAGCACAAACACTCTAAGCATATGTGCAATGGATTTGACCATAATTTAAGTTGTGACCTCAATTACTCTTTCATTGTGACAGTGCCTGAAGAGCTCAGTCACACACTGCAGCTGCATTGTACTGCACAAACACAAAGAGGAAAAGATATTTCTTGCTACCAATCGTTTATACCCTTGACTCATTCTTCTTCCAGTTTATTATCTTGGTCTGATATGTACAGAAGGGTGTGGTGTGATTTGTTTCTAGTCTAACATTCTAGGACCAGCTTAGGAAAGAGACATGACTCTAACATCACTCCTATGCCTGCAGCTGATGCTGAGTGCTTCATGCAGTGCTGCCTTCACATAGCCTTCTGCATCTTCCTAAAACAAGTCCTCTCTGAGGCCAGGTTGCTGCATCTCTCTTTGCTTTGCCCTCTGGGCTGCTGTGCATCCAGCTGTTGGCTGAAATAAGGAAGGCAGCATCACCTTCAGATTGGATCTTTTCCCTCCAACTTAATCCAGACTTGGGAAAGTATCTAGAAGGCCCAGGAATAAGGATATCTATAAAGAAATTGCCTTAACTAAAGGTGGGTTTACCTTGTGTGTTGGGGTTTTTCCTTGTTTGTTTTTGTTTTGTTTTTTCTTCCCACGGTAATGACTAAATTCTAGTCAGTCCCAGAATGTGCAAGATTCGGATGCAGGTCTCAGGTCAGTGTGATCTGGGAAAAGAACTAAGGTTTGGTTCTTCCTATCATAGACAACTCAGTTATCCTAATCTGGGAACTACTGAAAATTGTGTGGGGAATTTTTCATGTTATTCTCTGTTGAAGAGAGTTAAAAACAAAAAAAATATCAGCTGTCTAAATAAAATCTACAGAGATTTTAAGAAAATAATAATATTTTACTGCATGAGAAGAAGATGCAGATTGACCCTAACAGATATATTTTGCAGTTTAGTGGTGAGAACAGAACAGATTTCTCAGGGGTAAGGAGGGGAAGGGACCCGTGCTTTTCAGTGCCCTAAACACTAAATTTCCTCATTTCCAGCAGCTGGGTGAGGGCAGAGAATGAAATAAAATTTTAAAAATCTTAGATTTTAATCTAGAATTCTTTACAAATGCAGTGGAGAGCCAGAAAGTATTTTATGAGTAACAGCGTATGGGCATTGAAATGAAAAGCTGAGGAAAGGACAAATATTTATGATTTATATATTTTCAAGCTCAGTGGAAATGAATTTTCAACTTGGTCTCAGATATCACACTGTAGTCTGGATTATGTATACAGTAAATATCATGTATCAAGTATAATGTCTCTCTTAACTGTGTATTTAGGTGCTATTTCCTTGGCAGTAGAGCATACTTAGAAATATTTTCCATAGTGGCGACTGTGAGATTATATGCAACTTAAAATGTGAAATAGTTCAAGACACAATTGCACACCTAAATGGAAAAGCAACTGCAGAAGCATAATATAATATTCATGATAAATTGTACACAATTTTACAGGCATAACATTTCATTTCCATTAACCAAGCATTATTTCCTCCCATTTACACACCCATTGTTTTACTAGGACAGTGTCTTGGAGTTAGGGTATCTCTTTCCTGTGAACAAGTAAACAAAGCTTTATAGAAAACTGCAAAATCAGTTGTGTCTGGTGAAACTGGTTTAAAAAGAACAAGAGTCAGATACGTTTATTCTGAATAATACACACTTGACAGGTAACCTGATGGACTCCGTTCCCATAGTGAGTAGTAAACAATCTGAAAGTCTGATGAAATGTGAAAGAAAGTCTTTACTTTTTCTTTCTAGTTTTTCTTTTTAATGCCTGCTGTGGCTAGCACAGGTCTTTCCCATGAGAATTCCTTTTGTGTTTTATAAATAAAGAAAGTTTGGATGTTATTAAAAACAGTGTCCCAAGAATTGGACGGTGCAGGCCTGGCCAATCTGGCCTAGGGGGAGGTTTCTGACTGACCAATCTGGGTGACCTTTGAAAACTCTATATATATGATGAAATCAAAACAATAAAGCTCTTTTCCTTCTTGCCACTGAGAACTGGGTTCCTTTCTCTGCTAGCAGCTCGACAGCAACAGCCTTGAAAATGCTAATTGAAGCTTGGCTAAAAGTTTTTGGTGAGTGTGTGAGGCTAGTCCAGAGGCTGGATCTCCAAAATAAAAGGGAAATCCTTTGTATGTGCTTCTATTGGCAGAGGGAAGCTTGTGCACTAGGCAGGCTTCTTGAGTTTTGAATCCATTTTTGTTCAGGTAACTCTCACTAGATTTGATAAGGACTTGCCTCAGAATGTCCCAGTAGAGTTTAATTTTCAAAAATTACTACATTGAGAAAAGCAGTCATTCTCAAGAGCAAACACATAATCTCATGCACAAAACACACCTTGGATTTTACTCATTTCTCACTGACATAAGGTGTAATTTAGTTGTCTGAAATGGAGTCATTCATGATGTATGTCAGAAACAGGCCCAGAAAAGCTATTTTTAAAACACACACACACACACACACACACAGGGCCAAATGACATTTAATTTTTTCACATTCACTCCCCAGTGTTGTTGTATACATCCTCGGTGGCATTATTAAGTGGAGCTTTTCAAACAGATGAAGTATGTTACTTTCTGTGGCTAAATTGTAATGAAAGAAGAGATGGCTGTTTGCCAGTGAATGGTGTGTAGCTTGTAGAAGCATGTAATTAAATAAATCACAAACATATGCAGAAGATGTTTTCTCTTTACATTTAACTGGTGTTGCCTGGAGCTATAGCTGCTTGCAACTCTATTTAATTACCATAATTATTTTAAATGTGTATATCTGGGCAATCTTTGAGCTTTATGAGAATGTTATTCATACCTTATCTGCAAAAATCTAGAGGGTCCCATTTTCCCCCAAGGGGCTGCAGTAACCAGGTTTCTCCAGATTTCAGACGTAGGGTGGCTGTAATGTTTATACCTTTACTTTGAATTACAGGTTTTTAAAAAGCCTGAGCCTCTGAAACTAATCAGATCTTGAAATCTCAGTAGACGCTATAATTTCCTGGTAGGAAATTAAGCATTGTACATTGTTTGTGGAAAGAAAGTACCTGGAGAGGTCCTGATTAGCTTCTTTTACCTCTTAATTTGCTGAGTGTGTAAATGTTGTTTGGCCAAACAGATTGACAAGTGTCTAGGAAAGGTATTGATTGTGTTAAAATGGATACTTCCTATGGGAAACGTGAAAAAAACCTGACAGACGAGTTGGGATTTTCCAGTTCATTTTGTCAAGCAATGAAATGAGTTAGAGTAAAGCATTTTTCTAAATTCTCTTTTGCACTAGTGTTAACCCAACTCAAATAGTGGATGTTATTCGAGTTGCCCCAGGAACACCACAGCATAACACAGGCTTTTGGTTCTTCTCTCATTTTTGTCAGTTTTGTGTTGACTTCATGCCATTTGATATTGGTTGAGTTACTCATGGCTCAGACCAACAAAAATGGGAGATGTGAGTCCTGATATATAGGATGACTGGCCAATGTAGGCACACCTCAGTTTGCCCTCACTAATGCAAAGTGGTGAGTATAGAATTCCTGCAGTTGAAAACATTGGAAGTGGTAAAACACTTGGGAATAAGAAATCTGATAGCTAAATAACCTCAAAAGGCCAAGCAGTAGGAACCATAAGCAATTGTCACACAGAACTGATGAAGAATTCCTGTTACAGAATCCTTGCACACTGAAAGAGCAAGAAAGGCAGGTTTTGGGAGGAAAAAAATCAATTCAGCTCTGCTTTTATAAAAAACACATGTTTATGGACAAATGAGCTCTCCCTATGTTACAAAAAACCAGCTGGTCAAACACCTGAATGTAAAGATAGTGAAGTTGCACAGGGTTCATGTTACAGTAAAACAAGAAATAGCAATTATTAGAAAATTTGGGAGTCTAGTCCTACAAATCAGGTAAATATACATACCCAATGGAGAATGAGGCTGAGCCAACACAGTACTTTTACTTAACTCTCTGTCAGGGAAATACAGTAATAGTTTTCACCTTGTCTCTTTCGTCAAACACTGTAGTTAACCTTGCAAGTGATGCCTCCTTAAAGAGCTTTTGTAAGCCATGAGATTGTTTTTGTTTGGTTATAATGTGACATGCCAGCTGTAGATCATATGTGCTGTTTTGTGACATGGCTTGTTCTTTTCTTCCGCCACCCAAGAGGCAACATACACAAAGCATGATTGTCAGAGAGCAGTTGCTACAATCTCTTGTGGGGGAAAAAAAAAAGAAAAAGAAAAAGGGGAAAAAAAACCCCACAAAACACCACCACCAAAAAGGGAAGCCTTTGGAATGCCAGGGAACAATGCACTTTCCACATCAGAGACTGGTTTATTTAATAACCACAAATTATTTCAGGTAATTTGGCATCAATTTAATTGCACCCACAAGAATGTCCTCAACAACAACAACAAAAAGAAGTAACAAAAGAACCACCCCTACTACCAACCCCATCAGGATGAACTGAAGGCAGAGTTTCCATTCATTAAATTATGATTAGCCTTGCTAATACCTTGTCTATCAAATCCTCATTCCGTGCTGCAGAGACATGAAAGGGAAACATATATGTGATGTTTTGAAAAGGAAGTTGATGGAAAGTGATGTTTTTCCCATGCATTAGAATGACAATAAAATCCTTCAGATGATGGTGCACACTAAAACAGTCATTAAAACACAGGTTATGAGTGGCTGAAATTAAAATCCAGCCAAGTCATTGTCAGTTAATGTCTTTCATTAATCCAAAGAGCAAAATTTACTAACCTTGAGGAACAATTAATCTGGATTTGTTGATTTCATTCTGTTCTATTTAATTTTACGTATTTCCAAATCTGTGTGTGATTGAAAGGCTCTGATGGTTGCATTCACCTACTGGCTCTGTAGTATCAGCATCTATACAGATAGTGATATATGCCCTGTCAGTAGGTTACAAAGCTCATTATTGAATAGCAGAAGAATGTGGGAATGGGAAATCCCCCTAGTTTTGCCTCTAGGAAGAATAAATCTTGGTAATTTCAAATAGTGAAATTGAACATAGACATTTGGAAGATTTGTTTTAAACGCTGATGCCAGAGAGTTGGTGTGAAATTCCATTGAATTCAAGTGGTTTGGGTTCTCTCCAGCGCAGTGGAGATATCTCCTTCTGGCCTCCCTGAAATGCTTTTACCTGCAGTTGATCAAAGGTTGTGCCACAAAAAGGAAAGATTTCTTTATGAGAAAGCCTTTGTATTTCTTCTCATGAAAGCCATGTTCATTATGGCTTTTTTCACAGGGAGATTTTACCTTTCTGTGGACCAAAAGAGAGACTACAAGCCAAGTTTTGATACAAAGTCCCTGTCTAAATATAAGAAAGTAATTTCATGCAAATTGAGTCAATATGATTTTTCCATAAAATCTGATAATCATTTTGTTTGCAGCTGATCAAGGATTCCTTAAGATAAAACAAAAATATCTGATTTCAAGACAGAAGGAGACAACGGTCATTGTTCATTGTTCTCAGACTTCTTACTGTCCGTGTTTTCATCTTTTTGACAATTGACTATTTTGGCTCTGATTGTTGCATTCTCAAAGTGTATCTCAATATGTGTTTCCTTTATCTTTCAGTGTGCTGCAGGCAATTGGACCTGTTTTGGGGCTTTTTTAAATCCTACTCTTTAAAAATTCTTTTTAAATTTCTTTAAGTCTTTAATTATTTTCAAAATCCTATTCTTTAAAATCCTATTTTTAGAAATCCTATTAAAATTCCTGTATCTCTTCAGTCAGGCCTTTCAGTGGCCAGCTGCATAAATACTGCTACAAATAAGCAGAAATTCTTAAATCTCTAAGTGTTAAGAATTTGGTACTATGAACAGTTTCAGCCTGAATTTTATTTGGTTTGTAAAGGATTTCTTTTTATCATAACTTAAATTGTTGCATGATTGAGGAGGAGAGGAGAAAAAATAGATTCTGCATGTTAGCAATAATAATTAGATTACAGCTCTGTGATGAAACATTACATCAGGAAGTACCTAATTTCATTCAAGCCCACCAGTTTGCCATAAAGTTTGCAAAACATTTGATCTTCTGTTAGGAATACCTGGTAAATTCCCCATTTAAAAGTTATACCCATACAATGAGGGGCCTTAGTACTTGAGACTTAACATGAAAGGGGCTGGATGTGATTACAAATTGAACTGTAATGCAATCTGTGCTTTTCCAGTCAAGTTTTCCAGTGATGGCTGAAGCTGGCTAACAATTTCTTTCCTGTGCACTGCCCTAAGGATCTGTTCAGTTTCTCCAGGGCACCTTGGCAAGAGACTTGAAGATATTTAAAATCCCTAATTAATGCCAGGTATTTCACTTCACTTTTATTTTTAAAACATGAAAAAAAATTACTAAGCCAAAGTAAAAAACAAATATTTTCCATTTGCCATTCATTACAGATGTCAGACAGCCGTAAATATAGAAACGGTCAGCTGCAGGTGTAACCTAGTTCTGTCATGTAATGCACACTGTGTTCCTATAACACTACTAAAAATGGTCTGTCTGGCCAATAAATAGCACTACCGTTGCACAGTAAAAGGTGAAAATTAATGTGAATGCTGCTGGTGAGTTAGCTATATTAACAAGCCAATCATGTAGTATTAGCAGTTATAATGGGGAACAACATAAACTTTTAAGAGCTTCTGCAAAAGCTTTCAGTTCTTTCAGTGTTTGGAATTTAAAATGAATGTTGTCCAGTCACTTTCTTTCTTTAAATTTAGAGGGAAAATTATGTAGGAAGTTTAAAAGGAAAGTCACTGGTATTTGCATCTAAAAATAAATTTTAAAAACAAAATTGAGTCCAACCCACATATATCACTATTGTTTCAGATCCTCTACTGGTAAAGATCTCTTGCCTTCATCAAAGGTTCTGGCCCATGTATGATAACCTTTGATAACTAACTGATAAAGAACTGATAACCCCTTACTGATAGCAGAATCTTTTCCACATCAAAACAAGAAGGGAATGCAATCTGAAATGCAGTGAGTAAAGGGAGACAATAAACAAACAAAAGACTAATTGATTTCCTCTACTCTGGCACACAGATATGTCTGACCAAAAGCCCATCTGGCCCCAGGTTCTCTTGATGCTGTTGAATGGTACTTTGGGAAAAATTTAAGACCAGATCATATAACCTCTGCTTCCTCCCTGGAGTTTCTTTCCAGATTCTGTCAACAGTTGAGGGAGTTTCTGAAACAGATTTATCTTGGCCATTATGGGTAATGCCCAGTAACAGATCTATCATTGCCAAATTGTCTAATCCTTCCCTGCATCCAATTTGATCTCTGTAGCATCCAGTATCAGTGAGTACAATTTAATTTTGTGCTGTGTGTGTTGCAGCACACTGAGAGTTACAGCCTTTGCCAGGGTGGTTCGTAGGTCCCACTTGTATGTCCTCAAAGACTTGCTGTTGTGTTTAGTCCTAGATTGTCTTCCTTTATATCCTGCACATCTGGGGAGAAGCCACATGCAGTCTGGCCCAAGATGATAAGTAGGATGATGGGAATCTCCCTGTTTAGTAACATATTTTGTGGGTTGCTTATATTTGAGTCAAATGTGCTAATTCCCCCTATCTGTCTTTCTCCCATGCTTTTAATTTTATCCTTGGCTGCAGAAAAGTCACTAAAGAAAAATGTACCTTTAAAGGAAGCTTGTTATGCTTGGCAATGCTTTATTATGTTGCTGTGCCTCTGCACCATATTTGATCTGAACTTATTTCACAGTAGTAAAGAGATAAGTAGGAGATAAGTAGATTAAAAAGAAAATTAATTGGAAATATTTCTATTTCGTTTACTGGCTGCTAACACACATCAGAGGGTAAAAATTGAAAGACAAATATCTATCAACTTAAAAAAGCAAGACTGCTCTCAAATTTAGTACTAGGAGTTCCTGTGGAAAACTCCACAATGACATTCCTAACCTGCCTGAACAAGACCATATGGAAGAAAGGATAGTCATTTATTCTGTTCTATACTTCTGAAATTATTTCACTGAAAATTTTGTATTTCCTAAAGTCAAGTGCCTATGAATTTGTATCGCAACTGCATTTTTAATTGCAGTTTATCAGTACTGTGATTTGATGCATGTAGTAGTGAAGAGGAGAAGGAGGAGGGAACTGAATTATTACTTATTTATAAAGTGATGTTAAATTGTGATCTCAGTCAGGTTAACGTCAAAGCTGGGAGTTCAGTGGAAGCTGAATAAATCTCAAGAACATATTATTGCTTGTGGCCAACAAGCAAGCAGGTAGCTTCAGAAACTCCATGTCTCCAGTCTCTCTGTTTGGGAGCGCTGCTGCCCACAAACTACCCACTGTTTTCAGGGCTGGGGCCAGAAGACATGAGTGCACGTCAGGAACAGCAACCCAGCAAGGCAGTTCCACTCCTTCCCCCAAGCACATGTTCACATGGACTTTGACCTCACAGCCTTTAGACAAGTGGAGGAGGCAGCAGTGCCATATTTCATGGCAGGCACAGCACTCGCTAAGGAGGGCACTGTAAGGCAGATCAGAATTTGCCGTCTGTAGGTTTAACAGCTGATTTGGGGAATGGCTGTGATTATCCAAGCCAGCTCCACTAAACCAGACAAAACTGCCCTTGGAGGTCTCTGCTTTGAGTCGCAGTTTAAAGCTATTGGTTTTATAATGGTTATATATCGTAGGCTCCCCCAGTGAAATCCAGGTGAAATGCTGCTGCCAGAAGGTATCACCTGGGGAAAAAAATGGACAGATTACACAAGCAGACAGGCTTAGAAGTACCCCAGAGGGGTGAGATCCCATATGAACTACTGCTTCTTGAATTATCTTCTCTGATGCCTCAGGTGAAGTGGAGGTCTTTCAAGAAAACAGACAGTAGGAAAATGCCTTGTTGGTTTTGCAGTGCTAATGCTACCCTGAGTTAAAACATTTCATGACTACCCATCCTTGCTCAAAACACAAGTGTCTGTGAATTTTCATGGAAGAGAACTACAAACAGCTTTTGGCATTGCAAACGATGAAGAGAGTATATCAAGGATGATGGAGTAGTGGTTCTATGCCTCCTGTTGTATTCTGGAGTTTGTAGTAGTCACAGAAACCATTCACTGTTCTATTTAGGAAGGAAATAACTATAAATCATAGCTAAGGTAGTTCATAACTCCTATAAAGTGTACTTAAGTGTTATCAGCATCCTAAACAAACTTCCAGCATAGATAACTGTATGCCACAAATGGTGCTTCTAATTTCAGTTTTCAGTTATAACTGAATTGGCAAGAAACACCCCAGAGAAAACATCATTGTTCTACCTGCATGAATTATAAGGTGTTTTCAGGAGACTTTAAGAAATAGCTGCTGACTGGCTCAAAAATAAATACAAGAATTGTTGTTATGTTGGAAAGATGACTTTTGCAAAAAGCCTGTGTTAGACAATATCTACATGAGTAGTAAGCTAAACTAGTATTTTTCATTGACATGTCATCTCCACATTTTTCGTCTTTCCACTAACTTTTCACTGTTCGTTTGGGGTTTTTTTTTCCCCTCCAAGAAGAGAGCAGGAATTTAACCTCATTTGCTACAGAGGAAAAATGAAGTTGAGCAAAATATTATTTTCTAAAATACATTACCAAGAAAAGAAATGAAAAATAGGAAAGTGGAAAAGTGATAATGCTGTTTTGAAAGTCAGAAAGAAAAGAGTAATAGGGAAAATGAAAGGAGAAAACATTGTGAAAGAGCTGACGGGCAGGTAAAATAAAGTAGCAATGAAGAGAAGATTATGAGAAAAGGCAGTAACAAAGAGAAAGAGATGGGAAAATAATCACAGATGAAAATAAGAGAATATAAAACCAAACAAAAACAGGAGATAGAAGGAGAACTAGACAGGAAGTGAGAAAATGTGGGAAAGAAAGAGAGTTCTATGCAGGTATAGAGGGGCAATGCCTTTCTTCCTCTCATTTTTAAAACAATTTTCAAGCTTTTTTAGCCAAGGATGAGCATAATGAGGGCCAGAAGAAAATGTTTAAAACATGTAATGTGTGTTTGAAAGTGAAATGCATATGCCAGCAGCCTCCCCTACTGAGGAGGTCCCTGTCAAGCACAGCAGGCACACTGTGGGCACTGACATCCCTAAATTGTTCTGAATTCTAACCTCCGCTTCCAAAACCTGCAGCGTTTACCCTTATTGTGGTATATTTTGCAGAACAAATGGTCAGCTGGGGTTGTTAGGCTGCTTTGTGGGGCTGCAGAGAGTTACAAAATCCTAATATTTTATACTCTGGCTTTGCTGGGGAGACCCACCTCTGCAGTGACAAGGTGTGTCAATGTGAACCAGACAGCAAGCTACCAGATGTGGGAAGCCAGCGTAACATGGATTCTTTTCCCTCCATTTTTAAGCTCATATTTTTATGTCAGAAGCCTAGCATTGGTGTGGTCACTGCTTCAAAGTGTTTTCTTGAGGCAGTTTTAATAAGTAATATTTTAAAATGTAAATTGCAAGCTCTTCAGTGAGCATGAGCTGGTAAGCAAATTTTGTACTGAAATGTGCTACAGTGAGACTCTTGCCCTGGAGTGGGGCCACGAGTGACAGATTTTCCTGTGTGGGTGGAGCAGAGTCCATCACAGAACTGTGAGGGTCACACCTGCAAGCCTAAGGGAGAGCCAAATCCTGGACAGGTCTTGCTGAGCTTTAGTTACCTTTGACTTCCAAGTGGCAGTGGCCAGGAGAAAGTGAGTTTTTATGGGTTTAAATGAAAAGATCTGTTTTTATCATCCATCAAGTTTGAGAGTCTTACACTTTTTTTTTCCCGCTTTTTTTTTTTTTAATTTTGAAAGTTCACAAGGCTTAGGCTCACAGGTCCCTGCTCCAGGCTACAGCAGCCAGTGGAAGCACCAACACCAGCATCACAAAGGTAAGCCATTGGAATGATAGGTGAAGTCTCCTGATCAGCACAGGGGAAAAACTATCTTCTCCTTCCTTGGGCCAAGAGGAAGTCTCCATCCACAGCATCTGAAATATTTCTGACATGCAACCCAAACATCATAGAGGTGTGAAGACTAGAAATGGGAAATACCTACCACAGCTCCAACAGCCAAAGCAAACAGAAAAGATCTGAGTAGTTATGGCTTCAAAACAGCCTCTCCTTCAGTCCTTTCCATATTCCACTGGCATCCTCACAGACACTGGCCCACGTATATAGCTAACACCAAATGGATTTGAAAATTAAGAAAAGAGAAACCCAGAAATTCTGTGGGTCTGAGATGACTTCCTGGCCCTAGATTCTGTACTACCTTAATATGTTTTGTTTTTCTCATTGTTTTTCTCTGTGTGTGCTTGATTTGGGAGGAGGAGTCCTTTTTTGTTTCCCATTCTTTTGTTTCAGCTTTTCCAAAGTACCAAACAAAAGGTCGGATAATCAGTTTTGTTCTACTCTTATTTTATAGACCACTGAGAGAAGCCGTAAATTAATTTTTTGGTTTTGCTTCTTAATTTAATTCTGAAAGAGAAAATACCCAGAATTAATGTGAGCAATGATGTGATTTTTCCAGCAGTGTCAGAATTATAAGGGAGACTATTACTGATGCTTGATTAAATAGCTCAAATTTACAGTGATTCATTATTTTCTGAGAAAATCTTAACAAATGGATTCTGTCTTTACTACTCCCTCAACATTTCTATCAACAACCTCCTTGCTACATTTACATCTTGAAAAAAGAAGTTGAAGTTAAGCTTTTTACATTAATCTGGACCAGTAGAAAGGTGATGCTTGTGGATTTGTGTACCCTCTTGAATAAGAAATGGAAGTGTGGTCTGTTTGGCAACCATGAACACACCACCTAAAATCTACATATGTGCTCTTTGTTGCCAAGAATTGAATGCATTCAGCAGAAAAAAAGAGGTCTCTCACAGAAGGGCTGGCAGTGCAAACACCCCAGACCTCAGCCCTCATCTCCCTACTTGCTCCCATGTTTTGTTAGAGCCCCTGATACAGGGTAGCCAGTTGGCTAAAAATGACTTTTCAAATAATTCAGGTACCTCATTTTTTGCCTTATCTATTTAACTCCAGGTTCGAAGGTTACTGAGCACAGCAGCCACTAAAAAGAAGTAATCATGTTTATCTCATTGCATTTATTTAACCAACAAAAAAGGCATCCAGATTGCATTTAGGTGAAGATTTGGAAATAGGAAGCTTTCTTCAAATTGATTTTGCTTGGCTAAACTTAATAGAACCATGCAGATTTCCCTCACTTTGAACTCCATTTGGAACTGTAAAAATCATGTTTTGCTTTAAAAGTTCCCTAGTCTCTCAGCCACAACCTTTTTCTGGTGAATACTCGCATCTCAAACCAACAACTACTGAATACTATGGGGCTGATCCAGAAAAGCATTCCTGTAGATGTTTAATTTCAGGTCTTGCTGAGGGCCAGCTCTTGAAAACATAAAGCTAATCACACATTTGACTGCTTTATTAGCTGCGAACTAGGGCACAAGGGCTCTGGGATGGACATGTCTGTGCTGTGCTGACACACATCCACACCTGGCGATGAAGGTAGCTTCCCTCACAGGCTCCAGGCTCCACTTGGCTATTTTAGGGCAGGTAAGGTACCAGGGCTGGGCAGAGGGGGGTGGTTTATTATGTGAAAAAAAGGTCAGAAGTTTGCCTGCTTGCTCCAACCAGCCAAATCTGGTTTTAATCTATGAAAACACACCAAAACGCCCTCTTGGCGAAAAAGGTATGTTGTGTTTTCCTGACCGCTGTTTTCCCTGGTGGCAAGTTTCTCATTCAAAATTATATCCATAGCTTTGTTTATGGGACTTTGCAGAAGGATTTGTATGGGTTAGAGAGGGGAGGGAATACTCCCATACGCAGAAACACAGAACCCATTAAAGCACACGAGGCTCTGTTGGTTCCCCTCCCCAACTGCTACTAAGTTTATTTGCAGGCTGCAGCCTGGAAAAGGCCCATCTGCAGCACATATGTGGGAATTAATTTCCAGCACAGCCACAGGAGTGTGGGTCCAGCAGACCCTCCCCATGGCCCCCTCAGATCCCCTCCACGCTGACTTAATTGGAGCCAGAGCAGGCAGCGAGCGCTGCAGTGTCACGGGGCAGGAGGGTCAGCAGCTCGGCCCTGCTGCTGGTTCTCCAAGGAGCGCCGGCATTCCCTGCCTCCCTCCCTCCCTGCCTCCTGCCAGGACCGTGGGGTTAAACAGCACAGAGAGCCTCGTGTGGGCCCCAAATGGGACCAGTGTCACCCCAGGAGCAAACCTGGCGGCACGCCGGGCAGGAAATCGCGGAGGGCAAGGCTGTGCTGCTGCACCACATCTCCTGGCTCTGAGCCTTTCCCTGTCCAGCTGCAGTGCTGCTCAGTGGCAGCGCATCAGGGGCATGTTGGGAGCAAGAATCTCAGGAGGAAATATCAAAGCATCGTGTTGAAATTGAGGCAGGGAAAGGAGATGGGATTCCTGAAATTAGCTCTCTCCTATATTGTCTTCTGCTCAGGAGGAAAAGGCTCAGGGCTTTTTTATACTTTAGGCCTGCCTGGTAGATGTTGGGAAGCGTTGTCTTGGAGTAGGAAGTGTAAAGACACAAACTCTTCATCTCTTTTAAGCTTTTGTTAAACGGGAAGGGACAAGTGTAAGAGAGAAGGGGAAAGGGAGAGATGAATGTCACTGCAATCAAAAGCATTTGTGAAGGGGTTCATCCTGAAAATGAAAGAGCTAAGATTTTGCAGGCTCTTTTCTCATTTGCAGATATAAGAATAAGCATTAAGAAAAGCAGCAACTCTGTGGCTTAAGTGAATAACTAAACTAATGAAAGACACCATTTTAAAACAAATGATTGTATAGGAAGTATGTGCAGGGCAAATGTCAGCAGGCAACCTAACTCTGCCCTCAAATGGTTTTAGACATTTTAGCTGTTTTATAAATATCTACTTCCATGGTGCATCTATCTGTGGTTCAGCTGAGTATCTGGCCCCCAGGGCCATCTCTGCTCAAAAGGTGAAGTCACATTTAAAGTAAGCAGTGACCTCTGAATAAAAAATAACAAAGTCACATGCTGAAGAAGAGGTGTGACGGTCACACTTTATGACTTTAAGCTTCAGGTTTGTTTTGTTAACACTAACTTCCTTAAGGTCTCCTATTTTATTTTTCTTTCTTTTTTTTTTTTTTTTAATAAATGAGTTTTCTTTTTTGTTTTCATATCAATTAATTTTCTCTCAAGGATTTTGACCAATAATCTCTTTTGGTAAAATTAGCAATATCCAGAAGCAGTAACTTGGGCAAAAGTGTTTTTCTTTCCTTAAATGCATGCAGAGATACTGAGGTCCAGCTCATGGATGTGGGAGCTGCTGCTGTGCACCCCCATACCACAGCATTTTCCTGGGAGGGGTAAGCCCCTCTCCCACTGCTGTCTCAGTGTATTGGTGTTCTAAAGAGAACTCCACAGACACCCACTGAATGCTCCCAGATGTGGCCAATGGGATGTGAAAGCTGCTGGGGACATGAGTTGCTGCTTCAGGCTGCTGCAGAGAGGAATTAGGCTTTCCAAGGTGCCAGTAGGGCTTGCTAGGAGCTCCCTCCCTCCTTCAGTCCTGCCTCCAGCTCAGTGGCTTCCTTACCTCCCTCAGCTCCTCCCCAGTCCTGTCTCACCAGTTTTCCTCACCACCTTAAAAGTAATAAGTATTAATTTAGGACTTGTGTTTCTCCAGAGCAGATGAAAAGGGAATGGTTTACCTTGGAGTCTGGGAGTTTTGCCTGTAAATAACCATCTGTAATACCTGTCCCCTTTGCTGTAACAAACCAAAGTCTAGTCCTCTGGTCTTCAGAGAGAAAACCCTTATTCACTCTTCTGTTAACCACCACCTAATTTATTTCTTTTCCGTGGTTATTAGTGTTGAATCAAAGTTTGTTTCTGAGGCTGAGAGGAAAGATGGTTTTAGTATTGGCTTTAATCATGTATTTTTCCTCAAGCCACTGACACAAACATTTATTTGCTCAAGGATCAACAGAGAAGTGGTTGAAAAGCACCTAAAGATTTTAATTGGAATTTGATTCACATTCACATTTAAGAATTCAGATTATCCTTTTATCAGAAGAATTAATGCCTTAGAATGCTGAATTGAAAATAGCATAGGCCAAAGCTTTCTTGTGGTATTTACAAAAAATTTTGGTTAGGGCAAAAACTCCAGGGAAGCTGACTTCCCCTTGTAATTTTACCACTTCTATGCTAAATTTGGGAACTAAAAGCAAAAGAAACGAATTTTTTTTTTTAAGTTTTTAATTCAAAATGGTCCAAAGCTAAGTAATTTGACTTTCCATTCACTACAGAGGAAATTGCTACCAAAGTCTAGCATTCACCCCAACCTTAACTTGTGTGACAACTACAAGTTTGTGTTTCTAGGATTCTACCTCAAGTAAATACTTTCTATTTGTATGCATTTTCTGTAGGGATGATGGAGTCAAAACGACTGCTTTGCTTCTGCTGTATGTATCTTGGAGCTGTATTTTTCTATGAAGTCTGTGGAAGCTTGTTATGATGTTAAATGCCCAGCTTTCATTAAATCCCCACCTGAAGGGTAAGTAAATTAATCCTGAATTTTGCTTTTGAAGGTATGTGTACTTTTCATGGATTTATGCCAGCTAGATTTTAGATTTAAAGAAACATTGTCATAACCTTAACCACACTGTGGCTAGGCCAAACCTCAAAGATCTTGTTCCTAGGGCCACTGCCCTTTGAAGTGGCACCACTGACAGTTCTAGCTACTGTAGGTATTTATGAGGTACAAAATTATAATGTAAACAGGCATAAAATGTTATTTTAACAGAATACAAGCATCACCAAACTGGATTATATTCTTGTGTTCCAAGCACTGGTTTACTCAATTTGAGTTTTGTTTTTTCTCATCTCCTTTTTTCCTTTTTTCTTATTTTTTCTCCCTATGAACCTGCCCTGAAGAAACACAGAAGCAGTATTTGCCAACTGCAATAGGAAATCTCTAACAGCTTAGATGTATATGTTTACTATTAATTGAATTTGCCGCTCTTCAGTAGTACTGTGTGTTTAGCCTGTTTACTCCCCAAAGTAGCTGGAGAATTATCTGTGCATTTTCCACATTGTTTTCAGTGTGCTGCTTTGTTTGATGGTGGTTTATTAATGATACTTGTGATTTATTACTGTCGCTTTATTAGATTATTTGCAAATCGGTGACAAAGCACTATGTGGATCATGCCTTGTTAGTCATAAAAGCATTCAAGAAGCCATGAAAATCAGTTAAGCTTGAATCTATTGAATGAAAGAGCATAGTGCTCTCTATTGATCAGTAGCCTTTAGATATGTAATGAATAGTAGTACTTTTGGCACTGTCAGATAGTATTTTCCTATGCATCTGATAAATTACATTCTTTTGTGCTAGTGGTTTGAGATTTGGCATAGAACATTCTCGTACTAGGATTTTGTTCAGCTCCAGTACTGGGGTGATCTTACTTGACCAAGGCATATAAATTTTATAAGAAAAACTGATATTTGCTCTTCCAACACAGTTTTGACCATTAACCCTGATCTAACTTTCATATATGGCAGGAGATTGCAGGCTGGGCTATGAATAGTTTGTAGAATATTTTTATAGCCTACGTGCATGATATATACAAGCTCTCTCATATGAACACACATATGCAGATTTAGATTGTAGCTAATGTCTTTATCAATACAGATTTAATTCAGAATTTCTTATTGAACAGGCAATTATTTAAGATTAAGTCCGCATTTGCTGTTGGTTTCAAGGGTACTGTGCTTCTATTTACGATATCAGGATTTGATTTCTTCCTTTCTTCCTTTACATAAAACCAGAGCTGAGTTGTAGGTAAATAGTTACTATTTAATTAGTTGAAGTCAAAGGCAGAGCTTGTGGTGCAGCAGGCTCCAAGTCTTACATCAGTGTCATTCTCTGAAGGATATCCCCATTAATACTAATAGCCAGATGCTTTGGAGGTGTTCTCTAGGATGTTCCTCTGGATTACAGTCACTTTCTCCTTCCATCCATTCCTCTCCCTTGTAAGAGAAATAATCAGAAGAATGAGCCCAGTAGCCTATTTTATTAACAGAATCAGGGGCAAAAAACTTTCAGCACCATTTTTCTTTTTTTTTCCTGCATGTTTTCTAATGCTCCTTTCAGTGTTTGCTCAGGTTATCAGTGTTTGAATTAGTTCCTCTCAAATGAGCCTGATTTAGGCAATAATAGCCATAACCTCTAGGGACTGCTTGGCAGCACAAAAGAACAGTGGCAGTACTTTGAACATCAGCAGTGCCCTAGTGTGTATAATAAGAAAAGGTTCCATTGAGTTCAGTATAAGATTTCTTAGCTGTGTTTGCAGCTACAGGCAAAATGCAGTCACACTTCCATCTAACATTCAAAGAAGAAGCAGTGTTTGGTAAAATCGTAGTCCCTGTGTTTTTTGCCTTTCATGCACAACAGGATTCAGTTCCCTGCTCCTCCTTAAGACAACAGCTATGAAGGCTGAAAGCTGAATTAAAAAACCATAATTATCAGTAGAAATACAGTCAGCACAGAGTTTTCTCTGACTGGAAAGGCTTGGGGACAAGAAAGAGGAAGCTTTTATGAGTCTTTACTTGAAGATACTACTTTTCAGTCTCTCTGGAACATCTGTTTTGTGACTGACTCTGGAGACCCCAGTTGTAGCAGTTCTTCTCTTCCAGCCGAACACATCAGTGGGTTAACCAGCAGTGACAATTTTGGCATACAAATAAAAACTGTTTGCTGAGGTGGATGAACTGTGTCCTGTCTGTTGATTTATAGAATTCAGGATAGAATGCCTTCAGCTGATATTTTGACTCTTTAAGTCTTTTCAGTTACTTCTGTATGAATTAATATAAATAATTCTTATATTAAGCTGATTCAAAAGCTCTCTTGACAACCCTATAATGCAGTGACCACCTAAACAGTAAATGAAAACATAGCTAAAAAGCCTCAAAGCTTAGTAACATCTGCAGTACATTAAGAAAGGTTTCAGAACTCTAACACATGACCCAAGTGCCAGCATCCTTGCAGAATATCTTTTACTGCAGCCTGGTTTTGCTCTGGTCTTTCTCAGAGCTGGCTTAAAGGGCACATAGTCTCTAATGACCACATTAATTGACCCAACAGAATAGATTAAGGAGGGGGAAGTGATTACCATCTCAAATCACTAATTTCTATGTAAATTTTTACATTAGATGAATCTAGATCAATGTCTAGCTCATTTAATAAATTTTTCTTATTCTATCAAGACAACCATAATTAAGTCATAAAATTACAGAAGTCTGGCTGAAAATTTCTAGCTACAAAATATTTTGAGATTAAAGCAAGTAACTTCTTGTGACTGTAGCAATTCTGATGAAAAGCTCTCTCTGCCTGCTGTCATAAAAAAAGCAGAGCCACTACACTTAAAATTTCATCCCATCATTTAAACTTTTAATAATAGTTTAAAAACACTTAGCTAGTGGTGTGTCTGTCTTTACCTGGTCTGTGTGACGTAGAAATTTTAGTAAAATTGAAACTCAGAAGCCTTCTGTAATATGGGACAGGGCTGCCACTGTTAGCAGTGTGATAAGACCTAGTGCATTGCTGGGACTTTAATAACAATAAATAGTAGCAAGATTGACAAGAGAGAAGCCTGGCTTGAGCACAGCTCTGTGTCCTGTGCAGCATGGACAGTAAAAGCTTCTAATGTAGCAGTTTGTGTAGATGTTAGGAGATCAGTAACAGTCCAGTAAATTTACTTTACAGTTTCTCTCCATGAAAAAGTACATATACAGACACGTGGTTTTAAAAGAAGATTTATTACTCAGCATAACCTGGTCTGGCACAAAAGTAGTGTTTTCTACTAATGCACTAAATTACAGAGATAGCAAACAGTGTGTTTGATGTGTACTGAATTGCTATTCTTCAAGTAAAATACAACCAAAAATTGCAATAGTACCTCCTGAAAACCAGAAAGGTGCTCTTCATATTTTATATCTCATATATTTTCTTAGTTCTTGATTTGGGGATAGATGAAGGGTCTGACAGTCTTATCCTGTTCTTAGTCAAAGCAAGACTGTGCTAAACTGCTCTGTCCTTCTGTCTCTCTTACTCTTTGTGCCTCATGCAGGCTGCTTTTTATTCAGGGGTCTTTCTCATAGACCAGCTATGGAGAACCACCAACACCAGCACGACCACCAATTTGCTATTTTTTTTCTTATTTTGCTATTATTATAACTTGCTTGCAGCAATATTGTAAAGTGAAAGTAGATTCTTGATCCTAGCCTCCACTTGCCCAGGACTAGGCTAAAGAGAAGACTTTTATTGTTGTAGTGATAATCTCTCAGCACCAACTCAATTTGGTTAAGAAAAGAGGGCAAAAACATGAATGGGGTTGATTTCCTTAAGCAGTTTAGCACAATGCTGATCACAGAGTTTCAAAACCAAAAAAAGCTCACCAATATTCAAGTAGATAACAAACCTGCCTTTGTGAAATGGTATTTTCTTTGTATAGCATGGAGAAATAATTCCATCCATAAAACATTTACAAGACATATGAGGCTGTAAAAGATCTCTCGACTCTTTGAATCCAGACCTCACTATTATGTGATTTTGTGAGTCAAAAATATGTCAATAATGCAATTTCAATATATTGCATTATTGAAGTTTAATCTTAAAATTAGCATTACTCTTCTTGTGCTCTGTTCCAGTGTCCCACTTGACAGAAGATAAGATACAATCCTGTCCCTAAATGTTTGGCACACTGAACATTTTTTATCATATTTTTATGTTTTTGAAAAGAGAAAAAGAACCCCACAAAACACAATGCAGCCATGACACAAAGTTACAATTATGTCCATTAGAAAAGACATTTGTGTTGTTGACATTGGAAAGGAGAGTGCAGTCTTCAGGCATCCACATCAGTATTTTGGGTAAAAACATTTTTATTAAAAGGAAGACTAGGGTTGAGCTTGCTTTGATTGTTTTTGATTTTCTTTCCCAAATAGAAAGTTCCAAAAAGGAGGCCAAATGAGTGCTATAAATTATTTTATAAGATGACTGTAGGTTCTATATTGCAAAACAACTAAACCAAACAAACCAGAAAGCTCTGGTATTAAGCAGATGAAAAACCCATTCCAGATGGAAAAGAGCTCAAGAGTCAGAGCTGCCCAGAGTCCAGAATGCTCTGTCAAAATTAGGTTATATTAGTGTAGTCTTGAAAAGGAGGTTTGGGAAAGAGGCAGAATTAAAACAGAAATTAAACTGTGTTTGACAGGCTAAATGGAATACATTTCCTAGCTCCAAATGGCTGCACAGTACTCCTGCAATGGGTGTTTTGCTCAAAGCCTAATGAGAAGAGGTAAAATTATTTCATTTATCCAGTCTATAATCAATCACTTCCAGGAAAAGCAGTCTTTCATTATTTTCCAGCAGCAATAGGAGTTGTTAAGTATATTATTTAGATGTACAAATTGCTTTATGAAAGAAAAAATGAGACATTATTATGGAAACAAGATGCACAGAATTAATCTGTAAATTTTATAACTATTTGTAGTCATTCTACTGTCTTTGTGCCTTGATACATGACTTTTTCTTTATTATCTACAAAGTGCCAGTAGTCATAAATGCATGAAAGCAATAGAAAGGATGGACAAGTCTCAGAAGAAAAGGAATTTTTTCACCTGGCAACATGTCCAGCTCCAAAGTCATAAAGACCTTTCCTGAAACTTTTAGGACTGCAAAAGTATACTGAGTTTTGCCAGATTACTTCCTTCTGATGGAAATTCCCTAGTGGTACTGGTGGTTTCTGGACAATGATAGAAATGATTACATAAAGTGATGGTAGGGAAATTATTATAAACTATTCTGCACAGCGAAAATAGCCAAGAATTTCTCAGTGCCTAAATTTGTATTGTCTTATCTAGTCATGAGAATAATATCACTCCCAAATTTAAAGAGCAGGAAAGCTGAATCACAGGCAAGTCAGTCTTGTCCTCATTGAAGTCAACACTATAATGCCTGGAGACCATCTTGGTATATAGGATGCAAGACCAAAGCCAGAATAGTAATGATTTGATTTTGCTTGCCAATGTGCGCTTCGTTAAAAAAAAGGGGGGGAAAAAGTTAGTGAAATTATCCTTTATTTTCTATGTGTGTTTCATGCTCTGAAAGCCACTTTATTCAGATTCAGAAGAACAGATTCACTGTTTCTATTTTTCCAAGAACCTTCAGGGTCTTGGACAGAGGAAAAGCCAGATGAGCCCAAACCAATCTCAGCAAAAAAAAAAAAAAAAGCAAAGCCAGGAAGTTAGTGGCTGCACTAATTATTAGCTTCCAGGAGTCATTTGACATCCAGGAATTTCCTACAGGCAGTATTGTGTCTTAAGGCAAAGCTCTGATATTTTGCAGGCTCTCCCCTTGCACAGGTTGCTCTTAGGTACATTTGTTATTGAAGCAGCAGTGGATGGATGGAGTCTCAGCTGTGCTCCTGAACATGCCTGTACAGTGCTCTCCTGCTTTGCAGATGTCAGGAAAGTCGTCTCTGGCGATACTGCTCTACTTTCAGTGCCACCTGAATCAATCTGTTATCTAGGAAAAGCCTGGGTTCTTTAAAATAGTAAGTCAGTTCAGAAGCAGAGGGCTCTAAAGTGTAGGTTTAGGTATTATGTAACTGCGTGTCAGTTTTATGGACAAAATCCCTCAGTTTTAACTGAGCTTTTTAATTTCACCTAAGAAAGAAGCCAGCTGAATTCTTTCAACCCCTTTTAATTCCCATCTCTGTGTGTAGCTTCACTTTATGTTTCTTATAACAAAAAGGCTTTTAAAGTTGATAAATGGCTGCAGAGATTTTGCTTTACTTTGTTGCTTTTCTATTTATTTAACCGAGAGCAGTTCTTTTAGTCCTGACCCCAGCCTTGTCAAATAGACTGTGTTTGTCAAACTGCTCATGCTCCCATTAACTCCTAGCTGTTTCAGTTGTCAAATTTGATGAATGGCTCAAATGCTGCAAGCATCATTAAAAGCAGGGATACTGAGGGAAGTATTATGCTATACTGAGTCCAAATACACACCATAAATAGGAAAATTCCAAGCAAAGAAAATCTTTTATTGCATAAAGGAAATTGCAAGTGGTTTACACTAATCTCTTTTAATGCCATCTTTCATATGTGCAGGAGACAAGAAAAAGCCGCTCAGGTTTCATGGTCGGTATTATCTCTTCATAGTTAAAGAACATTAGTAGCTCTATAACCTTGTTTATACAGGGTTCACGTAAGTGTTTGGGTCTGCTCGGGGGAACAGCCTGCTCAGTGGGAATAAAAGCTAAATAAAGAGCTGTTCCCACAGTGCTCTGTAGGTCCAGAGGGTCTGTCCCTTCCCAAACCACAGTCTGCCCTTCCTGTAAGTCTGGGCTTCCCCTACATGAAATCCCACAGCACAGCCACTCCTGGAGTTTCCCCCGCAGGACTGGCAGGGTCCAGCGCTGCCCTTGGCTCTGTCCAGGGACAGAAAGCACAGCTGAGCTCTCTCCAAGGAGCTGCCCCTGGAAGCAGCGCAGTTCCAGCCGGCCAGCGCCTGGCACAGCTCTGCTCTCCGGTTATGCTCCAGCGAGCCTGGAGCTGATCTTGTCTGGGGCTGCCGGCTGCCCTTTGCCGTACTTACAGCTCAGCGAGGAGCACAGCTCGGGAGCAGGGCTGGGAAGTTGGGCAATGTCTCCAGCAGAAACAATAACTGCTGGTTTTGTTGGGGCTGTGCTGTTGTTCTGGATTCTGGGCTATTTTTAGCTGTTGAAGTCTACCTAAAGGCCAAAGGACTGCTGTTTGAATATTTTGGTTTAAATTCTCAAGGCAGATAAAAGTCTTCAGATGAGTATTTATACAGAGATACATATATATTTAGATATGAAAGTTATATATACACTTCCAGACTGGTAACACTCCTATGGTTATTAAGGTCAAGACAGAGTTACAGGGGTATTTTTTTATTTTTGCTTTTAAAATTTGTAATTCTAAGTGCATATGCGTACAGGCTGGTTCTAATATTCCTGAGTGTTAGTCATGTGGAATTTTCATCATGAATAAGTACACTGCTGCAGTAGATTTTTCCTGGGCAGTGGTACAAACCATGACAATGAGGACAGCAGGCAAACCATTAAAGCAATGCTGAAACAGAATCAGAAGTAGGTCATCAAAATTTATATTTTCCCAAACTACAGCAGCACGTCAATTTTTTTTAATTATTATTAGATGATAGGAATTATTTATTGATCTCAGGTTTTTTTGGAAACACAGAAGAAGCAAATGGACTTCCAGGTGTGTCAGAAGCTGCATCAGCTAGAGTTTGCCTTCAGTGACTGTAACTGCCTGGCTGCTTGAGCCCAAGCAATGGCAGAAATCTTCTCTCTTCTATTGCAGCTGACTAAAACTTCAGTTTTGAGGTCATCTTTCCAAAACTTTAGTTTTGAAAATATGCAGCAGGGTGTCAGTTACTGAACATGAGGCACTATTACTCTAAATCAAGGATTTGCATCACAGCCACAGCATAGATTTAAAGATGTTGTGAGAATCATTGACAGTTAATTCATTTAAGTAATTTTTCCCTTACCTGGATGTCATGTGGCAGAGTGCAGAGGTGGGCTCTGTGCTTCCACCACTGCCAGGGAGGGTGCAAGGTGGGCAGTGAGAAGCTTTATTCGTGCCTGCTGTCTGCACCAGGGGTATTCAAACTACCCCACATTATTGGCTGAGTGATAAGAGAATTTATTATTTCCTCCCGGGTGGAAAGGTACTTCTTTTTGTCTGGACTATATTGCCCAGGTTTGCATGTATTTAGATTACAGAGACTGGATGTCAACCATACAAATTTTTAATTAATACATTTCATCCAGACAAGCCATGAAATGGTATCACTGTACATAATCATGAATGTGTGTTACTGTCCTAGGGTGCATCTGATGTTGCCTAGGGCCCTAAATATATATTTGGTTTTCTGAATAGTTCTGGGGCTTCTTTAAATCAATGGAGTTCACAGTTCTTTTGTTATTCACTGGGTGGTATTACTATTAGCAAGCAAAATACTTTCACTAGAACAAATGCTTTCTTTAAGCCTCAACTTATTCTTGTTTCTGCCTGTTGCAGAAATTAAATATTTATTAAGCAAAACAAAGTAGAAAAGCTGCAATCATTCCCTAATGAGGCTTCCTGCACTTTTAATCATGATTTGTTGGCGTCTCTGGATTTCTGTTACTCTCAGGAGTACTGACTGACTTCATTTGATTAGCCACATTCAAAATGAATCTGTGGGAACAGGGTCTGTGTTTAATATTGCTTTATATTGGACAGAATTATAACCATCAGGGTAGTTGCATCTCTGAATAAAATAAAAATATGTACTTACACAGATAGGTACCAAGCCCCCAACCCACACATGCTCTCCTACTAAGATCAGTGAGATCAGCATTTATGAGAAAATAGACTCAGAGTTCTGCAGGCTCAGTTGGTCTCTAATGAAATATGATCTTGACCTGGAAAAGTGGGATTGGACATGTCAATATCTACACTCTTGTTAAAGCAGTGAAATGAGGAATTTGGCTCACAGTGCACTGAAAAGGCATCAGCAAGGTTAAAGCAAAACATAAGAAAAAGCTTGTTTGCTGTGCCCCCTTGTTCAGCAAATAAATGATTCTGTCAGGAGTTTTGAAGCAAGCACTTCAGTCTGTTCCTGGAAAGCATCACTGGCGAGAAAAATAATTTTCAGTAGAACTCAAGAACTGAGAGGAAAAATATTGTATAAATCAGTTTAAAAGTTGGCCCACAGGCAGCCAAGCTAAAGAGGACTCATTTCCTATGGATTTCTGTCTCTTCTGCCTCACTGCCTGCTTCCCAGCTCTCCTCCAGGGTCAGCCCTGCCGGTCCTTCGTGCCTGCAGTGCCTGGCAGGGAGCACTGTGTGCGTGGCCAGGGCAGCACTGCTGTGTGTGCAGACATCAGCTGGCCCCAATTTGCACGGGACTTGTCAGAACTTGACTCACTGAGACCTCTGCCCTTCTGTAAAATGGAGTTAAAACTGGGGGGAAAGAGCAAACAGATGACAGGCAAACATTCATATGACACAATTGTGTTGAAACCTTGTTTCCCTAAGGAACTGCGTACTTTTGAGTAGTCAGTCTGTTTAGAGATTGGATATTTTGCTTATTTTGGAAAGCAAGTAGAAAGATGCACAGAAACAATCACCGAGGTGGCACCATATTTTTTGTCTGTAAATATCCACAGAAATGTTCCAGATTGCCATATTCCACAACATACATATTCTAACCCTGCCGCTTATACCCCTTGGATTAGGCTGCACCCCACATACTGAGAGCCTGAAGTGCAGAAGCCCCGTATCAAACCAGCCTGCCCCCCTTGCATGGTAGTCTCCAGGATTGCTGCATTTGTGCCATCTATCCCTGTTAACATTTGGAAGAAAATTTGAAACTGACTCCTACTCAACAAAACGAAAGAACACCACCAATTTCCCCTCAAGGGTGATGCTGGTGGTGTCAGCAGGGTTGCAACATGTTAATTTGTCGCAGCATTTGTGAGTTGGGTGGTTCTCTTTAATAATTATCAGATTTTTCTATAATGACCAATTAATTGTAGGACTAACTCAATGCAGCTATGATACCCTTAGTACCCTGCTGCAGAGCTGTCAGAGCAAGTACACACTTTTCATTTTCTTCCCTCTGTTTTGCTTGTTTGCTTGTCACTTCAGTTTGCCCATGAGTGTTTGCCTTGTGCTGTTGCCACCCAGAAAGAATGCTGGGGCTGGGCAGTAAATAAGCACAAAGACAGTATCAACATAGATAACAATGAGGGTTTGTGTGTGTGGCTTTTAAGAAAGAAACTTTGAAGAAATTTTGCATCATTTGAAATTTTCTAGCTCTTATTAAACAAGAAAAATTATATATTTTCGTTTTTATAGTAATCAATTAAGCTAAAAGTAGGGGGGATTTTTTTGCTCAGTTTCGAAATTCATAAAGCTGTGACTGAAAAGAATGATTTTCCCTGACATCAAAATATTAAATCATCATCTGAATTTGCCTCTGAACTCACAGACAATAATTTATGTGTCTCCTGTTCTCTATTTTACTTTTGTCTTACAGGCATAATGTAAGAGCCCTACTTTTTTCACAGAATGTGCATTTCTCTAGTACTGTGTATGCCGGACAAATTTAGATAATAAATTGCATGTGCAGCAAGCCCTTCCTGGTTTAGAGAGTTCTTGGAATTTCTCCTTTCATTTTTCCCTTTCCAATATTTACATCCTACAAAGCTTGAAAGCTTTGGAAAGGAATAGATGCAACTTAATCACTTACTAATAATTTAGAAATATTTACTTGGACCTAAATTTTGGTCCTCCCTTTCTTTTTGTCATTTCTGGACTAAGAAAAGTATTTCTAGCAGTGGCAAAAATACACAAGGCCCAGAAACCATGTCAGTGCAAATGGTAAATGAAGTTTTTAGTCATATGGTGCGATCTCTGACTCCCTGAGTCACTCACCAAAGTGAGTGAGGCTGAAATTCCCTCATGTTCTATCTCTCTGCTGTAAGTTGTGGTGTTGTCTCTTTGCTACAGAAGTTTTGATTGTATTATCTAACACTACTTCCTCCTTGTCCTTATGTTTGTTGTCCTTCTGGTCAAGTGAATTTTCAGCCCTCCCAACTCTTTTCAGAGGTAACTGGTACTGGCTGGTTTCGCTTCAGCATCCAAGATGTTCAAGGGTCCTGAATTCTGCATTATGGGAGTCACTGCACTCAGATTAACTGTAGTTCTAGAGAATAATCAGCTGCTTGCAAGGATATTTCAGCTGACTTCCCTGCAATTCTGTGTTGTTATTTTCTTTTAGTATTTCTGAATACTCTATTAAGGTTCAGATCTTAAAAACTGTTTAGAGGCATTGTCCAGACTAGACTTTTGTACATATTTAAAAAAGAGTTTCCATGGGCTGCATGAGGTCATGGGATCACTGCTTTTTGGGAGTCTCTCACTGAAGGCTTAAGTGATGCGAAGACCCTGACTAACTCACAAAGGCTGAAGGTATCCAAACTGTCATGGTTTGGCCCATAACTGTCCTAAGAAGGAGTTAAACATGACAAAGAGGTGAGAATTTCCATGTCTGGGTTCTGCACCAAAGTTCTTAGATTCCAAATCATCACAAATGCTTTTTTCCCAAAACACAACCACCCTTCTGACCTCTCTGATTTTCTGACATAAACTAAGAATCTTGTCATGATAATCAGAGTCAAGTATTAGTTCCAAAAAGCCATTGCTCTGCATTATAGGCACTTATGCACATTAGAAAACAAAACAAAACAAGCAGTTTACCACTTTCCAGGATTAATGCTATGAAGGATTTTATGGGTGGTCCATAAGTGGACAGAATGTTGCACTAATGTGTGACTGCATGGCAATTAAGCTTAATTAGGGAAGGTTTTGAAAAAGACGGATGAAAGTAAATTATGGGAATGAAGGCAACTGCGCTTTTGGGGACCACACTCTGCCACTCTGGTTCAGCAGAGTGTTGCTGAAAGCGTCTCCCTTCTGTCACATTCTGATGCACATCTAGCAGTTTGTCAAACCAAGTTTTTTTCTCGGGAAGGGGGAATCTCTTAGGAGCACATTCTTCACCCGGTCTCTGCTGAGCTCACTGGTTCCATGAGGAGACAGCTGTGCTTCCAGAGCAAGAGCAGCAGCGGATGACCCTGGATACATGGCCACCCGGTCTAGTTCAGCATTGCCTCTTTCCTACATGGAGTAACAGAGGTCATGGTCAGTGGGGATTTTCATGTGTGCTCTGGGGACTCTTTTTTTAAAAATTTCATATTCTTAGTGCTTTCTCAGATTTACAGCTGATCACCCCATATGGAACATCTGATTCTAGCAGCAATCTGATTCTGATTTTCTCTGGTGAGGAGACCACAGTAAGCCGACCAGTTGGAAACAGGAGCAGTTTCCAAGCTTCCACACTGCATGGTTTGAGGGCATTCCATAAAACAAGCTCTTTCAGAGCAGAGGGCTTCAGGGTTTCTGTGCTCAGACTGTACCAGAGCTAGGTGCCCTTCTTAAAGAAAGTTTTAAAGGAGACAAAACTCAAAATACTGAAATCCTCAATGGAACAGAATTGCTTTTTTTCTGCTCTGGACTGAGTGGCTGTTACTGCAGGCACCGTTATAGTATGCTATGCTATATTGGATTTTATTAAATTATGGAAAATAATTAAGTAGAAAAGCAGAGGGAAAATGCTACACAATCTGCAGGCAGATCTTTTTTTAGCTTGAATGGTGTCTGGCATTGCTTTCCACCAGGACACTGAGATGCTTTTTTTCCATAATGAGCTTTTTACATCTGAGACGAAGTACTGATTCTGTGGGCAATTTATTTAGAAAAGCACCAGTTTCATGTGAGGAGTTTTCAGTCCAACAGGGAATTTATATGTGGAAATCATATATGTGTATAGAGAAACACTTCATAAAAACAATGACTACATGGTCAGCAGCTGTAATTTATGTTCATTCTCTTTCAATAAAAAATATGTGTTCAGGCCAATCTTTTATTTTATTATTGCAGCTCAGCAAGGTACCCTCAATTGTACTTGCTTAACCTCCTGACTTTCTTTGCTTTGTTTTTGAAAAAAAGGTCACAAGGATGCCTTTTTCCACTGAAGGATACTGACGTAAGTGTTGATAAAAACATCACGCATAATAAGAGAGTGTTAAAATGAAAACAGAGACAAGAGAATGCTAGATAGAAAAAAGAAGCTGGATCTGGGATTTGACAGCTGACCATGAAGGGCTGTGCACAGGTAATCCCAGTACATGTCCTAATGCCTAAACTCTCCGTGTTAGGTATTTGTTTATATGCGCTACACACATAAAAATTTGCAAATGAGGTATGTATCCATAAATTGCAATCTTCTGTAGGTCAAATGTTGAGGAAATCTGTAAAATTAAAAATTATATTCCTAGAAAGGATGCTCTAACAAAACCTCTAGATGGGATCTTATATTGGGCACAAAGTGCTATTTCTAAAGACAGATCCCCTTAGCTGGGGAACCTTATTCAGATCCCCTACTTGCTTCCATCTCTGTAACTGGAAAGTGGAGGCTCATCTAAAGGGCTGGTGGTATGGGAGGTAATGAGAAATTCCAGGGTACTGTGGATCTGTGGTAACAACACCTGTGAGAGGAGCTGGCACAATGTCCTTGGCAGAGTTGTTAACAAGCTCTCCACAGACTCATTTTTCATGCTGCTGATAGATATTGGTAGAAGGCTGATGCAGCTCTGAAGCAGCAGTTGAACAAGCCATGTCTTCTCTAAAAGCCTAAACCCAGCATTTATTACTTCCTGTTAGGTCACAGAAACATCATTCGTCTGTCAGTTTGACAAGAACCACTCTCTTTTCATCTTCATTTGCGTATAACACTCTGTTGTACATCACTTTTGCACATGCTATAAATGTACCCCTGCCTCCAGCAGGTTTCCCAGGATCTGCAATATTCCTGCTGGCACCTTCTGCAGCAGCCAGACCTCTGGGAATTCCTGGGACAGACTCAGAGGGGAATTTTCTGAATCAAATAAATTAGGAAGGGCAAAAGCCAGTATTGCATTATTCCCAGTTTTCTAGGAGATATATTTCAGTATGGGTGTACTGTATTTCTGCAAGAAATGTTTAATATTTACACGTGAAGGAACTCAGGCTTGCTGGTATTTTTTAATTCCTTTCTAACCTGCTCTCTTTCTTTTTTCTTCCCACCTCCTTTCCTCGTTTGTGGTTTTTCAGTGTAAGTGGCCACAGCAAAGCCCTGTTCAGGATCCAGGAGGAATCCTTCACCGCCAGCCTAAGGAGAGTGTCGGTGACAGCCGCCGAAATGCCTTGATCACACACTCCCAGCAGCCTGCCCTGCCAGCAGCAGGAGGAAAGTCCAGTTTATGTTAATAAGGTACAGAGAGTGGCCAAAATATTTTGTGAGTTCTCTGGCCCAAAAGGGTAATGAAGCTACCTCTGTCTCAGTGCACTGGCACAGGAGCAAACTAAACAACTGGGAAACATGTTTCAAAGGAGAAATACAGAGCACAAACTCCCTGGATTTCACACTTCCACTGGGGGCTGAGCTTTGCCTCTTTCTACCTCTTTTCCAGGCTGGCTGAATCCTTTTGCACAAAAAATGGGAGGGATGGGGGAGGGCAAGCAGGCTTTTCTACAGATTAGCTTCAGGCAGCCCTTGCCAGACCAAAAGTTACATTGGAAAGCAGTTCTTAGTTTATACCAAAACAATTAATTGTTTAATATGTAAAGTAAACCCAGAAAGTTATTCCCATATATTTGGTTTAAAATCTACCTTTTTATTAGCTTTGAGCAAAAGAAACCTCCACACTGCTGGGAGCACAGTTAGATTCTTTGGGCTCTGTTCAAAAAGCTCGCTCTTTTTGTCATTCCTCTCTGACCTCCTCCCTGGTAGTCCCGGGATGAAAAGCAAGCCAAAGATCTGCTGAGAAATGGGCCGAGCCACTGCTGACCTTTGCAAATCCAATTTCTTCAAAGCGAGAGCTAATCGACGTGTTCCCACGCTGTGTATTGCTGAAACTTACGATGCAATTCAAGGAATGAATTCACCATGGTGCAATCTCATTTTGAATCCAGTTTTCTTGCTATGTGTCAGAGGGTGAAGGAGGCAGAGTGTGGTATAAGTTATAGAGAGGAGTCACACACAAGTTTCACAAACTGTGTAAGTCTGTCTTTGAAAGATTTTGCACTTTGGAGGGGCTCTTTCCCTTAAAATCTAAAATACATTGGCCTCCCCCCTGCGTCTTCTACTTTACTCCCCCTCAAAAACAGAGAGCCATTTTGCAGTGATCTAAAACAAAAATAAGCTGATGAGAGTTTGTACTGAGCAATCTCCAAATAGAAAAAAAAATCTCTGTGGGTATTATCTGACGTGTTACAAGGTGCCTTTTGGGGAGATTTGTGTGCACAGGAGCCATAGGTAAATGGGATTGTGCTAGAGGGAGAGCTTTAAAATTCATATCCAGAATTCATATTCTCTCTCTCACTGTGTATATCTGACCTGGTATGAGTGCTATTCTGATTTTACATCAGCCAGAATGGGAAGAACACAGCGCTCTGTGCGAAGGTTTGCAATCTCTGCTAGGTACCACAGCTGTGCCGGCAGGATCCGTGCAGGAAAGGCGCGCTGGCATTCCCAACCTAAATCTTATGATCTTGTTTCAACAGGTGCCTGGAGACTGGCCCCCTCCCTGTTTCCCAGAAGGTGCTGCCGTTTGTTTCCCGCTCCGCTGGCCGAGCCCTGGCTGAGCACAACCCCGGGCAGCCCCTGGACCCGGCGGGAGCAGCAGCAGCATCCTGCAGCCACGCCCCGAGCCGGGCAGGTTTGCGCAACACTGCGACTCCTTGTCTGGGGCAAAAGGGACACAAGAGGACTCTCATTCCTCATTTAACTGCTGTGGGGCATATGTCATGGGTAGCACATCCCAAGGAGATGATTTCAGCAGCCAAAGAGAGCAGTTATGTCATCCCCAGTGGGAGCTGGGCTTGGTGTGTCTCCCTGGGGATGCCACATCTCCAGCTGGGAAGTACTGGCAGGGCAGGTAGCAGCCAAGCTGCTCCATATTTGGTGTTTCTGACCACAGACCTCCCAGAGTGTGTTGTTTCTGGCCAGTTTCACCATATGGTAGAACCAGAGATATCGTAAGTTACTTTTTTAGTTCATTACCATCTTCATTGCACAAGTGTCATTCCACTATGGCTGATGTAATGGAGAATCAAGTCCTTGGGCGAATGGGCTGAACTGTGCCTTGGCTGTAAACTGCAGGCTTCCAGAGGAAGTCTCAATGCTCTCATTTTCTAGTTGTCCTTAGGAAAGCAAATGAAAATATATCATTGTTCTCAAGATTGCTGAAAGAAGAAAGTCCTGTTTTTAAATTTTATTTCCGTAGCCATGAATACTAAATTTGCTTCGTTCATGACTGGTTATAAAAGAGTTTGCTAACTAACCAGATCTGAAGAACTTTCTTTCTCAGCAAGTATTGCAGTAAGAGAATTGTTTGTGTTTTTATTACTTTCTCAATATTTTTGTTATCCTCTTTCCCAAGACACGATTAGATTTTCCAGTCCTCTGCACATCAAAGATTTTGGAGAAGAGATTGTATAAACTGGATAGGTAACAGCTGTTACCAGATGGATTTACTGGTGGAAAGGGGAGAGGGCTAATTTGGTTTATGTGTTTCCTTCCACTGCTGGCACCATTCACTGTGGCACACTGTTCCTGTCCTGTGGCAGGGAGTGTCCTTGCACAGAGGGAGCCCTTGTCCACAGGATTACACCTAACTTTGGATTTTGCTGTTGGTTATAAGTGACTTTTCCAAGTGGCTTAATCATAGCTCTTTTACCTCGTTCTCCAGTAGTTTATTAGAGAGAAGAAAAAAGAGAGAGCAGCCCTAATATTGTTAGATAATAGCACTGATTGACAGATTTTAATTTCTGACCTTTTCAAGTCAGAAGCCTGGTTTTCTTCAATTCTGGATATCTCAGGACACAGTTGGATTTATTTTTGTAAAATAAATAGTTGAATTCCTCAAGAAAGGTCACAGTACTAAAGGAGAGCTTAGCTCCATCACAGCTGTTGTGCCCTTCTCTTTAACATGGGAATGAACATTTGCATGTTAATTCTTCATCTAGTGTAACATTCCTTGTGTTCCTCTTTTAGATTACTGACTGTTTACGAAAGGTCATGGAGGGGAAGTGGTGATTTGTAGTATTGCAAAGTACTAACTGGTAAAGCAGATCGCGTGAGTGCATAACAGCCTGATTTTTGTATATTGCTGTACCAATATCTGATCCCATTTAGATAACAGTAAAGCAGCCTACAGCTTTGACCAAATTCAAAGAAACTCACACTGCTTGTTCTTTTCTTTCTTATTTTAGGTTTGATCTACTTGTTTTGATATTTGCATGTTATGTTTTTAAGTACCTACCCTCATATTCTTCAAGCTTCAGCAAGAGAGAACACTTGCAATATATGTTGTCTGCAAAAGTGTCCCATGTCCTATGAATATGCTGACATCCAATCTGATCTAAAAATTTAAGAGGGACTGGCATCTTCTTGATCTAGACACTTTCTTCTTGGGGTATCCTGGATTAACGCTTTTGATCCTTTCCTTCTCTGAGCAGAATCCATTCTTCAGAATCCATTGCCATTGCAGGAAAGGAGACTGGTCTGTGAGGATCCTTGGACCTTTGCAAAAATGCTCAGATTCTCACGGAGTTTAACTCTTTTGTGCAGCTGCCTGGGGGCACTGGGCACCTCATCTGGGGAATACCACTGGAGCAGATAGTCCATGTCAGTGGCTGCTGGACCACTGTCAGGAGAATGAATCCTGGCTGGACAGGAACAGAACAGAAGCCAAATACAGAAAATCATCTCTAATGTGATTTTAGGCTGTAAGCCTTAATTAGTTTCAAACTGTTTTCCTCCATCTCCTTCATTCACTTGCTGAGTACTGCTCCATATAGTTAAAGCAAATGACCAAGAAAAGAGTGGAGGTTCATCTAAAAGAGCAACTGAGTTTTCTGCAACACCTAGAGTATTTTTTGCTGCACAACCAGTGGAGAAATGAGATCAGCTCTGCCAGTTTCAAGACAAAGTTTTCCATCTTTAGTGAACATTTAGACTCCAGTAGGGTCAAACAAAGGCAAAGACAAAAATGTGGAGGAGGCTCAAGACTAGCTGGGCAGTTTTCTGCATGAACAGGGAAGTGATCGCCTTGATTTTTCTTTGAAGAAAACAAGTTTGTTGTGTACAATTCATACAAATAGGAAGAGAAAGAGGTGTCTGACTAATAGTGAAAGGTACAGTGAAATCTAGACTGTAGTCCCTGTTTTACACACAGCCCTTTCTGTATGCCAAGTTAGGAGCCATGCAGGTGAATGAATGTTACCCTGTTACCTCAGGGTCCCCAGGCTGGCTGCAAGCACATATGGAATTAAGCACAGTTAATGCTTTTACAGGGGCAAAAACTGGCGTAAATCACAACCTGTCAAAGGTGTGCTAAACAGGACAGTCTCTCGCATCCAGAAGAGGGGATGTTGTTGACACAGCTAAGAGTCAGCTGGAGCTTGTACAAGTGGTTGTACCAATTGGTTGCCAAGCTGTGAAGGCAACAGGTAATTCAGGTGTGTTATCTCACAGGCTGTTGTAATCTTTCAAGTGAGGCTTGTGAGCTTGTGTGCAGGCTTGTGCAGGTAGTGTGTGCCAAGTTAAAGCTGTATTTCATCAAGTCCCAGAATCACAGAACGGTTCATATTGGAAGGACCCTTAAAGATCATCTTGTTCCAATCCCCTGGCCACAGGTAGGGACACCCTCAACTAGACCAGGTTTCTCAAAGTTCCTTGCAGGGATGTGGCACAAAGTATTATTTTTTATTCACTCCACAGGCTGTTTGCACAGGAGCTAAAGGGCTGCTTTCAGCACACTATTGATAGACACTGCTGTCATTGTTTTTACTACTTCCTTATAATGTATTTCAGGCTCTGCAGTGACGGTGATAATTAAATTTTAAAAAAATCATTAGCTTGACTAACTATTTTCTGTGAAGGAAGATTTATTTGTGGTGACTTTGAAATACCATAGTAATGCTCTGAAATGGTACAGAAACTGTGAATTGTAATGTATATAGCCAACTGGAGATTGAAGGTCTTTGGCTCAAGAACTTTACTATGAAGACATAACAATATTTTTCTTTTAATGTAGGTGCATCTTCATAAAAACCCATTAAACTGCAGCTTGCAGAGGAAGTGTAAAGCACAATAACCCTGAAAGAACAAATTGATCTAACCAGCAATGTAGTACTTACAGGAAAAAGAACTGAGATTACAGATGGCTCAGTGCACAGAGGCAGCTTTTAGTATGATGGAAATGTGTATACCATGAATTAATTCTGTCAGTTTTTTGTTGGCCTGTTTCTCATTTTACATGGCAAATACTTTGATCCATGTTATGATGTAGGTGCTTTTACAACCCTGGGAAATTTGCTGCCCCAATCTACAGATGAAATAATTTAATCATAAGTATTTCACCAGGCATTTTTCAAACCAACTTAATTAGGTTTCATTGTTTACAGCCTGTGAGCATTGCATCCAGAGATAATTTAAGAGCACAACCTGCTCGTTGACTGTAGTTTGAAAGAAAATGAAAAATTGGTTAGTTGTTATTTAAATCTCCAAAGCATTCAAGCTTGAATATCTGTGGGGTTCTTTTCTTTGAAAGAATTTTTTCTTTCTATGAATTTCACTCTGTAATCTTGCCATTCTTGTGCCTATAAATACATATATTCTCATGTAGGTTAGGAAGGAATTATGGCATTACAGTGATTTTGGATGGATTTTGAGCTCTGCTACACATTCCTTTAACATCCTAGAATTTCCAGGGGCCTCAGAAGGGTTGTTCCAGATTTTTTGGTTGTATAACACCAGCAGAATTCTATCCCTTTATATTTGCTTTAGGAGCTAATGCATTAGTCATCCAGGTCCCTAAACAGGTAAATTATCCAGTCCAGTTCTTCAGTGCTGTTTTAACTGTTGCACTCATAACTTTTATGTATTTCATGTAATATTAGATGATGGTAAATAGGTCTGAAGATAAGCTGAACTTTTAAAGATGGAAACTGCTGATATTTTTTACTAATTTCTAGACCTGTTGTATTACCAGTACTCTTTGGGAAAGTTCTGATTTACAAAATATGATCTCACAGCGTGTTTTATCTTATTGGCTTCTTGCCATGAAGCCAGAATGCAGCATATTCAGGCAGAGGCACCCAAAATGCATGCTTCAACATGCAGAGAAAGAGTGCAAAGCTGGTTTTTATTTTCTAGAAACAGATCCTAGTTATGGTGTTCCTCCAGCTGAATGGCTTTTTATTGCTGGTTTTGTGCTTTTGATCGAGATCTTTGGTTTTGTGTTTTTGAGACGTAGCATACGTTCATAGGAAAAGTCAAGGCTTCAGAAGTTTTCTTAAAGTGAATTTAGTGCCTTTGAAAGCTTTACTGGAAACTATCATTCTCTGCATGCTCACAAATACAGCACTTATTTATAGCTCTATTTGCACAACTCAGGAAAGATCCCTTAACAAATTTTATGTGTTTTACCCCCCTTTCCCAGAAGGTGCTACTCTAGAAAAGAAAAGATAATCTGTTTGGTACTATGCTGAGTTGAAAAAATTGCCAAAACATCTGTTTAAGAAAGCTTGTCTTAAGAAATACTATCTTGAAGATACTAGCTTAAGAAATAATATCTTCTCACTAACCACTTTTGGTTTTCAAGCATCTACATAGTATTTTTCTATATAGTATAATATCTATATTTTCCATAGAGCAGCTCAGCAGTGTGCCAAATGTTATTAGCAGAAGGGCAAAGAAAAAAATATTCTGATCAGAAATCAGAACAGCCTCAGTAAAAGTCTGGCTCAAATATGCACTGGATGGAGGTGAAGCTGGCAGTTTCATTTGCAGGCAGTTCATGTGAGATCATTTAAAATGATCTGGGAAATGCACTGGAGATCAGCTCCTCAGTGATGTCTATTCTTATCTTGTACAATAAAATATTTTTCTCCTCACCTTCTTTTCATTTCTATTCATCTAGCTGTACCTATAGATATAATTAGTAATAGGTGAATACAGATACAATAATTTCACTTTCTTTTCCCCTTCTGTCCTTTATCTTTTGGTTCTCTTTCTCTCCCATAGCTTATTTGATTAATATTTTACCTCTGTTGAAGGAATGCCAATACTGTTGCATTCACTTCTTAAATGATTTTTCAAACCAACAACATTTGAATTACTCTAAATTAAAAAGCTGTATTTGCTGAACCTCTGGTGATGCACACTCTTCTTATGTGCATTTAGGGCCCCATGGTAATATTCTGGTGAGATCTGAGATAGAAGTTTCATTTCCAAGAACTAGACAGTGAAATGCTCAGTGCAACTTGGGTGATGAGGTAGCCCTCAGTGAAATAGTAAGAGGCATTTTACAGCTTTGCAGAAAAGATTGTATTTCTGAAAGTGTTTGACCCAGATAGAACCAGGGAGTTTAGAAATTGTGCAGAAAGTCATGCCCTTGCAAGATTTGGTCACTGTCTAGGTCAAGAGTTAGATGAGGTTTAGACAAGGTTCATGTCCTGATGCTTTGCCATCCATAGTGAAAACCTTGATATGAATTTGAGCATCTGATTATGCAGATGGTTCCAAATTAATTTGTTGATAGCCTTTTTAAGTACTGCATTTCAAAAATCTTCATATTTTTTGGCCTGAATGGTGTTTCTCTGGCAACACTTTTTATGGGATTTTGGAGCTGTGACCAACAGCTAGTTTTGTTCTTGTTCCTGTAACAATTTCTACAATTTCTTGCAAGGTATTGACATATATGAAGAATTGTGCATCTGTTGAACTCTATGGTTATTTCCCATTTTGTAGGCTTTAGACAATAACCATCAAGTATTGAGATAAAGTATGAGAAGTGACATTCCCTGGAAGAAGCACAGTATATTCAAAGTGCATGGGAAGATGAAAAGATGATATACAGAAATACTATATACTCTTGGTAATTCTAGTAATGTCAGTTTTGGAGTTCTTTCACAGGTTTGCATAGGAGGTGGATTGCTTTATGTAACAGAGTCAGTGCTCAGTCTCACCTCAGGTGTGATTCTGTGAGCACAGCTGACTCCAGTCTGCCTCTCTTAATTTGGGCACAGTGATGGAGGTGTTATGCATGCTAGACCACACCAGCAAAGAAGTGTCTGTACCTACATGAAGCTTAGCAGAAAGAGGCTGAATTTGGCAACTTGTGTCCATCCCTCTCACTTTCATTTATAAAACCATTTGATAAAAGCATATCATGTCAGGTCCCTTCAGTTTTGATAGTGATGGTTAACCTCCTGAACAGCTTGCCTTTAAAGATAATTTCCTATTTAGAGTGTAATTCATGTTCGGTACTCAGGCAATGAAAGTTTCATTAACTGCCCTGCTGACTGAGGGTGACTGAGGAAGCTTCAGCTATTTTTTCTTTCAAACAGATACCTGCCCTTGCCTCCCCAGCTGGACAAAGCCAGTGATGAATAATCACCCTTATAATTTTTCTGAAATATCAAAGTCGTCTCTCCTCATGGCAGAGAATTCCAAACTGTCCTGGAGAAAGCAGGCCGTGTGAATATCCTTGCTGAATTCCTAATTGTTTGCTCTGGCAGTTCCCAGTGAAGCAGCTGGTTGTCTTTGGAAGGCTATGCTTGTTGTTTCGGGTTTGAACATCATGTGTCTTTAATTTTCAGCACCAGCCACAGGGATAAGTATCACAAATATCTGCTTGAAGGCCTTTTGCCCTTGGGAACCCAATATATACTTGGCAGCCTTTCTGACAGTGGGGCTGAGGGGAGAATCAAAGTTGACTCATTGCCTTATATCCCCTCAGGGAAAAGAAAGAATAAAAATGGCAATTGCTGCTTCCTTCAGTTGCCTGAGGCAAGTCTTTCCTGTTTTGTAGAGAATAAACTAATGTCATTTCTAAAACAGTCTTCCTTCCCTCTGTATGGAAAAATTATTCCATCCACTATCATGCAGCTAATTCTGAGGCTTGCCTTCCTCACATCCCAGTGCAGGCCTGGGTGAATTCCAGAATTCCATAAACCCACACATAACCAGAAACTGACATTCACATCTTCCATTCAATGCCTACCTCAAACAGACTCTACTGTCATGTTCTTTTACTCAGCATACAGTAGACTGTAATGGAAATGGTTTGTACAGTGCTGTTTAAGCCTGCAGGTGGAGAGAACATGGATTGTGCTTTATTTATTGTGCCCAAGCTGTGAACAGATTCTGATTTCGTACTGCACAATTAGGACCAGCCTAAATGAGCATCTTCCTATGATTTCCAGCGAAGATATGTTCATTACTCTGCCTGTGGGTATAACTTCCCAAATATTCCCCACTTTCTATGTCGCACTGAAGTGAAACTGTCATTAGCGTTGGTAACATCATAAAACAAAGGTGAAGTCTGAGCCCCAATGTGTGCATTAGCTAAAGATTAAAGAGGGTGCCAGATGAGCTTTGATTCTTTTAGATATCTGGCCAGGCAGAGCTCCAAGCTCACCACAAGTGATGCCAAGACATTTGCTCATGTCTCCATCGCCCCTTATCTCAAGTGGTGCAACTGCCAGAAATAATTTTCCTCAATAGAAAAACTTCATGCATTTTGCATGTTGCTCTTTCTTATGTAAATCTGATTAGTTTATTATTTCAATTTGAAAATAGAATTCAACTTTTGTATTTTAGATCTGAAAAACATCTTTCTTTAAGACAGCTTTTTCATTTTTCTAGGAAACCCCTTCCTTTTATTTTATAATCAGCTCAACTCAGCACAAAAATCTTATGGAGAGTGGTGGCAATTATCAACTGCATACGTCAATCATTTTATTTTCAAGTCTCCAAGTTTTGCTGTTAGTCCTGAAATTCAGTTCTGTGCTAGGGAATTTGCTTTTCAATTGATGAGGGATTTGTTATACTACTTAAATACAAAAGAGAATTTTAGCTGGGGAAGAAGATCTCCAAGATGAATGGATGTATTAGCTTAGCATGGATCTGAACTTTGTCTTGCAAAACACTGCGCAGACTTTCAATGATACAGAGCCCATTGGAATCAGCTGTTGTCAGCTGAAAATAATAGGGCTCAAAATGGTTTTAATTACTCCTGACTTGAAAGGTAAGTTGGTATGACCTTTTTGATGTTTCATTGGAAATATGCTTGTCTATTGCTGAATGATAATAATATATGTATTTAATCACTGTGTGCAACACAGAGAATATGAGCTTGTTCTGTAAGGAAGACCCACTCTTTACATTTGCAGGAGAGTATGCCTGGACCTGATTGTACAATTAGCATTGGGTTTGCTTTGTAACAATTTCCTGAAGTTATAAACACTTCAGTTTTCATTTAAGTATGATTCCATTTGCATTTTTTATATCTGCTTCCAGTAATTTATTAGTGTGCAAGAAGCAAAGCTCCTAAATCAGTGCTGTGTATTTTACACCAACAGAGATACCAGACAGAGGTGCAGCACAAGGTAAAGTTCTTTTATTTCTCCCTCCTTCACTTTAGCTCTGCTCCACACTAAGAGTTGGGACACCATCTTGCACAACATGAAAAGGCACCCTGTACTTCAGCAAGGACTGAAGTGAGAAAAACAAATGTGATGTTAAGAGCAAAGCACAGCAGAAAATACTTTAGCAGGATCTATAAAAAGTTTAAATTGGTAAAGCATGTATGTGGGTGGGTTAGAAAGAGAATAAAGCATAATTAAGTTACTGAAGCCTCAGCAGGACTCTGAATATTGTTCAGCGTGCACTGCAGTTTGCTTTAAAGAAATGTCAAGGATACCCACATCCTTAGAAAGGGGACTTTTTTGTAGTTTAGCATTAATTTCACCAAATGCATGAAGGCTGCCCTTTCTTGGACTTTGCGTCATTGTGCTGCAGGGTACTGAGTGTTTTACAGGAACACGTGAAGGCAAAAGTCCCACCTTCTGCAAGCCACTGGCAGAGCAGGGTTGTCCATATTAGGCACAGCTGAAAGTCAGAGGAAACTTTGCCATCCTGCATGAAAAAGGGTGCTGGGCTACATCTTCTTCTTCCCCCATGAGGGGGTCCCTGCCTGCATGCTAATACCAGGAGAAGAGTGGATGGATGGGAGGAGATAACTTTGCCCTCTCTCCCTCTGAAGTATCAGGGAGCAGAGAAAAGAGTGACAATCACAGAAAAGTCTCCTTGCAGCTACTGAATAGCATTTCTGATTGCTCTATATTGTGGACAGTTTAGGTCCAATGCCCCCATGCCATGAGTGACCCAGGCACTGCCCTCTTCTCCTCTACACCAATCCCTGCTTGCCCTGCTCTTTCCCTGGAGCTTCCTGAGGTGACCCTGAGTGACCACCACAGCTTCTCCTTTACAAAACCCTGTGTTGTGCCTGAGGCTGACAGAAGAAAGCATCACCCTGAGTTTCATAAAGCCTTTTGTTGGATGGAAGCACTTCTGCAGTGCTTGGAGCAGATCAAATCTGAGCTCAGCCACGTCAGTGCCGTGGCGCACACAGTGCAGGGCAGGAAGGTCCCAAAACTGAAGCCAGACAGGGGATTTGGCCCCTAATTCAATATGTAGCCTTTCGGTTAACTTTTCTTCTCACAGCCCCCAAAGCCCAAGGCCTCTGGGAGTTGGGTCAGCCCCTTGTCCAAGCCTATGTCCTCCCCAAAATGCCCTCACAGGAAAGGTCAGTAGGCTCTGTCATGGTGGAAGACTCCTGCACTGGCAGATTAGTACAGTGCTGTGGCTGGGAAGGTCATGTACAGCAGCTATAATTGTGAAATCATGAAGACTAATGAGGATTTGAGCTGTTATTTCTCTCATAAATACACATTCTAATGTGCAGAAAAACCACAGTGTTGAATGAAAATATTGTGATCTTCAGGGGAAAAAAAAAGATGTTAGCCAGAAGTGTCGTGCCTTTCCATATGATCCACCTAAAAAAATCCAAACCCCCCCCAAAAAGAAAGAAAAAAACTTTTTTAAGATGGCTGCCAGCCAACATTTCAGAAATATTTCCTTTGTGTTACTGCTCAAAGTGATTTATGTCCAAGTAGTCTCTAGCTGGTTCTCAAATTGCAATAATGATTTTGATTGTTTGTTTATAGTTTTATCTGAACATTTCTGCCTGCCATGTCATATATTCTGAACCAGCATAAGTGTCATTTATAGGCAACTGCTGTGCCCACATAGAGTTCATTGTTCTGTCTTGTTTCTGACTGTTCACATGTACTAGATATAAATTTTAGGAAAGAAAGAGAGAGAAAGGACCATGTTCTCACCTTGCTGGCCAAGAAAATGAGTTTTCAAGGAAATTATTCTAACAGATGTGTAGGGAAGTCAGGATACTTGGGCCAAGTGGCAACTTTTTCCATGGGAAAAATTAACACACTCTCCCATGAAAGAGGTGAGTCCAGAGCTGCGTGTCATCAACCCAGAAGTTGTGAGGCAACTGGGCTGCAAGGGAAGTGCAGTTGGGCCCAGCTGTGGTGAACAAGGTCATTGTGCAGGGCATTGCATGGGGAACGTGCTGCAGGGCTGGCCTACACAATGTTACAGAGGAGATTTAGCTGAGATATTTGAGCTGAAGAGTCTGTCTGCACACCACGCAGCTTGTTTTGCTCAGTTGAGACCCACGTGCGTGGTAATGGCTTGGATGCCCTTTAGGCAATTTTGCATGACAACAAAGGGGGAGCAGATTTAAAACAGGGGGAAAAAAAAAGGAGAGGGGGAGGTAGACAAATTGACAGTAAAACGAGGCAGTATATTTCTTGAATCAAAATTCAAGAACATAATGTACTTCATATCAATACAAATATCCATATAACAAATTCAGCTGTCTGTTTCAGTGAAACCACACTGGGTTTTTTTAAATAAGCTCCAACAAATACTTCAGTGTTTTGGGAGAAACTGAAAAGTCCACCATCATTATGATAAATTAATGATGTATATGGGCTGTCTTTTGCTTTTCTTTTTACGTTGTGGAAACAAGACAAAGCAGTTAAGGGACAATGAAAAAACTTTATTGTTCAAAGACAAAAACACACAGTATGCAAAGAGCTTGTTTGTTTGTTAGTTTGGGGTTTATTTCTGCAGAAATTACCTTTTCTTTAAGTGTAGGTATTTTTCTTTTCAAAAGACATCAGAGAAATTGGAACTAAAAAATATCTTATTCTCTTATTTAGCTGGGACTCCTACAGATTCATACACATTGGCCAACAGTCTGTTGTGATCACTGTCTCATCTGACTCAAATAAATCAGCTTGTACCATTTCACTCAGTAATTCCTTTACCAAGCTTATAACAACATAGTGCAAATTAAAAGGTTGTGATCTGATAGTGTTTTCACTTATGCTGAGTTCCAATGACTTTAAAAGAATTAATCACACCCACATTAGAGCTTAAAATACCACATTAATCTTCAAGTGTATTGATACCAAAAGCATGAGGAACCCACTGCTGTCACACATTCTGGGTAAGGAATCCACAAGGATTTTGTGCTGGAGGGAGGGTCTTGGAGGTGAAAACATGGTTCTTTCCTTCATCCCCTTCTGCAGCCCTCGGTCTGCCTATAGCCAACCCTCAGAGGATCCTCTGGGGCTGTTATCCAGAGAACTGTTCATGGTGGAGCATGGGGCTTGTGCCACAGATGCCATTAAAGCAGTTGGCTCTGTCACCCGGGTCTGCACAGAGACTACACAGATCCTCATGGAATAGCAGTAACATCCATCACAAATCCATGTACACTGAGACAGTGAATCTGAATCTTGTTCTGCAAAACTTTATTCCAGATAGACCTTGGTCTTGTAGTTCTTTATAAAAGACACCATGTTTATGCTTCAATGTGCCTCACGCCATATTTTGTGTTTTATACTTCCAGGGTGGTTTACACACAGATTTGCCAGCAGTGGCTGTGATTGCACAGACATATCAAGGAGTGTTAAGGACATGCTTTGCTGGGAAAGTCTGTTAAAGTCCTGGGAGGAGAACATGGTAGCTACTGGATTCTCTGACTGATGGTAATTCAGTGACATTTTATTTGGCATTCCCCAAAATGGACTGGAATAATAAATTATTTACAAAGGATGCCCCAGGAACAGTCCAAAATTTCAGGCCAGAGCATTTGTTCCAGATGACTGTTGCCTGAGCCCATCTATTTTTGGGTCTGCTGCAGCTTTTCTTTTGTCCTGTCAACTTAGCATCTTTGGTTTTCTTGCAAATACTTTACCAGACATTGGATATGTATCATGGTGAGAGAAAGAACATGGGGTTTAACAACTATCATCCTTCATTTTCCAGACAGCTGTAAATATTGTCTCTTTTCCAACATTTCTCTGTTCAGTGAAAGCCCCAAAAGCAGTATTGTTACTGAAGGCAGGTGTGCTCACTGGTAAAGCAAGGCCCCCAGCTCCAGCCCAGTTTGTTTCACAAACAGAGTTCAGGAACGAGCAGCAGCAAGGAGAACCACAGCTATCAGCAGTCAAACACTGTATCCCACATGCTAATGCTAATTTTAATAACACAGCCCTAAAATGAAAATTTTAGAAGGCACAGAGAGTACAGGGTGTGGAAAGAACAGAAGTTTTTGATGGAGGGAAATAGCATTCGCACTTTGATAAGCTCCAAAAATGCCTTTTCCAAACAGAGGTGCTTTGTATTACACCATTCCTGTTGGCTGTTTGGGAGTTTTCCATTAGATGTATGAACTTCTTGCCACAGTAATAAAGGTCAGGCACTATTGTGCCTCTTTTATGATACTGACTAGCACAAATCATGTATACAAACTCAGGAAGTATTTATTTATGTGGAATACATACTTAAAGAGGGGACTACAAATCATTTAAAGATGCCTGTGATATGAATCATACCTCAATTTCATGGATAAGTGGAAACATTATGCAACTTATTGAGTTTTTAAAGCACTAACGAATGTGAACTATACAGCAGACTTGAGCTGGACCTTTTCACCCCTTCTAATATAAGCTGTGGCTATTTAATATTCCTCACTAGGGAGTAATGCTGACCTACAAGTCAGCAATATATTAGGCACCAGAGCCATGAACCTAGTGAGAACGTAAACTAAACTGATTTTCAATTTTGGTACATTACAAAAAGGACCATTATTGTGAGGTTAGAGATGTCAAAGTTGGTGACCTGGTATAATGAAGTATTCCCTGCCACATAGTCATGCATGAAAAGTAATTGGAGGCAGTATAAACTTTTAGAGGCTTAGGGCTTTTTCCCTCTCAAATTAAGTATTCCTTTTCACACAAATTTTTTAAAATTTAAAATAGAAATTTTTGTGCAGCATAATAAAAGAAGAAATTATGCTCCTGTAAAGTTTGCAGTTGATGGAGAAAAATGTGTTTAGAAATGAGGTCACATCTTAACGCTTGGGTTGCTTCCATAAGGCACTGATGAAAAGCAAGTTGCTACCTGCCAGCTAGGAATGACATTAAAATATTATGGCAGCATGTGACCAGCTTTAGAGCTTAAAATCCTGAAAGGACAGAGACAATGTCTCCTTTGAAGAACATTCCTGAAGATCACTTTACAGTTTCTGCTAAGCTTTAAAACAAAGACTAAACTGCTCCATGTCTAGGCAGCGATGATTAAAGTTGTGACTCCTTGGCTGCAAAGTTCAGGTCCGAAAACCCAGCCCTAAAGCATGCTCAGGTCTTTCAGCTTGTCTGTCAGACGTGTCCTAGCACTTTGCCTAGGGAATGGTCTTTTAATACTGTGGACCCCATGCTTCAGGTGTTCATTATGGCTCCACATCCTGACTTTCTGCCCTGGGCTTGACCAACTTATTTCTGATTTCCTCTGGCACAGCAGCATCATGTGACTGGGCACAGCATTTCTCCCCAGGAACTAGACTGCAGAGGGCACTCCTATATAAGAAGGAACTGCAGTTTCCAGGCTCATATACTTTTTGCCTTGATGATTCCTTGTTATTTTTTCTTTTTTAATAATTAATGACACTATTATTGCACTAAAAGGAAAACCTTATTATTCTTGACAATTGGCTTTGTTGTGATTATTTAATTTCCCCCCCTCCCCAAGTTTATACAATTACAATGGCTGTCAGTGCTCATATCATGTTCAGGTCATCAGCCTCAGAAATTAAACATACACAGAAGGACAACCTATTAATATGCCATCCCTAGGCATAAGTTGAGCACAGCAGCACAGGGACTGCATGGATGAGGATGGAGATGGATTTTGCCATGTGTCTGGGAAGAAAGAGAAATGCTGTCTAAGGCAGATCATCCATGGAGCAATATGAAAACCCCTTTCCTCTTGACCTGTCTCGAGAAAGGTTTGTTGGAAGCGTTTCTTTGGTCTGGACTTCAGCTGTGACAGTGAGAACAGAGGCACTCTGTCAAACAGCAGTTCCTGAACTTCATGGGGTGGATTTATGCCCCCTAAACTTTTCCAGGGATGGGGCTGGACAAACAGGCTACAGCTCAGTGTGGCCAGAGCTCTGCAGTGTGCTGGCATAGTGGAGGCAGTATGTTGGACTGGGGAGTCTCTGAGTAACAAACAGCTGGGTTTTGGCTGCTATAATGCAAACTACTCCCTGGAGCTGTGATGTTGGGCCACTGAAACCATGAGATGCCTCAAGATTAGGAAGAAGTGTAGCTCATGACAGCCTCACACACACACATACACACACTCCCCCCATTTTTATGAACTGGAGGTAAAATATGCAGTAGCATCATCCAGAATATCAGTCTTGAGGCCGAATATGTTAAACCTAACCGAAGTAAATCTAGAAGTTCAGATGGAGCCTGTGGAGCTCCTACATTGCAGTTTAAATGTGCTCCCAATGTTTAGCTGTGTTTCATGACAAGTCCCTACTAGCCTTGGCTTCTGCAGGGGATGCAGCTCTCGTGTCACCCAACTGACAACAGCAGGGTCATCTCATTTCCTGGGGGCAGTGGAAAGGGATCTGCCTTTTCACACTTACTTCTGGAAGCTTGTCACAGGAGAAGTGTAAGATTAGGCTAATGCTGTGCAAAAGAGCTGGCTGAGCAAGGAGAGGACCTGGCTGTCGGAGCAGCACACACACTTCTTGAATCATGTTTATTTTCAAACCAAAGATGTCACATTTTAAGTGAGAGATTTGCTCAGTAAAATGCATGCATTTCATATTTCTTTACCACATGCTGTATATCTCACACAGTGGTTAAGAAATGAAGGAGTGTGGAAAGGACAGTTATTCAGGGGAGCTGTAACCATAAAGATTCCATTGAGTAGGATTTTCCCTTGTTCCAAACTGTTATCTCACTAGATAAAAACATTGTGCTTTATGATTAAGCTGATTGTGTTGGACAAGCCAGTCTGCAGCCCTAGAAGCCTGGATTTTCAAATGTGCTGAGCACTGGCAGCTGCAACCAAAGTCAGTGGGGACATTTAAAGTGCAAATGATGCAGAGTTCTTTAAAAATTCAGGCCAGAGGCTGTCTGTGAAATGGGAGTAGAGATGCTACCTTGCCTCACAGCAGTGCTGTGAACATTTGTGGCACAGCTACTTACACTAGTGAGAAGTTACACTGAAAAGTCAGTGAAAAAAAAAATTTCAGATCAGGATTTGATTATAAGTGTTAAAAAAGGGTCTCAAGCCACAGACTGAAGAGTGAAGAGGAAACAAATATGTAGACTGAATGGATAATAGATCATACCACTCCCTCCCAAAATAGGTTAAAAATTGTATTAAGTACACCCCATAACTGAATTAATGTTGAGCAGGCCTATCTAATTCTAGCATTCCGTACAGAATTCCCCTAAGGAGGTGTGTGGAACTTTTCAAAATATGTGCCATATATTTATAAGTATAATTAATATGCATAAACAATGTGTATTTGAGTAAAAAATCTTCATAGATAGTCCAGTAAAGGGAAAGGAAGATGGTTGAGGGCCTGATGCATCTGACAGGCAAGGAGAGGCTGGGAGAGGTGGAACTGCTGAGCCTGGAAAAGAGGAGGCTCATGGTGGGAATCCATCAGTGTGTGCAAGGGAGGGTGAAGAGGAGACAGAGCCAAACTCTTCTCAGTGCTGTCCACTGAAAGGAAAAGAGGCAATGGGCACAAATGGAAACACAGGAAATTCTTGTTAAGAAAATTTAAGTAAAAAACATTTTTACTGCAAGGGTGATTCAACACTGGACAAAGTTGCCTGGTGAGGTGTGGAGTCTCTCTACCCAGAGATATCCAGAATTCAACCGGACAAGTTCTTAAGCATCCTGCTTTCATTGACTGTTCTTCTAGCAGGAGGTTGGCCTAGACAATCTCCAGAGATGCTGCCCAAACTCATCTGTTTTGTGATGTGAGGAAATTTTTTTTTCAATTTCTTTTTTATTTACTTTCTTTGCAGAATTGATAGAATAGATCAATTACATCCTGTTTGGGGCTGGAGTTTCTTCTTTTTTTCCTCATTTACTGACTCTATTTTTTTCCTTTTGAGGATGCTTCTGTCTAATATTACAGGTTATTGTAGTGTTCTGCCAGGTCTCCTGGGGTTAAAACCTGTTTCTTCTTTTGTGGATGAAGTTTCAGAATGTGACTGAGTGCCCCACTGAAAAATGAAAACAAATAAAAAATGTAGCATGGATTGTAGCAGACACTGAAATGAAAATATTCACCCTAATGTCACTACAGAAACTGAATTTATTTCAATGTACTTTTCAATTGAATAGGGAAAACACTTGTAATAGGTAAGGACTAATTTGCCCATAACAACCTATAAACTGAAAAACGGACCAAGAATGAGAGCTGACATTCTAATAGTAGTGGTAGGGTGAAATTATTATATAAGAACAGAAATTTGTAATTTAAATCTTTTGTGGGAGCAGTTCTAAGGAAACAGAAATACCAAAGTTGAATACCCATAAAAACAATAATTGGAATTATCAGTAAATATTGCCCTGCAACCTGCTGTTATAGCTGAGACAGTTTTGTAATGTCTTAGATGCCATGAAAGTGATTTATTTGTTTCTCTTCCTAAATGTTAGGGTAAACTCTATTCTGTTACCTTAACATATTTCCTGCCTTTCCATGAATTACTGTGACTGACATATTCACTTTATAGTCATTTTTGCTAGGTTTTCAAATTAGTCTTTAACCATATAGTGACTGGCATGACATAAACTCAGCAGTGTACCTTGCCAGAGTGATGGGAACACTTTTAAGTACTGCTGCATAAAGGATGGAAACACTGCAAACCATTTAAATTATTAACATAGTTACTATTACACAGGGTGGAAGATAATTACACAATGATTCACAATGTTTTGTTATTGTAATAGTTATTCATATTTGGATGGTGGCAATATTCAAACATTGTGCAGCACAGCTGCAAAAAAACCCTATCAAAATCTGTAAATACTTCACAGGCAAGCAGAGGCAATTCTGTGTCACATGTCACATGGTTATTATGGAAGATCTTCAAATCAGATATCAATCTTTTTTCTTTCACATTTTCTCTTCTTTTTTCCTTTTTATCATTAAGTTTTTAACTATTTGTTCCAGTTGGCCTGCACTAATATTTCTTGCTGCTTTTTTTTTATTGTTTGTAGTACTCTGAAAAATATGACTGACTGGTATATTTATATCATGTGAGTATGCAATGAGTGCTATTAGATCATATTTTTGCTCATGCAAAATTCTAAGTAGAATGGCTCTTCTGTGCCTTATCTGCCCAGTTTCAACCATGCCTCAAGCAGTGAATTTTTTATAGTGGTATCCAGACCAAGTCATGTAAGGTTAACGGTTGGACTTGATGATATTAGATACCTTTTCCAGCCATAATGATTCCATGGCTCTCTGCTGACTGGAATCCCTCACAACATTATTATGCCTGTTGACTGGATTGTTATCTGTTGAATAAAATGAGAATGAGTAAGAGCAAGGATTTCCTTAAGTGCCGTGGAAATGAAAGACAAAATGGGGCACTGGCAGTGGGAAGGAAAGATGAAGAGATCCCTTAAGCTGCAATGGAAAGACCAAGAAGCTGGAACAAGGATTTTCTTCCTTTGAAGAAATCCATTGACAGGTGTTCTAAACCTCACTTTTTCTAATATCTTGAGGTATAGCAAGGATTATTGGTTTTGGTTAAAGACTGTTTCACAAATGAAGACTTGTAGGAGTAACTAAGGTGTTTTTGCTGACTCCTTTTTGTGGCAACTCAAAACAGGATGAAAACGGCCAGTTTAGAAACAGCACTTAAAGGACCCAAAAGACAGTTCCCATCAAACATTAGTTATTTTTATGCTCAGTTGGTGGTGTTTGACCTATTTATGAAGTCCAGATAGAGAAAGTAGCATTTCTGAATAATTTTAGAACAAATTATGAGTGGGACCATGCTGAGTTGTATAACATTTTCTTCCATAAAAATATTTTCCATAATATTTTGTGGGACATTTCTAACCCAAAGGATTCATGCAAAAATCCAGAACACTATTGCAGCAATATAGAGGGAAATGACATATAGCAGAATGATAATTGCTTACCATAAAGTATGGATTAAAATATAGTCAATGCCTTTGCTTGCTTCTAGCTTTCGAATGAAGGCATGCTAATACCACGGGGCTTATATAGTGCAAGAAAAACTGTGTCTAATATTTCTCTTTTTTCTAATGTCTCTTTTCCTCCTGCTTTTTAAATTCACAAGAGTTATAGCCAGAATGCTAAACCCAAGAGATAGAATATGAAGAATATATCTCTGTCAAAAATATTTGTTCATCTAGGTCACATTGGGGGACACACAGATAAAAATACTTTCATCAACATCATTTGTACTGCAAGCACATTGGACACAATGGCTGGAAGAGGGACTTCAGGCTCTGTGTAATCACATAATGAAGAGTAGTTCTTGTTCTAAAGTTTGTGTTTGAGGTATGTATGTCAGAGAGCAAGGAGAGGGAGCAGGAACACTAGGGTGTGAGTGGAAAGTGAGGCATGAGAGGCTGAGTACCTCTCAGGATCGCTCAGAAAGCTGTAGCAGCAGCAGCAGGAACTGCTCTCCTCTAAATCTTTGCTAGCCCTTCAATAGCAGTCGCTTAAGTAAAAAGGAGAACTGGAAGACAAATAAATTGACTAACTTTTAATCTTCCTTCCATGACAGCTTTAACTGCTTCAATGTGAAGTTCAGATGAAGGTTGAGTCTTGTCTTATTTTATCTAAATGAGTTCATCTGTCTCATATCATGGCTTTACTTTGTTACGCATTTTAGCCTTCTGCTCTTTTTCATGTGAGGTAGTAAATACTGGCTCTTTTCAACAGCTGAAATGTCAGGACACGATCATTTTGTATGTGCTAGATAAAATCTGTGAAATGCTGCATTTCTTTCCCAATGACCCCTGGAATGAAATCACAGTTTGTAGGGCTAGAGGACTGGAAGTGATGTCCAGGGTCACCAAACCCAGTGCAGAGAGTTCAGTCCAGCACAGGCACCACATTTATGATCTCTTTCACATGCCCACAGACTGTTGAGGGTCTTTTAGGTTGTTTTTTTGGTTTCTTTTAAGTTTGAACACTTCCCTGCCAGAAGAAACTTGATGAGGAAAGAAGTTATTGCTCTTTGGTGGAGAATGGTATGGGGATAATGTTGCTGGATTTTGCCTCACATCAGCGGGTGTGGTGAGATCCTGATTCCACTACCAGTCCCCATCTCAGGGATGCTGCCCACTTTATCTTTCTGTATTTCAGTTTCCCTGCTCATGCCTAGGAACAGCAAATGTGGAATGCCTACAAATCTGCTGGTGAACAGCTTTGCGTAAGAGCTGCATTCAGTCTGAGGCAGGCCAGAGCAATCCAGGCATTTTCCACTTCTGTTATTTGTGAGTACTTTACCCTAAATTAAAAATAATCTTGATCCTGTCTTACTTTTTTTATGATCAGCAGTTTAAGTTGAAAGGTCACTCCTTTCTCTGGTAGGTCAAGTTCTGTGGGTTTAAATATTTTTAGGATTTATCATGTCATAGGATGTCAGATACTACATTCCTCTGCACTTTTTAAATCATTGTTTCTTTCTCTAAGAAAGTAAAATTTTGTTAGAAACCCATTCATGTTTACTTTCCTTTGAAAAATATGAGGCTTTTATCTCTCAAAACACTTCTTCATCCAGAGCTTACTGATATCTACCAGATCAAGTTTTAGACAAAAAGGGAATTTTTAATAGGGATTTATCACTCATTAAACCTCATATACAGTTTCTCTTTTTTTGTAAGAATTATTATATATTTTTCAACCTGAGGCCCTCTTTGAATCCAATCAGGCTTTTTGGAGTGTAATAGAATAATATATAACCTTCACTTTAACTTCTCAAATGCTACAATATAATACATTTGCTTAAGTCTGGGAGAAGGAAACAAAACCAGTTTATTATAGCCTGTTGATTCACACTCACATGCTGTGCAGTTCATGTGAAGGTCCCATTTACTTTTTCACATGAACTGCCACAGCATGGTTTAAATAGAGATTTCTCTAGCAGTAGTGTTAGGGTTTCTCATTAACATCATTTCTGGAGTCACTGGGCCAAGTATATCCCTAGTGCAATTCCACTGATCTCAGTGGGGTTATTCTTGAGATATATTTGGTGCATTGTTTCTACAGAATCTCTTTGTTCTTTTCTGATCTCTCAAAGAATTTTGTTACTTTGAACATTTCTCACAGACCAAGTCATCGTGCTGAAAAGTTTGCAACATTTATAAGTAATTTCTCATATTTTCTACCTATTTGTACACAGAATTAAGGCATTATATCCAATAACATATTTATTTTTTTTGTTGTTTTTTTAACATACACATATATCCTGTTTTTCAGGAATATCAATAAATTTACTGAAAGTTTTTGTTCTTGTTTAATTTTTTTTAGATTCCAAAATTTGATGTGACTCCCAAAAATAACCTGAGACTATAACCAGACTACAGGGACAGCTGGCATTATTTTCTGATCAGCTGTATCACTTGCAATTTTGTATGCACCAATGAGTGAGTAGTGATACTCTCATGCCAATATATTTTCGCACTGAAAACTGAGTTATTCTGATGTTCTATCTGAATACTGAATGTACCTAACTTCATTGGGGTTTTTTGGGGGGTGTTATTTCTATTAGGAAGAAAATGTATGCGACATTAAAAATTGTTAAATTCCATCTTTACACAAAATTTTGTACCAGTTAGATTTTCAGTTAATGTCTGTTCTGTACATTATACATGTGATTTACATGACTTGTTTACATTTTTGCTCAGGAGAATGAAAGGCCTGGTTAGGAAAGACAGCATAATAAAACTAATTCATCCCTGTGATATATGGTTAGATAAATGGAAAACACACCTTTTTTCTCAAAACACAACCTCTTATTCCTTGCTGTACATCACTGCAGTTTTGCACAGACATTTGGTGGCCTTAATAATGTATATTTGCTCAACAAATTATGAACTCAGCGCAGGAACTTTTTCATTTGCCTTTGCATTCACAGATTCTGTCCCATATTACAAAGATAATGCACATAATACATAAAAACTAAATCAACTAAATCTGATTTTCGATAAATCCATAATCAGCAGAGGAAAGTGACTTGGACAGGGACCCCTGGTTCCCTGAGCTCATACTTAACTTGCTGTGAAGGTCTTTTACTTCTCCAGACTCTTAAAATAATTAGGTTCAAATGTGAGATTGCATTCTGCAGAGAGCAGCCTACAGGCCCCAGAAAAACTGAACCACTGCTATTTAACTGCTGCTTACAGAAATATCTTTGGGGTCTGATGATAGCAAATAGAAGCGGAAATGCTGGCATGGGGAGCTCTGCTGCTAACATGGCCTTTGCTTTACACACAGACACACTCCTTCAGGAAAGTGCTTCAAGAGCAGTGCACCTGTGGTGAAGCTGCTGATTTTTTGCAAAATTTTCAGTCCCTTTGAGGATGTTATTGACATCTGAGGCAGAAATGATACTGCTTCTAAGGATGGATGTGAAAAACTCTCATTTAAAGCAAATGAGTAGCAAAGCTTGTGCCCAGACTGCACACACAGGATGGGTTTGTATTTATGGAGATTTATACGTGAGACAAAGTGGAAAAATGTAATTTAGTTTTATTTAATATCTTTCTCAAAATCCCAAAGACCATTTTCAGATGAATTAGGTGCTGGTGAGTACAGTGATGGTGTAGGCAAACATTAACAGCGAAGCTTCAGTCAGTAACAGCCCTGTGTGTTATATGATGTGTTAAGAAAGTGAAAGTTAGAAACCTGGGCTTGTCCCTGTGCTCTTCTCAAAAGTGTAGTGTGATCATTTATCTACAAAACTCTAGAGCTCAGATAAAAGCTGAGGGTCTCATCTGAAAGCTGATGCCTTCAGGCAGCACCTGGTACATCACTGAAGTGTTCGTATTATTAAACAACTCCAATCTCAGTGTGTTACTCATGTCTTCCTGGTTTGCGGGTCACTGAGACCAAATGGCAGCCTGTTGAACCATATTTCAACTCTGATCTTTGCACAGAATGGTCCAGCAACAGAATAGTCATAAAATGAGGCAATAACCTGTAATCTCCATTTCCTGAGCAATTCCTTGAATTTCCCTGTATCAGTATCAATTGATTTCACAGGGAACACGTGAAATCATGACTTTGTGTCACCTAACAGCTCATCTTGTGCAGCACAGCAGAGCCTCCTGAGGCACAAATGCAGGAAACAGGACACTCAGTGTGTGCTCTGTGGGTAGAAAGGCTCTGCTGAGAGTACTGTACCATCCTTGGGATGTGCAGCCTGCAAAATGTAGCAGAGACTCAGAGAGTGAGGCTGCCCTTCTGACATTCTCAAAGTGATCTGGGGACCTGACAACACCTTTTGTCCCACTGAGCCTCAGGGCCACCATGTACTGATTGGAAATTAGGAGTACATAGTACTTTTCAGAGGTAAAACCTTGCTTGCATGTCCTGGAGGGGCCTTTTCAACTGGCAGCCGTCCTTGGGCCAGTATGGCTGGGTCTGCATCCCAAGATCTTTGTTGCAAGGGCAAAACCTAAATTTTAGCCAGGGAAGAGCTTCAAACACAAATGACTTTCTCATAATAGTAGTGTAAGAGATCCCTATAGCATTTTTTCCCACCCTTTCTTAGCTCAAGGGCCTGCCTTCAGAGCACAAATCCTTGGTCAGGTCAGTTTTGTGAAGAGAAAGAAAAAGCCAGGATTTAGGACCTCAAACTGCACAAATCCATACTGTGTTGGAACAAACCCATTCAGGAGAGTGATAAAATCTGCTTTCAGGATAAATCAAATGAAATTAAAAATACTTCATCAGTTTTTGTCTTTAATTTAATTTAATTTAAAAAAACCCTTGATGTGCAGCATTATGCATGACCATTTTAATAGCACTGGACCCACTGTAAATTGAAAGACTCAGTTTCTTGGATTATTTTAGTATTTTCAGTAAGAATCACTAGCAGTGATGAGTAATTTCCTGGATAATAAGTGCATCAGGCAATGTATGCTGTTCCTCAACCCGTTAAAATCTTAACAGGGAAGTTCCCTTCTCTGGGGTTGCTGCTCTGCCCTGGGTTTTCATCTCCTCATAACAAGCAGATCTGTATAATCTAGAGTCAAACATTAAGCAATCAGTACCACCAAGGCAGTGTTTTTAATGAGAAAAGCAGTTAAATAAATGGAATGTCATTAAGACATATGAGTGTTTTGGAGAGAATGCCAAGAGTATAACAGAAAGTTATTTTAAAATATTGCTTGCTATACATTTATTTTTAATGCATATGAAATTATAGAAACAAAGCACTTTAGCTAACTGAAGAAATAGAAACTCTTTGCACACACAGTTTCAAACCCCAGTAGTATTTTAGCCTCTTGGAGTTGTCTCTTGGACTGTAAAAGAGGGATCTGGACAGTCTCTCAATGTCTCTGGCTATTAAATCCTCAAATGACATGTATATATGCTTTAGGAATGGGTCAGCTTGCAGACAGAAATGTCCCAAACTTAGAGGGAAGGAAAAAAAAAAAAGAGAGAGAAACAGATTGGTGGTTAGAACAGATCTGTGAAAGCCTTTGCCCTCAGTTGGCTGGGTTTGCGCCAAGATTCAGTGTTCACTTACACACGATATGAAAAAAAGGTGATGTGGAAAAATATTCTTGTCACATGCTTCAGCTTCTTTTTCTTTTTTTGGACAATGCTTTGTTCTGTGACTGTTTAGTTCAATGCGTTGAACATGCACTTCCAAACCTGCCATGCCATTTCTTCTGCAGCAGTTGGAAATTTAAAGATACTTGAACCTAATTAGAGACTGTGTTTTTCTTCTTCTATGTCTACAGTGAACTTTTCCCATTCAGAAAGGATAATATTTTAATACAATTGAACATAGGTTAAGGCATAATTGGCTTTAGCTTGAACAACATACAGAGTAACCCTCTTCTGCTTGCACCCATCCTCCTCATCTACCTTTCTTATTTGTTGTCAATTTCCCCTACAATTAGCAGCTCACAGCAGAGTCACAAAGTTATTATTGAACCCGAAGAGTTTTTAAAATTCTAGGTGTTGTGTCATTCTTTCCCAGATGAAAAGAAGATCAGCCCTTTAGAAATCAGCCTTTAAGTGCTGACGTGCAATGCACAGTTCTAAGACCACTGCTCTGCAAAGCACAGATTTAGCAGTACCAGACAATGGGGACTGGGAAAATCACTGGAGAAACAGGAAAGAAATAAAAAGAGGGTTTCAATATTAGAGTCCTTAGACCTGCTGCTTTGGATTTTCATTTGTTTATCTGTTCTCAAGGTGGGAAGTAATTGGGCTAATTTGTATGAACACCACTTAAACATTATTTAGTTTACTTTTGGAAATTTTGACAAATGTTTTGTAAGCAGGGTAATGCAGACAACAGGATAGAATCTCTCATGAGTAATCACTTTCATTCTCAGTCAAAGTTCTTTATTTTTCAGTTTTGTGGCATCCTAGATGTAACCCCCATGGGAACCACACTGATGATATAATAACTGTTGTTTTCACCAAAAAAATTTATCGTCCTTCTTTGAGGGGGAACCAAAACTCTTGGTTAGCAGAAACTTTCCAAATATCCAAGGGCAAGAGTCAAACTGCTCAAACTGTTTTGCTCTAGGCAGCTGCAAGGAAGACCAGCTTCAGGGAAAGACAATTAAAATTATTGTATGACAGGTAATTTCTTATTGCATTGTAATTAAATGAAACATTCTCAACTTGGAAGCAGCTATATAAACTAGGTAATACTGAATGAAAAAGATTAAATTATTTTTTTCAGCCTAGATAACTAATTTTCCCCAAGTATCAGATTCCCATGAGATGCTAAATGAAGTAACATGTTAATTCATACTAATAAGCTCTCTGTTTTTTGCAGTAAGTTTAAAACAATGCTACAGAGACATTTCAGAGTCAGAGGGTACAACTTTAACATTTTGCAAACACCTATGGTCCTTTTGCCTTGTCCACAACAATAATTGTTAAAGGAAGAAGGTTGTAGAGATTTCTTACAGCCAACTTAGCTTTTGGATATTTAAGATATCTAGTGCTGAATGATTTTACATATCATGACACCTTCATCTAAAACTACAGTGTAAATATTAGCAGTGCCATGCACTGCAATATCATATAATATATATGTATATATTAAATATCAAAGATTAATCCATTATTTTACAGACATTTGGGGATAAAAAAACATTAAAATAATATTCAGTGGCCATTTACCATGAGCCCATTGAGAGTGTAAATGGTTCCCTGCCTTTGGGGGAAAAAAAGATGAAAAACTCAATTATAGTTTTACTAGAAGTCCACCTAAATTCTTCGCCACTGAAAATATTATTGTAGAAGATGATAGTATGGAGGTTATTTCAGTAATCAGGAAACCCCAGGGAAAAATGTAAATGCATTTTCTACACCGTGAATTTGAATCACCTCACAAAGTGTGACTGGCATGCATTGACAGGGGAAAGAATTATATGCAGCTAGGGGTAGAAGCATTATATACAGTAGGTATCTCCCAGATCCCAATCCATAGATATACATCGCTACAGCAAAATGCTTTCCATAGCCTGCTACAATTAGCAGAAGGACATATTTCTAGTTGAAAAGGAGTTTGATAAAGAATAAGAAAATTATTAGAGGTGAAATCCTCAGAAGGATCTTTCAAATACCCCAATTCACCAGACCCTAATTAGGTGCCAAGGCTGTGTGGGGAGAATTGGCCACATAAGAATAAACTTTGCAAAATCTGACATAGTGCCTGGAGAGGCACCAAAGCCATGAAACAGGAAATGCTGAGCACAAAATTTCAGGCTTCTCTAGAGTTATGTTGCATTCATATCCCTCACCTAAGTTTGGATGGCACATGAAAAATCAAGCAAACAAATGTGTGACTAAGACTTTAAAGCAAGGCTTAGTTGGAAGGAAAATGCTAGAGGTCTTTTCCCTGCTTGGTTTAACATAAAATACTGAACTATTAATCAGAGCAGTCTGAAATATTCATTTCTCCCCTTCCAGGCAAGTTCTCTAACCTCAAGGCCAACAGCTTAGCAAGTATTTAATTATTTCATTCAAAATGGAACAGTTTCCACAGAAATATTCACAGGCTCCTCTGATCCCAGATTTCCCCAAGGCACCCTCCAGAAACTTTTGGAGAGAGATTTTTGAGCCAGAATTCTGTTGGACAAAGGGAGTAAAAAAAAAAAACCAGGTTTTTCAAATCTCAAAGGGATGATCCAACTGCTGAGGTGCTGGGCCAAAGCATGAAAGCAAGAACAAAAGCCAGTGTGTGCTAAAAACACTCAAGAACTCCATGAATCTTCAGATCTAAATTTTTCATGAAACACATAGCTAACTGAAATATGGGGACCACAGTCCCAAAGGCTCCACTGAGACTTGTTGTGGAACAGAATTTTGAATAGAAATTGTTTTAGCTCTGTTTCCTTTTTTTTTTTTTTTTAGTGGGGGGGAAGGGTTTGGGGTTTTTTGGTTGATTGTTGCTGTTAAACCATTTTTGTTTGTATCGGTTGTTAGACTCTCTCTCTGCCATCATTTTGTTTTCTTCTCAGAACTTCATTTGTTATTGCACATGGCTAGCATCAGAATCATGAGTGATGTCATAATTTCCAGAATTTCTTTTAGCCTCTTTTAATTATGTTGTATAGTTGTTGACTTGTTATTTACAAAATTCTTACATTTTGGAGACATTCTGCAAAATGCAAAAAAATAGTAAAGAAATTGAGGATAGGATTTGCGAAGGAGTTCTTGCAATATTCTTACATAAAAAGACAGAAGCCTTGCTGCAGAAACTGCCAGTGGAACTGTTTATAACCAGAACATTCTGAGAGTCTTTGCTTCAACTGTGTTTTAAAGATTACTCCTGAAAGACAGTCCACAACCTGTCCAGAAGCTTGCCCAAGTGACAGGGAGACTAAAAAATATGGATCTTTAGAGTCTGATTTCCAGAAGATACATATTCAGGATTCCATAAAAATGGCAGGCTTTGTTTTAGGTCTCCCTCAGCTAGCAAGTAGTTTTACAGAATCACTGGTTTTCAAATCACATCTGTAAATGACGTTCCTGCACCAAAGAACCTGCAGATGGAAAAACCCACTTATACAAGCAACAAGGGGCAGCAGGTGAACTGAGGGTTTGGAGCTGGCAGTCAGAGCCTTTGGATTCCTCTGATTTCTCTCTGCAGTTTCTGGCTTTTGTCAGGGCCTCATAGCAGGGCTGGGGAAGGTTCCTTCTTTCTGGCCCTTCTTGGTTGTTCTTTTGTGGTTTAATGGGAGTGTCACAAAAAGTGTATTTTGAGGAAGAGGCTATGGAAGAATTCTCAGCAAAATGAGAATGGATGAAAATAATGGTGTCTGAGTGACAGTAGGAACAGGGAATTTTTCTTTTTTTTTAAAGTGAGCACTGAAGAAGCACAATGAAGACAAATGGACCTTAGCTGCAATCTCAATATGGCCTGTAACATCCCAATAATTGTGCCCCATTGCCAACCCCTGTTTAACCTTATACCAGCTATCCTGTGGCAGTAGAGCAGGCACCCAATGCACCAGGAGAGGGGAAGGCTGCAAGGAGAAGTACACAGTAAGTTCCCCTTAGTGCAGTGGGGAAGTATGCCCTGGCCTCACCACCCTGGGCAGAGGAAAAAAGGGAAGTTCTCAAAGAATCAGTGAAAAAGAGCTTCTCGGAGCAGGATGCTTTCCTGAGACCGGTAAGGAGCAGCAGCTCTGGGTTTATGAAAAAAGGGACTGAGAACTGGCAGCTTTGCAAATGTAAGGAATATAGGATTAGTAGCTTACACAAAGTAAATGGCACAAAGAAAGTGAATGGAAAAGAAGGAAAAGGCTTAGGGGGTCTCACAGATCACAGGAGACTGAAGAGAGATAAAGCAGTATTGTAGGCTTCAGCATGTTGTACCAAGCCTATATAAAAAAAAACTCAAGCATCTAATGCAGTAGTTGAAAGGAAAGGCATTTCTAGAATGGATGATTTGCATAATGGAGAAGGTAAAGATCACTGGATTTCAGTTTAGGTGGTCTGGTGGTGCCTTTATTTTTACACACAGGATGATCAGCAAAGATGCTGCTGTGTGACAGCACAGACGTTTAGTATTTTTGCATGAACCATTTTCATCCCAGGCAATTTCTTACTCAGATCTCAAAAATATCAGGGGAATTACCTCGTGTATTCTTGTTTCAGTCCACAGAGTACTACAGCCAACAAAAGCATCCACTGTAATTTGTGGGTACCAAGACAAAGTTTCAGTAGCTTCTTTTTTTCTTTTTTTTTTTTTTTAACATTGTTGCATGACATCTTCCCGTATATGTAAAGGGCTGTTGTCCAGCTGGAAAATTGCTCTTCTCAGCCAAAATAAAACAGTTACTTTGTGACAGCATGTCCCTGAATTTCATGGGGCGTCTTGCCAGGTGCAAACAGCCTGAAAGGAAAAAACATTGTCTGTAGAAAGCATAATGTAAAATCTTTATTGTTTCTCATGGGGTCATGTTTTGAGGGAAAAAAGTTGTTAATGTTAAATTTGGTAAATACTCTGCAGTTCAGAGCAGCACCTATTGCCTCTTTCACAGTATTGGTAGAGAGGTAGAACACATAAAACATAATGCTTTTGTGCAATGTTTATTTCAGTGAGAAGGTGAGTCTACAGAAGTTTATTTGTAAGAGTGAAAAGCTTTGCTTTCTCAAGGTTTGAATTACCTGAAAAAGATCCAAGAATTTAAATTATTAACACTGTTAAATAGCATCACGGTCCCAATATTCAAATGCAGCCTTTCCAGATACAGAGGAATGTTGGACAAAGGAAAACAACAAATTTCCTGACTGCTCTGTAAAATTGAAGCATGAAAGCCATTTTGGGTTTCCTAAACAATTGTAGGAATCAAACAGTCTGGAAAAATTCATTTCATGTCTGACAAAGTTAGACAAAAAGTTCCTGTGGTCCAAAGTGCTAAATTGTCAAGTACTGCATTTTTGTATATGAGAATTACAGATGAAGATTCCTAAATGAAAAACTGTTTCCTCATCCTCCTCACTCAAAGAAAAAAAAAAAAAAGACAACAAAAAAACCCCAGCAACAAAAAAAAGCCCAAGCCTTTTTATTTGGTTAATATCTGGGGATTTTGCATTAACAATAAGATAAAACATAAATAGATCTGTGAAATGCTTCACTTCACTATGTTTTACATTTATTCTCAGGGAAAAAAAAGTTAAAAATGCTTTTCTGTGTCTAATGAAGAGTGCAGCCTGTCAGATCCAGCAGAACACTTGATATAAATATATTTAATTTGAAACATGTGAGGAGGGCTACTTATTTTATTAGTCCTTGCAGTTAATAAGAAATAATTCTTAAAGTGGATCTGCATTTCAAACACATTCATACCTTTTTCCTCCATTCAAAAAATATAATTTCTTTGCAATACTTATAAGGAATTATTCTCTTCAGTAAACAAATCTGTGATTTAAAAATGGAGCTTCATTTTAAAAAAAGAAGCCTTTTGCAATAGAAATATCTCAAACTTTAAATTCAAGAATCTGGCATTTTAAATAACATTAAAGTGATTTTTCATGGGTGAACTCAAACAAACAGTTCCCAGTGGGTTCTCTGAGGATGACTTGTTTTATTAGAAGGCTTTTTAATAGTACAATTTCTTGTTCTTAGTAAACTGTGTAAATGACTCTTTCTTGAAATGTGTTTTTCGAAATAGCATGGTTAAACACAGACCAGCAAGTTCCCTTCTCAGCCCTTCATGTTCTTCCTGATAGCTACAAGCAGTCGTTTCTTGGGTGTCCAAAACACAAAGTCTGTTGCAATCTCTCTTGAGCAATATGAGCCATACTAAAATGGGCACTGAATATACTGACAGTACAAAAATTAAAAAAAGAAATAGAAAGAATAAGAAGAAACTAATCATTCAGCAGGAACTTAATCTAGCTGTCCAGAGGGTAGAAAAATAATTGGTTTTACTGTAAAATTAGTAGCATTGAATATTCTAGTGCTCAAAATGGAATAAGAAGAAATGTATGTTTAAAGGCACTCTTTTCTGTCATTGTTTAGTTTCGTCTGTTTCTGACCCCCATGGCATAACATTATATTCCAGGAAAACAGTTGTTTTCACTCTTCCCACTTGCTCCAATATTCCCATACTTCTGGTATTTTGTTTCCACTGATGCAAGAAAGAAAAAAAAAATAAAAGAGGGGGGAAAAAACAATTAGTCACATCTAAAATTATACCAGCAAGGAACTAACAATTAAACAAGAAATGTCTTGGTTGCCCAGCACGGAACCCTTAACCTTCAGGCTGCAGGACCACTTATAAAAGGAAAGCCTTCTGCACCCATCTCAGAATACTGGGAGTCAAACAGCTGGTTTGACACATACACTGTAAATTCCTCTGGTCCCCTGAATGCTTCCCAAGCTGTCAGTCAGGCTGTGTGTCCTCTTAGGGTCTTATCCCAGCCTTTTCTTTAGGACTGCCATAAGCACTGCAGCAAAAGAGTTCCTTTGGACCTGTTTTTGGTTCTGGTAGATCACGGCACACTGATCTTAAATTGCTTTTGGGAAGAAGTAGGTAGCTGGTGTTGGTTGGAGATTCATTGCCAATTCAGTTATAATGAGAGCAGAAAAATCCTTATAGTCAGAAGGTGAGCAAAAGCTCGATGTCAGCCTGAAAGAACAAAAAATAAATTAATGAAAGCGTTAGTTGACTCCTGTACCTCCACCTTTTCTGCAGAAAAAAAAAACCAAAAACAATATCAAAGGAAGAAACTGGCCAAATAAGGTAAGAACCTGGAACATCAAGAGGAGGAAAGTATTTTATTTGACTTCTGGATTTTGCATTTCAGAGGAGCATTGCACATTTTCAAATTTCTCTGCAATCACAGAATCTAGAAATTTGCTTTCCCATTTTAAGGAAAATTTAGATCTTGATCATTACAGCCTAAAAACACTGTCATGAGACTCAGGTGAAGTAGAACCAGAGTCACATGCACGATAAATAACCCTTCCTCAGACAAATGGAAACTCCCAAGATCCCCACTAGAGGAGACAGGAGAAGTCTGTGTGAGTTGTGGTCTGGCTGGGGAATTTGGACACAAATAGAGTGTCCTATACTTACACAAGAGGTTAATCAGAAGCCTATTTGGAAGCCTGTACTTAAAAAATTCAATCATATAACATTCAGGTTTACAATAAAGGAGTAAAATTATGAGAGAAGGATAGAAAAAGAAAACTATCATCTGCTCTCAGGGAACATCACATTCCCGAGCAGACTAAAACATGTCAAACTAGGATGTTTGCTTTTAGTTTTGCTTGGTGTTGCACTTGAGGAGCAGAAGGATCAAAGTGCTCTCTCTGAAGATTTTTGGCTTTCTAAAGCCTGTGCTGACATGTGGCACATCTGGAACAGAGTTGTAGTTACATGTTCAAGTAGCCTCCTTGGAGCTAGAGGTATTTCAGTGTGCAATCCAGTGCTCAGAGAATTTTCATCCGTGGACAAGGGGATTGGGGTGTGAGCCCTTGTGCACCCACAAGTTGACACACAAACATTTATTCTGCCCAAATTGGACTGATTGTTCTCAAAATAAAGCAACACCATACATCCATGGCTGTACAAATGTAATTATTTCATCTGAAAAACAAAATTAAATAAATCCCTTTTGTTAGAGCTACACAGACAAAGCCATTTTTAATAGATCAGCCTTACTCAAAAAGAAGCAGAGCTGACAACATTTGAGCATTTTACAAACCAGAAATCTTCTATTTGGAATTTTTTTCTTGGATTGATTTTTGTTTTGGAACTTCTCTAAATACTATTTAACTTCAAAAATATCCTGACTAAGCTGTACCATATGACATGTTGCAAACACAGAATCTACAAGAGCTGCTTTCATTCTCTTCTAAAAGTCAGGCGCTTTTATTTAACAGGGCAGACTTACAGATGTTTCAGTAGATCTAATGTTAGAGGAAAAAAAGATTAGACAATGTGAGCTGTGGTAAATTCTAAATAGGCTTTCTGTTTGCACCACTAATGCATAAAGCCTTGAGTTCTCACACGGCATTGAGGTACTGCTGTGCTAACAGAAAATAAACTCTGGTTTATAAAATGCACAGAATTGTGAGTGGGTGTCCCCTGAGGATGTTTAAAAAAAAAAAAAAGAAAAGAAAAAAAAAACTATGAAGCAGTAACTAATCATAGAACAGAATAAAAACAAGGATCTATTTTCCATAAAGGCCCCAAAGAATTTTTAAAGTATCATCGCTTTGTGTGGTGTCAAACAGGGCAGTTCTGTTGCAGTTAGCAAACATTGACATGTCCTCTTCACAATCCCATCCATGCTTCAAGTAAAAGGGGCCCCGTGTCAAAATCTTCCAGATAATGCCTCTGGCTGACTGCAGATGTGAGTTTGCTCACTTTTGAGGTGCTGGCATCCTCTTAATCTGCCAGTAGTGCAGCACCACCAAAACCCAAACTGTCCAGACTGTGTTCCAGTCTAGCTCCAGAGGCTGAGCTGTGAGTGGGGAACTCAGCAAGCTCCCCTTCCCCTTGGAAGCCTTTTCTCACCTGAGGATTCTGCTCCTGAGGCACTGTGCACCTTGAGTCTTTTTTTAGGTGTGGCATAAAGGGAGCACTGTCAGCCCAGCCAGCAGCCTTCCAGGTTGGGAGAAATAGCTGCAGAGCATCCCCTGCATTTCCTTTAACCAGAGCTATTTACAGAGCCAATACACTTTGTGAAAACAATAAGCCCCATGGAAAACCTTACTTTTCTGCCCCTTGGGAAATATTTCCATAGTTAGTGTCTATCAAGCATGCATCAGTTCTATCCAGAGGTTAAAATGGGTGGCCAGGTAGGCGGTCTTGGTTTTGTGGTATTATGAAGTTTTCACCATGAATCCGCAGTGACTATGCTTATATTTTTAGAGGTGTAAAAACTGTGTTAGATTACTGGTTTATTCAGCTCTTTATTCTTGTCACCTAAGAAGCTTCCAAAGTAAAGCCATTTCTATTTTAACCCTAATCCTTCTTGCAGACCATTTGGGCTCCTGCTGCCATTACCTTACTGTTTACTCATTTTACACTCTTCCCTTTCGGGCAGGGGGGGAAAGTAGGATTATAACACATGACTAATTCCAGTGGCCATTTCCTTAGGAAACCCTATAGTCTCAACTCTGTAATTAAAAGCAGAATGAAGTATCAGGAGTATTCTTGGGTGCTGTTGAATTCTCAAAAGTCAGTCACATATTGGTATGTTTCACTGAACATTTGGACATAAATCTCTTTTCAAATTTTGAACAAACATAGCTGCTCATGCAGTTTTAGTGCAGTCGCTTGAAAAAAAAACTCCTACCCACTTTATCACATCATATAAGCAACAATATTAACTTTCATGTTTTTGAAGTCCTGGGATACTTTAGCCAGCAGGAATTTGCCTATTTCTCCTGCAGCTGATGCAGTATCAAATTTAACATCAAAACATTCTATCTAAAGGTTTTCTTTTTTCATAGCAGCTGTATAAGGAATCAGTAACAAATTTTCACTATTTCTCATTTCACTCTTCCATATAAATTAATATATTTCCCACTCAGTGACAGATTATTCAGTTGCCAAAGCCTTAAGCATAAATCAAATCTTTCTGAAACTCGGACATCTCAGGAATAAAGTAACCTCACTTACCTGACTGATAAGGAATTCTTCTTTTTAATATGGTGACATGGGATTTGTTAATAGAAAAAACTCTGTTCACTAGTGTTCAGAGAAATTATTAAAAAACCCATGTTTTTTTATCCACAGCTAGTCAGATGAATACAATGAGATAAACTGCATACTTACAGAATATCTGGATCATATGGAGTGGGTTTTCTAAAGAGCCCTATTAAAAAACTTCAGTTAGAAAAGGACTTGATGTGGAATAAATTATATCACCAATTTTTCTCTAAGCAGAAAGATTGTTTCCTGGGAAGTCTTGAAGGATTTTTTGTTTGCTTTAGTGGAAAGTTCATAAAAAGAAAAGAAAAAAGAGATGAGATAGTATCTTGTAGGCATAAAAATACATGATAAAATTAATTAAACTGTCCTATTTATGCTAAAGCTTAATACAATCCCAGTCAAAGTAGTATAAAATATTTGGGGACTTGATATAAAATATGTTTTGCATAGTTTCTTTTTAAAGGTTCCTGCATGCCATGCACCAAATACAGCCTTATCTGTTCAATTCTGTAAGATTGTTCTGTATTTTCCATTGAGTGCTACAGGGCCTTTATCTGCAATGGTATTGATTTGCATCATAAATGGCCAGTTCTATATAATTCCCTTTTTTAAGAAATTTCTTCCAAAGGAGAAATTCCTCACTTCCAAAGGCTTCCAAATTCTTTCCTCACTTCCAAAGGCTGTAGGCTTATGCTCTTATTAAACAGGCTCAGTACTGCTCTGTACTTGCAGATTCTTCTGAACTAATTGGAGAACTAGGTAGAATTGGCTCCAACAAGAGTTCCATGTAGGATGCGTTGTGAGGCACCAAAATCCACCATTTAAAGTGGTGGATTTAAAGACATTTAAAGACACCTGATTAAGTTCATGGTAGTTAATAGGCTATTGCTGTCTTTCCCTTTATAACCAGCTGTATTTCTAGTGTTAAATAAAAATATCACTGGTATTCACTGGGAACACATTATGATTCAAGTAACAGAAAAATAAAAATAAAACCACACTTCCAACTATCACTTAGTTGCTAGCACAATGTTCATCAGGAATGCAGAGAAAATAATTTTAATACCTTTTATCACATCTTAAACACTTTCTCAGTAGTACTACTTTGTCTCTCTGTAACTTGTTAACAAGTTTACCTCAAGTTGAAAATGCCAGACAATCTGCTTAGTAAAAAAAAAAATCTAATTTTTATTTTTGCTATTGGGTCTCTATTGGAGTTTAATCTCCTCTGTTGGATGTACATATATTTATCCTCTGTAACTGCATGTTGTAGGCAGATATAAATAGATAGGATGTCCACCATTGCTGAGGACAGGTGAGGCACTGAGCTGCACAGAGGACCATGACACAGAAGGATTTGAACTCACTGCTTCCACACAGAGAGGCAGTTTGGCACTGACAGCAGAGTGCTGTACTAAAGCTAATTATAACATTTTAAAAGCTGCAAGAGCTCTCTCCCACTTGAAGGCAGATGTACTGGAGGAACTCAACCAGATGGAAGCAGTCTTTTATACATATAAATCTGCTCTGTGAAGGAATTCCACCTTCACACAAGCTCCTTTCACACAATACCTGTGGATTACCTTGGTTTACTAAAAGGTGAATCCCAAAGATTGCTGGCTCTATTAAAAATTAGGGAAGTTTTGTGGGTGGGAATTTAAAGCAAATGGGACCAATGTAGTGTCTTGTCTCTTCCTCACTCAAACAGTCCCCTGTCATCACTTCCCCTCACATATAAAGTTAATTTGAATTCCACTGACTGCAGTGTTATAATAAAGATAGAATGTCATTCCACAGAATTTTTATAAACATGAAAACAGAAATTTCCAGTAAAAAAAGCCCCAAGTAGATTTTATGTACCCTCTTTGCCCTTTTTAGTGTAATGTTTCACTCTATTTTTTTCAGCCAGAAATGAAGCCCATATTTCTTTAGACTCATGAGTCCCAGAGCATGAGTGTGAATAATCTTTTATCATTTTGGGTCTAAGATGTTTTATCAGCTACTGGATCTGCCACTTCTTCAGTCACCTTTTCAAGGACCAGTTACTGATCCCCCATCACATCAGTGAAATTTATGAGAGGAAGAGCAAAGAGAAGAATAATGCCACATCTTGAGGGAAAGATGACATTTGTCTGAAAGGCTGGCTTTATTTTCGAAATGGCAGCTGTTTGGAACTGTTGACAGATTGGGAGTGTTAGAAATTGTCCCAGGCCAGATGGATTACTGATCTGGGTCCAGGTGAATAGGTCAAAGGCACTTTATAAATGATGGGATCTATTCCCACATAGCTATCACCACCACAGAGCAGTATAGGTAACAGTTATTTTTATAACATGTAATTGAGTTATTTTGGATAAGTCCCCCACAGGTCAGAGGCGTGTACTTTTTTATCATCTTCCTCCCCTTTTGCTGCAGCAATTGCAGTAATTTGAGACATTCCCAATACTATTTCTAATTGAGTTAGGATGGGCTGAGGGCAAGATATCTGGGGCAGGGTGGTAGAGAAATAGCTCTTTTAGTCAGGAAATCACATTCAATCTTTTTCTTTCTGTTATTTCCTGTGACCTGAATACATTGATTTGCTTCATGGTCATGTTGTAAGAAATTGTTTTAAGGAACAGGAATGAATCAACCAAACAAGACCTTGAAAGGGAGGCAAACAAGGAGTTTCATCTGCTCATGAGAACTTGATAGTTTCAATTCTTGCACTCTATTCTGATGCATTTTACTTATATTATCATGCATATTTTCAGAGAACAGGTATATTTTAATTTAATTTTAAATGGAAATAAAGGAAAATGGAAAAAGCCTTCTCACTTTGATTTAGTCAACTGAATATATCGCAGGAATAAAAACAGTTGAAAATGTGGGGTTTTGCTTGGTTTAAACCAACACCCCTCAGCTGTGTGAAAACTGCAAAGTTATGTTTTGTCCTACAGGGTCCCTCAACTCCATGGTGGCCTTAGAACATCTCAGAAGTACAAGTTAGAGCCTCATCTCACTCATTAGCCTCCACTTGTGCCAAAATCCTTGGAAATGCTTGACAGAAGGCTCTGTCAAGGATTGTCTGTCCCCACACAGGCAGCAGCATTTCTTTTGTGAATAGTTGCCTGTGTAAATTAATGTTGTTAATGCCAGGTTTCTACCAATAAAACTTAGATTTAAGATCCATGGGAAAAGTGAATATAAAAAGAGCAAAAGCTTCTGACAGGAGTACAGCACTGTATTTTATGTTAGGGTCCAGATCCCTCTCTAGTCTGGTATAGCAGCTAGTTAGTTTATTCCTGTGTTAGTGAAGATTCCAGTCCTGATCTATCTGTTGGCAAAACGAGGTCATTTTTCCTGTAAATTCTACCTAAACTTAGTGGTCTAGACAAAAAACAACACCAGTCAAAAGTGCAGAACAAAATAAAGATCACATCAAAAGGTTGCAGTACCTTTGTTTGCATTCAGTCGCTTCAAAGTTGTGCATCTATCATGTAGCAATCTTCTAGGAAGAGCTCATGCATGTACTGTGGAATTGAGAAGAACTGTATTTTCACATAGCTGTAATGAACAGCTTAGAAAAGTTAATTATATGCCTAAAATGCTTTTGAATCTTTATGTCTTGTTTTTTTTTTCTCAGTGCAGTTTGAAACCAGTACAGAAAATCTTCTGTCATTCCAGAATTCAGTTCCAAACCATGTGTCAGCAGGAAGGCTCTAGTTTTCAACTTTTCAGGAATATGTCCTGCCCTGCTCTTACTACCCAGGTGACAAAATTGCTTAAAACCTCATCCATTATTGTTCTGAATCAGAGTATGTCAGAGGAGCTGTAATGTAACAACTGCTATAGCAACTATTCATTTTGGTTCAAAACCTGAAATAAACTGTTGACACATCATATTTCACATGCTAGAGAAGACAGTTTTGGCATAATGTAATAATATTAATATATTCTACAGAAACTGCAGTAATATTAATATATCCTATGGAAACTGAGAATACTCAACTATGCATATGGCATAGAATACTTTAGGCTGAGAATAATTTTGAGAATATGGTATTTAAAGTATATTAGTTAGCCTCTGCTCAACTGTTATTAAGTACTATACATAATTCAGCCCAATTAATCTAATTAAACTTCCAACTGACAAGGGTTTCCAGTTGGCTGAAGTTTTGCAGAGCTCTTTTGTACATGACAGCAAACATTAACCTTTCCTTTGAGCAGCTGACCCTTAAAAAGATGTCCCACTAAGAGATCATATCATATACAATATAGACTAACCACAATCCTGACCGCTGAAAGGTCAATAATTTCCATCATCTTTCAGTGTTAGGAATACTTTAGGGAGATTTTTCCTCTGTGTTTCTCAAGAAAAGCCATGTTTGGTGAGCTTCCTCTTCTTTGTTTCTCTTTTCTGAATCATGAATTATTACTTGCTTATACAGTAAAGCTGAAGGAGGTCCAAGAAGATATTCTGCTCTTCAGACAGGATTTAACTTCTTCCATACAGAATCTTATTCTCAAACAGAGCTAAATTCTGTGCTATTCAGTGGGAATATTGTTCAGTTATGAAGTACAGAATGTGTCAATATGTAAATATACATCCATATAATATATACACACATCCGCATATGTATGTATGTGTATAGTTTATATTCTAAATATATGTATATAACCCCTGTGAAAGTCCATTCTAAAGATGCTTCAAAATTGAAACCACCAGTTATTTTGTTTACCACCAGCCACTCAAAATTCTCCCATGAACAGAAAGTTTCATTAATTTTTTATGCTTAAACTCTCAAAGTTATTTTTAGATTAAATAGTGCTTGTGTTTCTCATTGGAAAAGGTACATCAGTGGGACCAGGATTGGTATGAAACATTGTTCTCAAGGCACGACATTAATAGCTTGCCTAACTGCATGAAAGGGTAGACTTTGTCTAAGCAGAGGTTTCAGGAATTTAAGTATCACAAACAGAAGACATATCCAGGTGCAGAAACATGATCTGCATGTCATGCTGGGCACTGAGCTGGGTGCCAGAAGCAAGGGAGTGTCTTGCTGACTCTGTTTCTGTTGTTTTGGGGGGGTTTTATCTGAGGCAGGTTGTCCTCTGTATCTTGATTTCATAATAAACTTCTAATATTTCCTGTTTATTTAGGATGTCTTTCTTTCAGCTTAAAGATTATATTTAATGTCTTGTTTGAACAGTATGCAGCACTTATATCCCAGTGAATACCTGAGAGCACTCTGATAACTATAAAATTCTTACACAATTGTTTCTTCTGCCTCTCATTTTAATGTTTGACATTCCATCATATTTGGTGTTGGCAGAATAAAACATGAGTGTTCTTGCATTGCTTTAACAAAAAGCCCAAGAGAACTGCCTCAGAAATATGCAACAGCTACAAGGTGATGATCTGTCTGGCAATGAGGTGCATGAGAACATGTTCAAAAGCCCTTAAACAGGAATCAAGTGCTAATTAAAAGAGGAAAGCAATGAATGCTGCCATGATTTTACCCATAGACCTGAGAAAACACAGATGAAGATTCATTAAATCTACATTTCTCAGGGCTACTACAAGCAGGAAAAGAAAATACATATTTAGCCATCTTCTCAGGGGTTGTTTAATAATAACATACATTATGTCTCTTTACTCTGCTCCCAAGACTCTTTTAAAAGTTATATAATATGCATACATATTAGTGATGAGTGTCTGGCATTCCTGGTTCTCTTCCTTTTCTAACCAAATGTCTGAACCTGAAGCAAAAGTCAGGTTTCTTCTTGGCTATACTCCTTCTGGCCCATGAAGGTAGCATTTTTGGACACATTTCAAGAGAAAGGGTGGAGAACAAGTTAACCAGAACACCTCATGGCCTTAGCACCTCTCTAATGTGAAAGATATGGGTTTAAGCATTCTTTGTTTGAAGAAAGCAAAAAACTCCTAATTGCTGGATGAATTAGTGGCGAATTATGCAAAAGGATGGATACTAAAACATCTGAGTGCTTGTATGTTATCACATATTATTTCATAGAAGATAAAGGTGGAATTTTTATGGCACTCTGCCTAACCTTGAACTACGAGAGAGTACTGTGCAGGATATAGTACAGGGCTGAAGCTCCTGCCAAAAGAGCAGCTCTTTCAACCATGCAGGCAGCTTCCAGGCAAAGCACAGATAATATATATATCACACTAGGTTTATTTAGTCCATATATAAAAGAATATTCATCCCTGAAGATACTAAAATAATGATAGCCTATCATTGGTTATGGTTATTTCAGAGGACTGAATAACCTGGAATGTGTTGTTGTTATTCCATTTTTGAAGTAAAGGAACAATACTTCAGAAAGTGAAGATCTTTGAAAAAATAAAATGTTAAAAGAACATGACTTTCTGATTGTTTGTTTTCTTTACATCTCACCTTCAATTATTTCAAAAATATTTTATCTCTACAAAATCTACCAAGTGTTTCACTGTATGACTGACACAGTTCTACTCCTTCTGCAGCCAAACAAAACAAAGAAAAGTATTTGTACAAATGCAGTCAATTTCCATAGAATAATTTCCAATATTTTTTCATTATCAGTACAGGATTAAAGTTGTCTCATGACCAGATAGATAAAATACGAAGGACAAAGTTCTGCTACCTTTATACAGAGCAGTGGTTTGGTCTGGGAGGAGCATACCAGAGTGTCATGGAATTATCATTATATTTAAGTAAAGCACATGTTCAAATTAATCACTCCTCTTAGATGTAAAGGTGAGAGGTGCCACAGATACTTCTGCATTTTCAGCATCTAATTTAGCTACATTCTTGTGGTCTTAACATCCTGAAACCATAACAGAAATAAAAGACTGCTGGCAGGCGCTACTGGAAATATAAGAAGGGTGTCCAAAGGCTTGCTATTTATTTACACACCTAAACATAAATAATCCCCTCATGTACCACTTTCACCCATAGGCTAAAACACATAGTTTTACATGAAGGTCATACTTGTCCTCGTGTTTTGGAAACATAATCTGTCTTTTAAGGTTTGCAATTCTTGTTCCAACCGTGGATTTATAAATCCCTCCACTTTCAAAGAATTGAAGAATTCTTAAGGCTTAAGATTGTTTTCATTTGGATGGAGAAAGTATTAAAAGAAAGTCCACTATAGGGTCAATATATATACAGATAGACATGCACATATTTGAGAAGGTATAATTTGGCATCTGAAAGGCCAAGATAATAAAAAAAAGGCCAACATAAACTTTTTTTTCCTCAACACAACTGAGAGGTGTCTCACCTTGACATGTGCCACCAGGAAGAGTTTTGAATTAATAGTAATAACTATGTTGAAATTCAGTATCCAAAACTCATTAAAATTTGAAATTGATTAAAACAGTTGTTCATTTGAGGTTAAGTTTCTTCCTTTTTCATATTCCTCTTCCAGTCCAACACCAGAGTGTTGCAGAAAGTCCAAGTTGCCTGAGTGATTTTTAAGCAGAAGCTGATGTACAGTGGACAGTATCTGGGTAAGCATTCAGGCTGCTGGACATTTAATCTATATAGGGATCTGAGCCTAGGTAGAATTTTTTTTTTGTATTTTTCAGGCTTTGAGAGTCATAAGGCTGATTTCAAGAAAAGGTTTTGAGGATTTTCTTGGGGTGCAGTGAAGACTAAAGGGGTGTCCCTGTTTCCCCCTCTCTGCAACTTACCACATCTCTCTGGTACTACAGAAGGGGAAATTTCTTCTGGTACTACAGAAGGGGAAACATTTTCACAAGGAGCTCCTCCTCAGTGTGAGGGCTGCAATAAAGCTTGGCATGCAACATGGTCTGTGGAAGGCTATGCAAGTCCTTATTCATTCTTGTAAAAAAATCTTACTGGACAATTCTAAAAAGGTAAAAAATACCACTTAATTTGAAGGGCTATTCTGACAAAAATATTTTCTAGATAGACTTCAACCTGAAAAGAAACTACTGTATAGAGAGAAGATAACACTCAGGGCAAAAATCTTTGGATTACCAAAGTTATTTTACTAAATTGATTGCTATAATCTAGAATAATCTGCTCTAAAGCTAAGCATTTATAAACTTCAGATGATCCTGACATTTGAGGAGTCTAGCCCAATGCCTTAGTTTCTGTTGTTTATGACCCAAGTAAAGAACTGAATTTTCCAAATTAATTCTGTGTGAAAGCAGAATTGAGCCCAGAACTTGTTTGTTCCCTATTCTTCCACAGTCTTCCCAAATAAATTTGGTAAATTGTTTACAGTCTACTCCCATGTCAGAGGCTGGATCAAATGTCTGTTTTCCTTTGCCCTGTCTGCTTTAGACTGTAGACTCTCTGGGCTGTGGACTGCCTTTTCTGATAAATCTCTACACAGTATAGAGTACAATGGAATACGATTGCTTGTCTGGAGATCTTAATATAAAAGGATCTAATATAACGCAAACATTAGGAGACATAATACCATGTCATATCATATCAGTGACAGCAGATAAACAGAGTTGGCCTACAGCACACTGTGTGGAGAGCCTGCAGAGACCCTGCAATGAAGAGGGAATATAGAAATGGAAAGTAGTTTTAGGTTTTCCAGAGCTACAGGTTAATTCCTTCTCCTTAAAAAGCCAGCAACCAGGATGAATGGGATGAAGGCCATAAAACATGAATGCCCTTTTTAATTGGAAAACAGGCAGTAAATGAGCTGCCCTTTAAGGATCAAAGACACTATTAAAAATGAAAGATATTATTACTGTTATTGTAAGGTTTTAATCGTAGCATTTATCAATAGCCCTTCTCACTAGGGAAATTGCTATAAATACCCAGCTGACTTACAAGCAACTATATTGTTCATAATATCACATGGCTGGCTAAGCATTACCTTCTGATACTCCATTTCATTTTATGCCCTTGAACCTGGGCTCTAGAAAATACATTTTTAAACAAGGAGTAGTACATCCTCTGGTATCTGGCTGAGGTAACAGCAGAGCTGCTAATCTTAGGCAAAATTCACCCCTGTAAAAATTTGAGATGTCGCTTACTAATTCCTCTCACTGTTTATTTTCAAGGGCTAAATAAACCTGAAAATTTGTGTCCTGAATGTCTAATAACATGCTGCATCTCCTTCGCCCACCCCATCAGCAGGCTATATTTGGTAGAATTATGCCAGATGCCTTTGGATTCATGTTAGTTATCCAGCAAAATTGAAAGAGACAAATTCAGAGAAAACTGTTACACAGTATAATCCCAGGGATAGCCTTAAGATCAAAATAAAATAGTATGTTAAAAATAAATTGCGTTTTGGAATCTTTCAAATTTCCTTTATAGCAAAGACAGCTTTAGTGTCATCAAGGTGTTAATATGCAAATGTCCGAGGAAAAATACTTTCCAAATGACGGTTCATGCTTTCCTTGGGTGGAAAGCTATAGTTGGCTGCTACTTCTACCTGTTTCCTTTCTGGTAGTGTGGGGACTGTGGCAGAACTGCCCTGTGCTCCTGGGATCTCACCATACTGAGGTGTTTCATGTTGGCAGCTGTTTTCCAAGGAGATTGTCTTGTGTCCTCACCTAGGTGGGTAAGTCCTTCTGCACCTTTCCTTTTGGGATGCAGAGGTTAGGAGATAGAATCATGAAATGAGGGCATATTTCTTCTGATCTAAACCCACTCCTTTGTCTTTCCAAGTCTTGTCTTTCTGTCCCTCTTAATCATAGAACTAGAGGATAATTAAGCTGCAAGGGAGCTCAAGAGGTCTCTAGTTCAACCTTTGACTCAAAGTAGGCTCAGCTTTAAGGTCAATTCAGATTATTTGTGCTTTACTCAGACAGGCATTCAAAACCTCCAAGGACAGAGGTATGCATCTTTTCCATACTGCAGTCAGTATTTAGATGAAGTCTCACAGTGTCAAGTCAAGGACTTCTTTCCCTTTCCTTAATCTACTGTGTTCCTGGTGATGCAGCCCAGAACATCGTCTCCTTTGCTGCCTGAGCACACCACCAGCTCATGTCCACCACGTCCCTCAAGTCCTGTCCTGCAGAGATGCTCCTCAGTGAGTCCGTAAATGGCCTGTGCTGCTGCAGGAGTTCATTTGTTTCCAGATGTAGGACTTGGCATTTGTCCTGTCTGAGTTTCAGAAGGTTCCTGTTGGCTTACTCCTCCATTTGTCTAGTTCTTTTTGGATGGCTGCTCTGCCCTAGATTTCATTGACTGGCCAGCCCTGTCTGGTATCATTTGCAACCTGGTGACAATGCACTCCACCCCCTCTGGCAAGTCCTTGGTAAAGCTGCTAAACAGGTCGGGTCCAGGGCAAACTCGAGGTACTCATCATCAACTTAAAGGCAGCTTGGTCCACTTCCTACAAAACCTGAATAATTAACCATTTTTTCACCCATCTAGTAACCCATTTATGAACATTTTCCTTGTTCAGCCTTTTATTGTGAATGTAGCAGTAAAGATTACACTTGTTTCCATTTGAGTTTTGTCTTTTTGCACAGTAGCTCCTTCATGAGTTTTCTGCTTGGGCAAGCTGATGTCCTGCTACATCTCCTTGTTTTTCTGTGTGTGGGGATGGACCATTCCTGTACGTTGAGGATACTGTCATTAAGTATCTTGCAACTCTTATTCTGAGTCCCTTCCCTCTTTGAAGCTCCCTCTCATGGTTTCCCATCTAACATTTGCCAGAACAACCTTAAATCTGCTCTCATTCCTCGGGATCTTGAACTCCTATTTCATGGTGCCTATAACCAAGGGCATCACTGATTATTACAAACCAAATAGTCCTGTCAAGTGAAAAGCAGATGCAGCTATATGTCATCCTTTTTTGGTATAGTACCCATACCTGACCACATACATTGTTGCCCTTCCAGCAGATATCAGAGAAAGGAAAAGACTCCAAAGGAACTAGGGTCTGGATACAGAGACTTCCTGAGTTGTTTAAACAAGGCTTCATCCACTTCCTCACCCTAAGGAGATGGTCTGTAACACAATTCTCTTTGTTCTGAATATTGTGTATCCCTCCATAAGAACCTTGCAGCTATGTGAGCTCTACCACCACAATAATCCCAGTGATGATGCAGTTTGGTGACCACGAGAAGAGCTCTGGCTCCTCCTGCCTTTTTGTCTGGTTGTGGGTATTTTTGTACACACCCTGGAGCTGGGCCTTCTTTTGCCCTTTTTCCTCACTCCTAAGGCCTGCCTTGTACACATCACCCTGTTATCGCCCTGTTGTGTCATCTTATCTGTAACACTGGGTTTGGTGGATAAGGAAAGCTAAAAAAGATACATTAGATAGAGATGTATATATACAGGTAGTTAGATATGGATGTTAGACCTTAGAATGGTGAATTAACACATTCTGAAGACAAATGACAGAAGTTGATGCAGCTGAATGCCCTCTGAAATGTGCTGAGGAAAGAAACTGGAAAAGTGAAATGCAAAACACACAAGAGGAGGCTGATACCTTCCTATACAATTCCCCAATTAGCTGATGGTTTTTGAATAATCCTAATTACTACACTGCCTAAAATAAATTCCCTTGTTAGATAGCATGAGTGACACAGAGTAATCTCTTTTAAATCGTAAATGCAAACCAGACCTCCTCAAGATATTTTACTTTTCTGCTGCAGATGTTTTTTCATTATTTCCTCCTTCCTACCATACCAGCTCTACAAAGGCCATTGACAGCTTCTTCTTTCTTAATTAAATAGCTACAAAATACAATGTCATTAGCTATGACAATTTTTCCACGTTTTAAAGTATTACTAAGACCAGTATTGTTAAAAATATATTGATGCATTGTAATTATTTCAACTTTCTAAAAATAATCTACTAAAATAGATTTCTAAAATATCATTATCACATCATAATTGTACCTGGTTGCTCTATATCCTGAGCTTTACATTTAACTGTGCATTTAAAGTTTATGGATTTATTTCTTTCTCAGGCACCTGTATTTAGGCTTCTGCTGACTAATGGTAGGTTTGAGTGCAAGACTTGGCATAGTGAGTACAGTTTGCTCTATTGACAGTTTTACCTTAAAATATTTCAAAGGTAGTGCTTATGTTATCTGGAAAGAAGAGAAGAGAGCTCCTGGCAGTTAGATCTAAAGTGTCATTAACAAAAGTTAGTGGTCAGCTAAATTTAGTTATTTTGCACTTGGGACAGAGATTTGGGATTAAATGACAGAAAACAGGGTATTAATAGATCTATTGAGATCATACCCTCCTTTGGGTGTTATGAAGTGCAAATACTGAGCACTCATTAAAATTAAAATTATTTAGTGGCAGCTCTTTTTCATTTTAATAGTATAACCTGTCTTTTCTGCACTAAAATCACAAGGTGATCAAACATGAAAACTTTGCAGGCAGTGATAAAGCTTGCAATCTTCTACTTGCAGCACTGAATTTGCTAAGTTTCCTTGCTTTATATTTTACAATGCTCTTCAAAGTCCAAACTAACTGAAAGCATTCTGTCTTTTTTCCATCTGTCCTTACAATGAAGTCACTAACCATGAAATTAAGTCGGCAAGTAAAGTTCCCAAGCAGAGGGTGTTAGCAATACGAATAATGTATTGCTCATAACTTAAATTGAGTCAAAAGCACTGTCTGTAGATATGACTGCAGAAAAAGAAGTAAGAATAAGAAATTCTCACAGTGGCCAAGATCACTATTAATGGAATTAAAACTGTCATCAGACACAGTAGATTCATAATTGTATTTCTGAGTTATTCCCATTCCAGAATAATGATTGTAAACTGAACATTAGGCATTATTGAAGCATTTATCCTCTTCATGAGAATGAATAGTATTATTATTCAGTATTATAGCAGACTGGTATGAATGCCAAATGCTTTTAAAGTTTCCTACATAATTTGTAACTAAACCTCCACCAAAGTGATGGTTTTCTCTGTTCAGCCTCATCATCCCAGTGACTGAAGAAAGAGCAAAATAATTCCTCAGCCTACCCATGAAATAGGTGCCACTGTCAAGGGGTCATAGAATCACAGAACCAGGTGTTCCAGACCTCTGGACATCTTCTTGACCCTCTTCTGGACTCAGTACCACAGGACAGGAAACTGTTTAGACAATGCTCAGGTGAAGCAAGCTAATTAACACACAAATTAAAACTAGATCCTCATATATACATATGAATATTAAGGTTCTTTACTATCATGTAAAACTCAACAGAGTTTATTGAGGATCAAAAATCTTTCACAAAATTAAAAAGATATTGAAACTTTGTAGTGCCTGTTCCAACCACGGGACAGCAGGGTTCTTGGAACAAAAAGTGTGTCATCTCATATATCATAAAACTGTCAGCACAGTCAGGTATCACTCCTGACCACCATGCATGATTAAAGTATAAATAGATAAGGATAAAAATGGTAACAGCAATTGTTAGAAGCCAATTCTGAAATTCTTTCCACTTCTACTTTGTAAACTGGGACCTATGGACATGCAATGCAGAGGGGGTGAAAGCAAGAAATATTGGTATCTTGCCATCATTATCTTCTCTATTTATCATAAGCAAATTATACAGAAATAATTCCTGATTGTAGACCACACATGGTATATTCTGATCTTGCTATGACTCACTATTTTATTACAAATAAGGAGTATTTCTTTGGATATTTAGTTGCTGGAAACAATTAGAAAATGTCCATATCTGATATTTATGCAGAGTAGCTGAGTTTCTTTTCTTACTAGTAGAACCCTAGCTGTCATATCTTTAACTATGGTATCTTAAATGACCTCTACCCTGTCCAGAAATGCCAGCAAAAGATAAATAAAAGTGGAGTCAGACCTGTGTTTTTACATGGAGCTGACACTCCTGCTATCCCCCCAGTGCTTTTTCATCTCCTGTGTCTTTTCTACTAGAAAGGTCTCTTAGCATTATACCATTAATACGATTTTCCTTCTCCATTTGCTACACCTCTTTGATATTACGCTGTTGTCCATAAGATCTTTGTTGTAGGCACCATCCTGAGAATATTTCCAAGTGGCAATAGCGATCCACAAGGCTGCAAGCACATGCTCTGACTTAAGGCCACAGATTTAAGACAGAAAATAACATATTGCTGTTTGTCTACCAGTAGCCCCAGTAATATTTTTTCCTTAATTTTTTGATTTTCATTTACTTTAACAATAAGTTTTATGCCAGAAGGTAGAAGACACCACCACAAAACTGGAGCAAAAGACCAGATTTCCTAATGAAATACTAAAAAACATAGGGAAATGGAAAATATTGAGAAGGATAAAACAAGCTTCTTCCTCAAATAGTGTCCATCTGTATTTCCAATTACAGTGCTTCACCCTGTTCTAACCCTTTTTGCAACACGAAATTAAACATTTTTCATGCTGCCTCTGCCTGACCCTAGGATGGATGCTTTTTAGCTCAGATGTAGTACCTTTTCCATATGTAGCTTGAAAAGCTTTTAACAAACATTGCAATTACAAAGCTAAGTAAATGTGAGCTGGGATTACAAGCAATAATACAGTAAGATCTTAATTCATCTTTTTTGTTATAGCCATTTCATGGAAAAAGGAACTCAATAGGCTGTTTTATACAAAAACAAATGGGAAGCAACGAAGAGAGTGACTGCTGTTTCTTATCTGATGATTGAGTTTCAAGTGCTAAATAGATTGAAGCTTAGAGGAAACGCTTGAGAATAATCAGAATTTAAATTTTCTTTCTATCTTCCAATTTGATCCAAAATTTCTGGTCTTTTAGATGATTTGAAATAAGAAAATCAAAATCTAATGCCATGGTAGTTTCTTGGATAACAAAATAATCCAACTATAATAGGGTAAAGAAAAGCAAGACATCTGGGGAAATGTAGCTTATGTTAGCAAATATTGTAGAAGTTTTTGTCTCCTGCTGGAAAGGGGTGCATAAAAATGAGGAGTCCTGAGTACTATGATGGTTCCTTTCTTTAAAAAACAAAAAAAATGCAGTAGTAAAGAAGCAATACGTACTAGACTGAAAGAACATAAACTTTCATGCTGCAGTTCTAGTATTAAACGCTCTAATGAGTAGGAGAAAAAATAAATAGATCATAATAACCTAATAAAAGATCGATTTTAATATTTTTATACATTTTGAGCTTATTTTATAATGCCTTCATGTCCTTCAAAATACCCCTGTACCACAAAAATCTGTATGTGTGCATGACCATGTAGATGTAAAATCAGTAGCCAGTCTCTGCAGAATATAATATTACAGGGACACTTGAAAGATACACAGTGTTCCCAGCCCATATTATGAATTTTGTGGAAAACAACCTAGAAAAACTGCTTCACCCATTTTTACCTCCTGTGAATTTTGCCTTTAGCAGCTTTATGAATCTTTGACTATGGAAAGCTGGTCCCTTAGTGATCTAGTTTAAGTAATACTTAAAAAAAACAGGGGAAAAAAAAAGAAGATAAAGAAACATTAGACAGGAATTTGTGTGAATTATTTGGAATAGATGCAGTGAGTTGAAAGGGAAACATAAAATGAAAGTGCATGTCCAGTGCACAGAAAAGTGGGCCCTTCACTGCTCTGTGTGTGTAGAAATCAAATTGCCAGTAAGCATCCAGCCTGAAAAAAACTATCATTCACAGACTGACTGCTTAAATGGGGCTTAGCTTTCTTAATATTTCTCATTGCCCACCAGTGATTCAGTAAGTGCCTTTCTACTATTAAAAATCAGTCCAAGATTTTAATGAGACAAAAAAGTTGGTTCAGTGAATTCCAGCTGTGTTTTTCTAGAGTCTGGGCAGCATTGCTGAATATGAGAGAAAGTATAGTTTCTCTGCAGGTGAGCTGCCTATTTTTTTTTTCTTTCCCAACTAATTTCTCCCCCTCTTCCTTTTCTCTCCCCTATGACTGAAGACAGCATGTCTATCAATGCCTGCCAAAGCAGTGGAGAAAATGTTGCTGGCAAAGGCTGATGCATAGAGAACCACAAATCCCCAGCACTCTCAAAATGCACACCCAGCAGTGGTGTTGGTATCACGACTCCCATCAACCATTCCTTCCTATCACACCCCCCTCCACCTTCCTTTTTTTATTCCCTGTGTTGTTCTCAGGCCAGCAGCTATGTGTAAACAGGATGTGGGAGCTGTACTGAAATGTATTCAAGCCCTGCACACCTCCCTCCTCACCTCTGGCTGCAGTGTGCATCCTGCCTGGAACATCTGCTACAGATAAATACAGGGAGACTGCAAGCTGTGCAGAGAAGGGCACAGCCTGGAGTTCTTCAGCCTTCTCTTGTCATCCTCATTCTTTAACATTTAAAAAATAAAGAAAAAGCATTTTACTTCTAACTGGAGGGCAGGTCTCCTAAAAATGTAGCTTTGAGAAAGTGTAAATGGCCTTTTCCCTTATATCTCATAATTGAAAGACATTCTAACTTACTGATTGTTTACATATTAGTTCTAGTAATGTTAACTGAAAGGTACACATTCATACGCTGTTGATGTCCTTGACGGATTTATCTTCAAGATGGATTTTCATGGTTGGCAGACCAGTTTTTTAAAAATTGCCTCTGGTAATATGACTGAAAGAGATCATAGGACTTTATAGCACAGTCACACAGAAAAGATTTCATTACAGCTTGAAAACTGAAAGCCAGAATAATGTGAATGGTTGCTACTTTGCAGTAGAATCCACTGCAGGCAGTCTGGGAGATCCTGGGAATTCTGCAGTAAAAAATGGCAACTTAGGAGTCCCTAATGACCAAGTAACCCTGAGTAATATACAGCCAGTACAGCTCTCCTTGTCAGAATTTAGATATCTGTGTTTATGTCATCATCACAGGCATCTCAGTGGACAACCTGATTTTTAATATTAAAAATTCTGACACAAATATCCTTACTTATCCCAAGGTAACAGAGGCCATAAATACCTGTGCGGCCACACTGCAGAGCCGCACATGGACATGCACATGCAGTAGGTTGTCCCAGACCCAGAGAGAGGTCGAGGGGCTGCTGCTGGCACCGAGGAGGCAGTGAGGCTGCACCTTTGCTTACATCTGAGAACAGAAAGGGAACTCCTTTCCTCTCCTACTTGCCACTAGATCCCCCCCTGTTCTGGCCTGACCTCTAACCCTTCTTGCTGCCCTATCCATGCAGCATAAGAAATCAATTCTGTCCACAATCCTGAGGAGGTTTTGAGGCAGTACTGCCCCTACACACATGTACACCTATTTGTGCCCATGCTCACAGCGGAGCAGGAACAGAGCGCCACGCATAAAGGAGACAAAAGCCCACAATCAGAAATCAGGTAGAAAATAGCATTAACAAATCTATTTTCTACTTTGACGGACTTAAGGAGGAAAGACATTTTCAGAGATAATAGAAGGTGATTAGAGACTAACAGGCTTTTGAACCAAACCTCCATTTAACTTTGCACTCATCCCTTGGCACTTATTTTCTGAAGCTCCTGTACAAGTATTTTGATCAATACTTCTGACTAAACACAGCCATCTGCAATGTTATTGTTTACAGCTAGATAAATCACATACTCTACCTTTACAGTGAGTTGACAGAAATAGCAGTTCTGGGGTACCACTCATCTTTCGTTAAAGATCCCTAATAAGAACAGTGAACATCCTATTAAATAAGTTTTGCCTCAAGGAGCCTGTTTTCTCTAAGGTCAAAAGCCAGACCCAGGTAACCTTGCCTGCAGAGGAAAACAGTTCAATTTTACACTTTATGACATTCATTTAAGCAAAATTTTGAGGAAAACATTCTTAAATGAATGAAGTAAAATTGCAGTACTGTAAATTAAATTAAAAGTACCTCTCTTTTATATACCCTGGACTCACAAGAAATCTTGCAGATGCTTTTGATTTTTTTCTATCATTTTATATATATATAAAATATATATATATTATATTATCATTTTATATGATTGGGGGCGGGAAGCTCTGTGGTGTTTTGGGGTTTTTTTTCCCCCTTCTCTAGAAGAGAGATCAGGACTCATATCACATGGTATTATAGAAAGGCTTAAACAGATAAAAAAATCAAAAGGAAAACAGAGCTGCAGCAATGGGTAGTTTCTCAAGGTCACCTGACAGGCTAGTAGTAGGACTGGAAGTTGAGCTCCTGAGGCCCCACAGAACCCTCTATCTGCAAACTATCCTCAATTCCTACTATCACTAAGCCTTTTAAATCAGGGCTTCATGCTCATCATCCCCAAAGTGATACAGTGATAAGACTTCTTTTAAAGGCAAGAAGCACTTCATCCCTGCCGGGGGAGTAGCAAGGCTCTTGAGAGTGTGATATTTCAATGCAAATGGGCTGTGGCTCTGGGACATAAACAACACACTCCTCACAGTGAGCAACAACAGGTCAGCACACTGTGCAATGGGAGTCATCATTATAACTTCCTGCATACACATGGTAAAAGTAGTGCAGAATGATTCATTTTAATGTGATCAGGCCTGGGTCTAGGCTGTAACAGGTCCTGTTTGTCAGTTCTTGCTTAGGCTCAGTACAAGAAGAAACTTTATTGCAGGGTCTAGGATGCTCTAGAATTTCTTACTCGTCTGATTTTTGAGGGTAATTTCAGCCTTTTCTATCTATTTTAAATCCCTTTTGGAAAATGCTTATTTAAGAGGATTTGAAATTAAATAGGACAAAATAAAATCTATAGACATTACAAAACAGCACATTATATTATACCTGATCACGTTTTGCTCTCAAGTCATAGGAATTGTGAATACTGGCTTTGCTTGCCAGCTTCTCTGCAACCACCTAGCAGCACTAACTCAGAGTTCACTTGCTGTTAAACTCACACACTATTCTCCAAAAAGTATGTACAACTTCATAAACATGTTTTCTCCTACTTCCAATACAGAATCCTTGTTAGCCTTTTAAACTACATCCATCTTTCAGGCAGAAGGTAAAGGCAACCTGCAGCAGCCGCTGCTGCCCAAACTAATAGGAAAAGGACAATGTTGTTTTCTTTACATTTCTGACATGACACATCACAAAGAAATGCCAGATCAGGGTCAAGTTACACTAAGCTGCACTGTGCTTTTTGGTCTTGTGATGTGACGTAAGCTCTTACAAAGCAATGAAAGAATTGTAATGTAAAGAAAGGCTTTTGAAAGATCTGCTAGAAGGAATTAATTGTTGAGCATGGGAAGAAACTAAGTGCATGGTGTTCCCCAAGAGCTAAGTGCTGGCTCCAAGCAGTGCTCCAGGGTTGTGCCCTGCTGGAATGAACAGACCAACCCACATATCCCATGTCAGCACCAGAGGCCACTCAATGCCACCGGAGAGTGCCAAGTGGCTGCAGGGGACTCTGTTGCCCTGCTGTTTGGGGGTAGTTGCAGTACAGAGACCATGCAGCTCACACTGTCCTCTGCCTCCCCGACTGTGGGATCTCCATTTTGCTCCCCCTTTGGATGACTCAACACTGCCTTTTTTTGCCAGCAGATGATATCTAGTCACTCAGGTCGGATTAGCCAAAGCATTCATCAGACACAGACAAATAGAAGAGAGGCAGCAAAATTGTGATGCTCCTGGCAGAGCACTAAAATAAGGAATGATATGGAGATCTGCATCCTTTCCCACCCTTATATAGTTTTCCCCTCTTTACCTTTAAAGCCAAATATCTCAGATGCTGTATATTCTAAACACTATTACAGCTGGAGTCTCTCAGGAGGCTTATGAGGCAAGGAAACTTAAAGGAGTCAGAGAAAAGCCAGGTGAAAGATGAGATCAGGCAGGAAAAAAAAAGTGAAGGTAAGAAATGAAATCGCAGGACATATCATCCCTAGTAAATGTTTTAAAAGTAAGAATTTTATGCTAATTCCATGCAAACTAGAGGGTAGGGTGAGAACCAAATGCAAATGACACTTGTAACTTCAAGCAGACATCACTGTTATTGTGCAGTCCTGAGTTTAGAAGGGTCACTACCATCCACAGCAATATATGTTTTTTCCTTTATTTTTTAAAGCACTCTATAAACTTCACCAGTTATGGGAGGCACTTTGTACAGCATTGCTCGACATATGGAGGATGGGAGCCCTGTCCTACAAGAGAACTGGGTGCACAGTTCTGAAGATGGTGATGTTTATAGCAGCATTAATGGGGCTTTAGGTGGTGAGGCAGAAGTTGAGAGAGAGAGGGGCTTGGAGAAGAATCAGTTAGCCTGGGCAGAAACAGATGGAAATTATAATGGCAAGATATGTTAATACAGAACCAGTCAAGAACAACACTTATTAAACCTGTTCCTTGTAATACTCTGCATGCACTAAAGTACACTTACTCTTCTGGGAAGAATAAGTAACTTCAAGAAGAAAGTAATCCCAACACTCCTCATGCACACTGGGACAGTGACAATGATTATGGCTGGCAGTATATGGAAGAGAAAGTTTCCTTCTTCTATTTGCACCTTCCATAAGCCCTACAGAGGCAAATCCATATTTGGAAGCCTGTGGAGTAAGATTTTTATTGAGCTGTTTTATCTTCTGCAAACACTGCTCCCTTTCACAGAATAAAAACAAAAATACCACAGGTCCTTATTGTGTGTTTAGATTTAGTTTGTTTTGTTCTTTGTATTTTAAAACAGAAGTGTTTCTTTGCATCTGAGCATTCAAGAGGCCATTAGAAATACATAATGTAGCAGCACACCAAAACTGCACAGTACTGCAACTCCGCAGCACACAGATTGACTAACACCAAACACTTCTCTTCTCCAAAGTTCCCATTTTATAAAATCCTTCAATTTTTCTAAGTGAAGCGTGTCTTATAAGCTTGCTGATATGAAATGCTGCATTACCATCATTCTCACATATTCATATTGCTTCTTAAGAATAACTAAAATTTTCATTTTAATTATTATGAAAATGAGAATACAATTTGAAGCTAGCCAGCAAAATACTATGTGTTATTGCACACAGTGGGTTTTAGTGCTCAAACTTCTTCTCTAACTAGTTAAGAGATCTGATATATGTGCTGAGAAAAAAGAAAAAAAAGAGAAAAAAGAAAAAAGGATTTTAGAAAAGTTAGCTGACTATATTGCAATAAAGCTTTGATGCACATTCACAAGATGTGACTCACAGGGTTTGGGATGCCATTAGGTGGTAGACACTAGAAAATTGCCTTTTTTTTTTTCAGTAGTACTTGTAGGAGTTTTACTGTTTCTATTTCCTAGAACCAAATATTGACATAACAATTACAGGTTATAACCTGCAACAGGATGTATTATTCCACTGCACTTGAGGAATAGCTCACAAATCATAGACCAAATGAAACATGGAACAGAAAGAGAGCATTGCCTTTTTTAAGCCATACAGCTCTTATGCATTCTGGTTTATCCATAAACCAAACCTTTACATCTTCTATGGCCTGCCTTCTGGATTTTTTCGGAATAATCCACAGCCACTTTCTGAAAGGTTCCTTTTCTTATTAAGAAAAGTTTACACTTTTCCTCTCAAATTCTCAGAGGGAAACTGCTGAAGGAAGCATCACACACAGTAATTGTGAGGCTAGAGGGCTGCCCTCTCTGCTACCCTTCACTGCCAGGTCCTTTTCTGCCTGCTGCCTTGGATGGCAAGTTCTGCTGAGCCAGTAGGGTCCTGGGTGCGTGGAGCAGGATGAGCTCCCTGGCAGTACTTGGGATTTGGGATTTTCATGTTGGCTACATGCAGGACCTGCCAGGTGCCCTACAAAGGTTCTGGGGACCATGGTGGCCAATGGGGCTTCCCAGCTGCTCTGTGTTGTGCCCTTTCCCTGCCTCAGCCGTGTTTCTGGAATGCCCCACTCCCCACAGCTCAGGCAGAGAAGAGTCCTGGTGCTGCCTTGCCCAGAGTCAGTGCTGAGGGCCGTGGCCAGCTCTCCATGGTGTCCCTGCATGCCTGGCCTGCTCTCAGGGAAGCTGGGCAAACGCAGCGCGCCGGCGCTCCGGTACATCCTGCATCCTGACAAACGAGTTCATTCCTGCCCACACAGCCAGATCAAACAGTGCTCAGGAAACAATCTGGGATCCATATTAGCACTGGGTACCACTGCCGCCAGAGCAGCACAGAGGGGTGGGGGAGCTCTGCTTCCAGCACATTCCAATTGACAACAGCTGGTCCTGCTCTGCTCCCAGCAGCTGCCTCACCACTGCCCCGCTGCATTGCCTTGCTCTGTGGAAAGCTTTGTTTTGGCTAGGGACGAGCTTGTTGAGCTTTCTTGGGCTCAAGTCTCACACAGAGACTTTCCCTTTGCCCATGGCATGTGACCCTGCCAACTTACAGGCTCACATTCCCAATAAGAAAAACAACAACTTAAAAAAAAAAAAAGAGAGAGGAAAAAAAGAAAAAAAAGTAAGGTTAATTAACCTCAGGTCTGTTCTCAGCAAAGCAAGGCTGCCATGGCTAAGTAATAAAAATAGCTTCTCAATGGTCCTTGTGTCTGTCAGAGTCTCACTCTGTGATCTTTCAGTCAAAACCATGAAAGCAGGAGGGGGAGGAGAGGCTGATTCGCTACTGTCCTTTTCTTGTGCGTGTGTTCCCAAGGCTGCCTGGCTCTGTCCTTCAAATCATCTCCACCAGTAAATCATTTAGCTCAACCTGTCACTCTCGGCCATTGTGAGGAGACAAAAGCTACCCATTTAACCCCAACCATGGCTGATTCACGCGGTGGGGAAGGCAGGCTCACAAAGGAGGCTAGCAGGGAAGGTGGCAGTTGGGTTGGATTTCATGTAGACTGGTGCTGGTTTTCCCTCTACATTTTTTTTCTTTTCACTTTTTTTCCTCCCTTCCCCTCTGTTCTTTTAAATTAGCAGCACCTCTCATACTGGGACTGTTTTTTGAAGACCACATGTTTGTCAACAGAGCTGTTCTGCTTGAGTAATTTGACCTCAGCCTGGCTTCAAAGGTTTGAAAGGGCAAGAAACACACATATCAGCATACATCTCTTACCCCTTTCACCTGGACAGCGTTTTGGACCATTTTTGTTTCTTATAGAAAAAAAAATGTCGTAACAAAACATCTAATTAGTCACACGGAGCCAGAGCTATTTCAGTCAACCTTCTATTTGAGGAAATCTGCACTGCAATTATCAGGTTCATTTCACCTGAAGTATTGCTCTAAACTGTCAGCTAAAACCCTGCTACCTTGACTCATAACCTCTGCCCAAAGTCTGCACCTCAAATGGGTATCTCTTGTGTTGCAACAGGTGGTTGTCTCTGCCAAGCAATCAGTCTGCTCAGATATTTAAAATTAAAAATTAGTCATTTGACATAGAAATCAACTTTTGTTTCTTTCCCATAATGGGCCTGGGCAAAGTTTAATCTTCACATAGCGCCTCCCACCAGCGAGCAACCAAAACCCTGAAAAAATATACAGGCCATCAGAGAGTAACAAATTAACATTGCTGATAGTGAAATAAAATGCATAGAGAAACCAAGCAATACTGAAGATAGATCCAAGATTTATTCCTTTCCCCCACCAAATTCCAGAATATCCCTGGTGAACACAAATCTGCCATGAAGAAAACTGTAATTTATATGTAAAATACACTTGCAAATATCCAGACTTTTGATTTCTAATGATACTGACGTTAATCCAGTAATTCAGTAACTACCAAGCAAGTGCAGCACTTTTTTAGGAACCAAGCACTGAAGTTGACCAAGACTCAGAAACACAAAATATACAATATCTGTGCTTCTCCAGGGATATTTCTGATTTTTGTTGTGCATGTGAGATCCAAGAAATGACTATGTACTGTACATTTTTGTAATCTTTTTTATGTGCCTTTTAACAACAAGCAGTCCAGGATGTGGTTATTGCTTAGTGTGTTAGACATGTTTACTCTCATGTTCGGCATTTAAAATGCCTTAAATCCTCTTTTCACTATGAATTGTGTGTCAAAATGTTGGTTTGGATATCAAATTCTCTCATAACCCTGTCATTAGGAAAAGTCTTTGTCTGCTTGAATCTCTCTTTTGATTCCTTTGTTTTGTTTTTTGTGTTCCCCTGACAGGTCTGTCCTACACCTTTCTATAGCTAACAGGACAGAGCAGAGTTGGGGAAACATGTTTTGCATTACTTAGTTTGCTGTCTCACTGTAAGCTTTCTCACAGATTCCTCTTCAGTGGAGGGTGGAGGGGTGGGAGAGAAAACATGCTTTTCCCTGAGACTGCAGAGTATGTGAATTGTCTTCTCTTTCAACCTATGGGGCAGTCTTCACAGATTTCAACACAAATGGAAGAAATATCTGATTTCCCATTCCATCTGGATTCGGTTTCTTTCTTCCTCTTTGTATAGTTTCTTAGAGACATTATGGAGCTCACTGGAGGGGCTGCTTACATACGACTATGGCAGCTCTGGGCATACTGCCAGAATTTCACTCCAGGAGGCTGCAACAGGAATCTTTAATTAACTTGAACCAAAACACTGAATGGCAAAGAACAAAGGAGTGAGGCTGGAGAAGGAGAGGAGGAAGGGACAGAGCAGAAAATAATGTTTCCCATACTAAAAATCTCCATTTTTGGTCATGGCACGACATGATACATGCCTTATATGTATTTACAATAGCATAGGTAACAATTTCCAACTCCTCTCTTATTCATTACATTTTGCCTTTCTTTCTGCTCATGGAATTAAGATCTCTGATTGACCTTTGTTGAACTGACAGAATTCTCTTGACCCTTATATGAACATATAGCTTGATTACGTGTATCCTCTATAATGTACAACATTCTAAACGTGAGATGGCCAAATCTCTCACATCTTGGGCATTGCAAAACTGCACAGCAATATTGTGAGAGTGCACAGGGGTTACAGATGCTGAACAAGATCCCACTCTGCACGGCATGGTACCACTATGGTATGTCCCTGTTCTCAAAAGTTTACATTCTAAGCATATGCAAGAATTAGATACAGACAGATGAATAACATAACTACTTACTGAAAGAGCATTGTGCATTGTTGTGAAATGTTTTCAAAACAGAAAGGATAACGTTTCACACTCATTTTGCAGAAACATAGAGGATGCAAAGCAGCAGAAAATCAGGCCTGCAATACCTTTCTCACTTGAGCTCAAGGAAATGAGATGAGTGGTTTCTTTGCTGTCCATTTTCTGGTTAGATATGTGTGCAGAGTAATTAGTCTAAATGCAAAACTAATGGTGATTTCATGCAGACTCATTCAAGTGAGTTTGTGATGGAGGCTCCGGTACTGTTCTAGCTAATGAGGTACAGTTGCTCAAATATTTGTAAAAACAAACATAGAAAGGATTTGTACATGCTCAACATGAACCTATTTACGCATTCAAAGGAATATTCAAGTGTGAATTGAGTTGCCAGTTGGTGGCTTGGAGTGTATTATATTTGCATCTTCTGGCTTAATGACATCCTAAAAGAATCCAGTTTGTGGTATCTCTGATGTGAACCAGCACATGGTAGCTGGCAACAAGCAAGAGAGTCTTTAAAAGCACAGTACTGACCCACACAGAAATGCTAATGTCAACATACCCAAATGCCAAGGAATTATTTCCTCCTCAGAAGCATATATACTTTTTCCTATCCTAAATTTCCAAAGAAAATTAAACACAAAAAAACCCAATCTTTAATTTCCTATTTAAAACTGATGTTTGGTATTGCTGCCTAAACATTTATGGGAAAGAAATCACAATTCACTGATCTGTAAAGCAATCATGTACTTACTAGGTACAGTTTGAAAGCTTGATATGGAGATGACTTCCAGAATCCCGTCAAAACAGAAAAGTTTCCACAAATGCCCAAGGTTGTGTCATGGTAGGAGTATCTGCAAAAGAGTTTAAGAATCTTTAAAGTGAATATAACATCTTTGATAAGACCCTGCTCAATTTTACAGAGATCAGGGGGCCTGGGATAAAAGAATTATTGAATATGCCTTAGAGAACTGTCTCCAATTCTTTTGCAGCTACCTTCTTTAGAAGCTGTAATGCACAGAGAGCAGTCTTGAGAAGCTATTTGTAATATATTTTAAATTTCTATTCTTTTCTTCATCTATCAATTTAGTTATTTATTCCTGTATCTATATTTATAACCTTTTTATGTTAGTCTGATTCACATAACATAAAAAGAGCATTCCATGAGCTGTACAAGGACTGCATGTAGACTGAGAATCCAGTTTATATAACAAAATTTCTATCTGCCAAAATACAAATTCTGCTCTGAGGTAGTGTAGCTTAATTACAGAATAGTTAATTCCAAAACATCCAATTAAATTTAATGGCATAAGCGGAAGAATTTCTCTGCCAAGTTTTGTCTCACTATATATATTTTTACATATATTTGTGTGCATAGATAGATACCTATGTGGATGGATAGATACACTATGATGATGATGATGATGACAGATAGATAGATAGATAGATGATAGATAGATAGATGATAGATGATAGATAGATAGATAGATTAGATAGATAGATAGATAGATAGATGATGATACATAATCTGATAGGTAACCAAAACACATCCAGTGAGAAACTGAACATAATTATTGAAACCTGCAAAGAATAAGCATGATACAAGTGTTGTTCTACACCTAATCATTAGTATTCTGGCTCATTCTGGATTACATATGTACTAGAATCTGTTTTAAACATTTAAAGATGCTATATATGCACAATAAAGGCATCATTAGTAATTTCTGGCCTTGCTCTAGCAGATGGATTAATTTTATCAATATAAACCAATCTCTCAAGCAATATAGTCCAACTTCGAAGTGTCTGTGAAATCTTGTGTTGTTATTTACATTCCTAAGAATACCAAAATGAAAAATGGTTTCAAATTCAAAGTGACAGCAGAATAAAACCTTCTGAAATCCTTAATCAGGATTCATTCCTCATGTGATAGTTTCCACTGACAGTAGAGATAGAGCTGAGGCAAAGTTAACTCACAGTATTTTCATCTGACAAATATCCCTGATCGTTTTGTACTGACTGATTTTTAATCGTGCTGAGTGTTCACAATTAAAAGCAAAATTATTGATGTGTACATTAGCAACCTTTCACTTACAAAAGTGACTGTGGGCTATCCTGCTCCATTTTCTTTCACATCAACTTGTGTTGGAATTTAGCAATTCCCTTTTCTAATGAAAATTAGGCCATTTTGAGTGACAAATGGCTGTTAGAAATACTGAATACATGCAGACACAATAAAAATAAAGTTACCATCATTAGAAATGTAAAAGTAATGAAATTACTTGGCTCCAAGAGATCACTTAATGGGAAGACTTTTTTTTACTAGCTGACATATCCCCTTGCTCAGCAAGATTTCATTCCATGGGAGCTGCTCACTGGTGTGCCAATACTGCTTTCCAGTTTGCTCTATGATTACAATTCCCACTAGTTTCCAGCCGTTTCTAAATGAGGCCCAACACTTCTCTACATTAAGGTTCTGCCTTACATCAGACTCCAGCAATTTTCACTAAAAAAAAAAATGAGGGGAATATCTGAGAATTCTTAGAGCAGAATTTAAATTAAATCTCCTTATTAATGATGTATGGATTTCTTTCATTGTTTAGGGGGCCTGTGAGCAGTTGAAAGAAACAAGAAGGCTTTTAGTAATGGGCACTAACAGCACCATTGTCCTTGCATGGAAGCTCTTGGCCATTCAGTGTCACAGGGTCAAAAACAATCCAAGCTCCCACACCAAAGCAGTCTGTAGAAGGCCACACAGACCTCACAACACTGATTCTTTAGAGCTTGGGTGGGTTTCTGTGAGTGATGTGTTAAGTTCAGTATTGAAAAGCAGAGAAATTAATTTTTGCTAACTTTTGCCATCATTCAGACTTCCCAAGCCCATTTTTGATTTTCTGAGTTAGGTTGGAACTAGCTAAAGTGTGAATTCGAATAATTATAAGACAGCCTTCTCTTCTAACACTTTTACTTCTGCCACATTCTCTGTCAAGCACTGGGCATAGTGTTGCTGCCTTGCAAATAATAGTGATAGAAATCATGGAGGTATACAAAGCAGGGGAGGGGGGAGAGAAAACGGTACTAGGAAAGGAATTTGTTTGACTTCATGAACCTTATGAACTGTTGCATTTAATTGCTAAGAAAATATTTTAGTCTCTTTTGATCTGGTTCTCTTCTCCTTTCCCTAGCTTTTGCAATGTGTGACCTGGATGGATGTTTTAAGTTGCAGATGGCAAAGAAGTCTCATGTACTTCAGAGGGAAGCTAACTGCATATCTCTGCATAACTGTTAAATAAACTAAATTCAGCGTTTTGCTGCATTTTCTCAGCCACAATTAATATTAAGTCATACAACTCCACAATATGTATAAGTGCTAAAACATGGAATTTTGCTGTCATGAAGCACAGAATTTATAGTGTTTTGTTGTGTCAGTGAGAAGAATGTGAAAACCTGAGAGCCCAAGTGCTGCTAATATACCAATATTTCATAAAAACTTTTTTCCAAAAAAGCATGCTGTCCTATTCTCATTGTCAGAGAAATGTAATAGGATGGGAGAAATAAAAAGCTTGTCATGCACAAAATACACATCAATATTCCTATTCCAAATGCATGTAGAACAATGTGCTATTTTTCTGAATTTTACCTTCTCATTCATGAAGCTTTACGTCTCGCCTGGCTTCACAACCCCAGCAAGACTTTCTTTTCAGTCTTTATGGTTACCCTATCATGATCTTTACCACATGATTTTGAGAGAGAAGTTTTGTTTCCTGGGAGTTCAGAGATATTACTCTAAACCCAATTTGTTTTCAGCCTCACACAGGAACCGCACAGGAGGCATTCAGAAGCAGTGAGAGCAAAGCTGGTAACAGAGGACTTCTATTTTTGACTGATGTTTTAAAGTAAAGAATGTTTTCCTCGTGTTTTGAGTGAAACTAATGGTAAACCACAGCAGTTCTGCTAGTGTTTTGTACAGTGATGTTCCTAGATGAAGCAAAATTTCTTTGTGAGGGGGCTAACAATACTGCAGGGGGCCATCTTGCTTCACTGAACTGGAACATCCAGTCTTTTGAGAGCACTCACACATTAGGTCGTAAGATTACTCTCACTATAGCAACCACCTCCACTACAATCCTTTTTTTTTTCCTCTCCCGATTTTGTTTTTTTCTTTTTAAAAAGATGACGTTTTATAAATTAACTCTACCACTACCTATTATCCTCCTCAACACCTTCTATCCTTTCTCTTCCAAAACCTCCTTCCTGTTGTACAGTTTCAGCTGTTTTTTTCAATGTTTGGCTGCTGCACTTCAGTTTTTAGAGAGACTTGATTTTTTACAGAAAATTATGTTCTTTATCCTGCAATATCAGTAAAACGACAAATTAAAAAAATCAGCGCACTTATTGATCACTTTGATTCTCACTTTCCCTGATAATTAAGCTTTGTCTCTATGACCCTCTAGTCGAGTGATGGAGCAGTTGTGAATGAATGGTTTCAATCTCATCTATCAGACAAAGTTGCTGCACTATTGAAGGTATCAGAGTAAAAGTTATCAGCTAGTTGGTATAAGAAAAGAGAAAACCTAAATGTCAATGAACAGCTGTCTGTCCAAGTAAGAAAACCTGAAACTGAAGTCTAGGGAAGAAAAAAAAGTAGATCTTCAAGAAGTCTTTAAAAGTCCAAAGAAAGCCGTTTGAGCCTGACCAGATGCATGGAAACTTCTAGGCTTATAGATCCAGTACTCATATCCAAATTCAGCTGCCTATTGAGTGGGGGAAAAGAGCCTCATCTTGCATGAAGACTTACTTGCAGTTAGTCAGATCCATAGGGGCAATGATGGTTACCCTGTCCTGAATATAACTGTTCCTGAATATTAGTGATCCTACAGTCCACAGAGATTCTGCAAGGCAGGAAATGGGACAGAGAACACAATTTATATCCCTGTTTCTATTTGTGGCACAGACATGCAAAAAGCCTATAAGGACATATTTATAGCAAAACACATTAGATAAAGTCCGAGAAAAACATAAACCAGTTATTAAAAAAGGTGAACTACACTGTAAGTATTTAACACAGTGCAGTTTATCCAAATAAAGATTTATCTTTTTGCTGACCTTTCTAGCTGACAAGTGAAATCCTGTTAAGAAACTGTGTCAAAAGAACAAGCTAGACATGTTGGGAGCAGTGTTTGTTTTAACTGAAATATATGGTACATGTCTGACCCAAGTACAGAAAGCAAAAGTCTAGGTTCTGCAAAGCACAGGAGAAGAGGGTTTCTAGACCTGTCACTGCAAGAAGGGAGGGGGCCATTATCTTAGTGGTGAAGTCTGTTTTTATCTCTAGAGAAATAAAAAAATGGGCTAGCCAACTACATATGAGCTGGATTTAGGTTGCCGACCCTTGATTGGATGTTGACAGAAGCTGGGAAAAGGAGGAGGAGGCTTTCTTGGCCTGAATTGTATGTCCTGCCAAAGCTATTTTGAAACTAAGTTGGAAATTTCCTTATGGCACCATATGTGATAACAAAAGTGACCTTATAGGAAAAATATTTGACTTACTGCTTCAGGAATACATACAGCTGTTCTTAAAGCTCAGTATAAAGAGCAAAAGAAAGAAGGCAGTGTATCATACTCTGCAGAACTGCACAGTGCTATGAAGACTTAAAAATATTTTGTCATATATCATTAATATGCAGTATCAAGGCACCTTGGATAAAATACCTAGTGTATTCTTCATTTCATTCTTCCTTTATATGAAATTCTTATGTGATTTTCCATCAAAGGATGAAGCAACAGAAATGGCCCTTTTAGCAAGAGCAATACAGCCTAATTTGGAGCCAGTAATATTAAACTGGAAAGTGTCCTTTGCAGCAATAATCTTTGAAGTTGCTCTATAAATTCAGGGAGTACTTTCTTCACTAAAGCTAATTCTGGCTTCACATATTAATATGCCTGATCAGGATATCACTGTTCCTTTTCCATAAGAGCAGTGCACTGAAATGAGGTGGTTGGCACAGCTGGCTCAGGATCTGGGCTGCCCTCAGCCAGCACAGCCCAGCACAGCAGGAGTGGGGGAAGAGGGAACATTTGCCACCTGACAGAGGAGCTGCCACTGCATGAGTCCAAGCCATCCCCACTCCATCCATAACATAGCTCCATCAGTCCCTGGTACAGGCCACAGATTTTAAATTACATTTAGATCTGGCACTGGCAAATGCTGGTTGCTTCCATATGAAGAACAGTTTGGTGACCTCAAACCATTTTCTAAAATAGAAGCCGCACAGCACAGAGTGATAGCTAATTGGGCAGCCTTAGGGCAGAATCTAGGATGTTTATGACTGTACAGGGTGGTTTATCTATTAACCCTGGAGACTGCCCATGGCAGACAACACTTCAACAGTTGGAAGGGCAGTGTGAGAAAGCTTGTTGCCCTGCACTGGGGCCTGCTGGGTGCTGGTTCTGTGGCTGGACAGAGGTTCCAGTGTCAATGTTACGTTCAGAGAAAGAAATGTCAAAGCTCCAGTCAATAAAGGCTGCTGATCAGAGCAGATCAGAGTCAGGCAGCTTTGGTCAAGCACTAAACTTGGAAGACTTTTCCCCCAAGGGCTTCCCCTTTTGTCTCTAAAACAAAGGAAAGTGAAATGAAAACAAGAAATCCAGACTATATAGCAGTGCATTATGTGACTTAGCCAGCTGTTGCTCTGATACTGTTATTTTTGTAGCCCAGCCTATTTGGACTGAAGGAAAAGCCTAATTCTTCCTACCAAACCTGTTGCTTCTGATAGCTAGACAGGGAAATATATGCTAGCATGATTTTCTTTAGCCTGTGAACCTACACACGTATGATAGGAAGTCTGAGCTGCCAACAATATATAACGGCTGAAAAAACATTTACTATTTATTTACCCCTACTAGCAAAAAAGACTAGTGGGAGTTATTTAGGTACTCATTCATTAGGTGCTTAGTTACTTTTAACACTTCCAAAAGTGCAGAAAGTTATTTACCAAAGATTCAGCTTCAGCAAAGATGCCCTCCAGCCCTGAACTTCCAGCTATTCATCCACTGCTGTTTTAATGAAAGCCAGGCAAATATCTAACAGGGCTGGGGTGAGGCACTTGTGGGGGGAGGTTTGTATTAAAATGCAATACAGCACCAAAGACAGCGATAGACACTAAACAAGAGGAAAGTCTTCTCTCCCTGCACTCATTTAGCAAGCACATGGAAATAATTGTTGGCCCAGAGACACATATCCATAATTCCCATTGTGCTTCGAGAGCCAGCACACCAGCCCTGCACACCCTTACAGAGCACAGAGAGTATTGGAATGCAAATCCGCACACCAAGCATCGGGATTTGCGTAGCCACTGTTCCCACAATGAGCAACATTATCAATTAGAACGAGGCTCCCAGACCAGGTCAGCAGCCATGGAGCTTGTAGGAGTTCATCAGCATGGGAAAGACTTGGAAGCGAAGCAGCTCTCCTGTCTTTAAAATAATTGATTTATTATTCATGTTTGATGAAGCCTGAGTTTAATCCAGTGTGCTAAAATAAGGAGATGTTTGTTGAAACAAGTAAGGGCTACTCGTAAAATTCAATAATGTGCTGTTGATATTTTGATAGACATTAGTTTTTAAAAGGTCATGGACAGTTCAAAGAAATTGTGTATTGCTTCTGACTAGGTCATAAAATGACCAAAGCCAAGAACCGAAGGCTCAAAGCTGTGTGCCACGTCACAAGTTTCTTCTCTGCCCATGAGCCAGACCACTTGAGGTGACAAAAGCAAGTGGGTAGGTGACAGGGCTGGGGAGAGAGGCAGTGATGCTCAGCTCCTGCCAGGAAACATACTGTCCAAGCTTTCCTCTTTTGCCATCACATATGGATAACAGCCAGCAGCAGCTCTCCATCTCCATCCCCAACGGCATTGCCTCCCTACTGCTTTCTGACCCCACATGCTCTGTGTCATGACTGCTTTGGTAACTCACAGATCAGTTTGCCACACTGCCAGCCAATGTGGGCTGTGGAGAAAGATAGAAAGTTATAAGAAAATTATGTGCCGTGGACACAGCTACATGAATCTAAACATAAAATTCCAGAGGTCTTGATCCTAGTCTCTTTTGCTCAAGGCAAGACTGTTTTATCTTTAGAGTCAAAATCAAACGTTTAATAGACTGTGGTTAAATTTTGGTTGGGGGCAGGGAATATTACTGCTTTGACTTGAATCAAGGCTGTGAAAATACTCTAATTTATATCCTCAGCACCAATACACACACATTGTTGCAGACCACACTCAGTTAAGGGGTGTGTCAAAGTCAGCACTTTCATATTCAATGGGGTCCCTCAAACTGGGACCCTTTACTCTCACTGGAAAAACAGGTGACACTTTGGAGAGCACTGTAACAATAACTAATGGAAATAGAAGATTCATACTCTGACCCAGGCTTTGCTAAATTCAGATTAATGACCTCGAGGCATTGCCTAAACTTGATAGACTCCCAGTAGGTGTATTGGAAAGGTGTCAGTGGAAGACTGAAAAACTGTTTTTCACAGAAATACTGAAATAATTCCTAGACTGATAGGGAAATATTGATTTTTTAACTAGAATTCTACTTTCACTGTTCTTTTTAATATCACACCATTTCAAAACAAAAATTAAAAACTGGAAGAAATCAGTTGACACCATGAATATATTTATATATAACACAAGAGAATTTTGAAATTACTATACTGAACTAGGTGTATGTGGAAATATAAAAATAAAAATACTGATGCTTTTTATCAGAAAACAAAACAGGAAATTAATAATGTCAGGTTTTATCATCCTTTCTGACAATAGGAGAAACAGATGTCACAATGAACTCTTCTGGTAACTTTCTAACATGGAGACCATTTTCAACAACTAACAAGAAGCAAAAGCTGTTTGATTTCTCCCACATATTTCTCCCTGCTTCACTAGTACTGCTGTTGCCTCTCTAGATCATAAATTGGAGTTGTTTATAACTTAGAGCTGGGAGGCATCATCAGAGTTGTAAGTTTTCTTGACATAAGGTTCCAAGGGATAGTTTTGCCACCTCCTTCCCAGCCCTCTCTTATTGGTGTGGCACTATGAGTTGAAAACAATGAAATAAAAAATTACCATAGGAGAAATATATTTGTATTTCAACAGGATCTACAAAGTCAGTCACCACTAGGATTTAGCTGTCAAAAATGACCACAGAACCAAAAAGAAGGGCTCTGAACTTAAAGTTAGAGCTTTCTTAGAAGAGTATGATCACACGCATTTCAGAGCACACTGTGGGGCTGTTTGCTCAGAAGCAGTGAAACTCCAGCCTCTGGTAACACGTTAGAGCCCTTACAATTGGTCTATTGTCCTTTTTGCTGTTTACAAACAGCACATGCAACCAGCCAGGTTTAAGCTTGTGTGGAGAAACAGAGTGGTAAACAATATCGCTGATTGTGCTCCAGTATTTGTGGAAGAAGTTGAACAAAGAACTAGCAATTAAAGTTCTACTAATGATAATGCAGTTTGGATACCTGCAATCAAGGTCAAAAAAAACAAACAAACAAACAAAAAAAAAAAAAACCAACAGCAAACCAACCCAAACCCAAAAAACAGTCACAGTTCGGTCTGTGATTTCTTCATTTCCAAGACAAAATATTCTGCACTAGACCCTTGAGTGGTGATTGAGGGTCTACTCTCCCAGCCCACATTTATTCCAAAGGGAACATCCATCCTGGAAAAGCACTTTTGCCTTGGGTTTGTCCCCTCTGTGTCCCACATGCAGGCAGCACAGCTAATCTGCAGCAGTGGACAAGCTCCAACTGAGCACAGTAATGCTACACCTGGCACAAGGATGTGGAACACCTCCCCTAGAAAGCACTGAGGTGTGAGGAATTGCTGCATTCCTTCCTCACCACAGTTTCCTTCCAGAATTTTTTTTTTTTTTTATGCCAGAGGTGTGAATGCTAACCAGCAATTTCAGCTGTATGTTTTTGTAACTTTCTAGGCCTCCTTCACCACAAGTTCATTCAGAGATGGCTGCTGGAATCTCTGCTGTCACTACACTTCCAAGGCCTTATTGTCTTCTCTAAGCTCAGTCTTAATGCCTGTGTAGACTGCAAGTCATACCAAAGGTATTTCAAGTCACTGTTTGTTTTACCAGCTCTCAAAATATTTTAAGGAGCAAGATGGGTTAAAAAAATAATGTAACGAGCCATTAGCAAGTTCTTTCCTCTCCCCCACCCCTAACCTGCAGAATAGAGACCACTGAGCCACGCTGCAAATTAACTGCCATAAAAAAGGAGGGCAAGGGGGAGACAGAGAAGGAAAACATTTTAAAAAATCCACTTTGAGCTTCAGAAAGTTCATTTCTCAAAGGACTATTGACATTGGTGAGGAAAGAAAACACATCAGTGTTTTTAAGGGGTTAAATAAATATCTTCTAGATGAATATTAGGTACCCATTAATGTCTCTCTGTGTAGTCCACCTATCCTTTCATTATCCTATTACCAAAATCGGGGGAGGGGAGAGAGAGAGAGAGAGACTTTCCTTTTAATTTGCTTTGCACTCTGATGGTTGAAAACAAGGAAAAAAAAACTTTTCTGGCTCTTTTGAATGAATGGTCAAAGGTACCTTTGCGGCTCCTTCACAGGGTGAACTAATCTGTGACAAGTGTAGCTAATCTGATAAGGCTGCTGCATGTGCGCTAATGTGCTAATATGGGGGATTCAGAGCAGCCAGCGGTCGGGAAAAACCTCCTCTTCCTAAATGGGCCCTCGCCTGCAATAGCCCTGGCAACATATGCGCATTTTAACACCCGCTTAACAGGGACACAATGCGCTGGCCTTTGTTGCGCGACACAGAGGCGCGATTCCCATGGTGGGAATTTCTGCCTCACAGGCGACATTCTTTCAGATGGGATGCAGAGGCTGGTGGCCTGGGACGGCCCGGAAAGGTTGCGGGGACGTGTGTGAAAGGAAAGCCCCTCCGCCTATTCCTGTGCTGAAAAACCTGGGTATTTCCATCGTGTGTCTTGGGTATGGAGAGGAAGAGGCAGAGAAAGGTAGGAAGTAGGGAGGAATTGGTTTTAAAATGTTGGATCAGGTCCTTAGCTGGCATAAAATCAGCTCCTGGATTATGGTGCTTTATCTAAAAGAGAAGTTGACACCAGTTTGTAATGGTGTGATATGCTCTATTTTGTATATTTCCCTTGGAAGAAAATCCCTGAGTTTTCCACTGGAAAGACTAAATGACATTTTCTTGTGCCCGTGTTTGCTTTACTGCACCCTTAGGAAAATCTGTGTGAGGATCAGCAACTTACTTTTAGCCTAGACCATGCAATAGGGAAGGACTTCACGGACACTGAAAGCCAAGGAGACTTCAATACTGGTCATGGTTGTGGTGCTCTCTGGTCAAATGCGTGCCCTGCAGACTGCTCTGGATCCTGGTGGGTTCCCAATGTTCCTTTGTTTTCAGATATCCCTTAGGCTAGTGCCAAATGGATATGAGAGTGTGAACCAAGGTCTGTCTGGTGACAGTCTACTCAACTTCTTGTGCGTGGGGAACAGACCAGGACTTGCCAACCACACTTTCTTGTGTGCCTTCTCTGCTTTCTGCTATGGCTGGTGTCAAAACAGCACAGTTACCATGAGCTTGACAAAAGCACACAAACAATGAAAAAGCACAAAACAAAATACAAAAAAATCCATTTAAACATAAGAGCAAAACTTTTTTTTTTTTTTTTTACCATGAAGGAGACCAAACACTGGAGCAGGTTGCTCAGAGAGGTTGTAGAGTTTCCCCTATTGGGAGACAAAACCTAAGCAGACAATGTCTTGGCCAAGCTGCTCTAGTTGACCCTGCCTGACCCAGGCTGGCTGAGTTGATCTACAGAGAGCTCTTCCAACCTCTTATTCTGTCACTGTCACTCCATGAGCTCAGCATATTCCCCATCCACAAATCTCTTTCCAGAGTTATTTTGTTTGACTGATGACACAACAACAAAGGGAAAGCCACACCAATATTAGCGCCTTCTATTTCAAACAATATTCCTGCTTTATCGCAATAAAAAAGTAGAACTCTAGTGACACCCCAGCTGCAAATATATCCTCACAAAAGTGCTCAGACAGAGCAACTCAGATTCAGAGCAGTATGGTCCAAGACACGGAACAAACTTGACTATTCCCATAAGACCACAACTTTTAAAAGTTTTTAAAAAGTTGTAAAAGGTTTTAAAGCTGCAGTCTTTTTAGCCTTCCTCCATTTAAATCATATTGCCACATCAGCCATAGACAGACAGAGCTGGAAAAAGTGAGATTTGTCAAATACTGAGTGGTGTGTTTGGGATACATGTAAAACAGTATTATCCCAGCTACTAGACTTGTATTTTTGTATTGCAGATTTTTGTAGATTTTTGTAGAAAATTGTAGATTTTTCTCAGCTCTCTGAAACTATTAGTGAGCAAGAATAACTGTGGCACGTTTCTAAATATGTAAATGGAGAAATCTTATTTATTCTTTTCCACTTTGTTGAATACAGCGATACAATTTTATGTTTGAGTTTTGAATGCATAACAATTGACCCCTACTGAACAGTGACGACATATCCTCTCAGAGGAAGTCCTGAGGGAAGGAAGGTCCCGCATAAACAAACTTCCACTCAGTACAATAGAGGAGCCCACGAATGTGACCATTTTTTCAGGGCATGGGTGAGGCTGACACTCTCTTCCTGCTCATGTAGTCCAGGGCTTATCACAGTCCTGTTTCCCTTTAATTTAAATGCTTGCATAGCTTCTACTTCATTTGTATTTTTCCCCACACAGTGCAGATGTATCCCATTTTCCTGTTGCTGTGGAACACAGCCACAGTTTCCAGCCATGTTACATAAATGACCATCTGTGGTAAAAAAAAATGCTGATGCACAAGATTGCAGTGTGAGAATTTTAGCTAGCCAGCAAAATTTAGGCTATTAATACTTCTGACACTTCCTGACAATAAAGGCAAAATGCACTGTTCCCTCTGTTTTAGCCTGCTGCTGTTGTTTGACAGACAGCCATGGTGGCTGCATGTAGGGAAGAATCTCCAGGGAAAAGTTAAATAAAACCTAGTTGCCCATGCCTAGTTTTCCTTAAGCTTTTCCGGGCACTAACAGCAGACTAAATTAATTAAAAGTTATTATACTGGTAATGAGAGTGGTATCTAATTACATGTAAATAAAGAAGAATACTTAGATTTCATTAGCATATTTTTGGCATCATTGCATTTGCTGGCTCCCAGAATCAGCAGTGCTGGAAATACTGAACTCCATGGCACAGATCTCTGCAACTAGCACGACACTTTTCATGGTTGATGGTGGCAGTAGTAAATTCCCAGTGCTCATATGGATGGGGATAAAAGGAAATGAAGATCCTCAGTGGCTTTCACATACTGCAGTTCCAATTGCTAGAGGGGCACAAAGGCTGGGGTTTTTTCTGATCACCCCAAGACTGACACTTGCTGCTTCATCCTCTTCAAAATACTGCTGTAGCAATCTTTCCTTTTCCCTGCTTCTGCCTGTGGTCCCTCCTCTCTCACAGTGAGTCTCTCTTCTATTCTAAGTGTCACCCTGCCTGGGTAGCCCCAGCTATCTGCTGACTCCCTAGCAGATTTCACTTTCTCCTACCTTCCTGATTTCTGTAAGTTCTCCTAGTTTGATTTAAAGTTCCCTTCTTACCACTTCGCTATTTTGAAACTCAAAAGCCACAGTGACCCAAATTAAACCTTTCCAGTATAACTGATTGAGAGTGAAGTGGTGTGCGTTTTCGCAGGATTTTGTCTATTTTCAGCAAACATTGCACTATTATGTTTGAAATTTGTGGAAGAAAAAAAAGGGCTGGCACATATACCCAAATGGGTAAGATTTGCAAAACCTATACACCAGACTCAGAAGGTTTTGGGTAACCTTAATAGCTCGTTCTGATAGGCACACACAGTAATACCCACACCCAATCTTCTGATAGTCATGCCTGAAGTACCCTCACAAAATTCATGCACCAACAAGCAAACCTGTGTACAACACAGAATTCTGGGTGTTGCATGTATCTGCATGCACTCTGGTGCTGGCTTTCTCCCATGAGCACTTTGCACATACACTTATTTTTCTGCTTTTACAGAATACTTTGAAAGTATCTGTGCTCACTCACATGTAACTTTTAGCAGAGTCCTTTTAGCTGCAGCCCTTGAGGACCCATCAAACAGTTTTCAACCCTCTGTCAGAAAATTTTTCTACTGTTATTTTCCATAGTTGATTTTTATGAGCTGCAGAATGGGATCTTGTTCATTCATAAATGGTAGCAATAGGCAGATTTCTATTAAGAATAGATGCATAATAATAACAAACAGTATAAGCAGCAGAGCAAATCTAGCAATCTAGAGAAAACTAATAAAAACAGTTAGCTTTTCTTTACCAGTAAAATTCAAATTTAATTTAATCTTTTTTTCCCTTTCTCACATATTTTTCCCGAATACAGAAAACTTTTGTTTTGTGGTCCAAAGAAAAGAATGTGAAAGAAAAGTATGTACTTCACATAAACAAATATGATCTCACACAAGAGAAAAATAGTATGAGTTTCTCAAGATTTTAGGCATATCTCCTCTTTGCAAATTAGGCCAGATTTCCTTTGAATTTTACAGAAGTAGTTATACAAATTTCTCACTGTAAGCTGGTTGTTATAACTTCAAGAGATTCTGAGAAATCAAAGCACCTACAAAACCACTGCTTTGGTATTATTTTGAGTAAAATCAAATATTCTCAGTATGCAGTCTGGAAAAACAATGAATGCAAATGTCACATTCATTCATTCTAGTTCAGAATGCATGTTTTTTCTACCAAAGGACTGTACATGGTATATAATCCTTAGCTCCTTCAGGATTTTAATCTGCCGTGAAGCATATGGTAAAAAGGTAAGTGTTCTTTAGAATCATTAACTTGCCTAAAGCAATGTGGATGTTCTTTATTTCTTTCTTGAAAGACAAAGAGCATCTGAAAGTAGTTAAGAGCCCAAACCCTGTAGTTTGCTGAGGCAGCAAAAAATGAACCTGGAAATGTCCCTGCAGGGCTGAGCTTTATGTTAATTAGCCAATTCCCAGGGCAGTGCTTGTATCGACAAGAGTATGTTATTGTTCTGTTTCCTCAGTACCAAGAATGTAAGAGCAATACATATAAATACATTTATTTATCATCACCAGAAACATCAGGGGGATTGTGTTATAGCTAAGCTACAGCGCACTGAAAAATTGCAGAAACCCCAATTCTGCTCTCACTCCAGTGAGAGAACAAAATTGTCCTTTTAATGTAATGCTACTCGTTGCAAAAAGGACGCCTTTCAGAACATCAAAAGTCTTAGGTCAAACTTTACCGTGTAAAAAGCCCATTCAGTGGCATTCATGAAGGGTGGGACCTTTAGAAGGAATGGACTCACCCTGCTCCTGGTGCTAAGGGACGCTAAGACAAAACTGCTAGAAAGCAGTTCAGATGAAAAGTAGCTGAGGATTTGCTTTCTTCTAAGGGAATTGTGGAGCAGCTCAACCTGGAGGACATGGCACTGCTGCTCACCTCCTGTCCCAGCCAGGATGGGCACAGCCCAGCGCACTGCCCAGCAGTGTCCAACCAAGAGCTGGAAAAGAAAATGCCTGATATGGTACCAGCCCCTCTGAGTTTCCTCATCCTGGATTAGTGTGGCCAGCTCCTGGAAACATAGTGCTGCCATGGGATTTTGGACACACAGCAGAGGTCCAGCAGAAGACAGCATGAACTCTATATAATTCTGTCCATTGCAGTATTGTTTAGCTCTCTCCATTGCTGTTTGCTGCTGGGATCAACTCACAGGCTGAACAAGGGTAGGGAAAATTGAAAGGGGAAACGAGAAACTACAATAGTAGAGTTCCAGAGTAAACTCATCTGAAAACAGAGACTTCACTGAAAAAAAGTGATTTTTGGATAGAGTTGACAGAGGCCTCTCTTCTACTAAACCTTTGGCCTGCTAATATGTCCAGAACCATTCTCCAGCTCTGAGAATGAACAGCATCAGAATGGTCTGGACTCACATAAACAGCCCTTCTCTTTGTACTTAAATCCAGTTGCCACATAAGTGCTACCTCTTGGGAAGAGCCTTAGTTCCACAACAGTCACCCAAAAAATGTTTGGTCATTAACTGGGAGAAGCTGGACAGCCCAAGCCAAAACTGGGCCAAAAAAGTGTGACGTTTTTGGTAGAAGGAAACAGACTGTTTGGCAGTGCTCAAACCTGTCAGTTTGCCATGATAAACATAGCCTTTGGAGCAGCATAACAAGATACTTTTCAGTCCATTCCATGTACTATGTCCAGAGACTGTTCTAGAAAGAGACAGATTTAAAGCATATCAAAATTGTTTTCAGTTTTCCCAGAGGTTTCAATGGGCTTTGTAACCTAGTCTTCCACATTTGATAATAATCAGCATTTTTCCTAGAACATACCAGAAATCTAAATAAAAAAAGTGTTCTCATAATTTTGAAATCCTCATCTGGATCTGTTTCTTGTTTAAAAAAAATTTAATTCATTTTTATTTTGCTCAAATGAGTACATACATCTCTGGTTATAATAACAGAAAGCAGAAAAAGATTTTTGAGGTGATATTTCCAGTGATGAGTTCCAAATTTTTCTAGGGGGGAGCATGAAAGAATGAAGTGTGAGGGTTTTTTAAACTAAAATGGCACTTAATCTAGTTTGAATGTTAATTGTGCTAACTGATTTCTTTTCAGTCTGAGTCTTTCCAATATATGTTATTTCAGTTTGTGTACAACACTAAAGGTTTGTAACAAAACAAGTTACACAGCATATACCCCAGCTGTGTAGCCTAACTAACAAGGCTTTTTCTTATGCTAAACAATGAAAAGCCACTTCCCACAGAACTGTGATGTACAATATTTCTGTAATCTTAATATAATTTAATTTCAACCACAGACTTTGTGTGTCCTCTTGCTTTTCTGGGATAAAATTTTCAGAGAAACAAAATCCTTAAAAAAGTAATTAATCATCTGGTTCTGGTTACACAAATGGCCCAATTCTGTGACCTTCAAACCTTCCTCCCCCTCAAAGAAAGCAATAAGAATGTAAAGCACAGAGACAGATTTTTAGAGGTATTGAGGCTCTGGCTCCTGCTGACTGTTAAAACAATCTCATTCTCAACACAGCACAGAATATGTGCTGTGCCATACAGTGGTGGGCTCAGTTTCCTCATGCATTTGGATTTCCTCTTAGTGATAGATGCAAGCCTTTCCTAATTTTACTTTTGCATTCTTTACTTGTAATCCAAGCAAACTCTCAAGTACAGTTTGAAAATTCCTGATTATCAGATTAAAGTTTGCAAATCGATGTTTACTAAGGACTCCTTGAGGATTACACACACTGCTTGCAAACTTAAATTCAATAGCAATGTGCTACATTGCACTTCCTACATAACTAACTGTCCTCCTTGCCTAAAGCTAACGATCCTGTGTGTCCAATCTTCATCTGCCACAAAGATTCTCAGTTCAATAGGCTGCTAATGATCATGTGTGTCCAGTCTTCACCTGCCACACAAATTCTCCTTTCAACAGGTTGCGATGGCCATCACTGGTGCACTGTTAACTTTGCATTACATGACCCACAGCAAAGCACCACCAGACAATGCTGTACTCCAGGAAGGAGGACAAGTTCTGGGAGTGATTTGGTCACCAGTAAGGACAATGATTCTACCAGGCCCATACTTGGTCCCAGTAAGGTGAAGCTTCCAGCACAGCTCCACAGGAAGGATTCAGACATTATCATTACCAACCATGGCCTGGGCATGGGAACCAGATTTAAATGATGCTGAGCCAAACTCCTTGCTTTTCAAGAGCAGTAAGAAGAAAACATGTGTCCTTCCATCCACAAAAAATACTGCTCACATCTGAACACTAAACCTTTTGCATGAGAAGAGAGATTTTCAAGTAATCCTGCTCCCTGGATATTTTTTTCCAGACAGCCCTACTACAACTACTGAAGGAGACATGGGAGTCAGTTCAATAGGTTCTCCAGGAACTTCAAACTTTTTTGACTTTATATTTTCCAATGGGAAAACAAGAAATCACCACATTGTGGTGCTGCACTGGCTTTCAATTATGCCCATTGAAATTAGGCACCAAAATCTAAACAAGCCTAAACAAGTCTCAAAATCTTCTGGTTACCATTTCTTCAACAGGGAATTGAAATATAGGCAGCATAAGTTACATACTCAAGGATCACATGGGAATTGACTGACAGGAGCAACAGTCAAACTTTGATCTTCTGCATCTCAAATTAGACCCACAGCCACAAGACCATGTTTCAAATTCCAACCAAGGGCTGCAAACTAAATGATCTTTCAGAGCAGATCTACATATTCTCTCTATAACCATTCAATCTGCAGCAATAGGTTAAAAAATATTAATGGTTATGCTATAAAGCATTCCCCTTAAATCCCATTATCAGTGATCCCACACTGCTCTCACTTGTACTTGGTCCTGAACCAAGGGGATTCAGTGCATGAGAGACACAGGATGCATGAAAGCAGGATGAGGCCAATAGTTTTATAATTGTGCATCATAACACATTCCTTTATCTTCTTTTCTTTTTTTTTTTCTCTCATATATTCCCTGAGTCAACTCATGCAGAGCTAAATTACCCCTTTGGGAAAGTAGATACAAAAAAAAAAAAATCTTCTCTCCAGATGTCCATATCATTTCCAGTCAATCTGTAGACTCCTCTTTGGCATTACTAGGCCTGTGCTTTCTCAGAAGTTGTAACATGCTTGAGTGTTGGTGACTGCCTTATTGTTTATGTGATTAGTCACTCTTGGACTATTTTAAGGAGGTGATGTATATTTTTCATAAATTTTAGATAAACTTCATTTATATTCTGATGATTGATGCTGACCAGTTATCTGGCAAATTGCATTTTCTAGTATATTTTCTCTAGAATTTGAAAAGGATTCGGAATGGACAAAAGCTTTTCTTGCTGGTCTGCTTGCTTTTTCTTTTCCTTTTTTTCTTTTTGAGGAGGAGGGGATCTGTTGCAATAAAGCTAACAAAACTCTAGCTGAACTACAGCTTTATAATAAAGCTTGTGACAAGTTCTGGGATCTAAGCCAAAAATCAAACCAAATGTACAGTTTACGAGGGTGAAAGGTTTTACTGGCCAGTCTGGTTCTCTTCCAAAATGCCTTCATTTCACATGTAAACGTTAATAGAAACAAACAGTGGTAGTACCATTAACTTCTATTTTTGCATCACCACCTCCATGTCATGCAATAAGCCAAAGAAAGAAATTGCAAGTAGGAAATCAGGGTATGGGGGAAAAAAACAGGAGAAAAAAAAAAAAAAAGAATGAAACAAAACTCTATTAGATCCCTCTCTTTGAATTCCATCTGGCCCACTGAGACTTCCTCAAAATTATTGGCAAAATGTGTTATTATTTTGGGAGGAGAAGCGGAAGGTAAAGGAAGGAAAGGGGAGGGCTCAGACTAACTCAAAAAGATCTATAATTACAAAAAGCTGTGCTTTTGTTTCTTCCAAGCTTGCTTGCCTTTTTTTTTTTTTTTTTTGGCAACACTAAGCCAGCATAGTGGGAAGCACATTGATTCATTTGTACATACCTGAGCGTCATTTTGTGACGAGCCCCAATTTCCCCTCCATGGTTCTGTTTAAGACAAAACCCTTTCAGAAGTCTGTGGGAGTTGTGCCTAAATAAGCCACAACATGAAGCAGGAGACTCCCAGGGCCCCCTTGCTCGCTGTGATATTATGCACACAGCATGTCTATGAAAAAGCATTCTTGCACTATCCTTCCCACATCCTTCTCTGTTTCAGCTCCTATCCATTTGTTTGTTTCCTTCTCTGATTGCATCTTGTCACAAGCCCAAGACTGATAGCTCATTAAGGCAGTGGCTTTCCATTTACTTCTTGTTTACAGTATGCTTCTGCCAAAAGTACATCCTTGTGTCAAGGTTATATATCAGTGCCTTAACATGATATATTTTTAATTTTCACTTTCAGAGCTTTTCTAAGTAATCACATGGTCTCCAACAATTGGATTTTCTTATATTTAAAGAGTTTGCCTTCTCACTGCTGACTTCCCTGTGTGCAAAACTGGTGCTGAGACTGCAACACCTCTCACTCTTTGGGTCATACCAATTGTTCTTCTGCTCAGCACAGTCATTTTCCCCAAGGAGCAGGCAACATGGAGAACTATGTGTTCTCCTTTCGAGGAGCCATTACAACACTTACATACATTACACATAATCACATTATCAAGATAGGGCATTTCCATTTGTCCACATGCTGTAAGCACAGAGTATAGGGATTAACATTTGGGGGTTTTTTTAAATGAAAGAATTAATTGCTTCAGATCATCTATCTGGTGTCCTGCATTTGCAGAAACCTGAGTATAGAGATATAAAAGATGTCAGCACATGCCAGATCCTGATCTCTTAACTCTAGGAATTCCATAATGCAGTATTCACATATGTTCAATGACACACAATAAATACAATGACAACCCTAGTTCAGAGGTGCTGCTTCATCTTTGCTCTAACTGATTTTATTTCTCCCTGTCTGGGTTAAGTTAACAGCATATCTTAGGGTATATTTCCCTGGAAACTGAGTGGAATCTGAAAAAATTATGCTTTCAGCAATTTTGTGACAGGAATCAACTTTAAATCATAATAAAATTAGATCTTCTTTACTGACATGTCCTCATCTTCCCTTCCTTAGTATTAAACTATTAAGTACGTGGCACTTTGTTTGTGGAATGGTTATGTCATCTTAAAAAAACCTTATTAAATCATTCAACAGCCTTCTAGAGAAGCTAGAAGGTGGGGGCTTCTTGCTGAAGACACTTCCCAACACGTCTCCAGGCACAGACGTGCACAAAGGCATGACTGCACTTACCACCCCATTGTGCACACGGATCTGAATCCTCGTGAAGTTTCATAACACACACAGCATGTCTCATGACTGACTCACATTATGTCCACTCTGCAATTAGGATGTGCAATTCCCAACAACATCTCTTTGGAGGCTTCAATAGAAATAACCTAGGGTGTGGTATTTCTTTCAGAGGAGTTTGGGCCCCTGAGTTTTAGGGGACTTGAACCTATAGGAGAGGCCTTTGCCCCTCATATATATGGATTTGCAAAACCTAGCTAGGAACTTTTAAGTGTGTAAGCTGTAACACGTACAAAGGAGAAAACAAGCAAGAGCAAATAGGAACAATGGAACCTTCTAAAATCACTGTTGCATGCAACATTTTTTTTGTTGATGTTTTCACAAGTTTTCCTCGAAGGAAAAGTATTTTGCTCTAAGGAAAAGTATTTATAAAATATAAAATATAAATGCCTGGCTTTGTTGAACATGATAATTTCAGGTTTGATGCATGCAGCTGCCAGATTCCTTATAAAGTATTAAAATAAAGGAAGTGAGTTTAATTTTATGACCCATACCTGATACAGACTTACTTGTGATCAGTTTGCATAGAGCTAACAAACATACTATGTTACAAGGACTAACTTGATTTTCACAATGTCCTCTGCTGCAATTATGATGTTAAAAGCTGCTGGGAATCAGCAGCAGGCATACCTTCAGTGCCAGTCTCATTTGCCACTCTGTTAGAGTGGATTAACTGAATAATAGTAAATGACCCAAGGCAGGATGAAATCAACATGTGGGAAATAAAAACAAAAAGAAAAGAAAATACTGTGGAAGGACCAGCAGAAGCAGGAATTAATTTGATGACTAACACTCAGATTGTACAGCAGCAACCTGGAAAACAATTCTGTAGTGAAATCTTATAGGTCAATACAAAAGCTAGCAAGAGAAAGTGTATGCATGGCTGCAAAAATTATTTCTCAATAAATGTAATTTAACACTGTCATAGATGTACAACTAAATTGTCCCCCAATTAAACAGTGGCAAGACAAAAAGAGAGTTCAAGTTTTTAGTGGTTTGTTTTGGGCTTGGTTGGTTTTTTCCCCCCCCTTCTTTGTTTAGTCATTGTTTGAAATGGGCCAAGAAGCTGAGATAATTTCAAATCTGGAGAGAGTAAATGGTAAAGCCAGCTTCACATCTACTTTCAAAAGGTGCAACTTCACATAGCCATTTACATTCAGCTTACCTTGGGCTGACCATAATGGATCAGACCCCAAACATACAGCTTGGAACCAGCTTTCTGTGGGCTACCAATACCAGACGACTAAGGCCAGTTTAAGAACTCAAGAGTAGATAAAAGGGTGGCTAAGTCTCTTCCTTTCTGGCTCAGCACAGCACTGATTTTAGCACAATATGCTCAGCTCTTGAGATGGGTGCCAGTGTGACATTGTTACTGGAGTTAGATCAGCTGAGAGCCAGCTGATGTGTTTGATGTAATGGGGCCTTCAAATGACAGTGCAAACTCCCTCCTTAATAACTGATAAGTGGTTCAAGCCCTAAATCTGAATTCTTGCGCTAGACAATTATAGTGTAATTGGGGTATGCTTGTTACTGATTTAAACACAGCTATTCAGACTTCCTGTGCTCCCAAGGAGTATGTATGTTCTGAGGAGTCATTTATCCCATTCCTTATATTATCTTGGGATTTAATGACTCTTGTACCCCCTTTCTATGCAATAAATTCAACTTAAACAGAATGATTCTCCTCTAGCTCCCCAGTCTTTGAGGGTCAGAAATATCTTTTAGAACTCTCACTCTGTGCCAGTATCTGCTATACAAAAGACAGGTGGGAACAGATCACTGTAGTGCAGCTTTGGAGAGAAACTTCTGCCTTTGAAGAAACATTCAGCAAAGGGACAAGTTTTCAGAAACAGCCCTCTCTTCTGCATGTTTTCTGGTTGGCCTCTGGTACTCAAGAGTCTTTTACTTTTTCCTTATGAGAAAGGTGACTCGCTACCAAACAGTGCTCACAAGTATTTAATTTTGGTGTGCAAATATGACCTTGTGAGTCAAATGCTTAAATTCTTTAAAGGATATGGGCCCTACAGCTCTTGTCTGGCTGCTCAAAAAGGATCAAATCTGCATTAAGTTTAAAAAAAATCTATGCCCCTATTAGCTCTCCTGGAACCTGCCTTTAGCTACTAAACTAGACTTTCTGTGTAGACCCAGCCATATATATCTATTCCTTGCTCATAAGACACATAATCATGTCTCTGTTTCTTTTTTTTTTTTTTAAGGGTAGTTCGCTTTCAGTGTTACAGTGATGACAGGACATTAATGGAGTGTTTTTTTCCCTGATTAGAAAACAACTCAGGTCTCACTCTGAAAGGGGCTGAGAATACATAGCTCTACTTGAATATAGTGGGAGTGATAGCAAAATTATGAGTGTTCTAATTCTGTAAGACATACCAAAAAAAACCCTGAAATATGTGCAACATGATGAGGTGCCAAAATACTAATGTCCTATTTATTCAGTTTGTTTGTGTTGCCTTTTCATCTTGGACAGTTCAACTCTTCCAGCCTACTCTGGAGCACTTTACCAACACTGTTGAATTCTGAAAGGTTTTGCTGCTTCTCTATTCTTATTGTCCCAGGAGTGTCTGATGCCAACAGTATCCCAAGGGAGAAGTGAAAGGTGCTGAACAGCAAGGCATCCCACAATCTTGTCTCATCAAGGAACCTGGGCAGATATTAAAAGCAAACTGGTGCCAGAACCTATTTCTATGTGTTAAAAAGAGGGTAAAGGTAAACCAGAAACGTTGGAAAGGAAGGTAGAAATTAATAAGGAAATAAAAGTACAAGTTGCCAATATTCAGCCTAAAGAATTCAGCTCAGTGTTTTCTTTCAAAGTTGTGTTTAAAAAAAAAAAAAACTTAAGAGATAAATTTAAGGGATGGAAGAGTCAAAATCCTGTTTATCAACAATCATCTTTCTTCTTTTCTACCTCCAGGAGACACTCTTCATCTCCCCAGAACATCAGTCCACTTGGCTGGTTATTTCAGTTCTGTGGATATGCTGCTGATAGCTATAATGTAGATTCCCATGCCAGATACTTGAGTTAATTAGCTCGTGGGCTGCTAGTGTCAGACTTGTTTAGTGCAGGAAAAATAGCTGACAACAAATCATCACTGTGTGAGATCTTGATTATTGTTTGGATGCAAACAGAAACATGCTGCCATCACCTTACAAGTGTTTTCAATCACTGGAGGATGTTATACTTCTAACACAACGATGATGGCTTTTCTTATGAGAAAGGAGTGGGATCACTGAAGGCCCCTGGTCTAGCATACTTGCCTGCTCATTATTCAAACTTAATTTAGCTAACTCTGTCTTCTCCTGTGTGGCCCAGATCCTCCCATTCTAAAGGGGTCTCTAATAACTTGTAACCAGAAAACAGGGATGACTGCTAAGAATGCTTGATGTGCTATATTGTGAGTCCCTGCCCACAGAAACATTGACAGAATCATAGAATATCCTGAGCTGGAAGTGACCCAAAAGCATCATGGAAGTCCAGCTCTCAGCCCTACACAGGACAGCCCCAAGAAGCACAACATGTTATACACATGCATTTCCTTGCCTAGGGAGGTTAGCTCAAATACAAAGCTGAATGCAAGAGATCTCCTTCCTCCTTTGTGTCTCTCCAAATTTTACCTCTTTCCATGCTGCTTAGTTTCTTCCAAAAGTGCCACTAATCTTTTGAAGAAAATATATGTTAGTCATTGTAATTATCCTTGCTTCAAATTTCCCCTCTGTGGCACAATATCTCCATGAGGTACAATATAGATGAGATGCTCGAAGTCTGCAAAATACAGGACTGGAATGACAGTACAATGCAAAAGCTTTCTGCAATTCACCCCTTTGTAATGTTTGCAACTTTGGGGTTAGTTTTGGAAAGGCATGGTGCTTTTAGATAATATCAAGATGTTTAGATTCAGTGTAGTTAAGATCAAGGAGATATGAACAAAGATGTAGTTTTGCTTTTGCACTTAGATCTGGACGTTCAGTTGTTGTTCTGGATCTTGCAGTTGTTTGTTGTATCACTCCAAGTGTTGTGACACTCAGATGCCAGACAGTAAGCTGCTTAAGTCCTAGTTAGAAAATGAAAGGGACAATAATCAGCTGAAATGTTGGGTAAATTATATTTTTCAGCTTCATCCAGATATCCTCTTGAAAATACTTTCATCTTTGTTCCCCTAATATCACTCCAGCACTTTTGCAACAGTGTCATGACTGTTTAAAAGTTGTTATCCAACTTGTAATGAAGTGTCCTAGCACTGAGGCAATCTCACTGACTGCAATAATATTGTATGGAAAACATGCTTCTCCTACATGTACTTCCCACCAGTATTTTGCAACTTCCATGGTCTAATCAGGAAAACAAAGGAAGGTCGTGAGCCTGAACCAAGAATCAGAAACCTAGCTGAGTCAGGATGTAAGAAAGCTGCAACTTAAATCTCCAAGGATACTTCAGTGACCTGTATTGACCTTAGGAAAAGCTGCTTCTGAATCATCAAACTTCAGGATAGCTGGAGAATCATGGTATAGATAAAGGAGGTTCTGTGCTTCGCAAACTTGCACAAGCAGCAACAGGCAACTCTGGCCATGTAATTTGCCTCTTTATATGTAATTAGTACAATATGTAATTTGGGACTCTTGGAGTTAATTATACTATGCTCATGCCTGAATTTATTCTATGGGTAGCAATTTGTGCATTGTGTTGTATGCCTCAAATCTGTAAACAGAAAGGTTTTGGTGATAAAGCATGTCTAGAAGTATGGAAACAGACTGAAAAGGAGGCAGGGGATTCTACTGCATATCTTTTAGGGGAAGCAGATAACAGCAGATTTTGAGACATGGAAATGCAGTGCAAAATGAAATTAAACTATCTGCCTATACTTATTACTTTCGAAGATATAGAAAAGCTACAGCAGAAGAGCAGTGAACATGAAAATAATTTGAATTTGAAAAGATCCTGATACTGACTCACTCACAACTTTCCCTGTTAGTTTTTAAGCCTCCTACATAACTCAAAATATAAGTTTAAATGTAATGTTTTCATCCCAAAGAAAATAATGATGATCACTAAAAAGATTAATCATGTACATTCAAAAATTACATTCCTCCTAAAACATAACCTTTTCAGTTCAGGATTGGTGCATCTGGATTGTTAAACAGTACCATGGGGTAAACCTATTTCTTTAAATCACATGGAAATCCGTGGGGAAAGTAAAGAGCTGGGGAATTCAGAGGGGTTTGAATTATTCATTGCAAACATTTTACTCTGTCAGTTTCAGCAGATTACAAGCGTATAGCCAAACAGATGTGACCAGGAAGTTGAACAGGGGAAAAGGAGAATTTTTTAAAATACCAGCTTGTCATATGCACCTTCCGGACTGATTTTCTATCACATAATGTGACTCTTTGTGCCAGCTCATCACTGGGAACACACAAATTGTCTGAAAAGTAGCTGATGCTTACAGACTAGTTTCTAAGACCAGTGGTACAAAACTGGCCCAGTAAGCTGTCACAGCAAAACACCCAGGTATTCTAAACCTCGAAAGTGATCCTTGCTAGTCAGGGCAGGGTCAGGTGCTATACTGGTGGTGTTAAATCTAGTGATAGAAAATGTTTTGGAAATATTTGCTCAGTACAAAAAGAGCAGTACAAAAGGACAGTACAAAAAGAAGTCAGCTAAAAAAGCATCACATATCAAGTGCTCAGAGCACAAAAGTAAGATGGGGACCAGTGACTGCTACTGGTTACAGACTATAAAGCAGTGTAAATCACTGTGAAAATTCCTATGAGACTATGAAAATTCGATTAAGACAAAGTTTTAAAATTAAAATAAACATAACAGTACAGAATATAACCACTGCCCAATAGTTTCTTAAAAATAGAAAACTCCTACACTGAAGGGAGAACACAATATAGATCAATACCTACTGAAAACAGCCATTAGGCAGAAAATCTTGTGTGATACCCACAGCTCTATTACCAGAGAGTTGCAATTTCCTTTAATTAAGCAAAGAAACATATCAAATTCCCATGTTGCCTTTTAAGATGCTAGGTCTGCTGCTTTAAAGCAAGCCCTTTATAGGAAGGACACCACGTTTTCAGAACGTTAATGTTTCTTTCAAATAGCTCATTTGCAGTCTAGCCTGCTTTTTTAGAAGTCAAGTGGGCAGGTATATGCTCTTTAAGCTCAGGCCACAAAAAAGGCAAGCCATTTGGATCATTTGAAGCTGTGATGCTTCAGACTGTGTAGAAGACCAGAGTTTACTCTGAAGAACTCTGTTTCACTTCTTCCTCATAGAGTTTTCAGAGGAATGATAAACAGGAAATTTATAGATGAGGTTACCCAATAAAGTAATGGAGAGCTGTAATTGTTTGAACTTTATTGCTGAGGGTAATGTTCAGTCTGCATCTAAATTAATAGCAGCCTTTAATTTAAGCACAGGGATCAAGAGTGAACTAAAGACACTTTGCACAGCAAACTGTTTGAGACTTAGTTGCAGAACTGTTAATTGTGGATCCCACTCAAAACTGTGGCTTTCCGGTGCTGAAACACAAAGACATACAGTCTGCTCGGAAGGGAGAATGTGGAACTAAGTGATAACCCGTGACATTGCTAAGGCAGGGTTTGTAGAGTGAGAAAGAAACCTTTTAGGCCAGGTGGTATAGTCAAAAGAAAACTTTCAGGCCCACAAATGTGTTTTTAATGTGTGGCAGAGATTTGTAGCTTTTTCTCACCTACATTAAAAAAACCTCTTAATTCCTATACTAATGGTAACTGATGCATCTGAGTCCAGGGAGAATCATCAAATGCTTTAGATACTCAGCTTTAATCCCTGTCTGATAAGTGGGCAGTGTGCGTATCTACTTTTCTGTACATTACAGAATTGGAGGCCTGAGAAGTCAGCAAGCTAAGCATTATCTTTCGTTCTGATCAACATCAGAACTTTATATGAATTGTTACCATAGCTACTTCCCCACGCTAGGCATTTCCTCCTCACCACAGAAGTTCACAAGTCAGGTAGATAATCACATAGCATGTTGAGTGAATCACGCACATGAGCAGAAGGGTTTGAAATAAAATGCTGGTATAACACAGCTGCAATTAGGTATAACCTCCCACTCACCCCACCCAAGTGCTTCTTCACCCCCTGATTGCTGACAGAGGCTTTCCAAATACATGTTGGGGGATACACAGCATAACAGGGCACTAAATGCAGAATTCCTGTAACTCAGGACAGTGTTAAACAAGACTTCTGACTAAATAGCTGAGTGGGCAGCCATCACACCCTTCATTCTGAAACAGCCGCCCTCCTCAGGTTTCTTTTCCTTTACAGTGTGAATTGCAATGGCCATGACTGGAAATGAGCGACTGCAGCTGAACTTTTTGATGCAAAAAGTTACAATGATTCAAAGACCTTTTGAGAAGGGTTTTCCGAAAGACATTGTAGAGTCTATGTAAGCAAAAATAAGAAATTTAATCTGCAAGCTTTGTCTAAATCAAACATTCAGCAACCTGTAACAGCAGTCATGGTATCTATTTTCCTTCCCAGTAAATGCTCTTAAGAGGACAGTTGAGACTGAGATGTGGGGGGAACAAACCCCACCTATTTTCTGTGACTCAATATTTTTTTATTAAGCTTTTAACTGATGCTGTGCCTCGCCTATTTTTATGACTGCTGTCTGAAAATATTCACAGCATTGACTTTTACTGGCAAACATGCTAGCAGAAAGCAGGACATGGGGGAGAGGGAGCTTGGCAGATGTAGCTTTCCAGAACCAAAGGCTTCATTTCCATCCTCCAGCCTGCATGCCAGAGCAGCATGTGAGCCCACATAGGCAGAGAGCAGCTAGACAGCACAGCTCATACTTCCAGGAGTTGGAAGTTGCTCATCAGTGTAAAATAGTCCCCGTTCCAAATAAATTTTCTTGGAAACATCCTGAACAGAAGCAAAATGCATCATATGAATTCACTGTGTCATTATTCACTCAGCTCAACTTCCATAGGTGTGCTCCCATCAACATTTTGAAAGCTAAAAATAATAGAGCTTACCTATAAGTGAGCGTGAGATTATGATACATGAAACAGACTTTTGAATTCAGAAACAAGTGTGGTTTTAAAAACTGCTTTCTAGACTTACTCAGAAGCAGATTAGTATAAAATGCCCCATATCTACCTACCTGACAAAGAATGTTTTGACACTAGATTTGACAGACTAAAAATCAGCTTCACTATTGGCTACTGCCTAAGGCAGCAGCAGGACTGTACAAACGGTACAGTCCCTCTCTAGATCAAAATTTCAGCTTCATGTGTGCACATATAATGGATTTCTTTAGAATTAACTTCTTGCTGGTTTCAGTCCAGAAAAGGTACAGTTACACATCCCTCACAGCAAAATTATAGTTTCTAAGGAATTTCACAGAATCACAGCATAAACTGATTTGGAAGTGGCCCTCAAAGATCATAGGGTTTGACTCCTGGCCCTGCAGTGCACCATCCCCAAAAGTCACACCATGTGCATTGTCCAAACACTTCTTGAGCTCTGTCAGGCTGGTGCTGTGGTCACTTCCCTGGGGATCCTGTTCCAGTGACCGACCACCATCTTGGTGAAGCACCTTTTCCTAAGATCCAACCTAAACCTCCCCTGACACAGTTTCAGGCCATTCTCTTGTGTCCTGTCACTGGTCACCAGAGAGGAGATTGGTGTCTGCCCCTCCTCTTCCCCTCACAAGGAAGTTGTAACTGCAGTGAGGTCTCCCCTCAGTCTCCTCTCCTCCAGGATGAACAGCCCAAGTGCCCTCAGCCACTCCTCATATGGCTTCCCCTCAAGATCCTTCACCATCTTTGTTGCCCTCCTTTGGATGCTCTCTAATAGTTTATATCTTTCTTATACTGTGGCACCCAAAGCTGCCCCCAGCACTGGAGGTGAGGCTGCCCCAGGTCAGAGCAGAGCAGGACAATCCCCTCCCTTGTCCAGCTGGCAATGCTGTGCCTGATGCCCCCCAGGACAGGGTTGGCCCTCCTGGCTGCCAGGGCACTGCTGACTCATGTTCAGCTTGCCTTTGACCAGGAGCCCCAGATCCCTTTCCATGGCTCTGCTTTCCAGTATCTCATTCCCCAGTCTGTCCATACATCCAGGGTTTTCCCATTCCAGATGCAGAACCCAGCACTTTTCCTCGTTGAACTTCATGTGGTTGGTGATTGCCCAGGCCTCGAATTTGCTGATTTCTCTCTGCAGGGCCTCCCTGCTTTTGAGGGATTCCAAAGCTCCTCATCCTTTGATTTCTACTACCCAGTGTCACTAAGGACCAAGCACTATTAGAGTACCCACTGACACTAAGAATTAATTTAGCCCATGACAAATGTCATGGACTATTTTGGGTACTGAAAGTATGTCACCAGACCACCCATCTTATAATTTGCATTCTTCACAGCATGCATCTTGCCTCTGGGCTGATTTCAAAGAACCAAAGGCAAAACCCAGCTAGGCAACAATGTCTCAAGGCTAGAAACAGTAGAAACGTCATAGGAAAGCTTCACCTGAACGGATTCCTTCTCAATTTTCAAAGCAAAAGAGCATGCTGATAAACTTGCCAAACCAAAACCAGCACAGACATTTCTTTGAGCAAATAACTTTATCACTACTCTGGTAGATCTTGTTGACCTGGGTCAAACATGAAGAGATGGAATCCAGATGGCAGATGGTTTAGCCCTTGCAACAATTCATACTGAATCAGAGGAAGTCAGATACATCATTAAAAATCCCAAAGCCAGTATTTATCTCCAAGGCACAGCATATACATTCCCACAACCTACAAAAAGAACATTTTCTCTCCCCCTTCCTTCTAAGTTATTTGATTCCCAAGGAGCTCACTGGATAGCATATAATAGATAATACAAAAACAGCATTTATTATGAAAACATGTGATGAGAGGAAATAAAATGATATCTCTATGCAACTTAAGGATCTTAGATATATAGAATTACAAGTAAGAAGCATGGATGGCAGGCAGAGCTCTACATATCCATCTCAAGAATATTAAAATCCAGCTTCTTCCCTGATAGCCATCAATGATCAAAAGGCATAAACAATCAGGCTTTCTATGCTAATGATTGCACTGAAATACTTTCTTAAGTAGTTTAACCAATTAGAAGGAGCACCAGCCATTAAAAGTGATCTCAGTGATGGATTAGTTATTCAGAATCCTTTAAAAGAACTATGTAGGTTTTTTTTATCTCATGTATCCCTCATTTATTCCTGATTTTTGCTCTTTCCAGTTTTTTAAAATAAGAATTAAAAAAAAAAAAAACAAACCTTCACAAACTCTTAGAAAATATGAAGCTACCAGCCTCCCTGCTTTTTTTTTCATGGGCTTAATTTGTGAATAATTGAAAGTTAATATATTTGTGGTTCACACATGAAAAAGCATTGAAAGTTTAAGTAATCCAAGTCTCTCCGACGTGGGCTCTAAGGCAAAGGATTCCTAATTGCTATGAACTGGCTAGGACAGAGAAAAATCTCTTGAATCACATTTCTTTAATTAGATTTCATGAAGAAGTAATGCCAGGGTTAAAGTTAGTTTGAAGCAACACAAAAATCTGTCAATAAAAAGTTACTGTGTGCTATTCAGATGGGAGTGGAGAAACAGGAATAGTTTACTGCTCAGGAATACATTGTCTGCAATATATTTCATAGAAAAAGTATTCTTAACTAAACATGTGCTTCAGTACCTATTAGATGAATAGCTGGCAAAATTTGGCCATTATACATTACATTAACAGAAAGTCACACTCTGGAGGGCTTCCTGGCAGCTTTCTGCTGTGTCCAGATTCCCATGCCACCTTGGCCTGGCCTTATCTGTGCACCACAGGTAGTTCTGCCTTGCAGCTGCACCTGCAGCCAACTGCCTGAGCTCACCTCCTCTGCAAAGCACAGCTTCAGCACCTCACACACAGCTCCTCCAGGGCAGGTGGGACATACCAGTCAGCCCTAGCTCGAAAAACTACCAGTGGAGTCCTGCATGACAGCTGTAGAGCAGGTGACTGTAGGTCACAAGTCTCCCAAAGTAACACTGCTTCCCAAAAAGAACCCAGTCCTCACTCAGCCAGGCTGCAAGGTATGTTTGGAAGGCAGCCTGGCTAAGTACACGTGGGGACATGCTTTGTGTTGATTCCTACTGACTTTAGACTTCTCATGGCCTTCATATTACCCTACAGACCACTCAGCTGAAGGGCAGTGCCCTGCTAGTATGCCTGTTCAAGCTCTGGAGAGAAAACAAAATCATGGAACAACTCACTTTTTATTAGCAACCTTTTCTTTGGTCAGGAACAAAATTAGGTATTTCTAAGCTGAAACTTCTGGTGGGTTACACAGCACTCTCATAATGCTAAAACCCATGTAGCAACTCAAGTACAAGTACTCCTGCCTTTAAAGGGGCTTGGTTTTGTCTCAGAGCAGAACTGGGATGTTTAGGAAAATTCAAAAGTTGTGCAGGTTAGAAAAGTATTTCCCACACAGCTCTAGCCATAGTTATGGGAGGCCTCTAATGGTATTTAATATTTCAAACAATTTTGGTTTCAATTAAATTAATACATGGGAAAATAGAAAAGAAAGGGCTGGAAGAGGGGTAATTTTTTCCTATCCTGCAGGAAAATTCCAATTACTAAATTATTCTTTTGCAGAGAAATTAAACAATTGCTCCAAAGGGGAACATTGGAAAATGTCATCCAATCTTCTTCTGAAATGCAGTTTATGCAATGAAGCAACATTTGTGTGGATTCCACTTATTCACTCTATTTTAGAACACCAGCCAGACAGCAGTTTCAGTGTCACTTGAAAGCTATTAGGATTGCTGACAGGCAGGGGCCACCTCCACCCCCTTTCCAGAAGCACCTAGATGTTTCAGGGACATAAACCAGTGAAGTTTTAGGAATGCCACTTCACAAGGCAACATAAGCATTTCAGCCCATTACCCAGAGGTAGTTTAAGCACACAGGTTCCCTGGATGCCCCAAGAGAACACAGAAGCTGCTGTGGAGGTCTAAACCCCAGTGTTGGAGATTCACAGCAGTAAGACTACCTGGAGTACTTATTGCGGAAAATACAATGCAGCTTTTCAAAGATGGACATTAATCCATACAAACATATGATCACAGGATGGTTTGGAAGGAAGCTTAGAGAGTACCTAGTTCCAGCCCCTTGCCATGGGGTTCCACTAGACCAGGTTTCTCAAAACCCCATCCAGCCTGACCTTGAACACTTCCAGGGATGGGGCATCCACAGCTTCTCTGGACAGCCTGTTCCAGTGTCTCACCACACCCACAATAAAGAGCTTCTTCCAGCTATTCAAGCAGCTGTTGCTTATCCCAGTCCAGCAGCATTTTACACAACACACTGAATTACTGCTCTCCAAAGCTGTTAGGTCCTCCCAAACCATACAGTCAATCAGAGGCATTATTTATATCTAAAAAACGTGGTCTAAATATGATCCCTGACTTCCTCCAGGCTCTGGCAGGTGTTACTCTGGGACTCTCTGGATAGTTTTGCAAATGTTACTCAAGATCTCATCCGTTGTCTTCTGTAAAACTTGACACACAATAAAAGTATTTTCAGAGAGTTGATTCACTTTCCCCTTGCTTTTAGCAACAATTCTGCTTGTAGCTGATAGGGAAAGCGCTAGGAGCTCATTTCCAGCAGTCAGGATTTTTACTCCACAACATGTGAGCACTGTTTCAAAAAGACAGCAAATGAAACCAAAGCAAATAAAATAAGTACTGTAGTCAACACCTTACCACCTTCAGCTGGTTATTTTTCTATAAATACTTATTCTATTGCAGGTACTTCTTTCTGGAAACTACAGCTAATAAGAAAATTTCCAAGGAGAAAAATCTTGAAATGGACTCAAGGAGCTCTGAAAAATTTAGACCACGTAAGCACACGTGTTTCAGAAAAATAATCTAGTTTTCACTAAACCAGTATCTATGTAAGCAAATATGTCTCACAGACTTCAACTATAAGCACAGATATTAATTTCATTAGTTTCACTAGGCTTTGCCCTCTCCTCATCTGAAGCAGCAGCACATTTGCAATGACAATCCCATGCTACTAAGTGAATCTCACATTTACACTGAGAGTGCCCAGCTGCTTCTTAAATCTTGACTCTGCTTTATCTACTTCTGTCATAAGTCTGCCTGGCAAAAAAAAACCACTCTAAAACTAAAAAAAATTAACCAAAGAAACCAACCAAACAAAAAACCCACATTCAGCTAAGACAGAAGTTCACTTTCAGAAGTCAGTGAAAGAAAGGGGGTGTAGAAGAGAAACTCTTTAGCCTTGCTGGAGAAAACAGTTTTCAGTCAGACTCCAGTACTGCCTAATTCCTGTCTGCATCAGCCCAGTTAAAGCTGCCTGTGCTTAGGGGCAATTGGCAGTCTGCTCTGGGTTCCTTCACTGCACTGCTAATCTCCACTAATACTCTCCCATGCTTCATTTAATTTCACTCTCAGGGCTCTTTTTCAAATTCTTCCTCAAATCTTAAACCAATGCCTTCATTGTTTAGGATTCCTTTACCCTGACAAGTCTGACCTCAGATATCCTTTCCTCTTTCCTGCTCTGTAACTCAGGCAGTCCACTTACTCATTCATATGGTAACCTCACATAATGGTCTCCACATTAATTAAGTAATTTTGGTTCTTTAAGGTACTACAGAGGGGTTTTCAGTCTCCCAGTGCTTTTCAGGCCAATTGAACTAATTTTTTTTTTTTTTTCAAACAGACTGGAGAGTACATGGAAGAAGAGCCAAGGAGAACATGCTCGCTCTCCCTCTGGGCCATTCCTTTCATGCTGCTTCAGGGTTAGGCCAAAACAACATCAGCAAGTCTAATTTGCCCCAGCAGCGGATGGGAAATGACTAAAAACCCTGCAGATTAATTTGTGTCAGATGTATGCTTTAAAGCAAGTGAGAGCAAGAGAGAATGTGAGAGCATTTGCAGAAAAACATGGTCTTTCTCTGGGATTTAGAAGGGCCCTCTTGTTTCAGATCTCTTGGGAGCTGAGTGGCCCCAAGCAAATGAAAAGTCCTACCTTTGCTTTATGTTCTCCTTTTGTATTTGATGCTTTTCAGTAATTAGACAATTCAGAAAAAAACAGAGGGATAAAAAGAAGCAAAACTGTACAAAGCATTATTGGTTTTGTAGTTACCGCTGATTCTTCCAGCAAAGATGGTTTTGCACCATACAGGTCAGAAAAAGGAGAGGCCTGGGGATTTTTTTTTTTTGAGGGGTGAGGGCTGTGTCCTACATCACTCCAGAAAAGCAAAAGGCAGTGGAAACCTCATGCCACTCTGGAAAATAGTAATGATTAGTGTTATATAATCAATAACCTAATAGGACTAAAACTGCAGATCAATACATGATCCTGACTAGGAAATCCAGGTCCAAGCCAGTATTTCTGTGGAAACAGTAGACCCCAAGTTGCTCTCTGACAGTCAGATGTGGTCACCCAGACGTGGTATTCTAACGGGAGGAGTCCTGGAGTGGCCATGGAAATTCAGCAGCTGTAATAGTTGGTTTGGTGCTACTCAGTGTGACTTAGCAGGGAATAATTTTTTTTCTGTATATGACTAACACATGAACTGAGAAACAGCACAACTGGCAGTGGTTAGACTTCTTACTGGTATTCTCAGCAAGGCCAAGAACAGTCATCTGTGTGTCCAATCTCCCTGGTTAATGGTGTTGCGACACTAGAGATGAGTCACGTGTGCTATCGCTGTGCGGTAACCTTTCTGCGGCTGAATTAAATAGATTTCATTTTATACATTCTTGGAACTCGTATCCAATCTGATCTGCTCACCACATCTAAAAGGATTTGTTTACTTTTTAGGCAGCCTTGCTGTTTAGATCTCAGATGACTGCCTCAAAAATTCTAGGGAAGCTGAAAATAAGACTTGTAAAAGAAGTGCAATGTTAGCATGGACTCATTTCTGGTGAGAGATAGTTCTGCTTCAAAAACTTCAAGCCCTTCTCTTCATTCACAGTGTTCCTAATCCTTATCATTATTATGAGACTGAAATAATAACACCCAAAGTCCTACCCGAAGTCTGAATCCCAATCTGATTTGGCAGCATAAACATAACCATTAAAAAAATCTTCCAAGAGAGCCAAACAGACAAAAAGCCCCAATATAAAAAGAAAGCAAAGAAGTTTTGTGGAATTAGACCTTAAATCTCAGTTTCAGAACAGACTAGCCTGTCACAACTTTCAACAAGATGTCAGATATAGTTAATACAACATTTAATATTGGTGCAGTTATACTGGTACTCTTAGCAGTATCACCTATTTCAATCTAGAAAGGAAATATCAGTACAGGGAAGAAACAACATAGGATGCCTATATATCTATAAATGTTGTTGTACTGGGCTGTTTTTCAATAAAAACACATACCAGTAACCTAAATGGTTGTATTAGTGCCAGATCTTCTACATGAGACCAAGAGTCTCAGAAGATTCAGATGTCTGCATCACACCAGTTTCACTAGTGTTTTGGCAGGTAATGGCATTTCCAGGCCCACATGTAAGCACCAGATCACATCTGATAAAGAGAGAAAGTCTTCAGTTACTTGAACAATTTGAAAATACTGTTGGGTTTTTTTTTTTTCTGAATGTATAAGAATTGGCAAATTAAAAAATAAAGCTATCTTCCTCAAAGGAACAAAATAGAACAAAGCCATTCAGAAGATACAGTAATGAAAGGAAATAGAAATCTGTGTTAGTGATGATTATATTGTCAAGTCTTCTCTGTCCATGACACATACTTGTGGAAAATGGTAAATACAGCTGCAGCTGTATTTTTTTTACAGCTGGTAAATTCATTCAATATTTTTATCTGAGATGAAACTATGCTGTTATCTTCATGTACACAAGAAAAAAAATACAAGTCTTGGAGAAGATTTGAGGATTTTGGAATATTTGATCCTCCAAGACTAGCAGGATTCGTGAGATCCAAAGCTCATTCCAGATAACAGCTCAGTGAGTCTTTCCTGATCTGTGCCCAATCTAAGCTCAGACTTGCAATTCCTGGACAGCACCAAAAATACAATTGCAACATTTCTGAGAGCAGAGATCATAGTGCTGGGCTGAGTAGCCATGAAGGCTGCAGGGTCCTTGTGTATGTTAAGAAAATTGTACATGAGGAAGGCAATCTGAATGACTGTTGCAGCTCTCCCAACCTTCCTCCTGCCAGGAAACCCTTCAGCCCCACCAAAAGTCTGTATCTATTGCCAATGAATAACCATCGCTATCAAAAAGACTTCCAGTATTTCCTGACTTAAATATCTGAAAGGTAGTAGAATCTGTTAATTACTCATCATTACTATCACAATGATGTCTGCATTATATTTTTAATAACACAAGAACATGGAAATAATTATGAAGTCTACAGATAGCTTAAAATCTGATACCCTTGAACAGCTGCTTGTAAATACTTCCTCATTTTATTCCACATTTATTTATCCTTTTAATTCATGAAGCACTTAAACACTATTGTTTGCTTACATACCAATGCAGATTTCTGACATGAATAAACACAAAGTGAAAAGTAATAAATTGCTTATCAGGAAGGTACATTTGTTCTGCATTTTGAAGAACATCTGTAGAAGTCTGAAGAGCAGAAATCAGATGCCTGAAAGACAGTTTACCATGGCTAATTCTTAGGGCAAAAAAAGAACCAGCCAAAACCACTCACATGTATTTAAGAGGGCTAGGAGACTTGATTTTTGCTGTAAATCTCAAAGATTTTATTTCAGAGAACTCAGCTAAGGATTTTGCATTCTCAAGAATTCTGAATAATCAGGTTCAATTGTCAGAAATCCATGATTATGAAAAAATAGACCCTAAAGTTTACCCATGTGCTTTACGTGAATGTCTGATATTTCTCTCTCCTTGTTTTTAATTTTTAGACCCAGTCCACTGTTCAAATTTCCAGACATTAGCAGACATTTGATTGTTATTTTTCCCTTATGTTCAAACTTGTAGGTTCTGGGCCAAGCTGTGGCCTCAGCTGTGCAAATGTAAACCAAGCAACTCTATTCACTTGAGTGAGTTTCCATTAGCAAAGGCATAAGCAAGACTTGGCTCTTACACCTGATGTGCCTTACCACTCTAATAATCTCGTGTTGGGATCTCAGAAACAGAAACACTCAAGTGTTCATAATATTGTGCTAAATATGTGTCTAAGTCTATTCCAGCTTGGGCTTTTACTGAAGCACCATTTAAGAACTGGCAAAAAAAAAAAAAGATAGATCCTTTGACCCAAGTTTCTAAATTTACCATTGACTATTTGTTTTCCTTTAAATATGCTGTGACTCAGACATGCATTTACTGCAATTTGTGTGCACACATTTCATATCATCAGCCCTGTTTGTTTTCTGTGTAAAACAGAAGAGGTCACTGTATCTGAAACAAACCTGAACTTGCAGCCACAGTAATAAGTAACTTGAATGCGAAAAAATAACCAAGCAATCTTGCCCTAAAGTCAGCCTGAACCAGTTGATTTTCCTCATTGGACCCCTGCAAACGAGCTAAGTGGAAAATGGAAAGCATCTACTTTGGGGAAGACAAAGAGGAGCTTTTAGTCTGATAAAGGCAATCCCACACAAGACCCACTCTGCCTGACCAGGTGACCCCACTTCTCCCTCCCCAACACCTGCACGCTCCAGCAAACTCTGTCTCTTCTCCCAGCTCTTGGGAAGGAGGGGAGAAGTTTGCTATAGGGAGAAAGACTTTATAGCTCACCAGCTGTGTGAACAAACTCAGACATATTTGGCTTCTGTGAACTGGGCTAAATCAATGAAACATCAGAGCTCAAACTTGATGCTTTATTTCCTTTAGTCTGAGGTTCTGCTTGCTATAAACGTGATCTGGAACAGCACGTGTGAGACTGTAAAGCAAAAAAGAAATGAAAACAAAATGTGATTGTACATGAGATCAATTCCATGCTGACGTGATAATACGTTCAAAATTCTCATTTCTGTAGAAAGCTGACCACAGGCACTTCATCAATCAGTATTTCGATTTGTAATGTGTTCCGTATGGTTCTCTGTCATTACTTAATGGGGAACATCCCCTCTGAAAACATCTGACTCTGAGCTCTGCACAGAGAGAGCTGCTCGTGTTTCAACCACGTTTCCCAGAAACTGAACACTCAGCAACATATTCATTTTAGTGACAGCCACCACTAATGAGAAACAGCCATGCGTTCGTTGAACCTTTTACAAGCCAAAGAAATTTGTATTAGCAGCAACAAAAAAAAAAATCTCAGACTCATTTACATGACAACTGAATCTCTAGAATCTCCAAAATCTCGATTTTAACATCCTAGAGATCATACTGGGTTGGTGTTTGTATTTCTCTATTTTTTAATTTTATGGTTTCTCTCTCTAGGTTTTTGGGGGCTTTTTGGTTATTGGGGTTTTTTTCATCTCTAGTTGGGCCAGTTGTTCTGACATGTGTTCTGCATATCAGGAACAGGAAGCTGGGGCATGCATTGGAGGGTTTATCACAAGTTGAGAGCTGGTGGAAAAAAATCAGTCCATCAGAAGTAAAAAGCTCACACAACAGTCAGTGATGGCATTCGATCAGAAAGGGCCTAAAGAAAGCAATTAGAAAATCTGAGGCATTTTATTGAAGAGCTATATTATTTTCCTGCATCAGTCTTCTTTGCTCAGAACATCAGAGGATTACTAATCTCAAAACTTCTTGAGTTTTGTTGTTTTGTTTAAGGTTTGGGGTTTCCAGGGGGTTTGGTTTTTTGGGGGGTGGGGAGTTATTTGGTTGGTTTTGTAATAAAGAGGAGCAGCTGTGCAAGATTTTGAATTACCAATATATAGAATTTTTTAAAAACTACCCAACCTGTAAGACACACAAGTTGTGAGGAAACTAAACTTTCAGACTACATGTGAACAACAACTGTTCCAGAAGACTGGTGGTAACAAGTGCTGTGCCTTTATTTAGAAGAGTCTCTACTGCTTGTTTAAGGCATTTATTTGAAATAGTCATTAAAATCAAAATAATAAAATGACTGAATGTTCAGGATGCCACAGAGTCAAATCAGCAGAATTTCTACAGAGAAAAGCTGTGCCTAACTAATCCTCTAAGACATATTTAAATCTACCAACAAGACATTGACAAAGGATAATTGATTTCCATAGTGGGCCTGACAGACACAAAGCAAGATACCAGGCAAGACACAGCTATGGTAAGAATAAGATCAGCAAGTCTCCCAGATCATGGGTCAGATTGTCCCTTACTCCCAGGGACTTCAGCAGGATTTGTTCCAAGAGTAAATGCTTAGAAATGGAAGGAAGGGTTTTTCAACTGCTTAAATTTATGTTACGATCTTCTTCAAGGCAGCTTACAAAGAATTTCTAAAAAAAATTTTAAAAGAGTATTTTAATTAATAGTATTTTGACAGCTAATCAAGTCAAAGTCAGAGATGAAAAGTCAACTCATATACTACGTTCAAAGCATGATTAATTAAAACTTCTCATTTTTTGAAACATACTTCAAAGGAACATATTACTTTTCATCACACTAAGAAAGTTTACATTTGCCTCCTAAATTCACTGCTTTTAAAACAATGGTCCCTCCTGAACCTCAGTTTAGCTCCAACGGCAATATTTCCATCTTCACTATAGAAACCAATAATGTTCTTGGCTGTTCGTAAATAAAGAAAGAAATAAAATCCCAACTTCACAAGTGACACCAAGGCCACCTAACTTTTTGTGGATTACTTACCACGGAAGAGTCAAGAATTCCATCTGTTAGGGTAGTAACCACCAAAAAACTCTTAGAAAAAACATGGTGTGCGCAGCTGAGTCTCTGAAAAAGAATATTTAAGCAAGGACTTTTATAAAGGATCAGAATGTTTCAAGCACTTTGAAGTATAAGAGACAACAAAGTTAGAAAGCTGAAATTAAAAATCTTACTATCTGAAGAAAAGCATTTGAGGCAAAAGATGGAGAAAATACTATAACTAGAAATTAAAAGAAAGCAGTTCAGAGAAAGGCATTAAACAGAGATCAAAGCATCTTGATCAGCATTTGCAGGTTTACATAAAGGACAGTTACTGACCTCCAAGATGTCACAGGTATCAGAAAAAAAAATGTTACAGAAGAAAAAATGGTAGACCATGAAAAACAAAAATAAAAAATATTTAGAGGTTTGTTGATAGATTTCTGAAAGTAAAGCCAAGGAAAAGGAAATACAAATGTTGTAATGTATAAGCAAAGCATGCACTACCCTGAGCCTAAGCACCAAGACCAGGCATCAACACAGCCCTAGCAAGAAAAACAACAAAGTCACAGGGCACATGTTAAGTATCAGGCTAATCCAGGTAACCAGCTTGAAGGTGCAAAAAAATAAGGTTGAAATGATGTTTCCTCAAAACAAGCAGCTGATTGGAAGCACACCTGAAGCTGACTTTTGGTGACTTTTCTCACCACATAGCTGTTCACTCAGATTATTCTCTTGACCTTTTAGCTGCCTTCATTCAGGAAGTTCATGTGTGTTGAACTTGGTCTTTTTTGTTTCATTTCATCTCTTAGCTGTCACAGAATTACTTTTCCACCTGGAAAGAGCTTGCAGGCTTTATGCATCTCCTGTTCCTGTGGGGTGTTTCAGTGTGTTTCCCAAAGATGTTGTCAGAGGTAAACTTCAACTACTACACATGTTCAGGGGTATTTCCTTCTAAGCACTTACCTCTGAAAAACAGATTATGTCAGATTTGACGATGGCTAAATTTTGAACTGAAATTTTCAGAGTTCCATTTTTTTCAATAGGCTAAAGCTGTCAGGGATGCACCCAGCTGTTTGGAACCCAAAACCAGGGTAGTGGTAACTAAGGGTCTGCTGCTACCAATGTCCTACCTGATCTGGTGCAATCAGAAGGATTATCCCAATCCTCCTGCAGTGACAGGGAGCAAGGTAGAAGTGTTGGGCCGTGCATATGCATAGTACCGGTCTGTCAGGAAGAAATTATTCAAAGTTTACTATACAAAAAGGTAAAAAGGTAAAAGTGAGATGAATCACGAATTATTTTAGTCGCATTAGTAAATGTTCAGCTAGCTTGCTCAGATAAAATCCTGTTCCCATTTCTTCTGAGAAAATTAGAAAGGCTACATATATGTGTGTAAGTATTTCTAAACAGCAGCAGTAAATAGTAATCCCATGTGTCCTAGGTTGCAATATAGATGTAAAGTATTCTATTACCACCAGCTGTGGGCCGTTATCCTGCTATCACCTGCTAATGACCCACCCCACATGACAGGCAATGGGCCATCAGGGACCCACCGTGTGACTCATGGATTTATCTCATCCCATTGTGGGATGCTCTGCGGGGGGGGGGTGTTTGGTTTGGTTGGTGTGGTGTGTTTGGGTTGGGGGGTTGGTTTGTGGGACTAGATCTTCACAGGATCACCGCTTCAACTGGACTACTTCAGTTGGACTGCTACTACCACCCTAACAGGGTGTTAGGTTGTATCTGACTTTGTCAGTGCTTTTCCTTGTATTATTTCACTTATTTTTAATTTCATCCTTGACTTGTGATCTCCCACTGGTTTGTTTTTCAAACCAATACACCATAGTACCAGAAAATGTGCAAAACATGTTATTTTGCTTTTCTTTGAATTACTGTATTCATGTTAAATGTCATAATACTGCCACCCTCATAGGAAGTGAACAAATTGAGAGGCCAAACTCTGGCTAGTTGCTTGTGGGCACAATTTCATAAAACTGAGCTTTGGATACTCTACCTGTCCAACACTGTCTCCCTGATGGTAGATAGAAGGTACAGTTCAGGATTTTATTTCTTACAGGGAAAGTTAAAATCCTGATGTTGAAGTAGGTAGGCACACTGATCCAACCAACATGAATGGGAACTGCATCAGGTTTGAATTTGGAAGAATGGATTTCAGTTGTTTTTTCTTTGGAGGGGTTCAAGGCTTCTTACCATAGGCAGAGAAACAGAGCTCGCAAGGACTCATTTCTGATTTAATGCTGAACTGAATGGAAGCTCACCTTGCTCCTTCTGGACTTAATCACGTTCCAGAAAAAAGCCTGGGACCTCACTGACAGACAAGGGGTAAATGAGTAGAAAAGAGTCTTTACAAAGCCTCTGAGTGAGTTGTTCCCTGGTTCTGTTTCAGTAGTTTACTGCTCTCAATCAGCCTGGCCCGGGGAGGAGACACAGTGTGTGCTATCCACATTCATTTTGCCAGGTACCTGCAGGGCAGCCAGCCTGGGGCTCCTGCTGCTACCACAGCTTCCCATGGCTGATAACTAATTCATTACAGCTAACGAGCTCTGTCCTCGTGTTCCCATTACTTATTAGGATTATTGTTGTGACTACTACGTTGCAGTAGGCTAAATCCCAAGCTCCCAAGTTGCCTTTTATTCACACAGAATTCTTCTCAGTAGGTAAAACCTGACTTGGGCATGATCATTTGGTCAGCATTACTCTTCCTCTTCCAGAGCTATGTGGCTACACCATTCCATCCACCAGTAATAAACTTACCTAGTTATTTTGCAAGAACAGATGGGCTGCCACACTCTTCTTTGACTCTGAGGGTAGGGAAAGTAATTTCTAATTGTATTATTGTTTTGGTTTGGGTTTTTTAATTTAAGAGTGAGAGAGAGGGTGACTCATGTTCTGTTTGCAGTTCAACAGCTGCCTCCTACTGTCCCCCTGAATCATCAGTTTGCTTGCAGCATTGCTGCCTTGGTCTTTATCGTTTGCAGAAAGGGCCTGATTAACCAGCCCTTGGTTTCATAGCCTTATAAAACATTCTTGCACAATTGGGCTAGCCAGCTTTTGTTAAGAAGGGCTGCAGTGAAATCTGAGAATTGGATTGCAAGGGGAATTTGCAGCGTCAAAAGAGTTTAATCACAATTATTCTTTTCACTCCTTTTGGCGCTGATTTAAGTGCTTGCTTTGATATGAGGTTAGTATAGGAAAGAAGAACAGTCATTTTTAAAGGGATCTTTCTGCAGCCATAGCTGCAGCCACAGCTGAACATAGCTGCCATTTATGTATTACATGTCAGCCTCTTCAGCTTTCTGAACTTTCACTTAGTAGAATATCTTCTTAGTTCTTGAAGACCAGTATACATCTGCCATGCACAAGATTAATAAAAAAGTGGCATAAAAAGTGGATGTATAAATGTTGAAAATTTCAAAACTGTGAAATAAATTTTTGAAATGGGAATTGAAAACTATCAAAAAAATTGATACAAAATTTCAGGTATGCCCCCCTGTCTCAGTCTTATTTTCTGAGGTATCACCAGCAAGGAATCCCTGTAAATGGTTGCTGATGACACAGATGAACCAGAAGGTAGGAAGTGCAGGTTCAGGTCCCACAGGTGAGATTACAGAATGTCATTTTGACCCTCTTTTCATTAAGTGTATAGACAACAACCTCCTAAACACTTCTGGGTCCTGTCACAATCTGAACTCTGTAGATGTAGCTTTGAGTGCATAAAGCAATTTAGAGATTTAGTGAAGATATCCTGATTTTCAATACATTAGGTGTTCACTATGGGCATCTGAGACTTTTGCCCCATTATTAAGCCTGACCTTTAGTACGCCCTGTTCAGCATCCTTCAGTAACTTTGAGAGGGAATTTATACCATACTTCTTGCCATGTGTGACTAACATAGCAATGGGGTTGATTTTCTGATCTTGTCATGTGCCCTCTCCTTAAAAAGTGCTCTACAACAGTTATTAGTGACAAAAACAATAACCACCACCCTTAAAAAGTGCTCTACAACAGTTATTAGTGACAAAAACAATAACCACCACCCTAATTTATGTTATTAGTTACATGGAGTCACATGACATTATTTAACATTGGCTCTGCCCATAAAAACTATAATTGTCCCCCAAAATACAAATTACTTTTATGTCTAAGGAAGACTGCTAACAATAAAAAATGCCATATTTATTAGCATTAGCCCACTTAAAGGGAATACATGAAGTCTCATAAATCTTATATTGCTTATGCAATATGTAAACACTAATTTCATATCACATATGTTACCTGATATTAACAACCTTTTCAGTGTGTCAAAGTAGGTGTCACCATCAAAGAGCAACTATTGAATATATTCCTTAAAATATGAGAAAAAGGAAAGCTTAACTTGGAAAAATACAGATAAACATCCTCTCGGCCATCACTGTTTGACTGATTAGACACTAATTTCAAAATACATAAAAAACATATGCTGTGTTATATAAATATAATATATCAGAATTATAAAAGTATAGTAATAGCTGTTTCTGATTTAATATTGTCCTTCCATAGGCAGTAAAAGCAGAAAATTGTTCAGATCTCTATTCATGTTTATAGATTTCAGCATAAGATAATCAAATTGTGATGAAAAGCACTCTCGTGCTTGCTCAACATGGCATATTTTAATATGTAGTCAGCATAGTACTTCTGACATCTTATAATCATGCTGTTTTCTGTTTTCAAAATATTTAGATATTTAAAAACGTGGTGTTAGGTGTTTTAATTAGACTGATGTCACCAAATAAGCTTTATGGGAATTCAAAACATGACTTTTTCGTATATCTTTAATCATTCCCTGAGTACAATGCACATATGAATCATTCATTATGATAAATAAAGGAAACCATTTCCCAGCTTGGTGCATATTCATTCAGGATTCACAATCCCTTCCATTAATAACTGTAAGTATATTTTGCTGAATTTGTGTTGAGGAAGTTAATGCCCCAAAATCAGCATTTTCCACAGCAGCCCCATGGATGGTGCTCAGCCAAAGGCACAGCTGTTTGAGCAGCTCTTTGTGTGAGTTACCAGGGAATGCCCACAGAAAGCCTGTTTGTGTGCTCCTCTGGGGGAAGGGCTTCTGCACATGCACTGAAATGTATTTGCTACTCATGTTGGACAATCTCCTTCCAAGTTTTGAATCTCCTGGCACATCTTTATACTTCCTGATGACCTCATCATCATCATATAAAACATGACTTGAAGAAAGAGAAAACAGGTGGAGGCTCAGTTTTAGTGCTTCCCATTCTGCCCTCACTGCTCCTTCCCACCAGGCTGCCCTCCTTCTCCTCCTCCCTCCTCATTTCAGCTACCCAACAAAAATCAACAAGTGAAAAACTAACCAAGGAAATGTTTCATAAGAAAAAATTCTGTGGCACCCTCTCCCTGACACACACACACACAAAAGGCAGCTTTAGTAATAACCACAACCATCCAGTAAACCCAAAAAACACAACAAAATGAACATAAAAAAGTGTGAACTGCTAAACTGTGATATTCGCTTAGTTCTTGGCAGGACAGTTTTAAAATAAGTAGAGTTGGCGTTTTAGTAGAAATACACACTTTTGCTTTCTTTTTCTTTCTCTTTCTCTTTCTCTCTCTCTTTCTCCTGCTTGTTTCCCCCCTCTTTCTTCTTTTTTTTTTTTTTAACTAGAAATGAATTATATTTGAAGCTCAGTGGAGCATAGATAAATGCGAGCTAACATATTTTTAACTTGATTACATTCTGCAGTGATGTATAGAGGCACATAGCTACAGTAAGTGATTCCATGGAGAGAGAGAGGGGGATGGAGGGAGGGAGGGGAAAGCCCTCTGCGAATATGATAAGGAAAGCTGGGATGAATTGTGGGCTCTGTTCTCTGTTATCCAAGGGTGGCTAGCTGCTGCTGCACTAAAGGCCTTTATTCCCTGCCTGTGGGAAAGTGGTGGGCGAAGGCTGCGTTCTCAGTTACACTGCACATGCAGATTTTAATTAGCTGGATTAAAAACAAGACCGTATCATGTCCTTTAGCAGTATTCTATCAAGAAACAAAAGATTTTCTTTCCTGGCTTCTGCAAGCAGCACAGTACAGCATTAATAAAAAAAAGGTCATGGCAGTTCAAGATGAAAGGTCACACATGATAGAAACTCTATGTGAGGGGGACATCATGTTTATCTCTGTGATAAAGGAGCTCTGTCCAGGCAGGTCAGCATGCCGTGCCTCAGCAATAGGAAAATATAAACATATAGAGTGGATAGCTGGCGGAATGGGGAGTTTGGAAAAGTGAGTTCAGTTGTGGAAGTAGAGAAAGGGGTCTGGGGGAAGGGAGTGAATTGTCAGAGAGAGAATATAAGCTGAAAGGATCCAGCTTTAAAACAGCCAAAGAGGGTCAGAAAGAGCCTGAGATGAAGCCTGGGGTGATGGCTGCAGAGCACAGCTCAGAGCCTGTGTGCAGGGAGCAAGCATCGAGCCAGCAGGCAGGGACTACCAGCCCAGGCCGCTGGGCTATGTCCTTGCACACCAAAGCCACTCACACATGGGCAGAGCCTGCACCCTCCTTCCACAAAGAGACCATGGACTCATCCCCGGGTCGAGCTTCAAGCCTCTAATTCCAAAGGCTCCCCAGACCCAGTGCTTGGGCTGAGGCTTGGGTTTTTATGTTTTATTTGGACCACCACTACTATTGTGTTGGGGGTTTGTATCTTAGGTTCTTGTTGTTTTCTTTTCTTTTCCTTTTTTTTAGTGGGGAGCCAGGCTTTCCCCCAGTGAAGGCCAAAGGAATCTGCGTGCACTTCCAAAGGAGAGTTAGCAGCTCTCTAACCCGCAGCCTCCAAGGCTTTGCCCTGGAATGCACCAAGAGTTTTCAACACCACCATTATCAGTAGGAGGGAGATGCAAGCCCTCCTCAGTTTCTCACAAGACCAGACTGCAAAAATAAACACATTAGGGCCTCACAAGCCTTAACTGATGCAATGGTCTCAGTAGGTCTGAGTAGAGCCACTGCCATGTGCAAGCATGCATGGGAGAGTGCTTTAAGATTGAGGGGCAAGACAGAAAGGGAAGGAAAAGGGAGGCAAAGTTAGATAATGTCAAATGTTCCTCCTCTGCTTTGCCATACTTCTTGCTTTTCAAAATCCAGCTCAGCAAAAAAATACCAATTTCTGAGTATAACCTTCTGGGCAACAACTTGGTTCTTTTCTTCATAACATTTTCAATTAATAAGATTTGCACAGCCTGGGCTAGGTATGACTATGTATATGTAGGTCTTTACAACCTCCTTTATGAGACTGATCCACTAATATGTCGGTTAAGAAACAGTCTTTTTACCCAAAAAGGAACACTGGTTAAAAGCACACAATCAAGTTCTAATAGTTCAGGAAGATGTTGCACATCAAGTGACCACATTAATTAAGAGCACACTCAGCCTGTAGCGAACCAGATGCAAAATTTGCATTACCTAAAGTGTTGAAATCAGTACTTGTCAGCTTCAGAAATTCAAACATATGGCTGAGCTCTAAGAATAGTAAGGGCTAGTGCTGGAAACCAGAAACCTTCTGGATAAAACAATACAGTTTGTTTCATTCTGAGCAGCAATTCAGGATAGTAGTTACCTACCAAACCGATAACGCAATGATTAAATTGTCCCAAGTCTGCTGCTGCTGCTGCTGAGATCATTGGAAAATCATGGTTTAATTCAATACACATAGGTAATTTTCTGCAATCTCAGTAATACAGCATGGCCTAATATGATAATTTTGTACGATGAGCTTTTTAAAACTACTTGGCCTTCACTGCCACTTGTCTTCAGAATAGAGAAAAAGATTATAGCATGAATTGCCTGATTCTGATTTATGTTGCTGCAGGCAGAAGTATAACACAGTACTCTGAAGTGCAGTGTTCCATGGGATAGCTCAGGGTTAGCTCTACAAGCACAGAGCACCAACTCTCCAAACTACCCCACACTCTATGAAGGACATCAGTCTTATCCAAACCCACCCCCAGTGCTCTGAAAAAGCCCATGATATAAGAGCCAACAAACTCATATCCTTTGTGCAGGGTTTAAAATAAATTGCCATCCCAGTCATGTGAAATAAGTTGCCACAGAAATAAAGGGGAGTTTTATGTTCACATCAGTTTAGCATGCTTATGTAACCTCAAGCACTGGTGTGTTTGTATCTCAACACCTCATTGCTTTTTACCCCTATATCCAAACAGGGTGCTGGTCACAAGAGTTCTTAGCTATGTGCTCAAAGCCATAGGAGATCCTTCATCAGGGAGGAGAGCTGAAGCTGGCTTTTCCAGAAGATCAGCTTGTGTGAAAAACCTCTTGGTAGTTCAAAACTGGCAAGTTTTGAGCAGGCAGCAACCCAATTTTATTACTCCATGAGATTTCAAAAATTTTCAGTGCTCCTTTGGTAAAAATTAAAATGAGGAGAAGGATCCAAATGTAAAAGAGGTGAACAACCTAATGATTTTACTTCTCAACAGCTTCTGGTCGCTGAAGCCAGTAGGGGTTTCCTGTTGACTCCTGGCAGAATTACTGAGGTTTCCTTCTGACACTAAATAAACTAAACCAGACCAGCAAGGCATGGGCCTGAAATCATCCATACTATTAAACTGGTGCCTGGCATGGTTTTGGTGAAAGCCTGCTAATGGTCTTCCAGACAATGCCAAAGCCCAGCTTGGGTATTGACTCAGGTCAGGCACCATCTCCAGCAGATATTTTGGATGTGGCCACAGTGATTTGGAGGGCAAGAAAGTTTAGCTGCTTGGATTCAAGCTCTTGCATGCCAGCTGGCCTCCAGGAAAAGTCTCTGACTAATTTTGTTTAATAGATTGGATGTAGTCAATGTGCCCAGGTCTTCCTTTCCTTCCAGTCTTGCCTAAGCCAGCAGTCAGTGCTTCCAAGCCTTGGCAGTGTGGCATGGTGTTCAGTAGGGTGACAGAAGTGACAGAATTTGACCATGCAGCTCTCTGAAATGCAACAGATTTCATTATATTTTAAAGCACTATACTTGAAGAAGTGGATCAAAGCAGACCTAGAAGTAATAAAGAAACAAAAACATAAATTGACACAAACAATTGAAAAATGAATAGACCAATTAGTTTCAATTAATTCAGGGCTAGTTCTCCATTACTATAAAGCTGTCTGCAAAATAAATAAATAAATAAATGGATAGTCTTTTTTTATAAATACAAATGGTGATATTATGTAAATTCCAGGTACACTGTTAACAACATTAAAATTAGAAAGCATTACTTTAAATATAACACAAAATCTAGTAGATTCTAGATGGAAGAAAACATTTTAAACAAAGACCTTCTAGTTTAAAGCAATAATCGTCAACATGAGGCTTATATATAGTATGTGGCAGCTGTAACAACATTCATATCTCAGAGTGCCTGGTCTTAGGCAGAGAAGGGAAGTGCTGAAAACAGTAGCATTCCTCATGGATCTGCTCCAGATCCCACAGAAGTCTGAGAGAATCTACACTCCATGCTTGCTTTCACACTTGGGCAGCACAGCTAATGTTGAGCAAACAGACCACAGCTATGTGGCTCTCCCAGCAAGCCAGGCACATAAGAAAAAAATTCTGTTCCCTCCCTAAAGTCAGGATTTGGGTGAGGGGGAGGAAGAGAAACACAGAAGTAGCACTACAGGTACCTGGTTCTTTCAGCAGAGTCTGTCTTGCACTGCCCCTGACAACTGTCACAGCCTAGAAGTCCTCCAAGGCCCACCGGCTAAATAACCACAGTGGAAGTTGGTTTTTTTGGGGAGAAAAGGGAGTATGGTTTTATTTATTATTATCATTAATATGATGTTGCAAAACATTGTTCTTGCTAGAAATAATCATAACATAATATCAAATCATCAAAACGAACATGAGTCTTGGGCTCAGCTGGCTTACATGTTCTGGAAAGGTCATTAGTTTAAAGTTTCTGCTGCTGGGAACTGAGAAACAATGCCATCTCTCAGGAAACAAATCCTTCTTTTTAATGCTGCCCTGCCCTCCTGATGTTCCTACCGCACTTCAGATTATGTTAAGTGGAAAGACAAGAGAGCTGATCTCTTCTCCAAAAAACGTGGCCATTGCACTGCATAAGAAGACAAGGGCTGGCTCACAAGGAAGATCATTCTACAGCTTCCCAGTGACAGACTAAGGACTGTGAAAAGTGAACCCTGGCAGTTTAACCAGCACACCAGAGAGACAGCAAAAGCACATGTACTCTTCCCTATCCTCAGTCTACAGGAGCTAAAGATCCTAAAGGAGAGCTCCAGCAGGCAGGTTGTATCAACCTAGCAGTGAAGCTCCCTGAAAGTTTGTGTTCAGTTTGCTTAGATTTCCCACAGTATTTTGTGTCAACGAGTCAAGCTAAGAGCACAGATTCTCATTTCTTGATCAGATGCATTCACGCAGACATTTTTTTCCTGCCTGCTCTACACTAGGAAGTCAATATGAGGCAAGAAGCAGCACAGAAGACCTCCCATGGTGGTGCACAGTACTTTGAAGAAATAATAGTCTATTGTGTGCAAACTTACAATCATACTTAGGACAGATGACAGCAGGTAAACTAATTTCCAAGTCATTCTTAAAAATACTAATTCTATCTGTTTAGTTTCTGTTTAGTTGCTGGGCTTCTGTTTTTAAATGTAACAGCACTTTTTAGATTTAATTTCAGTTTGATGGTATCTGTTCCAACCAAAATTACACACAAATATTGGCTTTGTAAACCTCTGACCTATATGTATGATCTGAAACCCCAGGATTAACTTGGTAAGTGACAAATCACTGAACAAAACCCAAAAAACCAAAAAAAAACCAAACCTCAGAACCGATATTAAATGATAAAATAACGCCACAAATGAGAAACCAAAGTAATTTTTGGAAAACATGCTCTCTGTGGATCAAGATTTAATAAAGATTTTCTTTAGAGCCTCAGATCTGATACTACAGTGGCCATAACAGTGTGAAGACACTTTGCTCCCAAAGACCTGACACCAGCACTGCTATTGTGTGGCACAGCTTTAAACCCGCACTGAGGCAATGCTGTAAATCAGAACTCATTCTGCCAAAGTCAATGGAACTAAATGACCATAAAACTGGTGTGAGGCAGAAATCAGGTTGTGAATTTCTAAGTAGAGCTTGCACTTGTCTTACAGCCTGTGTTGGGTCAGGCTGTATTTTATTCATTCAGAGTGTAAAATGAGAGCCTCAGACCAGGAAATAAATATTTGATTGTAGTTGATAGTTGAGCTATGCTTGATATAACTTCAACTAACAACTATCAACTATGATAGTTGATAGTTGATAGTTGAGCTATGCTTGATATAACTTCACAATACTAAACTTTTAGCATAAACTCCTCAGCCCATCTCCAATAATATTGCCTGAATTTAAATGGATGTGTCTGATTCTAACCTCAAATAGCAACTTGCACCATCTTCTGACCAGTCTAATGACATGAAAACACAAAAGCAACTACAGGCTTCCTTCTTTGACCTGGAAGAGAAACCTGACAAGGTTTCCCCAGAAACAAGAGAAATTACTTACCTCTCAAATAGCAGTAGCAGATTGATTCTGGTCCTTTCTCTTGGAAATAACTTAGTATTTTATATTACACTGCCACTGGAAACAGAAAACTGAGGCCAGGAACCAGAACCTCAGAACAACTGCCATTCCCTCTACTTTTTTAATAAAGGTTTTACTCTCTATTTTATTCCTCAGAAGATAATTTCTGCCTAAATTTTCAATGGGCTGAGGTGCATAATATTGGTTGTTGGCTGGCTAGAAGGGATTTCTCCTTCAGGAGCACTGAGGCACCTTCAAAGTAAGTTCAAAATACAGGTATGAAACTCAGGCTGTCTAAACTGCTCTTCAGAGAACATAAAATCCTCTGAATTCAAGTTTTGTGGCCTTATGAATCCATGAGCCAGGAGAATAATTCCTTGTAAAATGGGCCTTTAAAGCTCATGAAAATATAATCCCAATGCTTGCTAGCAGTCAGAGTGCATATAGGATTTCAAGAGTCCTTTTGAAGGGAAAAATGACAATGTAGAGGATTTTCAGGGTGAATACTGAGCACCCCTCTGACCCTTTCACCTCCAAAAAGGCATAGCAGAAAGAGGAAAGCTAAAGCAGGGTGCAACAAGGATTATCTGATGAGTAGAAAAGCTTCTCTACATGGAGAGTTTATGTGGCAGAGGATTCCTTGTCTTGGAAAAGATGTCTGGTAATTTGTTGACATGAAATTATTAAAAATCAAGAAAGTGTACAGGAAAGAATTATTCATCATTTCTTAGAACACAAAAGCTAGGAAGACTTACTAGGAGGACTAGGACCTGCTAGACTAGGAAGACTAAGGGAGCCACTATTTTGTTTTATACAGACATGCAGTGTTGTAAAGCCCAAAACTCTAAAAAACCCAAACAAAACAGAGTCAGTTATACTGTAAAAAAGACCCTTAAAAGGCTACTGAACATGGAGATATGGATTCCTTCATTATTCCCATCTTTGCATGCATTTTGATAATGTGATCATTTCACTCCACAGAGTTTCCAAAGTCCATATCATTCGATCATTTTTTTTAATTACTTATTATTCCCCACTGTCCAAGGTTATATATTAGGATAGCAGTTTTACATACATATTCAAAGGAAAAATTAACTACATATTAAGAAACTGACACATCCAGACCTGGATTTCAAGTGCTTAAATGTTCAGAGGTATTGTTGTGTAGTAATTTAATACATATCAGGGAGTACACGCAAAAAATTTTCAGCATAGAGCTGCTGATTTCTTACTTCCAGCTACATTGTAATTTTAAGGCCTTTATTCCTGCTGTTTGGTTTTGGCCCTTGTGTGGAAGTGAAAAATCATGATAAAAGAGCAATTTAAAGATGTGAAGAAAAATCACATTTACTCTTGGGGGGTTTTCTTTCCTTTTTTTTTTTTTTCCTTTTTTCATCAATCAGAGATTCCGAAAAGCAAAGGTAAGCCCAGAGTTTTTGCAGCTCCATCCCATAAGCCTCTGCCACTGTACAGAGGAGAGAAAGATATTGGAGAGGAAAGGTAGCAAGCCCTGGCCTGGGTCAAGGAGGTGCATTTCAAGGGTTTCACTGAGCTTGCCCCCTGGCTGCCAGGCTACCCTTGCACCAACTGCCCTTTCCACCCTGTTTAAGTTTCTGTTTTCTCCAGGTGTTAGGGAGCTTTCTGTTTTATGACAGGGTAAATCTGGGTTTGGCAGATATTAAAAAAAAAAAGGTGCATTTCACTTTCTCTGAGAAATGTAAACAGCATCCACCAAGCCAGCACCACCAATTGATATAACAGCAGAGAAAGCTCTGGTTGAAATCTGGATTTCACCTTCTGAGTGGCACATACAGATGAAGAAAGTAAAATAATTACTTTGAAAAGGTTCATCCATTTATCCTGCTGGCACAAAGACCTCCTTTACTTTATTTTATGGGATCTTAAGGATCTCGATTCCCTTTTTCGCTTGTGTAAAAAAAAAATAAAAGATGCTACTATGTAAAAAAAAAGGCATCAAACTCTAAAAGCATTCAGAGAGGGAGCAGTAGCTTTAGCCTTCTGTTTGTGCAATTCCAATAGGTGTATTTAAATGTAAATGCTACCCTTTCACCCTTGAGCCACCTATTCTTGCAGGCAGCAGAAAGAGAGCATTCATGGTATAATGTCTTTATGAGGACAGATCTTATACTTAATTTCTCATGTGAATCCAACTCTTTTATAACACATTTTTGTGAGATTAAAAGAACAATATTAGTCTAGTGGCTCAGCAGCCAGATCACTGCTCTGTCACATGGGAGACGTGGGTTCAAAGGGATGGCAGGCAACTGTGCTGGGAAGTGCTTGATGGAAACTGCAGCCACGGAAAGATTCAGTCCTCCACTCTCACAGAATTGTTTAACCTCCCATTATCTCCTCCCTCAGGACAGACAGAGCCTCTCTCCCTCCAGCTCCTTACTGGAAACCATCCAGCTGCTGCTCCCTTACACAGAGCTATTAGAAGGGTTTGAGACCCCAGCTCTTTAAACCATTTGCATTAGCTTGCGATTGCACAGTAGGCAGGATTTTCAAGAAGGAGAAGGAAGTTTCTGAGGATTCACTTCCAGACAAAGTCCCTGTGCCTGCCCAGTTTTGCTGAGTGCCCACGCACTGAGTCCCAGTGTGTTGGGATTATCCATGCTCATGGCATGGCTGCACTGCACAGCTCTGAGCATGCAGTACCCCAGACTCTGAGCAGAGGCACGACGTGCTGATGAGAGCAACAGAGCTGCTCAAATCCTGGTACAGCAGGGTAGAGTCTCTCAGAACCTAGGGGAACCTAAGTGTTCTGCATTATTAGGGGATTTATTTCTCGCGCTGGGAAAAGCCACAGTCCATTTTGGCCAAGCAAGTTGAAAAATAAACTAGTTAAGCACAGGCCAAGAAAACTGTATCTTACTTTGCCCCTACTGAATCAAAATAAGGCATAATTCTTTTTTCAGAATAATCTTTTTGCCTCAGTCTGTAGGATGGTTACCCGTGACAAACATCAGACTGTGGCTTCATGACCCTTCCACGCAAGAACAAATACATTTTGGAGCATGGCCATAAGGCAGCTGCAAGACAGCTGTACTGTGCACCAGTGTATGTTCAGCACTCCTGATACTAAATAATAATTAGTAGAATTATTATTCTTTTTGCGATTCTTCTCAGAGGACACAGTGATAAGGGGTCTTTGTGCAGAGTGACATTCAAACGCTTAACAATATGATATTTTTCTCCTTGGATCTTACAGCCCAAGTACAAGCCATGCTATTTTCTCGTTCTTTAGCAGCTCTGTGACGCAAGACAGAGAGCTCTGTGTATGCCGCAAGCAGCAGCACCAATGTCAGGCATGCCACTTCCCTCACTTCCCCTTCCCTTGATACACAGCATATGTTTCATTGTGGCACCAAGCACAGGAAAACTGAGGGGAAACAGCCTATTATTTTAGGAGGTGCGGGACCAAGCACCTGGAACGGTGAAATACTTGGAAAGCACTTCTGTAAATGTTTTAGGCTGTAATATATTAAACAATTAAGAGGTGTTGGTATTTCTCTGCTCAAGGGCATTTAAAACAGGGAAGTCCCCTTTAAAGGCACCAGAGCGGAATGTGTATGGTCATGCTCTTTAAAACAAAAACTTCTTGGTTTCCATCCCCCCACCCCTTTCAGCAAAATGTCCAAATTTCAGCTGACTTGCTCTTTCAGCAAAGGAAATGAAGCCAGATTATTTTAATACTGCTTTAGGTGGTTAACTCCTAAAAAAAAAAAAAAAAAAAAGAAATAGGAAAAAACATCCAAAGAATAGAGTTAGTTACCTTGAAAGCTCCATTCAGGTAATTTAGAAAATTGTTTTGCTAATAACCTTAATGCATTGCTTGTGTACCCAGGACTGTCAGCACTACAGGTTACTACAGGTTAATCAGTAAATTGCTGATACCAGCTACAACCAACCCTTAAGAAATCCAGTATCTCTTACGTCTTTGCTTCTGTTTTCCTGACAACAATAAATCAGTCACTATGCAATATCAAATTAGCATGAAAGAATAAGAACTTAATACTGACAATTTTTAGCTGAGCACACAGACAAAATTAAGTGCAGTTAATGAATGCTTAGTTAATTCTTAGAAAGCTCTTCTTCATGCACTTTTTAGCAGAGTGAAATGCAAGTTCTTTTAGACAGGTACACAGAGACAGATATGCTTACACACACATACATGCCTCACACATAGGTAGCCTACATACACATATATACATATAGATAAATTCCAAATAGACAAGCTTTAGGGAGCTTTGTAAGAGAAACAAGAAAAAAATTACCTACTGGTCTCTATAACACCAACAAGTGCACAGATTCTCTGGAAAAACTTCAGAATTGTCTGTTCAAATATTTTCTAAGATTATATTAGCAATCATTTTCACCAAAATACTTCTCTGACCAAAAAAAAAGATGACTTGATAGAACCTAGAAATTGTAAATAGTGGAAAATGCCTGCTTCAAGTTCCTTGTAAGAAAACAAATACAGGAATTGGCAACTTCTGTGCAGTTTTAGCTCCGAAGAAATTATGTCAGGCTTTTGCTTTAATCACTTATCTCAGGGCAGCCCATCAGATTAGCAAGAAGAAGAAAAAAAAAAATTAAAACTTAGTGAGTTACTGGAATCTTCTGGAACTGAAAACTACACAGATGGTCTGCAACATATTTGTATAGAAGATGCTCAATTGTTGATGGGTTCCCAACTATTATAGTAGCGTGGTAAGGAGGCAGATACTGGGCAGTGAGCACTGAGCAACTGTTGTCACTGAGCCTTCCCCTCTTGGCTGCATCCCCACTTGCCCAACGAGCAGTTTTGGTCTCCCAGAGCAGAGACAAAGGTTGCTTTGGAGAAGCCGGGAAGCCTAAGAACACCATGTAGATTTAGGAGTGGATAGGAGGTATTGTGCAGAGGCCATGCCCATTACTCATCCGCTGGCAACGGGCTCTCTTCCTTTTGTCTGGAAAGACGGTAAACTTTCAATGCCATCTGAAAACAGAAGGCCTTTCACAGAGTGCAAGAACTCTGCCATCTCAATCATGTGAAAATATTGTAAACACTTTCCCAGCCCCCATTCAGCTGTCCAAAAAGCAGAGTTAGAAAACACCAAACAAAACAGGAAGGAAAGAAAAGGGTGTGCATTGCGCACTTTGGTTTAATTTATATTTTTTACTCTGAATAGGAATTTTTCTTGGAATTTTCCTTTTTTTTCTTAATGTTAGTGAACAGGGTTAAGTAGCTATTATAGAGAAAAGGCAGTTAAAAGCCTATTCTATGTTTCATTTAGAGGAGAAAAAAAAGGGTCTGGTGCCCAGCAGTTTCTCTCCAGCAAAGCAGCTCTCATATTTCCTTACAGCCCCTGCAAGAATAGATTTCAAATGTGCTATAGGACTTGAATTTCTCTTTCAGTACTTACGTGACCCCCGACTATGAACTTTTTCCAGGAGGGTCTTCTCCCCAAACATTTAAACATCACAAGTGCTGTATTACTGATCTACCACAACTTGTACAGAGTGGGAAAGGGCTAACATTCACAAAGATAAATATGTTGAGAAAATACCTGCACGTGTGTGCACATGTATGTTTACATGTATATCAAACGTACCACACGTGCAAAAGCACACATGTCATTTGCTCAAAATTCTTAAACTACTGTTTTGCCTGAGGACACCTTTTACGTAGGTTGTGCTGGTGCAAACTCTGAATATTTGTTTTTACAGGTATCTTCAGCAAATCACATAGTTATGTAAAAGTGGTGTAGTTCGTTGCTCAAAAAGGTTGTGTTCATTCCACTGAAGTCAGGGACTACTTGAAATTTCGCAGTAACTCTGAACCATGGTAACACATTAGCACCACAATTCTTCACTATTTGTAGTATAAGGTTTTCATTTAGATTGGTCAACTTAACACCAGAGAGGGGCAAAGAAAAACAGCTCTGCTGGTGAGAAATACACTTTGTTCCTTTTTGTTCAGTTTGGTCCTGAGTCAATTCTGAACAGAGGACAAATAGGTTAGCATGAATGTATTCCTGCTCCCTCAAAGGCAAAGGCTCTGCTCCTAACCTAGGAAAGGGTCAGCTGTCACCAGTGACTTCCAGAGGGATATATCTCTCCTATCTTATTTCTTATGAGCATTCAACAAATGATGCATACTGATGGAAACCAGTCCCCAACAGGACAGTGAGAACTGACAGCCACAGGAGCACATCATGTACAGGGAAGGCTCTTCTAGCTGATTTCCCCTCACTCTCTGAGAACGCAGTTAGTTTGCATAAGAAAGAAAGAAGACTTTCTTACTTAAATAGACTGATATGAGTTGTAGCCCAGTTGTTCTATCCAAAAGTAAATGTAAAAATGCAAAACTAGTGATGCACAAGTCCATGAACCTTTAGGCATGTTTGGTGCTCTTTCCCCATTGTGCATATCAAACTAGGCTGTCCTTTGACATCTCTTTGTATGCAGGAGTTCATGTGCACAAGAAACAGAGATCTGGGAGTTCACTGTGCTCTTGGATGTTCCTCAGACCTCTTATGATATTGACTTCAGTATTTTAGGCATCTTATAACTCTCTGCTCTGGCTTCTGCCCCACAAGAGGTAAGACTTGGAAATGCCTTTCCCTGTGCTCGAGATGCACTCCTTGTGCTGGCAAAACCAGCAACTACTTGCTAAGCTGACATTCCTGTTCCTGATTTAAGCAGATTCCAAGGACCATAATGCACAAAAATGCATGAGAAATTTTTACCAAGTAGTGCCAGATGTGGCACATTTGGAGGGCAGCTTTTCCTCACCACCTCTCAATATACACATTATGCAGCAATATGGCCTATTTGATTTAGAAGTTCGTCACTTGAATTCTGCACTCCCCCGAAAAAGTGTATGTTACTATGTTTAGATAATACTTGGTTTTCCTATGCACACCGTGAGAACACATGATCATAGGTTAGAGAGTTAGGAAAAGTAGTTGCCAATAGCTGAAGCAGGGGTTGATAAACTGCCCAGCATTATAAATTCTCAAATGCATTCCTTGGGACTGCCTTGCACATGCTATCTCAATACTCCCATCCTCCCCTCTGCATTTTATAAAAAGAAGCTGCAATAAATTAGAATTTTATGAGACTCCAAATAAAAACCTTCACCAAAATTGAAAACAAGACATGGATGTAGAAGCATATGGAAGGTTTATGAGAGCAGAGGAAAAAAATTATCCCAAGGCAATAAAAAACCTGTCTGACTCTTTCTTGGTCTTCACAAACCAAGAATTACTAGAGACAGATGAAGAAGTTTTGAACAATACAGTACATCTACTAGCAAAGAGATATTATAGTTTTTACTTATTCTTCTGATGCAAGGCAGCCTAGTAAGAACTACTCTAAGACACATTTTCTGAATTTCTTTATAAAATACTTCAAAGTTATATGTGGAAATGAGATACCTTTCTGCTTTGATCCTTAGTATAAGGCTAACCAAGCAGAAGTGGCTTCCTGGCCTTTCATACAGTTTTCTTTGGAAGTAAACACTGCACCCTCTGAATTCTTGAACTAGCATTTTAAGAATTTTATGGGATAAAGGCAGTTTTGTTTAATTTATATTTTCATCTTTGTTCCAAACCTCAGAGTGATTAATTCTGGCCACTGTATACACAGTTTTACTCCTAATTCTTTTTTTTTTCCACTACTTGTCCATCCTCACTACTCCCTGCTTCCAGAATGGTGTGGGTATGCGATTTTGTTTAGCTAAATTATAGAGTGGCTATTAGGAATTGTTTTGCTTTATTTTTAAATACAATACTCCACATTCCAGACATTTCTACCAAACTGGTTTGAAAATTAAGAACAGTGCAAGAGATGAAATTCGGGTCTGCTTCGAAAGTGACAAAAAATACTTTAAGAATTTTTAGATTTTTGCTCTCTAAAATGACCAAAACTTGGGGGCTAAGATATGGGGATATGGTTTAGCATGTCATGTTAGGAGTGAGAATCCTGTAGCACATTTTGTTCTATGAAAATAAATGAAGGTTGTGCTCAGGAACCAAATATAGCCTCTGAACTGCTAATTCTCATTTATAGAGGATACAAATTATACTGACCTGTAGCAAACAATATTACATTGGTTTAGAAGTGTAATGATTTTACATTCCTGTTAAACTGATCTGTTGTGAAATGGTTAAAAGTTGTAGCCATTAAATTATCCTTGCATTAAAAATTAATTCAAATTGTGTGTAAGTGTGTGCAATGGATGGCAAGGACTGCTCATCATGCCACATCCCTTGGCTGCCAAAGGCAAATAAATTCTAGAGAGAAGGTGAGAAAACAAAGTCGAAGACATCCCATCTCAGAATGGGAGAAGTGTTTTTACAGAATAGACAAGCTCATGGTCTGGGGAGGTGGTGTTTCTACAGAGAAGCTGTAGAAGCTGCCCAGGGCTCTGTGCTCATAGGATCTTGGAAACAAGATCCATCTTGGATCACATCTTGGATTCCATCTTGGAAACAAGAATGTACATAAACATCATGGAAAGGAACATCTGAAGGTACCTGGGGGTTTGCGTCTTCCCTTAGATACAATCGTACTGAAACTCAGGGGGCCTCCCCTCAGTGCTAGGACTTAAGCAAACACCATAGAAACATCATTCTCTCAAAAGAAAACCGAACAATATTGTGTCACAGAATTCATTAAGAGCCCTTGTTCACATGGTACCTTACGGAAGTTGAGAAGAATTAAGATTCTTGGGTATTCTTCTGCTTCAGTGAGGAGTGGTGATAAGAGAGGAGAGAGGAGCTGTTCAGTCCTTGAATAGGATTGTGCCTTACTTCTATTTTATTCATTTTGAATGTCCTTTGTTTCCTTCTCTTCTTGTATTTCAGCTCAGTCCCTGGTTTCCTGTGTGCAGTCCCACTGACATCTGCAGAGATGGCAGAATATTGCAATTTTCAGATATTGAACAAGATATCCATAGTTATTCAAAGATGGGCCTATAAACTCAGCTGCTGAATAAATATGAACTCTCTACACCTTTCTTTATGCCATAGAGGATGAATTTACACAATTTTACAAGAATTGATGTTAGGGATTTGAGAGTAATGACAAGAAGTTTATTTTCTCTTCATTGATTACAATATCTGCAAGAATTTTATTTTTTTCAGAGACCATTCCTAATGGATATTCTTTCATTCTGATTATTTTGCCAAACAAAATATTCATACCTAAATACTGAAAAACTAAAGAGCACTACAGAGAAAATCAAGCAGTGCTGGGGGTTTTTATTAAAATCTTCTGGATGACAATCCCAAGCAAAGGCAGGAGCCCTTCTGAAGTATGGTGCCTAGCTAGGACTCACACCTTTCACCAGTGGTGCTCCATGGCCATGAGTTCCTCCCTCCCTGAGGCACTCAGCTCTGGGTGGGGCATAAGGGATGAGTGCCCCATTCATCTCAAAGGAGTCTCCCAAAGGGAGGGTGGCTACAAGTTCAGCATTGTGCACCAATTCCATAGTTTCCCAAGGCAAATCTTGACTCTATTCCCTCCACATAGTTCATGTTGCCTGCTGCCCCAAACATCTCTATTTCCCCCACTCTGTACAAGAACTGTAAGACAAGTCTAAACACAGCTGTCAAGTTCTAAAATCAGCATCAAAGCTCAGTAAAAGCAAGAGGGAAAAACAATATGCTTTGTTAAACAATACTGCCTCAGATCTCAAAGGGTTATACAATGAAAGTAATACCCCCTTTGAGTTCTGTATGTGGCAAGCATTACCTAACATCCTCAGTCAGAACCCCACTGTTTATGAGGTGATGAGAAAAGAATACAGCTCCCTCTTGTCAGTAGGACATCTCCACTGCCCTGCAGGAAATTTTCTTGCTATATTTCAGATGTATTGAATCTTCTAGACATTAGAAAAGCAAAACATGCTCTGTGCACTCTGGAGCCATCACCTCTCTTGGTCAGTTCATAGGTTTGGCAAGGTCACAGCAAACACCCTTTTACATCATAAGTCTTACCTTTAGGCTGTTTTACTCCTCCACAGGAACCCAAAGGGATTAAAACAGGTTTATCAAACCAGAAATAGAAATATTTATGTTTGGAAACATTGGTATTTCTAAACATTTCTCATTTCTTCCCTTTCCCACTGATACCAATTCCCAGTCTTTGAGCCATGTGAAGTGGCTTAAAAGTTACTTCTCAGGGAAAAAAAAATTTGCCTGAGAAATCACCCCACACACATAATTAAGGCTTTCTGCAGCACTACAGGTATTACAGCTACCACTGTGTATGTGTACATACAACATGTATTTATGTATTTGTGTGGTACATATTCATTTTGTCCTATACAAGTCAGCTATCTTTTTTTTTTGTTTTGTTTTATAGACATCAACTTTTATGTTTAGTATGAGTCCTTATGGTAGTCTAATATGATTATCTATTTAAAGTAAGCTACCAAATTCACCAGATCATTGACACACCAATTTCAGGATATTTCTTTGAACTCTAATAAAGATGCAGAGGTCACCTGAACAGCTTTTATTGGAAAATCCATTTCTCCTCTTCGTTGAGCAAGGAGAGAAGCTTAGAGCTGACACCAGAGACACTCAGTGCCTGCTTTAAAGGAATCTGAGGTGAGCCTGGTTCTCTCCAGAGCCTCCCCAATGCTTTTCTGGGAAAGACTTTGAGCCCCTGTGTTGGCCCAGAAGCAACAGGTTCAGGAAGAAAACATAAGTATATTGAATGGCATAAGAGTTTTTTTAAAACACCGGAATGAACAGAACAGTTGCACAAATTTTGGCCCTAATGGGTCTCTGAGTGGGCAAATCAACCTCAGCATTTGCTCATGCAGCAGGATGGATGCAGCCAGGGAGGACTGAGAGACATTTTCGGGTCCAGGCAGGAAGAATGTTAGAATCTTAGCTTGTCTTCAGTAAAACAAATGTGGAGGAATAGGGGGAAAGGAATCACTTTAACCTTGGTACAAAATAGCTACTGCATGGCATCACATATCAAAGTCTCCCTAAATGAGCATCCCAGGCCATCATTTGCGTATTCCAGAAATACATACTCTTTCACCAAAATCATTCTTTCCATTCATTCAATTTCCATTTCCTTCACCAGAGAGAGGCTGTGAAATTATGAGCTCCCTGGGACTGTTTCCCCATATGTGCCATTATATCACAAAGCAGCTTATCTCTGCAAAATGCCTGGAGGTCTGCAGAGGGAAAAAGAAAACACACACAGCACCCTTAGCTCCTCCTCCCAGTGCCTGGGCAGGCTTGTAGCTCTCAGCCTGGCTTTTGCTGATATGCCCAGTTTGAGCCCAAGGAAATTCCAATGCACTCCTCTTCCTGAGGCTCCCATTTATTTAAACAGGTGGGATCAGGGTCTCTGCACTTCCCAAAGTGCTGCTGCAGCTGATCCAGCAGCTACAGGTATCAATTAAGAACGTGCAATGGGACAAGAGAAACACAGCAGCCCTTTCTAGAGCTTAAGTGCTGGAAAAGTCAAAAACATTGCTCAGATAACTCTATAACTTTCTTAACTCAGAAAACCATTAGCTGGCATTGTTGCATAAACTCAACAACAATCTTTTATTTAAGTCTGTCCCACCATTCTATTATCTGTCATTAATTTTCCATATGTTCCTCTCACCACTGCTCTTAGGCTGGGTTCGGTTTACAGGGTTGGATCAGATTTCTTTACAAGCCAGGACATTTGCTGGCTTGCTTACTAGCTTGAGGCCAGTTATGTTTGAGTGAGGCCCAAGCAAAACAAGGGAGATTTGGTGACATTCCAGTGAGTAGGCACCAAATCTACATGATCCAAGGTTGTTGTTTTTTAAAAGTTTTAAATTTTTAAGTAGAAGTTTCTCGATTATTTCAGGGTTTGTTTTTTTTTTTTTTTCATTTCTGTTTGTAAGGGTTTTTTTTAAAAACAGATTCTGGCTGATTCTTGCTCAAAAGTTGCAGCATCCTTTTTCTTATATTAAAGCAGAACTTTTTGTTCTGTTTTCTTTACACTAACCATAAGGCAAAAGTTTCCCAGTTATCTATATTTTCAATCACAGATGGGCAAATTCATCGGTAGATTTGGAAAAGCGTAGCTGATGAGAAGAAAATGAATAAACCATTTTGTTTCTAGTCTTTCTACAGGATAATGAAGTCTAGTGTTTGCAACTCTTTCTTTCAAAAGCAGTCAGAGTTCATGTGAAACCCTCTAATTCAAATCGGATTTCTAGAAACATTCCTCACACTGCCACAATGTAAGTCAATAAAAAATAATTAAAAATGAAGTTTTCTTCCATCCAAGCCTTAAAAATAAAATAAAGTGTACCTGTATAATCACTGATCCTCTAACTATATCCTGGATTATTTCATACCTTTTTTCTCCCTTCTTCTAGTTTTATTATTCTCAGCACATCTGAAATGTATTTCAAATGGTTTGGGACAAGGCCTATTGTAAACTGCCAAGAATACTTGGGGGCCCTATGGAAATGCTAAAGTAGAATTCCGAAAGTAATTTGACACTGAAGGACCTCCAGACCTTCGAAAATCCCCTATTTTATATTCCCCATTGCATACACACAGAAACTTACAGTAGCAGAACCAGAGCACAGTCCAAATGTGAGACAAAATGAAAATGCCAGTATTATATACTGAGTTTCAGGCTGAGTCAAACACAGAGAAGCATGCTAGCAAGCAGTAGCTTGAAAGTATCTTGAATGCAAAGGGATTCTTTCAAAAGTGTATGTCTTGTCTCTCCCTAGCTGGTGCAAAGACATTCCCCATGGTTTTGCTCTATAAATTCCAGCACGATGTTATAGATGTTGTAACAGATGTTATATGAATGCTGCACATAAATGTCACAATGTCCATATTGTTATTTTTAGCAGCACTTAAAAAGGTAACCAAGCACAGACCCTGTAAAGCTCAGCATTTACATAAATACAGATAAATATTTTGTTCTGGACACAAGCAATCTTTAGGCCCTACATCACTGCAAACTGCAGCTCCTGACTTCCAGGAGAGTGCTTGCATGCTGGGATCCAGAGGCTTAGATCCCAAACAGGAGACTGAGCAGGAGCTGCTCAAGTGAGCCATTAGGAAATGCACAAGATATCAGAATTAGCTTAAGCCTCTCTGGAATTTGGTCACCTATCTCAATGCAGGGATTACCGTCCTCCTCCTCTGCTATCCAGACCTCCTCCACCAAAACAGTAAAGAAGTGGGTGTTGCTGCCAGAGCTGCTTTAAGCAATCGAGTTACAACCAGAACACTCCCTCAGACTGCAGGAGAGCTGGGCTCAGTTCCCTCCAGGCATCTGAATCTGTTTTATCCCCACCTGTGCTGAAAACCATCATGCTATAGGTTATCCTGCTCTAGAAAGTTCCGCCGTTTCCTGCTCTTTTGGCGTACTTAGGGAATGAACCTAACCTAAAGTGAACATCATATCAAACCTTTTTTTGTTTTTCTCCTTCTCATTTAATATTTTTAGAGGAACATTTTATTAACTCTCTGAGGTTATTTGCAAAAAACAGAAAATACATCTTTAAATGGTAGTATCCTAAATTGCATGTGTTTCCCCACAAGGCAAATTAGGGTTTGATGAAGGAAAGGTTAAATAAATAATCCAACACAGAGATGAGAGTAACTACCACAGTCAGCCCTCTCAGGGCCTGGAAGTGTTCTGCACAACCCAGTAGCTCATCTCACCACACCACAGAGATATTCCCTTTTTTTTTATGTTTCCTTTACAATTTATGACATGGGGAAGAAGGGAAGGAGATTGGAAGAAAACAGCCTCAGCGATGAAATGAAACAGATCATATAGGAAAAGGCAGGTTTGCAAGATGTTGGCAAAAGTGCAGGTTTTTCATTATTATGCCATGTAGTAGGTTGGACAGAGAGAATAAAGGGGGGAGAAAGGAGTTCACTTACTGAAATTCCTGCAGATATCAGAACTACTGCAGAACCACCAAAAAACACCATCAACCACTAAGTGTGGAGCTGAATGAGAAAAGAGAGCATTAGAGGGGGTAGCTGGGAAAGAACAGTCACAGAAAGCAAGAAAGTGCAAGAATTCAAGGAGCTGGTGGGGTGAAGAGAGACAGCAAGTGATAGGTAAAGAAAGATGAGGCTGCAGAATAGACCTGTGACCGGATCAGGAAAATCCCAGTGGGGGATTAACTACACACTAGGGGTTTCTGTGCTTAGATACAAAAAGCTTTACAAGCCAGATTTTTGGCAAAACTTCACGAGTCCCACACTGGAATAATTAAAATAAAAGCTGTTCACTGAAGTTATTTTTGGTGGGCATGTTTGGATCAGAGAGTGGAGTTGTTGAGCACAGTATAATACATGCCAAAAGCCCTATTATGTGCCTGCCACTGAACCCTGCCATACTTGGAAATGTGTTCAAAAACTGTGGTAGAGAGTCCTTACTGGCTTCACACTTGAAGGACAAACCAGTGCCACACATTTCAGTTGGAGGTCGCATCACGTGTCCCGAGACATTTCTGCTGGAGGTGGAGGCCCTCTCAGGGTTGAGTCTGAGAGGGGAGACATTTGCTCTACAGCAGACCTTGGAGAGGGCAAGGGACTAGTCTAAATGGGCTATTCCTACTCAAAATTCATACATATTAAACTAGAGTGACAGGAGCATAGAATTAAACAAAAGGCTATAGCTCATGTTGTTATACCGTGTGGTGACCCTCCTAGGTGATGAAATGGGGTGCTCATGCCAAACATCCCTTCACAGCTGAAACAGGCTGGCAAACCACATGGTAAATCAATAAGATCCATTTGAAAAATATCACTCCACTCAGGTGTAACATTTTTGTTTTCTTGCAGTGCAGTTCCTCAAAGAATCCTGAAGAGAAGCTGGGCCCTTTTCTAAGTGTTCCTTCACCACAGGCTATTTTTCCTTGAAAAACCACATAGTACTAAAGTTCCTGTAACTGGAGACCAACAGAATACAAAACTATTCCTGAGAAAACAGCCATGAACCAGAAATTTCAGAGGAGCTGACAGAAAGCACCTTTGGATTATGTATCTGGCCCAGAACCTATCATTGTTTGTATGGAAAAGTTGTAGACATTTAAGCAAATTCAAACTTCTTTAAACCCAAACATCAGGTATAGGGCTTGAAGTGGTTGAAGCAGCCCCAAGACTTTGCAACAAACAAGTGCCACTGTCAATCCACCACAACCTCCTGAGAACAGGAAAACAGAGCACATTCCAAATTTCCTCGTGAAACCATACCCACAGTGCAACACTGCTTCTCCCCTGAAGATGACCCATGCCAGTAACTTGTTCCCCAAGAACGTCTCCTTCCTTCAGCACACAGCTCCTGATGACTCACAACAGGGTAAGTCTCCTTCTTTTTCTGTAAAGATTTTTTTCCTTAACACTGGACAATCCAGGTTGACACTACCAGCCTTAAGCAAACACAGCCTCCAACAACTTTCCAAATCAGGCTTTTACTGAAAGAGAAAAATAAATAAACTGAGAAGGTCCATAAAAAGAAAGAGAAGAGATACATATGTTTATCTATTCAGATTTGGGCAGGGGGTTAAGCTAGTGGTGGTCATTTGCCAAATTCTTATTTAAGCAGCTTAGAGTCTCCTAGCATTTAACTCAGCCATGAAAGTGTTAACTAGCATGTATGAGGGCTGAGTTCTTGTCAACTGTTGTATTTCTGTCATCTGAAAGCTAAACACTGGGTTGTAAAAGTCCAAATGGTGGCTTCACCCTCAAAATGACAGCAGAAAGAAAAATATTTGCACTTTTCCCCCTCTAAGGAGAGGATTGGAAAAGAGTGGTTCTCTCAAGACACTCCTTTATTCTCTTGACAGCAGGAGCTGTGCTGCTGAGGTTGCCTGCAGTCACATGGTACCAACACACCAGCTTCTCCTGTCTGGAGCCCATGCTGCAAATATTGCTTGTCCCAGAAATCACAATGTTCATTGGCTTTGTTTTGTGAACTCCAGACTCCCTCTGCTCCATACCCCAGCGAAATCTCAGGTTACTGCTGTTTAATAGGTCCTCAGAAGATATATACAGCAAAGTTGTCAAAGCTGGGATTTGTCTAGTTTGCAAACCAGAGCCAAAGTCTTCCTCCAGCTGCACCTATATAGCTCTGATACACCCTCCGTTGTCATGGATGTTATTTTGCAGATCAGAAAAAACAATCATCTCAATAACCTCTACTGATCTTTTTTTCTGTCCAAAAAATGAATCTGAGACTTCTGGGGCCAATTACGCCTTCCTAAAAATGCCATCTGCATTCAGATAAACTGTTTTCTCTGACACTGTTTCTCACTATTTTTAAAAAGTAGAAAAACCTCTATACAAATAAACTCATTGCTCTTTCAAACCTTACCTTGAAATGCTCATTTTCTGCAATACACACTTGAAACCTGAACTGCTGGCTAAGGCTGTGCTGATCCATAGGGCTGGGCTGATCCATAGTGCTCTCTTGTTACTCCTGCCTCTTGTCTGTGTTCATCTCCTGACTCCTTTTGCATGTTCAGATTGCGAGCTTTTTAGCAGAGAGATTGCTTTTACCTTTTTTCTGTTTGGACAGGAAACAACAGCATCAACCTCAGTGCTAAGCTGATATAAAGGATCAATAGGGAAAACAGTTTTGCTTTGTTTATGAATGGCTGGTCTCTTCATGGCATCTTGAAGTTCACTGTGCCCAGACAGGAAGAATATTATTTGTCCAATAGGCATTCATTGATCAAAATTAGAAATTACTGTGAATCCTTTGACCTCTTGCTAAAATTTGGGACACCTTAAGAACAATCTTCTTTAAATGCTTTAGACATAGGGTAAGTCATAAAAACCACTTCCAAATAAATCTTTTCAACTTCTCTCTTTTCAGCTTCTGCTGTCTGGAAAGAAGTATTAATTTTGACCAGTTTGGGGACTCCAGACTCTGAGCCAGATTCTGTTCTCCTTGGCAAGTCTGTAACCTCACAGCAAGTCTACTGACCAAAGCTGAGCTCCAGGGGGAGAGAGCAGTATTTAACACTTTTGTTGGTCCCATTCTTTCCTATATTCTCACCTCTCTCTGCAAGCCCATTAAAACAGAGTCCCTGGATACCTGGCAGTGTACCTCTGCACTGTGAACAGCAGGTGCTTCCATCAGCTCAGGAGCTGTGTGGAGCCGAGTGGAGCACCCACACTGGGCAGGGCTCCCTTGCTCTCCCAAGGAGCTGTCAGCAGGAACAGCACAGCAGCTCCAACACTGCTCCTGTCTGATTTGGCAAAGCTGCCAGGGATAGACTCCCTACTGCCTTACTTATTTTCATGGTGCAGGAATATGAGTTACTGTGGTAAAACTTTCCACTGAGTGGGAGATTCCCAGGCTGGGTCTTAATAGGTTTTCATTTCTTGCTAGCAGGGCCTGGGTGCAGTTTACACAGACTGGCTGATGGGCTCCTGCATTGAAACCAACCAGCCGGTTTGCACAAGTCTCTCATTCTAAAATATGTGTAATTTATTTGAGCTGATAGAGAGGATAAGAATCAACTGTCTGTTTCCCAGTTAATAAAAAACATACAATAAGGGCAGAACTCTGCCAGCATATCTTGTTTACCCAAAAATGTTTGGCATTAAATGTGAAATAGGAAATGAACTCATTATCTGATTATTTTCATTTTGAAGAATTAACTGCTTTGGGGGAAAGGCTTGTCTTAAACAGTCTCCTTGTATGGATGACTAATTGCAAATACATATCTCTGAGGAACACAGCAAATGCTCATGACTCCCAGGGCAGGACATAGCACTATCAATTTGGCCAAGAGCATTAGGAGTATCCTCTCACGTGGCTTGTTTCAAAACAGAAAGAAATACATTTAAGCTAGCAGCATCATGCCCAAGCAGGTGAGAAGAGTTTCAAAAGAAGCCATGCTCTGGAATTCTTACCCAGGAAATACAGATAAGAAGTGCTTAACAATTACTAGTAGTGGATTTGCCCCTTCCCTGCCGAAAATAAAATTATGTATCAGTATGGTTAGTAATAACTTTTGGGAGGTAAAATTATGTTGAAAACAAGTTTTCTCAGTAATACAAATAAGCATACCTCAGTAAAAATTGAGGAAATGGAATCAAATACCCATCCAGGGGTAATAATATTTTGGGAAAACTTCCTATTCTAGGACAAAACCCAGGTCACTATGGATTAAGAGAGAACTGAGTTCAAGGCAGCACACTGGGCTACATCCCCTTGTTTGTCTCCTGCTGGTTCTTTGATTCATTCTCATTTGTTTGATCTCAGCATTCAGTGTTTTCTGGTTAGCCCTCTCTGTAGCTGGTTCAACAGCTGCTGCTCCTTCTAGGGTTGCTGAGTGCCCCCTCTGTACTCAAAATCTGTACTTTCTTTTCTTACTGAGGACTGGAGGGAATTTTAGAAAGGGTACTGTGGAGCCCTCCACTGTGTGTCAGCACAGTGCAAGTTAAACAAGCATGTGTTCTCCATTGAACATTTGGCTCTTCTTTTCTTACTCCAACTGAAATATTCCCATCCTCACATGCCCTGTGAACCTATCTGCAATAACACCATGTGAACAGCTTAAACTTCCCATTCTTCTTAGCTGCATCTGATTTTTTTTCTTTTCTTCTCCTTTTTTTTCTTTTTCTTTTTTTTTTTTTTTTCTTTTACTAGCCCAACAATCCAGAGGCAAAAGTAGACAAAAGGAGCAAAAGTCCCAAGATGATTCTGTGCTGCCCAGCAAGGCAACCCATTGCTTCACAGGCTGCATGGAGCCTGTGGCCTGTGTGTAGTGGTGGCAGGGACAGCCCTGGTGCCTTCCCTCCAACTCAGCCAGTACAGAAATCAGGTATCCAACAGTTAGTCAGTGGAATCACCACACACTTGGTCCCTGTCACCCAGTTCAGATCTCTTCACAGAGCAGATCCAGTCAGGAATGAAAAGTTACCCTGTCTGGGTCACCAAAATGCTACAACTCCCATTTGTGATTCTTACTTACTCTATGTTCTCCATTAGTTACAGTGGAAAGGGAGAAACCAACTCCCCAGAGCACATCTTTTAAACTCCTTAAGGAATTTTAAAGGACAGATCCCATCAACTGCAGTAGTCACTCTGTGTGATCACATAACACTGCATTTCACAGGAAAGTGCACAAATGTAGGTAGAATTCTAGAGAAGAAATAATGTATCATTGCAGATGTAGACTATAAAACAACAGTATGGAAAAGAAATTAACCCTGGAAACATTACATTCCCACCAGCAAAGACGCACATTCCCAGCCTAATGCTGATATTGCAGCTTTCATGCACTCTTGTTTCTTTTTCACGTAGCAGTGCACACACCAGTGCCTGCCTCCCTCTCTCCAGCTGGTCAAAGGCAGCAAAGGGTCACCAGCACTGTTATCTTTCAGTTCCTGGAGGCTCCCTGCTCTGGCAAAATGCCACACTTCCTGAGCAACTCTGTCTTGCCCTAGAAGCTGAAGAAATGTTCCCTAGCTGAAATGTTAAACTTTCATTTCCTATCTGATGTTGTATCAGCATGAGCAGCACTTTAAAGTCTATTTTGGTGTTTGCTCTTTTTTTCTTCAAATCTCTGAAAGATCCTGCTTTGGATTGAAAGCTAGGAACTTGATCAGTTCTTTGGTGTAGCAAATGTAAGCTTTTTAAAACAAAGAATTTGAGATTTTCTTTCATTAAAATATAGAAGATAATTAACAGGGAACTGTAAACAGTTAGCAAATGTGAACACAACAGAAAAGTCTGTTTGACTCTCTTTTATTCCAAATGAAATGGAAAAGAGGAGGAGTAATAACTATCTCAAAGGAATTAGTCTTGTGCTTTTTCCACTTATCTTTCACACCTTGTTCTTTCACAGCTATTAGATGCTGGAAGAGAAGCTGCCTTCTTTGACTTCCTGCAGTAACCCAGACCAAACCATGTCACTTACAGCTGTATTTTTATCTCCTTGAATACTGAGGTTTTCACTGGTTTGGGTGTTTGGGAGGTTTTTTAATAGTTTTTAATATGACTTCTAAAACAATTTCTAAAAAGCTGAAAGTCCCGTCTGCTCCCCACATTACAAAAAAACATGCAATGGTACTGGTTTCCATCTTTCTTGATGTTGCTGTTACTGACATTTTTCATCACCTGTAAAAGTCTAAGGACTTATTAAAGAAATGCAATCAGAAAATAATGACAATCACCTCATCACCATCACCACTGCTGGTTAAAAAAGCAGCCTATGGACCAATATTCATGCACAGAGAAGAGCAAATGTACCCTAAAATTTTCAAGCACACAATGTCACCTCTGGAGTTTTTCCTAAAGTTTTTGATTTTTCAATTATTTCTCTCAAAATCATTTGCTTTAATACAATTTTGTATTGACACTGCTACTTTGATTTGGTCCTGTCACCTGCACCCTTCACCCGTGGAGAACATGCAGCTGAAGACCCAGTGTGGCTTGGTCAGAGTTGATCAGGGGCTCTTGGTAACTTCCATCCTCAGCAAACCACTTGATTTATTTCTAACACACCGTACCGTGTCACGTAGGCACATGTAGTGTGAGACCATTTCCTTCCCCTGCCTAAGCCTGGAGCTGAATGGGTGGGGATGTAAATAGCAGGTGGGAGGAGGCTGTGGTCTTCCTGAGGAGTAGCTGCCTGGTCGGTACTGCAGCAGCTGCCATAAAGCACACTGGGCAGATGCCAAGCCAGCCACAGGGAACTGGGGACTCACCCACTGATGTTTTCAGCTTTAATGAAAAACTCAGTTTGGAATGTTGAATGAACCAACAACAAGCTGGTCTGTATACAGCAGGTGCATATTTTCATCTGTAAGTTTTGTGCATCTTTGCAGTGGCTTTGGTTTGTCCTAAGGTGTAATGCCAACAATATATTCTGTTTCATGCAAGCTGGAGTTATTGAGAAAAGTTACCTTCCTGTGCTACTTCATTGTTAAAGGTTCTGAATCACAGTGTGCCTCTGTGAATGCAGTTTCCCTCTTACCAAAAAGCAGGGTCATCAGAAATACAGACACCTATTTAACAAAACAAAAAGTAAATCCACTGAAGGCAGCAGGAATCCAACTTTTAGCATGAATGAGCTTTGACTTTGGTGCTTGGGGCTGCGTCCCAACCTCATTTTCACAGTGTTCTCCCTTCTTTTACAGACACAAGAGGCATGGTGCACAAGCATCTCCAGGTGGATGCCTGGTCAGTAACAACTGGAACTGTTGGCATCACAGCCTGAATAACAGAACAGATCTAGCAGGTCAATAAGTTGACATCTACTGCTGTTTCTGTCTATCTTCACAGAGTAATGAAGAGGAGGAATGGGAACTGTCAGTCCTGTTAAAAGCTGATCTGTTTGTTGCCCCACTGTGTTGTTCTTCATGAAGCTTTATTCTCAAATACTTGATTTTGCTTTCCTGATAAAAGTATGGTCAAGGATATGGCCTGTTAATACCTGGCATAGTCAGTGGACAGATTTTAAATATACTAGAGTGGTTTTGTTTGTCACATTTTTGGGGTAGGGAGAATGTATGAATCAGCTTTTCCATCAATGGAATTTGCCACATCTTCTGGAAGCACTCAGGGAGTGTGGGTATATGGGTTGATTTCCACACTGCTGCTATTGTTTTTCAGGTTCTCTCTGATTCTTTACTCACAACTGAATGCCACACGCCTAGAGAACAGGGAGAAGACACTGAACCAAAGATCAGGCACACATGCCCTCTCTCACAAGATTTTTCAGTTTTTTTCTGCTGATTTTTTCCTTGTCAAGTTGCATGCTCAAGGGTGGCATTGATTTTTTTTTGCACATAGGGTATTCTCTGGTCTTTGTTAACCAGCTCCTTAGGGAGCCAGCTTTACTCAAAATACAAAGCAGACACTACTATGACAGCCAAATATATTGTCTCAGAGAAGTAGCAAATAAATAGATCCCATTTGTCTCCAGGTTAATTTGGAAGATGAGGCTATGTAGCAGAAAACACATCAAGTCCTATTGCAGGCTCTTGGGAAAGTTATGTTATATTAACCCAACTCCATCTGCAGCTCTGGAACTTGAGACCAGCAGCAGAAATGGCCAAGTAGCTTCCAGCTGAGTAAGCACACATTTTATATAGCAGCTTGTTTTAATAAAGCATTTTTCTCTCTTATATTGAGGGTCCTAGGGCTGTAAGCAGCACAAAATCAAAAAAGCCTGTGGAAAGTTTAAGACTCAAGAAGAATAATCATATTTATTACTGTCAGAATTTACCAACAATGTTTGCAAAGGCACTTAAATTGGAAATCTGCCTGCCTCATGCTGAAGCATCACAAATGAAGCAAAATACCAAGCAACTTTTCAGTCTGACTGGGACATGTACTCCTTCTACCTCCTAGCCCATCTCTGAGGATAGCATTAAATAATGAATGAATTTTAGTCTGCTGCTGAGGTGCAAGGTTAAGGACATATAAAAAATAGCTGATTTAAGTACCATTATTAAGAGAAAATACCATACACATGATTTCTTTAGTATTTCCACAAGAAACAAATTTGAAAAGTTTAAAAACAACTTCAAAAAATCTTCTGGAAATATCCACATGCAGGGAAGATTGAAACCATATGAGATGTGGGCGTTGCCATAAGTCAAGGACACTTCTGAACACATGTAATGGCTATTCTCGTTAGCCTAGATGAGATTAGGTGTATCAGAGAAGTTCACGAGAGCAAGTCCTATCACAGTGGCGTTTGTGTTGCACAGATGACATCTGTCATAAACAGTTCAGTTTTGAGAAAGGCTGGTTTTATAAACCTTCAGTATTAGACCAAATGATAACAGGTTCCAGCCCAGGTGGCTGTGGTGACTCAGACACATTTACAACATTGGCTTAGTCTGTACATTACATGTTCGTTTTTCCCATTCTCCATGTCCTGGTGCTACAGGACATAAGGGGTTGATGCCCTCATCTCCTTCCACTCCCATCCAGCTGCTGTAGAACAACGTGGTTGGTTTCTTGTTTCCAAGTACACACCATCTTCTCTTGCTCTCTGTACTTTTTTAAATAGCAAAAGGTTTTCCCCACACTTTGCACGGATTTTTGTACACTGGTAATTCTTACCAGTTTTAAGCCTATCTGCCACTGTTTTTCCCCCAAGTGAACTCCTGAAATGACAGCATGACTGTTCTGCAGAGAAGCCACACAGAGCTGCACGATGCTGATGACAGGAGGTGCTCCCACCCAAGCGCCGTCTTTGGCAAAGTGCTGCTGTCTGCACTGTATTGTAATGACTGTTCTCTCATTGCCGCCTCAGAGCTCTTGGGTTCCCAGGTCAGGCATGGAAATAAATTTCTTCTGCAGGGTAGATGCAATGCTAGAATTGCATGAATAGTATACTGTAGCCACCCTAGCCCAATCCAGGGCCTCCCATTGGATTTTATGAACAGGAGAGAGTTGAGTGTGGCTGATAATTTGGGAAAGAGATGAGAGGGGAAACCCCCAGCACAGCAGGAACTGATGTTAGTGAAACAATAGCTGGAACTCTGACTCATTGCTGAAGCAATGTCCAAACACGAGCATCAGAGGACATGCTGTACTGCAAAAAGAGCCAGCATCTGTATAAGCTGCACACCAGGAGACCTAAAAAATGCTTAATGTTGAAAAAGTTAAAAATCCCTCTACACATTTTTCAAGAGTGAGATCAGTATTCCCCAGGTGGTTTTAGATTTGGTAAATACATTTTGCCAGACTCCAGCAATTTGAACTGGATTTTAGCCTGTTCTTTGCTTTTCAGTTTTCTGCAGTGCTAGAGCACTGCACCATAAGCAGTATTAACTAACAAGGCTCTGTATTCACTTACCATATAGCAAATGAGTGCTTTAAAAATATTTCCTGACTTAAGCCATATGATCATGCAGAAAGTTTGAAAAGTCTACTACGATGAGTTCAAGAGCTCTTGGATTTGTTGAAATGCCATAAAGGAATGCTCTGTTTGGGGCAAGCAGACAGCCTGATTATGTGCATAGTATGATCACAAAGCCAGGGGGAAAACAGAAAAAACTGAGCTCACCTGCTTGCCTAAGGCCAATCTTTTTTGTTTCTTAATCCAGCTCTTGCTCTCACTACCTGAATGAAATCATACTTGGAGAAAGCTTGTCCTTTAGGTCAGAGGCGCAGTCACAAGACTGAGTTTTCTCTATTGCCACAGGTTTTGCATTTCAGGGGTTGATGAAATAATTCCTGCCTAAGGTAAACAGGACTCAGTTTAGCTGAATAGAATAGATTTACCCAAGATTTCAAGTGAACGCTAAGAAATGCAAAGCAGTTTAGAGACAAGCTCAGTTTCAGAGGAAAATATTATTCACTGCAGATTTTTAAGAATGAAAACACCAGCTGAGTCAAACTATTTCAAAGCCAGAATATTTTATGTACGATCAGCTTAATAAATGGAAAAATGTGTAAATCTGCTCCTTCTAGAGCACTATAAAATGGCATTACATAGGAGATTGATTTCCAGAGCTCCCAGGAGTATGCTCTCTTTTCTTGATGCACATGTCTAAGCACCATTAACACCGTTACCAGGGGGACAATATATATGTCAGTGTAAAGTACATGATCAGAACCTTCTGAATTACAACTCCCTAATTAGTGTCCCTTTGTCAATTATCCCATTCAGGATGTCAAATATTTCATGAGGATTAAATTTCAAAATACACAGTCTCTCTGATATGTAAAATCCCAAAAGGCTGCTCAAACATATATCAATGTTATTATATCACATACAGCAGGTAAAAGATTAAACAGTCTGCCACATAGCTCTACAATTTTAAAGCTACCATGCTTTTGATACCATTTAATTTGGCTATGCAGTTGCATCCATATACTTTTACACTGTGCCAAACACAAGAAAAAAAGGATTCAGGTTTTCAGTCAACATTTTCTTTTCCAAAATAGTGCCAGCATTGTAATTCAATACCCAAATTGAACCTCTCTGACCCCTCAATCCAAAAAGAAAGGGCAAGGGAGAGAAGGAGAGGGAGAAGAAAGGGGCTCTACAATGCCAACATCTGAGAAATCTTTGCTTCATCGCATTCTCTTCAGTGCCAGGAATGTGTGCAGCTGGGAGGTGAGCATATCCAGTTAGAAGCATTTAGGCTTTCAGATTAAATCAAGCTTCCTTTAAGAAATCTGGTAACACATTAATATTCCAGTTATAAAGCAAACTTTTTCTCTATCTGTTAGAGGAAGCAGATCTGCAGGTGGGCAAATTAATGCTGGTCTGATCCAACAGGGCAGAGGAACATACCTAAATTAAAATCTCTCTGTAATTCCCAAACTGAAGTGTTTTCAGAAAGAAGATGAACTGGTGAATCAAGACCTAAAATATTTTACACCAAAGACAGTTTTAATGCCTCACAAATTGAATTTTTTTTTAAAGTTTAATGTTTGTTTAACTTGTTAAGCTTTCCCTGTCACTTTTCCACAGATATCTCAACCAAAAAGTGGTTACATAAAAACGTTCTAATGAGCAAATTTACTGACTGAAACCAGAACAAAGAATCCTAATTGGCTATTCAAGCAAATGCACAGAAAGCAACTTTTGAGGTTATAATTGTAAATATTGTGTCAGAAACTCAGCTCTCACAATGACATTCATCTATTTGAGATAGAAGCAAGTACCAGCAAGCCTAATCTGCTCATTGTCATCAGAGCACACAATAGACCACTCTTGGACAAGCAACAACCCAAATATTAGTTCCAGAAATAATTAAGGAAATCATTTAAAATATCCAAGGAAAGAGAATCATGTTTGGCTACAAAGAGACAGAATATAGCAAATAGGTTGTCTATTACAAGGAAATATCCAGAATCCCAGTCAAGGATTTCTTGTACTTCATTTGTGCTGTAATAGCATTTTAAGATATACTAAGATAAACGATTAGAAAGAGCCAAATGTGAAAATACAATGTTCTAAACTGTAGCATCTTTTAAAGTCCCAGGCCAGACTTTATAAGAGGGGTGGAGAAATTAAAAAAAAAAAAAAAAAAAAGAAAAATATCTAAATGAAACTGAAATGTGTCAAAATGCCTAGAAGAGATTTACACATCCACGAGCTACATTTTACCAAGCAATTTCAAGGATATTTCAAAGTCCTGAAGTTAAGCTCCTGCCCTCAATGCTCTCTGTAAGCAGGAAGTCCCTTTATCCCACCCCTGTGGGAGCTGTGAACCACTGAAGACAAGGACTCTTATTAGACACATGCAGAGCAAAAAGTGCAGCGTGGCTCCTCCCTGTGCTCTCATCTCAAAGCAGACCCTGAACAGCACTCCAAGGCAAGTAATACCAACAGCCATTGAAAACAAAGTATTTTCCCATTAAAATGGATTCCTTTTCCAAATTACATTTTTCTTAAATTTGCTATTTCATACCAACAATATTAATAAAAGCCAGACGTCATTTTCATCCTGTATTATCCTCTGCAGTGGTGCCTAAATTCACCAATTCATCAGTGCATACTAGGCTTTAATAAGCCGGGGTCAACCTAATTTCCTCCTCCTAGTGCTCTCTCCCCCACAACTTCTTCACGTGTTTCAGCTTTACTTTGAAGTGACTTCCTTGCCTGGCATGCTAAAATCCAGAAACAGAGTGCCTATCATTATGACTGCAGTTCATGCCCTGACTAGTCACAGCAGAAGGAGAATTAGACTATAATCTCCTAAAAAATGTAGAATCTGTAAATCAAAACCAACCAGCTCTTTTTGGCATGTAGATCAATGAACCCATGTGGGGGCATGAAAATCCAAACAACTCTTCTAAGGTAAAGTCAACCTCAGTTTATGAATTTGTTCAGCTTGGATTTTTTTCTCTCCTCTACCCTTTATCCCCTCAAAAGAGGTGTTCAGAAAATAGTTTTTATTGCGTCCTGAAAAGCAGCAGCTTCTGCTGGATCAGAGAGCAAAACAGGCACACACAAGCTTAGAATACAGGCAGTACAGAGATTCAAAACAACCTACCTTCAGTGCTACCCCACCTAGTCTTGATGGTAAGGATGTTTGCATTTCTTTGCTCTAAATATAAAAACAAACAACAGTGGCTGTTCTAATCAAAGGAGTATTAACATGCTGCCAAAAGAATTTACAATGCATTAAAACATATATACAAACTCTAGAGTTATTTCACTGAAGAAACACAAACTACCATAGCCATGTACAAAAAATATTTGGAGAGAGTCAGAGGAATGAACTTGAGCCTGATAGAGTAACATACAGTTTTTTGGCATGGAATAGTAATTTCCACAACACAGTGCATGATGTGTTTTTACTTGCAGAAGTGAAGCCCTATCATGATGGCTGATATGTCATCATGCACAGAACTTCACTGGGATAACCCAAGTCCCACTGGAAGTCACTGATGCTTTACAGTGTAAGTTACCTAAAGCCTCACAGGTGTACAGGAAGATCTCTTCCAGTATCACAAGTGAGCCTAAATATAAATTATCCTCCAAATAAGTGTTCATAAAGATCAAATTTTTCTGTATCTATCCCAATGAAAAATGTCAAAACAAAGGCTTATGGGAAAGAGATTGAAAGTAAAAATTTTTCTCTCTAGTCCTCTTTGGTTTCTCAGCTTTGATGTCTGCCAGGTTCCTCATATTTTCTGGGGTTTTTCCCTAATGCCTGCAATACTCTGGGAAGGGAGAAGGTGACAGAGGCCAATCTACTGACCACATACACCCAATATATGCTTCCTAAGTCTTCCTCTTAGTGACATTTCCAAAATGGAAAATTAACAACTACCATAAACAAAAAAAATCTGTAATCCTAACTCCTCTTTCCACTCAATTTTTCATGCCAATGTGGACCAGTGTGGAAAGAGAGGGCCTCCAGAGTATCAGCTTTAGTAGATGGGGACACACAGGATAGCGTGAAACAGTTGGAAGGCCAGGTTTAAACATGTAACCTGAAACACTGGAAACTAGAACTCACAGCGGGTCTTAGCAACAAAATCAACAATATAGGCAGTGCATGACATGTGATCACCAAAGCAGAAGCAAGGTTGCTTAAATATAGCCTCTGTAGGTATTAGAATATTTCTGAGAAGTACACATCAAGTGCGAGACAGATGCTACTAATAAGTAGAGCTTTAGACATTTATTTTTGTATTTAAATATCCAGCTATATTTATCTGAAAGACTTAACCATACCATTCTTGACAGAAAGGTATGCCAGTTACTTACTGCTGTCTAGACAAAAAGATTTAAAACTGGAAAAGATAAAACCTTTGTAAAGGAACATGGAAAAGTGCTTTAAGAATCCATGAGAAGGGCAGTATCTCTGCATTTGAGTCCCCAGAGCTCTGGTTTTAAAAGCTTCTTCTGTTGGGGAATTTAGTGTTTTCATTATTTCATAAACAGTTTCCTAATGCTTGTTCTTGAACCTAAATTGTTTGGGTTTAAGAGCAGAGGTTAGCAAGTTACGAAAACTCTAGAAAGCTGGGAAAATCAATCAGTCTTACAGGCAGGAGTGCTGTCTGATGATCATCTGACACTTTTGAAGTTGTGGCCATGGTGTGGTGAACCACTTCAAACTAGGATATAAAGATATGAATCATCTACAGTGAGTAAGCTGTCCCACTTCCAAATTTCCTGAAAAAAAAAAATCCAGACTACCTGGACACTCACCCTAAGTGTTTGGACAGCTTTAAATGATCCTGTGATCTCAGTGAAGAAAATGTTCTTGAAATGAGTTACATGTTTCACCTCTATTTATAGCATAACCATAAACCAGACCTGCTAAACAGAGGTTTCCCAATCTCTGCTACAGATATTTGGTACCATGTGGTACACGAAGCTGGAAGGAAGTAGCATACAAAAGAGTTACCACAGACTTCAAGGAGCAGAAAGGTATGAAGAATTTCACAAGCTTCCCTAAATATTCAGAAACCAATATTTTTTTTGGATGGTGCAAATATTTCTCCACCACTACACCCTTTAAGCATTTAAGCACCAGCCTAAACAAACAGACTGAGAGCAGTGTTCAAGCAACACTTCAGAACATCAAGTCCCTATCAAGAGAGAGAGCTCTGGATAGACACAGGAATGAAATTGATGCAGTTCATGCCTTGATCACCCCTTATGCATTGCACAAAAGGAATAACCAAAGACAGAGCCCAGGTGATGAAAAGTCAGTGGGCTGGCTTTACACCACTCATGTCTCCCATTCTGCAGGGAGCAGTGTTGAAGTTCAGGTCATGGACACAGTGCACAGAACACAGTGCTCCCTGTGGATCTCTTCCAGCCAAGAGCTAAAGAGCTGCAGTCCAAACAGCAGGAGTATATATAAAGGTGGCGTGATTCAGTCATCTTTCTTTTCCAAAAACTTTCCATGGGCCATTGGGTAAGAACTAACTTTACTGAATACTCACCCTTATTCCCTGAGTAGATCAAATCACTTCAGAAGCTAGAATTTATTTTATTATACTCATACTAACCTGAAATAGTGATCTTAAAATACTTCCTGTTATAAGTCAACATAAGTTTAACAAAATTCACAGCGCACAAATGCTAAGCAATAATTTCACCAAATTGAGTTCTTATACACAAGTAAGTACTGATCTCATTGACCCGGATTTTTTTCCTGTGATTCACTAAATCTCTTCATGGAACTCAATTTGAGTGCAATCTGAGATAAGCAAAGGGGCAAAACTTATTCCTGTCTTTATACAAAATTATAGAAGTTGGGCTGGAAAGGACTTTAAAAGGTCATTTTATTTCTCCTCAAGGCAGAATCAATATTCGTGTCACTTGTTACACATGTGTGTTCTCAATGATTGTGACTTAATCACCTCTCCAGGCTTGCCTACGTTTATGTTTAGAAAGGTTTTCCTAATAACTACTCTGAGTCTTCCCTGATGTAATTTAGCTTGTTCTTTCTTTAAATGTCTGCCATGAACAAAAAGGACATATTACTTCTTTCCTCTTGAAGTAATAAAAAGCACGGAGGTTCTTTTACATCTTAATTATTGCCCTGACCCTTCCACTTTCTTTTACAAGTGCTTAATAACTTCAAAATTTCAAGTTGTCCTTGGCTACAGTGCTCCAAAGTGAGTCCTTACCAGTACAAATTCCTAGAAGATTACTGCTGCAGGTTGCATTCTGGTTTTCATATACATACTAGCTGGTCACTTAGCTTTTTAATAATTCATCAATTCGTGTTTAATTCGATTCACATTCCCAGATCTTTTCCAGAGAACTGCTGTCTATTGTGTTACCCCATCCTGTATCTGTGCAGATTATTTCTGCCTAACACTTTGCATTTGTTCCTGCTGAACTTAATCCCATTTCTTTCAGATGATCTCTCCAATTTGTCAAAATCATTTGGGATTCTAATTCTGCTTTCCACATGTTCAGAACCACCCCCATCTCCTGTCATATGCAAATTTACTGCATAGAATATTATTCCTTCATTCAGGTAATTCATGAGAATATTTAACAATATTTAATTGAGAGCAACTCCCTGTGGAAACTCCTCAGTATATTTCAATTAAACAATATAATCAGGTCATTATTATCTAGTTTCTCTTTTAATTCAGCTTTGCATTTACTCACAAGATTTCATTTCCTTCGCTTTCCAATGAAAGAATCATTCAAAAGAGTTCCAAAACTTAAGTAACATAGGAGGTGGAGGCTTAGTCTCTCCTCTGAACCTGTGGACCTGTTACCTCATCATAGCAGGAAGTTAATTTACTTTGTCATAATTTAACAAATTATTAGATATTCCCTCTCTCCCTCTGTGTTGTATTTGCTTTGGAATGTTTGAACATTTTGAATGTTTTCAGGGGGATTTTGGTGATTTTGTCATTGAGTATGAACTGACAATCAACTACTGGCATGGAATATCATGCAAATTAATTTTATGCAAAAATCAAAAGGACCTTTGAGTTCCTTGTCAGCAAAACATATTCTTCAAACACTCACTATTATGGGGGCAGCATCTGTAAGAGGTCTTGAGTAGGCACAGAACCATGCATCTCATATAAATGATGTATCTCACTGATGTATCCCTGTATGCTGATTTATGTCTCAATGCCTCAATGTGGAATAAAGGCCCCACAAAGTATATGGATACCATGTGGTGGTGAATCAGTTATGCTCATTCGGATCACACTCAAAGCATTTATGTCACATTGTTGACTCTTCAGCCACCTGCTCTTGACAAGGAGGTCTGGCACACAGTCTTTGCAGCATACTTGATTTGCTCCAGTCATGCCCTGTTCTGATTATAAAATAAATTGTCATCATTTTCATATTAACATCTTTTGAATAGCCAGCCCTATGTGTACATGTGCATAAATGAGATGGAAAAGGTGCAGAAGACACATGGTTTCTTTGGAGGAATAAGTTTTGTGCATCAGTCAGATGATATAGGCTATCTAAATACACATCTGTCAAAACTGAGTTAAGAATGAAGTGGCACAACATCCCTGATCAGATTCACTACTAAAATAGATGATCTACTTTTTAACTGATAAGTCATGTGGAAGACCAGGAGGCATTCAGATGTAAGAATCTGATAGAACTACCCTTGAAAATAAAGATGCTGAATGATTCGATTTTATGCAAAATAAAATAAAAATGCACTATATATATAATCAGTTCTTGCTTCAACTCCTTACATAACAATCAAAACAAAATCCCCACTAATCCTAACAATGGTTACTGTGGTCATTCTACATCTAGGTATGGGAGGTTTCTGCATAAATAGGAGGGAAGAAACCCACACAAATTAATTGTTTTAATGAGTCACATGAGACTATAAATCAATTTGCAGATCAGTATTTATGGTATCTATTGTATTTATTCAAAAATATTACTGAAGTTTTCTGTTCACAGATGATTATGTGCAAAAACATATTGCTGGAAGAGCATTGTCGCTCATGAAATTACGCATAAAACAGTTGGAATATAGAATTTCCCAAGTTGTTTAGGGAAAAAATTTCCTTTGGGTAATCTGGTTTAAAATTGAGTTATTCCAGATTTATATTACATAGCTTAAGTGAAAAAAAATATTGGCTTTCATAGATAGCACATAAGGCCCTTGCTGGCCTTTCACTTCTGGTGTTACTTTATGATATCTCAGAAAGGAATTAGATAAGTATGGGGTTTTCTACTTGAAATTTATCCAGAGTTTCAATTACTAGATTCCTATCACCCAATAATCTCATTCATTCAGGATCAAAAATACTTTCTTTTAAAATATAACATATCCTTAATGATTTTGCAGTAGCAGGGGAGAAAAAAAATAAGAAAAAAAAAATAAAAGAAAAAAAGTGTAAATGTATTTAAGACTGGAATTGAGCCCAAACACGTTCTCCTGTGGGACTGCTTTGTTGAGCATGTATGAATTTTGAAATTCAGTAAATATGGACCAGGAGACAGAAACACCACAAACCACAAATCAAAACTACTGAGGTCCTTAAGAAATATTAAAATTAGACATGGCCTAAAGGACTGTCAGTTGCTCCATTCGAGACCAGGAGGAGTTGTCCTGTCAGGAGCAGTAATGGCACAAAAGGAAAATAATCTCAGTACAATTACCAGTGCTGGGTATTACAGACAAATATCTTTCCATGTAGCTATGATTAATCAATATTAACACAGCTAGTATTCTGGTCTTGTCTAATAAAAATTAACCACTAGGAAAAGCAGAAAATTGTAACCAGACCGTTTCTTAATATCCCTTCAATCTTTTTACCCTATTGCTACCTGTAAAAGGTTGAGAAGCAGTGGTCTGTGTGAACTTCTTGAAGATGACATCCTGCTGAACAATAAATGGAAAAGAATTGACAGATTAAAAAATTGCATACCTGCTTCTTACTGTCTAGAGCTACAGTGGAACAGGGCAACTGCTTTTTTCCCTCACCCCCACCTCAAATCAAACCAAGCCTTAAGGCAACTTCCGGAAATGGTACTTTTAGCTAATGGGAAACCATATTATAGGATGCAGAGAGAACCTATAAATGGTAACAAGGCTAAATTCCCCAGCTCTGGACCCCCATAACCTGTTGTTAATCTAGTCACTGAGGAAATGGTGGTATGATGATAATTACTTCTCTGTTCCTCCAAAGGAAGTGCTGCATGGTATACTTAAAATAGAAGGAAAGAATATTGTCTTCTTAGTATTTTTTATCGTGCATTGTTAAGCCACTACATTCCTGTGGTGCATCCCACTGTGATGAAGCCAAGGGCACCATCTACCTGATGAATCTTAAGGGGTCAGCAATTTACAGTACATGGGACTGATGAAATTTATTCCAGTGTAGGTACCACTGGTTCCTGCTATATTTTTCCTGCTATAAGAAAAAAATATACCTCTCAGAAAAATATCAGAACTGCAAAAGGCTTTTCAAGGGATTGGCTTTCCACTGATTTCAGCAGGCAATGGAAAATTATTTAGGCAATGTTATTAAACAGCAAAATTTCATATATGCATGCTTCTGGAAAAAAACCCTCATCCACAGCAGGAAATCCCAACGGTTTAGCAAGACCAGAAAAGGAAGACTCACATAAAAGAGGGTTAGAAAGGACTTCAGGTCATGACCCATCCTGCATGAAAAGACATTGAAACTCACTGCTTGCAGCCCCACACATGTTGTTTGTTCCCTCAATAGAATATGAAAAGAATAACATATCATTTAAGCATATTTCTACTGAAAGCTTTCAGCCACACTGGAGGATTCTAAGCATCTTCCCTATTAAATGAAATAAAGAATTAAATATGTAGACAGAGGAACTGTTAATGCAGCTCAGGATGGGCCTATATTAACTAGGATGTCCATTCCAAACACTGCCAGCAGTCATAGCATCAGAAATGCACTAAACTCAAGTCTTGTGTGGTTTATAATTGTGTTTGTCCACTATAGAAAGGATTTGTGCTTTTATGTCCTTTTATGGAAAGGTCATAAAAGTCTTGACCAACAAAAAGTCACAGTGCAACAAGGATGTTGCTACGCTTTGGTTCTGCCTGGAGCCGTTCAAATGTGTCTGTGCTAAGAGCATGGCATGGTATGTCAGAAGACCAGAAATTTACTTCACAGGGAAGACTAGAGAAGCTCTACTTCACAGGAGCACTGGAAGATTTTATTGCCTGCAGTGCATATGTGGTTTGTAAGCACAAATGTCTTTGACCACTTTTCTATGAAGACACCTGCAATCAATGAGGTTAAAACAATGCAAGGATCCTCAGGTCACAAAGGGCAAACAGATGCTTATTCTCCACTTGCCTGACATCCAGTGGGGTAACCCAAGTCCTCTCCAAGGTGAGTCCCTGAGTCAAGTCTAGAATCTTTCCTTCATAGTGGAAGATTATCCCTTACCCTTAGCCCAACTTCTACAAGCATATTTAGGCCAGAGGGTGAACTGCAAATCCTGGAAGATCAAAGCTACGCTTAAGATTTGAGTAGCCTGCTTCTTCCTGCAAATCAAAACACTGGAAAGTAGTTCGTTCCTCTTTTTGCTCCTGTAAATTTGCTTCTTCCCATGGAGACAGATGAGGTGGCTGCAGAAGGAATTAGACAGTCAAATGTTTTGAATGTGATTTGTGCAGCCAGCTCCACTCTCAGGAATCCAGAGCAGCTAATCTTGAAAGGAAAATGATGACATCCTTCAGAATCAAATGCCTGGCATCAGTTGTGCAGTTTAAGCTATCTGCCATTAGCTCCAGCCTTAATAAACTAATCTAGAAAACAGCTTGCTTTACCAAACCTGCTGTTTCTCTGAGTCTTTTCAGTTGAATAGCTGCAACACATAATGGGACATAACTGTGGATTCACCATAGATTTGGGGGTTGGGAATTTCTAAAACCAAAATTTTAATCATGGTAATTGACACAAAGTATTTAGTCTCATTATGTCTTAGTGTTATTAATACCTCATACCCTATTAAAAATAATAGAGACACTTTATACTTAAGAGGTTGCCTGCAGGTGGTTATTATGTGAGCAATAGACTCGTTATTGAAGCAATTCCTTTTTGCACATCTATGTCAGAACAACAACCATTAGAACATATAGATTCTGTTGTTGGCTAAAAACCTCTGAGGTATCCAGCTCTCCAGTTGCTGGCCTTTAGTGAAGACAAGTTACTGTCTTCTAAAATTTTTATGGGCTACAAGCTGTCTCTCAGGACAAATAGTTCCTTTTTCAGGTCAGAATCAAAACCTGTTGCATTAAATTTTACTTGCTGTTGCCATGCCAACATGCTCTCTTTGCTCACACTTCATTTTGCACTCTGAATGGCATGCCTAATAAAAAATCAGGACTTTCCATTTTAGCCATCTCAAATGTACATCTGGACTCCATCCCAGACTGTAGGTTCCTTTAGGAAATATTCTAACTCCAGTTAAAAATACACGTCTTAACTATTTAAAGGTGGCTAGGCATAATCTCACAGCAGGACAGAATTTTAACACAAAACAGTTTGATAGGAAACTAATATTCATATTTGCTGATATTATGAAGTTTGGTAAATCACTAGGGCAGAATATGAAGCTGTTTTCCATCACAAAGGGTGCCTATAAAATTTTTATAGGAGAAAAAGAAAGAATCCTGCACCTAGCAAAGAACCTAAAGAAAAGACGAGCTATGCAGAGAGCATGGATGCACTGGGATACATTGCTTCCATGTGAAAATGTTTGAAGTTTGCCTCAGATGAGAGTGTAAAACCTTCTCCAGCTAATTTCACCATGTCACCAGGGCAGCATGTGATGGTGTCTCACTGCATACATATGCTGGGTTCTTCTGTTCCCAGTCCATGCTTGGTGCAGGGAGCAGGGCTGAGTCACGGGAATGCTGTCCAGAGCATTCCAGCGGGCAGGGGAGGCACTTTGCTTTGTCCCTCATCAAGCTTTACCCCAACCAAAGAAAACAAAGAGAAGGTTTTGAAGACACTGTAAACTTTGCCCTCACAGCTGGAGGCAGAGTGCAGCAGTGGCAGCCAGCAATAAGGGACAGGAGAGAAGAAAAAAAAAGTGATGGAGAGAGACAGCCGCAGCACAAAGGGTTCATTCTGTGCCTCTATTAAGAAGTCTGAAAGTCCCCTACTGGGGAAAAGAAACCATTAAAATGTTCATTAGAAAGAATATTACCTTGAGCATTTATTATTTATTGCGAGTCTTTATAAGCCATTACTCTTGAGATGTATTCCAATAAGTCCCCATGTACTCCCTGTCCTGCTCCAGTCTGTCAGCAGAGCAAACATCCCACAGCAAGTGCCAGTGATGCTCTGTGGCACTGGGATGCTCAGTTTACAAGGAGGTTTCATTTACATATGCAGCTATTTGAGCTTTTGTCACTGAATCCACAGAGTATTTAATTTTATGTTATCTAAAGGAAAAGTTACAACAATCAAAAACAAAGCTGAAAGTACTCCACACAGTTTGTTCAGCACTGCCAGTGGTTTTAAGAATAAAATAACGTTGGAAGTGCTGGTCATGTACACAAAAGCCACAGCTCCAGCTATGAGTCTGCAGTAGCTTCTCAGCCCCATAATATGAAATCCTCTAACTGGTTTATCTCTAGGGTTTGCTCGTCTTGTTTTTATCTTCTCCAGATCTTGCCTCTAACACGGTTCTTCATTCACCATTTGAAATACAGAGTAGGTTGAAAATATACCAACTACATATTAAGGTTTTATATTTCTGCCTGCACAGCATGAAAGGCAAACACAAAAGGCTGCCAGGAGGCTTGGCATGTACCCTACTTTCTCATTTCTTACTGGCAGTAGATACCAACTGACAGTGTACAAAGTTTCCTTTTGTATATTGACTTGTGTGTTTCTTAAACCAGACACACCACCAAACATTCTCCCCATATCCTCCCAGATCCTCCTGTAGGGCACATGGCCCTGAGGCATGACTTTTCCAGAGGATCTCCAGCCTCAGCATATAACCACAGGTCTGCCACACAGCTAAGCTACAGCTAAGTCTGCCATTAGCTGATGAAGACTCCCTTATACAGCAAATGCTGCCAGAGTGCCTGTCTGAAATGGAACAGGAACAGCTTTAGAAATTTCTCAGCCCTATTTATTATGTCACTCTGCAATTACAGAAATATTCCTACCAGCTGGCGCTTATTTGAATGAAGACTTAGAGTCAAGATAACTCAGAGGTGAAAAATAACTTTATACTCTCTAAAGAAGAGAACTTCCAAGGACTTTTCACTTGGTCGTACTATCAGCTGTGACCTGCACATTTTCAGAAAGTTAGGTTTAACCACTTTCTAGACCCTACAAACAGACTAACTCAACTCTAAAGATATTAGAAGGGCTGCAAAGAGCTTAGTGAAATTAAATCCACAGTGCACCTGAACCTAAAGCACTTGTTACAAAATCCCTATGCATTTGATAGCCTGATCTTCCTAAATTAAGAAGATTGGAGATATCCAATATAAGAATCGCTCACATAAATCAAATCTTCTCTGATGATCTAATTCTGTTGCTTTCCCAGAAATATTCCTGCACTCAGGAATTCTTTTAATTATGGGAATGAGATCTAGGCTGCCCAAACATGTCTTAGTGATATACAGCAAACAAGCAATAAACAAAATGTTAAACTCCACTTTCACTCTTGGTTAGCCAACAAAGCATTAAACCTACCAATGATTCTTTTACCAAGCCGTTGTTCAACACAGTTAATATCAAGTAAATACTGATATAGTAAGATATATTTCCACATGTTCAGTCACTCATTATATTAGTATAGGGAACAAAGAAAAGATGTGCCAAAGTATGGGATGATGACCCACACACATAGCAAGTTTTTGGTATGTTTTTCCTTTACTCATATGCTGCATGGTAGATTCTGAGGAAACTTTTTCTCAAGGTACTTTGGGAAGAAAATTAAATGGTTTACAACCCTACCATTTTATTCAATTTGTCTTGTACTTGGCACACTTAGTCATAACTGTTGATTTGATGAAATTCATTATTTTCCGTGAAATAAGAACTACTTTGAACATTGCAAAATAGATTTTTTTACTTAATTTTCTTTTACCACACTGGGGATGAGCACAATGTCCTAGGCACACAAACAAAAAGGATTGCAATTTTCTGGCAATATGGCATCAACTAAGACAAAGGAGTAAAATTTATTTTCATTTTAATTATGGAATTGCATTGTTATGGTTATGCTTGTGGAGTTGGAGGGAATAAATTGGTCTTTTTGTCTCTGTCATAGAAGGAATTACTCTAAAGATGGTTTTCTAGCTTCCTTCTTAATGAATGTGCACCTTATAAAAGACAGAAATTCTAATTTTTTTTTTTTTTTGTGATGTTCATAATGCATGAAAATTTAGTCTGGGTTAAGAGCTATAAAAATATCACACTCAGACTGGAGAGAAAGAGAATACTTTCCATTATTTCATCTTCATCATCTGACAGGACAAAATTCCTGTACGATACCTGAATCCTGGCACTCTGTTCTCTCCACACAGGTAGGTGTGTCAGTCAGCCAGGTGCAATTGGAGTGTAAGAACTGACATATGTTAATTGATCTCTGTGTCTAAGAACCTAAGGATATGATAAGGATATGATATATGCTTCTGGTACATGGAAACCAGAGTCAACATAACACTGTAATGGAAAAAAACCAAAGAATTTCTGTTCAGAGTGGGATTCTGTAAGTTACTATTTGTAACTTGCCCACTGTTAAAATCTGGCCTTCCCATGTTTTTTAAAAAGAGGAGTGACTGAACAAAGGTCTCTCACTCTCTGCAATAATCCACAGTATTCACAGGTTTAACTAGTTGTAAATTTTAGTTATATAGTAGATATCTATCACTTCTGTGTTTCATAGGAATCCCTAGCTAGAGACAGATGTCTTCTCTGTGCATTTTCAATAGATTTCCTCTATTACACCTCCTGAAGTTACTTGAAAGAATTTAATATTTTCACTTCCTCCTAGGTAAATCACTCCCGTGTTTTTTCTCCTGGAGTTTATTGTCTTTTTCTGTATTGTGTTTAGATTGAGGTCAATGGTTCTGGTCTCTGTTTCCTTCCCAGCTACCCCAACCCACTGCCTTTTTTCCAGGCAGGAAAACCCAAGTGTCGGTCAGTGGCAAAGTGAAGGTCAGACGTTTCCCTGGCTGTCCTTCGACACCTTCCCGCAGCAGCCTGAGTCAGCAGTGCTCCTCACAGATTAGATCTGCCTAGTCTCTTGAGGCCACTCACAAAAAATAAAACTTCATGACTGATGACTCCTTCTTGAGAAATCCAGTCATTTCTAATTCAGTCCTTCACCCTGGCAGAATGCTTTTCACCACAAAGTACTATGAAATTTTCTCTTAAATCTGGTTCATGTCCTGTCCCAGGTAGGATGGGATGTGAACCAGCTGAAGTAGGCCTGAACAGAAATTTATATCCATTTCACTTCAGTTGAATTCCCATTTGGAGAGTAAGCAAGTAGAAATTTATGCACTTTTAACAATTGTTTTCTTTCTTTAATCTTTTAGCATGTCCTTAAAAATTCTGAGTCAATCCACATTTCACAACAGTTTCTGTTGTTCTTAAACACAAATTTTAATTAAGGCTCCCTCCACATAAAATATTGTTCTGGAAGTGGGAAGATTTGTTTTAAAACTGTAAATCTAAACTTTCAAAAGTGGGTATTCTCATTTCTGATTATCTAACACAAGTCAGTTTACAGCCTTCAAAAAGTGAGTATTCAGTATTCTCAGCTATTCCATGGAGTACTGGTGACAACAGGATATAAGATTTGACCAACAGAGCAGTCTTAGTCCAAAGCCTGTCTTGAAGCAATTGTTTGATGATTGCCCATTAATAATTTCCTTCTGAAGGAAACAGGCAATCAGAACCTTACATCTACCTTAGGATGGATCCACCTAAGCACCCTTAGGGTCCCAAATCCATATGATATACCTCATTCAGCAGAAAACCCCAGAGTATTTTCCAGGCAAACCTCATTGTTCTTATCTGAGGTGAAAGATACAGCTCTGACCATGTGGGTGGCAGCTCTGACACACAGCTCACTGTTGCACCACCAGCACTATCCACACTCCTAAATGGAAGAAGTCACAGCTGCTCATCTCTGTGTTCAAACCATGTCTGTCACCTCAAACAGAACCACCAAAGCCAACCCTTCAGGAGATGTGAAATCAGGGAAGGCCATTTTGTGACTTCTGATGGTGCTTTCACCATGCCAGGACATTCAGTCTCGCCAGAATGGTATTACTTCTGAGTAATACTACTCAGAATAGCATAATACTTAAAAAGACATTATTTACAAAATTGTGTCTCCGGGCTTTCAGAAGCCATGCTGACTACAGATAGCCTTGCAAACTTTCAACCTGAACTGAAATTTAGGCATCTGAGACTCACTTAAGAGGGTTGTGTCTTCCCTTTACCCAGTACAGATGACCCTGTTTATGGCTAAGAACTGTACATATCCTTGTAGATTAAGCAATATCAAATGTTTTTCCTATCAAAGTGGTGGAGCAGCCCTGACACAGCTGTAGTGTGGGTCAGCTAGGATTTGGGAGAGCGCCAGGTTGCATTTCATTCCCAGCCACAGCTCAGAAGTTAGTATAGGCCAGAGATTGCTTCCAAAAATCAGTTTGGGGTTTTTGAGTGTAGGAGAGTTCAACAGTATGGACACAGGTGTCCTGCCAGTTGCAAATATATTTAGAGCTAAACCCTCTAACAAGGCAGTGAGGGCCAGACACAGAAATCCTTTTGCCTCTCAGCAACTATGTCCCACAGTCCAAGACAGCAAGACAAAGAGAAGAAAGTATATATGTATTTATCTCACAAAGAAGGCTTGTCCTATGCTGGGAACTTTCTGTTCTTGGAGACATAAAAAAAAAAAAAATCTGCTAACAACAGGACATACCATATTCTTAAGTTATAGAGTTGCACTTGTGAAATGGAAACACAGGCTCACAGCTGATAAATAGCCAGAGAGAGCATTCACCAAGCTGATTATAAATATGTGCTCAGATAGCTTAGGGACTCTGAGGATTGAAATCATGAGATACTCTACATGGCAACACAGTTATTTAAATACCTCCGCTTCCACGGGGAGTTCAACCATTATTCAAAGAGAGGAAGCATATTCACTCCTGAGTGCTCCAGACACGGGCAGTTATGAAAAGCTTTCTGAACAAATGAAGCAAACGTGGTATCCTGCAGGGACACCAAACAAGAGCTTCTGTCACAGCCTCAGAACTGACTACCTGAATGAACAGAGGCTGGAAGGTAACTGGGTTCATGGACAGCAGCATTTGTTGGAGTTTGTCACTCCCTCTCAAGGGTTACTTATGAAGGTTAACAACTTTATACGATGGTAATAAATACAGCTGACAGCAAGAAAACAATTAGATTAACACATAAACGGTTGAGGCTATAATGCTATTAAAATGGACATTCAAGGAAAATGCAACCATTTCTACAACTGTTTTGGAAAGTCTCTCTTTGGCAAAACATGCTGGATTGTCATTCTAAATGTCTGTGCTTCCCATGCTGGTTTCCTAAGGAAGGGTTTGTGGACAGACTTGTTTATTTATTACATTTTTTTACCCCTCTTAGCTGTAGCTGTGGATTCCCCAGCCTTGTGAAAGTAGTCATTAGTTGCCTTGTTTGGCCAGGAGAAATCAGTAAAGAAACTGGCTCTTGTCCACAAGGTTCCTGGAATTTTCTACCAACCTTGTGTAAGAGCTTAATAAAGTCAAATTTAATTTTATGTAAGATTTGTTACAAGGCCATAGGTGTTTTGTGAGAACAAAGAGCAAACGGACTGAAATTATGTTTGCTGTTCTGAAGTAAATCATGCTAAATGAAGTTCACATGGAACTTGCTAAGGTGATCCTCCTCCAACTGGAGCAAGACCACAAGTATCAGACCCTGTCATCTTAAATGAGAACCAAAGGAAATCAGCATCACCTACATCCACATACCCTGAGGCTATTTTGAAGGCAAGTTCCTTGGCTGTGCCAGCCTAAAGCGGCAATAAACTCCCACAAAAACAATGGACAATCACAGTGTTTATGACCTTCTGTCCCTCTAGTGTTGACCTTTTTTTCGCTGGGAAACAGAAAGCAATCTTTTATGTTTTAAAAACAAACACTTCATCACAAATGCCTCCCTCTCTGGAGGAAGGCCTACAGAGCAAATACCTAATGGATTTTAGTCATGTTATTTAATATGCTACTAGAAGAACAGATGCTACAGCAAAAAGTGCATTCTGAAGCCAGCATAACAGTACAAAATGTAGTAAAATATTACCTCTTCAGAAGACTTTTAAGCACTCGGCTCCGAACACATGAAGCTTAACAAAATACTGTCTTACCTAGAGGGCAAGTCCTATTTATAGAAGTTATGTCCCTGACAAAAGTATCCATCATTTTCTGAACTGAAGCCTGCAGTTGTGTGGTGATTTTCAGTCACACCATAATGTCAACAGTGGGTTACTCACACAGCAGCAGAACAACCACCTGAATGCTGCTGTTCTGATCACTGACTACGGAGCTGGCCTGTATTGTTACATACTTATTGGGTGAGAGCTACACAAAGTGCTATTTCTCATTTCAGCTGGTTGGAAGGATCTGCCCATTCCTGACAATCATCTGTTCTGTGCTTCAGGATATCATAAGCTTGTAAAGTTAGAAAAGCACCTACGGCTTGCCCACCTCCTCAAGAAACCGGAACGACAAGTTGACGTCAACCCAGCGCTTCTTGCTGTGGTATGTTCACATGCTGGCGGATACCAGATTCAATTTAAGATCTTGTTCTTCAGATCAAGGACTGGGCCTCGTATATCTCATGTACTTGACAGCTTACCATGACCTAGCATGACAGCTGTGGTCATCGGTAATCACTGCCAAAAGGGAGGATCATAGGAGTGGGTGGAAAGGAAATCAGACATTCCTGGCAGCTGGCCTGCAGCTCTGAAGCTTCCTTTCACCAAACATCAGACTGAAAGCAGATCTGCTCTTGCTGAAGAGAAAAGTATGGGCTTCCACTTTTCAATCACTTTTCCTTAGTGCAACATACAAATGGTTTCCTTTCTCTGAAAAGGAGAAAAGAGGAAAGGCAAAGGAAAAAAAAACATGTGCTTACCCGAGAGAGTGAAAACAAAGGGCCAGAGAAGGCTGTTGCTCCCTGGTTTGTTACTGTCATTTTTGTTAGCAACAGTAGATTAGGCAGGCAGGGAATGATGGCCCTTGGAAAGCAAAACAGAGAAGTGTTTACCATATAAACAGGGAATTAGAGTTACACAACACAGAAAGGTTTTAACTTGTTTTTTGATGAGCATACTACACAGAAAAGAATATATTACAGCAGAATTTAATATGTGATTTCACTGTTAATTTTTCACAAATTCAGTAAATACCTACAATGTGGTTCTCCTCAAGGGTTCAGCAGAATTGCCTCTACCTCCAAGGAAAACAACCAAATTTTTTTCTCATAAATAACCCATCCAAATCCAAGGAAATTCTAAGGTATTTAGTCCTGTAAACACTTCTCTTAGAAATGTGGAAGAGGTTCTGCTTGCTTGGCTAAAATTGCATCTTTTCTAGGGCAGATGGAAGAGAAAGTAAGAAAGAGGAACAACCACTGACAGCAATTGTGAAATCACATGGTCTACCAACCCATTGATTTGAAAACAAATAAGTAAGATTTAGTGGCTATGTCCACCATGGTAAAACCCCAAAAATCAAGAATTTCCCTGGCTTCTGGGTTTGCCAATAATTTCAGAACAGTATTGTGAAATCCTCCAGCTATTTGTTCCAGCTGAGCCTGCTTAATTAGAATTCCTCATCACTTAGACATATTTCCTTAACAGCAAATGATACAAATAATCACTTCAGGAGACAGTCAAATACATAACATGGGCTCTTTTTAAAAAAATTATTGCTATTATAAAAGGCAAAAAGCAAGACAGCTCCCCAACAGATTTTTGTGAAACCAAACATGCTCAAAACCATCCTGAAGTTTTTGAGGTTGTACACGGTGACGGACTAAAAGCCTTTCTCTAATCCAATCGCCACAACTCTTTCAAGTGAACAAACATGCAAAGACATTTTGAGCACTATGACAATGTTGACTCGGAGCATTGTTAACTCCTACCAAAAGGCTGTGGGAAGAACAGTAAAATGATAGAAGGTTTCATTTATTAATCTGTGATGAAAACCAGGCTTCTGTTGATGAAGGGGGCAGGGGGAAGGGTAAAGATAGGCTTGTCTGTTTAATGCTTGGCCCAGATATAGGTGATTTTTTTAAAAACGCAAGCAGCTGAGCACATTGCTTCTGGCTGTGTCTTTCTGTAGGTTGCCAGTTGCCAGCACTCACAAAGCACAAGTTATGTAATGCACTCCTATCAGGAATCTGAGTTCAAAAACATTTCATGAAGTCCCATGCTGTTCTTGCTGGAGCAATTGTTTCTGATAATGAAAAGTCTGTATCACCCTGATTCAGCTGTCTTGACCCTCTCCAATGGCAGCACTTGGTGCTTTCCCTCTTTTCCCTCCCTCCCAATGATCTCTGCCTACTTCTTAAAGAGACTTTACCCTAAACCCCTTCACTGGCTTTTTTAGAGGAAAAGAAAAATAGAGGAGGAAACATGGTTTTGCCACTCCCATACCTCTGAAACAAGCTGTTTTTCCTTGCTTATCATTTGGAAAAGCCTCATTTCTTTGGCAAGTGCAAGAGAAACACTGGGTTTACAATCAAAATATATTCATCACAGTGCAGTATTGATACAATAGCTTTTCTGACTTAATTTTGAGAGTAAAGACCTAAATTTCAGAGCAATCTTTCTCCCATAAATGTGTTTATTCCTGATGGAATCCTTTGAGGCACTTTTCAGGAAAATTCTGCATTTTTTCACAGAAATAATTATTGGATAACTTCCTGAGTGAGGAATTTCATTAGCAGCCACTCTGCCACTTTTATATCATTAGAATCAATCAGGCACATGGATAAGAGCATATAAGTATTTAAGGTATCTAAATTAGAGTGCATAAAGAGGAAATAATGCAAGACAGCTCTTTCAACCCATATTCATTGGGGGGGTTTATGCCAGTACATGAATGTATATATATATTAGTCAATATATTTCAGCAAGTCAATAACAAAAATCTAATTCCTTGGTTAAATTTCAATAGAAGAAATAAATTTAAGTAAAATTGCAACACGAGTCTGAATTGATGTAAAATGGCTGTACCAAATATCTCATCAAAATGGAGGCTTGAACACAAAACACTATTAAATTGTGCTTCTTTATAATCCTGTTTTCAGCACAATTGCTAACATAGTTAACAATAGTTAACAATTCTTTAAGAAAGAATGAAAATTTATTAATATCATTGTGTCTAAGGAGATACAAAATTTAGGCCCAAGTATCTTTGGGAAGTTTGATCGATGACAGTCAGTGAAAAGATTCTAATTTCTTTCAGCAGACATCAACACGGACACGTGGAGTCAGGATATCTGGGCAAAATGAATTTAATTCTAAAGTAAGGATTTGTAAGATACTGGAATAGTGTACTGATAGAAACCTTCAAAGCACAGTTAGATTGACAGATAAAATATCTACATGTAAATCTCAATGCATTTCATCATGTGTGTTGAAATAAAGGAGATGAAAATTGAACAATATCAAAGTTACTTCTAAAACAGCAACAGAAAGTTCTATTATTCTATCAGACACAGTTAATTTTCAAATCATTATCTTACATTTATGAAGAATTTTTTCTTCAACTGTTTTACCTTAAATTTCAGGGATTTTGTTTGTTTATTTGTCCATTCTAGTTTCTTCAAGCTGAAATGATGAATCCTAGAAAGAAGGGAAGAGAAAGTTTTCAGGCAGCGTTTGTTTTTAACAATTCAGTTTTCAGTTCTCAGTTAGCCAAAGATCACAAGTACTTCTGCTCTGTTAATTTGTGGTCTAGCAAGTCTCAAGCCATATACCCGAAGGAAAATTACCCTTTGTTTCATTAAAAAGAACACTTAAACTTATTAATATTAAACATGGATGGACAAATGGTAGTCAAGGTTCTTTTCTCTTTAGTAACTCCAAACATTAGTTAGTTCTTGCAGTGAAGCTAACATCAATTAATTTATGCCACTCTGAGGCACAGAAACATTGACCATCTTCCAAAGTCAATGAGAGTATCAGCAACAACAGTCAAGTGCTACAGGTTTGAGATCCCAGTTATAGGAAAGACCTTAGAAATTAAACAAAACACAAGAATTGCCTGTCATGACTCAGACCTCAAATCCCACAACCACTTCAAAAATCTCATGAGTCCTGCTTCCATGAGCTCCCAATGAAAACCAGGCAATACTGCTTAACTGACTGAAGGTCACAAGGCTATACAAGACCTCCTTCAGTTTTCATATCTGTAAAATAGGGCTAGCAGTACCAACCTCTTTCAAAAATGCTTTGCATTTTTTCAGATCAAAACAACACAGAGCTATACTGATTTTGGACCTATGCCTACAGAAATCAAACATAGCTCACAGATTCAAATACGGTTCATAGGCTATGTTGTTCCAGTCTAGAGCTCTGAGAAAAATGAACAGAAAACATGGCAAGTGTCAGCTTGCTGCTTCATGAAAAAACATTGTGAATGAAACATGTAAAAGCAGCAGCTGCATAAGCAAAGAATAGAATCTTGATTTGTAACTTACAATCATTGAACATCACACCATAAGCAAAATAAAATATTTATTGCTCCAAGGTCTTATATAATTTGGTTTCTTCTCTCCCTCCAGCATACTAAACTTTGAAATCTTAATGACTCATTATGTTGTACATGCTTTCCAAAATAATGCCAATTGCCTATGAATCTACATAAAAGAGCAATTTGCTAAAGATTTTGTTGTCTTTGCAAAGCAAAAGAAAATAGAAAAAAAAAAAAAACAGTTACTGTGTATGATCTAAAACACCAACAAATTTTCAAGTCCTAAATACAATTTCTGGAGTACATTTTGAACAAATAGTTGATTTGCTGCAAGAGTTATAATACAATATTAGCTAGTAATTGAAATCTTGCCTGGTATGCTTGAATTTACCTGAATGTAAACAAGGCATATAAAAATGTTCCAGGGCCTACTGGTATTGATACTACAACCTAAGAGAAACCATGTCAGTATTCATCTGAAGTGAGAAGAGAATTAGAGCACTTGTGCTTTTAAAATACTGCTATGGAAAACAGAAATTACCCAACTTTGATGTTCACATGAGTAAGAAAGCAAGTTATAAAGTTTTATAAACCAGAGTGAAAAAAAATTCTGAAATACAACCTTTGCAAGAAACCACTTTCTGACTGCTGCCATTGACTTCAGCAGCAGTCATAGAGAGATAGGAACCTGGACATTTGTAAAATTGTTACTGAAGGAAGATAATTTATTTCAGTACCTACTCATCAAAACATGATTAGCACAGGTTCATAAGGTGTAACTTCAATTTTAGAAAAAACAGACTATTTGCCTTGCAGCCAAAAAAAGACAGTGGACTTTGGAAGGCTGGGTGACTGGTAGAAGACAGTGTAGTGAAAGTAGGGAAAATAGCTACTTTCACCTGTTTATTGCGCTCAGTTTCTCAGCACCATCAGTTAAGGTTTGCTGTGAGGATTTTCATCAAGACAGAACACAGAAAACTGTCATTCCCTGGTAAAGTTACAGTCCTGTTTTCCAAACCAGCAGATTTTCTCTAGAAAAACTTCTAAACTGAAGCTTCTGCACATTCAGAAAGTAGCAATACAAGAATTATCACCAGGATTTCTATGTTCCAAGTCAATCACATTAATTTTATGCAACCAGTCAATGAGCTATAAGGCACAGTTGTGTTAGTACTTCTGTTGAATCAAGAGAATTTTTTTTTCATTCAGGACCAGAGCTGTAATCAAAACATTCTACATTCCTCAGAAATATGTGCTAAAAAGCATCTCAGTGGCATATGTCAGTTCATTCCTCTCTAAGTCTCAGTCAAGTCAGAGTAGTAGAAGGTATTTGACTAGTAGAGTTGATATTGGTTTGAATGCCATGGCTGTCTTTGTTGGAAAGATTCACCCCATTTACTTTTACCTATACAATATAGCTTCTAAATCTCAGATAGGATTCCTGCACCCTATTCATCAGAAAAAAATTAGGGGCTACCAGAGAGGAATTATCTCATCCTAATTTTAGGTAGTTTACATAGTTCAGATGAATCACTCCCTGAGCACAGGCTTTTTCTATTAATGAAAAAAGAAAGCTAAAAATGTAAATGACTCATGGGCATCTCAAGTCAAATTTTGACCATTAAGTGTAGGTGAAATTCATTTTACCTTTACTAATTGGAACTCCACTTAGGATTGGGCTATCTTAGACTTACATCATGAACTTTCCTAGGCCATGGTAAGAAAACCCACACTAAATTTCCACCCATTACTGAGAAAAAAAAAAACAACTTATGGATGCCAGTGACTTCCATTAAAAGCATTAACTATACCAGTCCCTACGGCATAGTGATTCATGACATTACATTGTTTATAGCATCTGAATAAAGGAAAATCTGTAGTCTCCAAAATAAACACTGCAGAAGTGCAATATTAGAGAAGTTTATAAGATTCCAAGTAGTTAATAATAAACAGGACAAAAAAACATGTTCGTATGCTGGCAGAACACCACCTCATGAATCATGCACCTACTGTGAGCAAATATTTGTTGGAGGGCTTCACTGGGGTTTTTTTGATGCGTCATACTGCATTCATAGGATGACATCTGAGAAGAGAGGATGAGCAATGAAAGAATAAATGTTTTGGGTTATAGTAATAGCCATTTTTAAATCTTTAGCTAGCTCTTCTCCAAGACCTTCCAGTAGTACTCCCAGAATTTCAGTGGAGTGCTCTTTCTCCTAGTACTCCTAGATACAAAAAGTATCAGTCCCATCACAGAGCCACCCAAAAAATAAGATAATTAAGTAAAAGCAGAATAATTATGCATTCCAATGAACTGGCAGTTTAAACTCATTATGTAGGAATTGACAAATGCACAGTAATCTCAACATGTGACAGAAAATTTTGTGGCTAGTATCAGCCTCACTAATTGTCTTCGAAGATAATCTAATGATCTCATGATCAGCACAGGAGAGGCACAAGCATTGTCAGATGAAAGACTTGAGGCAGCTCTCTGACTGTTGGCCAAAATCTCCCTGTCCTCTTTCCCTCCCAGTAGCAAAGTATTCTAACTCTCTGCAATAAGGGTATGTGATCTCAAGAGACCTGAGAGAAATGAAACAGCCATCTCAGAAGATGGACACACAGATCTCCAAAATACTTCTTTTGCTCACTCTATTCCATGTTACTATTGGCTGCAAAATGCTACAGAAGATACGTGAATTTTTAATAAAAATAGAATAAAATCTAAAATACCATATCAATTTAAATATTTAATAAAACCAATAAAACATAAAAATAACTTAAAACACACTGATGCTGCAAATATTATCACAACTTGGTCTGAAAAGGTTGGAAATGTTATAACAAAATCAGAAGTGAAAGAAGTCTTTCACTGAACACTGTGTCTGCAACAGAAATGATAGTTATAACAATGGGAATTTGGGGAAGAAAAGGCTGCTACAGATATGGCCTGAGAAGACTGTGCACACCCAACACTAGGAAAGGATCTTTCCCTCAGGATTCTTTCTGGCCTTTCCTCACTGGGTTCTTCTCCAAATACAGCATTAGCTGCCTGTAAAGCCAGTGAACAGGCAGGGCGTTGCAGGGAAATGGAGAGGATAGCACAAAGCTCAACTGGAGCACATCCTGAGTAGGAACTATTTTATCTTCAAGATGGAGAAAGGAAATAGTTACTCCAGTGGCTGAGAAAATCATGAATGCTGCAGGAGGAGCTCCAGTTAAGGCAGAGGCTATGAACTCCCTGCTGGTGTTGTGGACTTTGTGCTTTCCAGGATGCACCTACATTGAGGCACCCAGTTCTGGCAACCAGAGGAAAGGTGCTTCGAGCAGCATGATCTGAATCTCTCTACTAGGCATTTTGCTAAACCCTCACTGGAAGGATGGAGAGAAAGAGAGCCAGATCAGTTCTGTGCTATAGCTCTTCCTAAAGGACGTGGGGAAGTGGAAACATGCTTTCCATAGATACTACTGAACAAAACAGAGGCACAGCCATGAGAAGATTGCACAAAGGTTGACTACATCTGGGAGAATGTCCTCACGTATGTCAGCAATCAGATGAAAAACTCAAGGAATGAAAAACAAAGGACACCTAGGAGGGATTGCAGACAGCCAATAAACAACAGCTTGTAGCACAGCTGCAAAGATCAATACAACTCAGTGTTGAATGCACATATGCATCTGGAGATAGTGCAGACTGGACATTTTAACAGTTAATACAGTTCCCATATGATCCTACATGGATTACTACAGTCAGCTGAGCATCAGATTACCAGAACCATATCATGAAAACTAGGGAAGTTTCTGAGCTGAGCGATGCTTTGTAATAGATTACTATTTAATTTTCTGTATAAACACATTTATAGCTCATCTAAGAGCTCTCAGAGAAAGGACTGTAAACAGCAGTCTGGTAGTATTTGCAATGTAAACAAGAATGAAGGCAACAAATTACAACCATAGGCACAAAAAAGTAATGCATCTATAGAGAAAAAAGTTGTTGAACAAAAAGTATCAGGCTTTGGGAAAACATCTTAAAAAATATGAGGGAATTTTCATTGCATGAAAACTAGCAGAACAGAAGACCAGATGACTCAATAGGTCATTTAAATAATACACTTTTCAGATTCTACCCTGCACTAGTTTTCTAGTTATTGATTAGGATGAGGTGAAACCTAAAGAAATTAAGAACACTCACAAACACATTCAAAAGAGTAATGAGGAACATGTCTGCAATTTTCTGTATGGACTCCTTTAAGGGTCTGCTTGCCAGAAGAGTTCAGAGACACTGAACTCATGGCAAGACATGTGGGGCAAACACAAGGACTCCAAAACAAAGCCACATTAAAAAGTTATTCTGCATTTTCTCCAGGCAATCACAGCACTTCCCAGATTTGGAATTTAATTTTTTTTATGTTTTGAAATAACACTTGTCATCGTTTTGCATCTTGCAGGTAAGAATTTCTCCAAGATCTGTTTCTTTCCCTATCTTAGGTGGATACAGCCTTAAGAAACACAGCGAGTCTCGCAGAGACGTCAGAAGCAGCAGGGAGAAATCAGTCACACAGTCCTTGCCTTCAGCGCATCAGCTGACTGCACCTGAAGAACTGATTTACCCAGCATAGAGATTTATAGACTCTGTGTTATAATTTAACTGTTGGCACAGCAAAGTATGTTGCATTATCCACTTTATCTTCTGCAAAGACATGTTTCTGCAAAGGCAAAGAGATGCATTTACCGCTTGTCCATCTGCAAGGCTCTACTGTTTGCAGCAATTACTGCTTGCCTGCAGACTTCTCTAATCACTGAGCAGAGAAAAGAATTCTTCTAATTGCTGGGAGCTTTTAGTTTCCCAAAATAGTTGACCTTCTTCCTTTTTGAAGAAAAAACTTTCCTCTGCCTCTCTGACTGCCTCCCCACCCCCTTCCTGCTGGCAGACATGAGAAGAGAACTGTGTTTGTTTTCACGGTAAATGGGAGGCCGGAGCAATGACAAGGCTGATCTCACAGTTTCCAGCTGTAATATTTGATTTCGTTACAACTGCACATATGCAGAACTCAGAAACTAAACTAGTCCAGTAAGAGCAAAATGCATAAAAACCTCTCAGCTCGAAAAAAACCCTGAAAGGTTTGAGTGGCGGCAGCGTGGCTCTTGACATGAAAGCAAATACTCCAGCTAAGACACAAGGATTATTTGAGCCAAAACTGCTGAACTGCAGCTGAGCCTCTACTTCCACACATAGGGATATGTGTCAGCTTTTCAAGTGTTGAGGATCCCAGATTTTACAGTAAAACTAGACAAAACTTGACATTTTTAGATCACCTGAAACTGTCCCTGTAGGGCTCAGGAAAATAACTTTAGGGCCCGCTTAGAAAGAAGAAAGAAACAACTGTGATAAAGAACTCTCCTTATCTCCCACTAACAGAGAAAACCATGTATAAGTCATCATGACAATGCTGGTTTGCTGCTTTTAAGTTCATGTAATTTTAATCTACCGAATTCTTGTCTTCAGCTTTATAGTAACATTACTGATATGAAGGATTTATCTTTGTCATTTTCAGACATTAAAGGGGTTTTTCTACTCAGTTTTTCTTTTCACTGGACAACAAGAAGAATGATAGAAAAATATCTGAACAGAAATTCTAACTAAATAAACAGGATTTTCAAAAGTAAACAGTTAAATTTTTTTAAGTAATATTTTTATGAACCCTAAAACATGTCCGATCTTCTGCTGGAAAAACTCAAAACTTCTCCAAATGTGGAAGACCTGAAATCTGAGAAGGAAAGGAATTAAATAAATTAAATATAATCACTTGAGAGTTTTTGACAGGATTGTTCAGAATGTTCAGATAATGGACATCCAAAGATGAAAAGCTGACACTGTACTCCTAGCCCTGGCATTAACTTCATTATCTTCACAGTTTTGATTAATACTAAGTTCAAGGGAGACGGATTAATACACTTTTTTTTTTTTTATTTTAATGAAAATGCTTCTCTCATGTGGAGACATTCAAATTGAAATTCACCAAGCATCACACTCTTCTGGAAGACTGCGACATCCTTTCTTTTGCTCTCAGCCCAGCGGCTGGGAGCCCAGCAATCCTGTGGCCCCAGGAAGTTAAGCCCAAGCCTGCAGACTCCCCAGCAGAGACCTGGAAGCCCTGAGACCTCCTGGCTCCAAGTGAGGCTCCCAGGTTTTTCACTGCAGCAGCTCCCAAGCAGACTGGCACAAGGTAGACTGTGTTGGAGACAATTAGAAGGGTTTCCTTAAGAGGAGGCACATTTCCTCAGCAAGCCCTTCTCACCTCTTTTGGCAGATCAAAGATGACACTTTGCCGTCCATTTTGTTTCATTCTCTTCAGCTTTATTACAGAAGAGCTTTTGCTGGGAAAGGATCCAGATAGCTCTAGCTGTCCATGTATTCTTATCTTAGAAAGAACTTTTGTTTTTGTTGCAAGATCAGTGATGTAGAAAAGATTTTTTGCATTGCACACTAGTTACAGCATTGTAACTAATGTGGTGAGCCCTACTGTTACTCTGCAAGTTACCAGGCAAACCTGACTTTTGTTCATATTTTCTAGAGACCATCCAGGCAAAGTTGGTGTGAGGTCAAAAACCTCTGATGAGAAGGTTCAAATAGCAGATATTGAGAGCTAGACCACTGCTGCAGACCTGGGTATCTGGTTATTTCCAGCCTTGCCACCACCTTCTCTGGAGCATTTGTTCACCAAGCACTTCAAGTCAGTGGGAGTTATTTCCATCCTTTCATTCTTGCAAATGAAATGACAGTAGGAAACACTTGCATTTCTTTCAAATCACAGAAACCTTATTTCAATTTGAGTTTTGGAGAAAACTTGGGAATTACTAACTACTGCAGCTAGCTCATTCCAGGACAAGCAAAGAGCGAGGAAAAACAAGGCTCTTAGGCTCTTGTTGCAAGAGAGCAAAGCAGACCCAAAGCAGCAGCAAAGAGAAGCAGAGGTGCAAGGTAAATTCCTCGGATGTAGCTTCGCAAGACAGCACACTTCTCACTCTCCTCAACAAGCCCCATTCTGACAGCAAAAAGCAGAGCAACTCCAGGTGACTCTGAATGAGGCCAGCTGGAGGCAGCTTCCCCATAACTGCACACCAGCTGGGAACTGTTCTTCCACAGCCACATTTGCTCTGACACTGTGCCCTCCTCAAGGCACACTACAGGAGACCATTGCCATAGGTGCCCATTCCTCCACTCCCTGCCAGCAGCCATTGCTTTGGGTCAACACAGCTCTCAATTAACTCATTGCACCTCTAGAGAAGCAATGTGGAGACAATCTAGGATGAACCATGTGCCTCAAATACTGACTAAACACATTATTAATTTTCATTAATGTGTGCTTGCTCTGTAAAAATGCTTCTCCTGCATAATATTTGTATCAAATTACTTCCACACTGAGCTTCCACTTATAGACTTTCCAGTGTGATTCAGTAAATTATTTACTCAGCCCCAAAACACTGCTATCCTTCTAAGAATGCATTTGGCTATCTCTTTGGATGTTTACAGTTTGTAATCTTTAAATAAAATTATTGAAGGGCTGAGTTAATAATGGTAGAGTTATTTTGCAGCATGTTAGTCCATACGTGGGATTTAAAGGAAATTATAAAAAAGAAAATAATCGGTTTATTTTGCTCACACTCCATCCATCCCATTTTGTTCATATCTGAGAGTACTATGGTTTTCTACAGTAAGAGGTTTCATAGCTAACCTTTTCCTTATCCGTCTTTTGGCCCCAGTCCTCTATCAAAACACAATCTCCCAGCCTGACAGAAAGTGCCCTTATGAATACAAATGCCTGTGGACAACTTTTTATTTGGCAGCTGTATAGCATTATGGACTTATTATCCACAAAAGAGTTTTACTTTCTTCAAACTGGAATTAAAGTGCATTAGAAAACCAAGAAAAATGTTGTTATTGCACATCACACTGGGTCAGGCAGCTTTAGAAAATCCCCAGAAGTAAAGGAGAAAACCATTTGCTTTTTTCCTGTACCATCAGTATCATCTGACCAACAGCTAATTGTACGGCTGAGGTTTTAAAGACCTCTATTCAGGTAAGTGCTGGCCAAAAAAAAAACCTCTCATTCATCAAAGCACAAGTACTTTCAAGAGTAGCCTAGTAACACAGAAAAGACTTGAAAATCCTCAAAGTCCAGCCACCTATGGAGTGATCATGTGAAAAAAATGTCAAAGAATCACTTTTGTAAACGCTTAAGACAACTGCTACCGAGTGGTAAATACAAAATACTGTTTAATTGCAATTTTCAAAAATTCTTCCTGCTTTCAGTCATTATATGTCTGTCCCTCTGATAGAAATGGGAATTCTTTCAGTTTTCAAGCCTGTGCTCTCCTTTCATTGCAATGAGGACCTAATTCAGAGCTTTAAACTGTGTTCTGCAATGCATAATTAATCTGGCTTCATAGAGACCTGGACAAAAGACCCCATTCAATCTTCAGCTCCTTCCCCCTGAGATATTGTTATTTCTAAAAACTCCTGCCAGCTGGGCTGGAGGGAAATCTCAGCACTGTGGGAGAATGAACAAACTACAGGCCTCCAAGGGATTTGAAGTAACTATCTGACTAAATTGGATTAGAAAGTAAGGAAGGGGAGGGGAAGCAGGGCTTATTCTGAAGTCTACAAAAGCTCATAAAAAATTCTTAGAAGATTTTCATATGGTGAAGGAGAGAGAAATATGCAAGTTTTTATAACAAAACTGAGAAAGAATTTTAAAACATGCGTGAGCCAATACACTTGGGGATATTTGAAGGGATTACTGCTGGTATTATTTCAGGAAAACTGTTGTGTCTGCCTTGGAGCTTTGAAATAGCATTTCTATGCAAAATCTGGGCTGCCCTGCAATTCAAAATAGTAATACTTTCCTTCCAGGTATCTGATACGTATCCTGTTTGAACCTATAATGTAACCTAACCATAAGTTGCTTTAAATTTCCTCCTAAACACATCGCAGTTAAAAGCCCCTGCCCAGAAGGATTTCAAATGGCTATGGGAAAGAAAATTCAGTCTTGTTAAAAATGCCAGCACCCTGCTTTCAGTCCCCCCAAGCTCATTCTCCAAAGCGTGTCATTGACGCTGCCCAGATCACCTGGCCATCTCTCACACTTTTCACAATATTTTTAGCAGGCACATACTCAGGAATATTGCCCCATTTACCAGCAGACCTTTTGGAAGACAATGTGGAAAAAGCTCACAGCCCCATTGGGAGAGTGGGTGCCTGACAGGGACCAGCTGCTTGCAGGGTCTCTGCTCCTGAAGCACTAATGCTGTGAAGTCATGTGGGTTTAGCCAGGACAAAACTTGGCTCGCTAGCTTCAGAAATATTTTCAGAAGTCAGACCTTTTAGCCACCCTAGCACTCCCCATATTAAAATGGGCAGCCCTTACAACAGCAGTGACTTCTACATGATCAAAGCAAACAAATATTCCCCAAAAGCAGATCTACTTAAAACTCACGTGGTTTTAGGTAGTAAAAACTGTGGTACTTTTCAGAGGTCTGGCATGCACTGAAGCGATCAGCAGGCCCAATGAAAAATGCGCCCTGCTGGATGATGCATCTGTGTAAAAATGGGTGCACAAAAATCCCAACACATCAGAGCAATCCTAATTAGTCCTAACCAAAAGCAAACCATTGTGTCTTTTCATTATCATCGTTTGCTATTTCTGGACTTATTGTCACAGAATAATTTTCTATAATCTCTCTTTGCCCTGGGGAGGAAGTGCAGGGAGGAAAGAGGGGAGCAGGATTTAAAAAAATTTGAAAAGGAGAAAACAAAATTCAGCAAAATCTTTCAAAAGAGCGGAGGGGCTGGGGTTTTTTTTGAGGGTGTCACTTCATAAAGAAACACTTGTATGTAACTTAGCAACAGCAACAACAAAAGTACTGGTAGCTCATATTCCAGACAAACAGAGAAATGTTTAAAACATTAACTTGTTATATAAAATCCATACAGCCCCTTTCCAGTTTCTTTAATTCCTGGGGTGCAGGGATTGGAAGACAACACCAGCACTCTTTCTTTCCCAGACAACATAATGAGCCACTTTGGATTGTGTGCAATAGTTATCACAAGTTGTTGCATGTTGTCAAATCCATGTTTAGGCAGCCCATCAAAAATCCTTACTCACAACAGTAATCTAACAACTCTGAATAACATTGGCATTTCTTGAAAGGGATAACTAAAGGTTTCACATGTGTGAAAGAGAAAGCCTGGTGGAGGTAAAAAAAAGCCAGTGTCATTCAGCTAAACACCTCCTGAGTAGTCACACAAAAGTAAAAGACCTACCCATATTAATGCCCTGACTTTTCTCAAATGACAAAAAAATCTCAAGGTCTCAAAATTGGCAGTGAAGACTGCAAGGAGCAAAGGACAGTCCAAGCCAGGGCAGCAAGTCAGTGTTAAAGCCCATCCCCACACTCTGGACTCTGCACTGCACTGCTGTGAGCAGGAGACCACACTGAGAATCTGCTGGCAGATGACACTTTCCCCACAAGGGTTTACCCACCATGGTCAGGACCTTTCCTAGCAATGCACAAGCAGCCCTCCTCGCTCCCACACTGACCCATCTTCTCCAGGCCACCCATGGAGCTGGCACTAAAAGGGGGGCCTGTAAGAATTCTGCAGTGCACCCAGGACAGGAGCAGAGCCAGAGCAACCATTATGGATGGGTAGGTAAAACCCAAATCTGCTGCTTCAGTGAAAAAAAATAACTCGTTCTCTCTGCAGGGATGACAGAAGTTTGGCAGCAGCACTGGGCAGGTGATGGAGGGAGAAAGAGGGGAGCCTGGCAAGGCTGCAGATTTCTGCAAAGGGGCTGAGGCTTGCCCCTCCAGCAAGAAAGGGAAAAGGGTGTGGCTGGAAAGGAAAGCAGAAGAGACTGGGATTTGCTACATAGAGCAGAGCTGTCTGCCTCCTGAGGAAGGTCCTTGTCCCCAGCCACACCACAGAGAAGGAGTGGGGCATGGATCAAGCCTTTCATTGAAACACCTCCAACAGTGTTTCTTCCTTAGAGAAGAAAACCAAGGCATGACAAGAAGCAGGATTTCAGAGTCGTGTGTCGCTGTTGAGCCGCTAGCAGAGAAGGAAAGCCCCGATTCTCAGCGTGGCATAGAAAAAGTACTTTATTGTTTGAATCCAACATGTATATAGAGTTTTCAAAGGTCACCCAGATTGGTCAGCTAGAAACCTCCCCCTAGGCTTGATTGGCTAGGCCTGCACTGTCCAAATCTTGAGACACTGTTTTCAACAACATCCAAACTTTATCTTTGTTTATAAAACACAAAAAGAATTCTCATGGGAAAGACCTGTGCTAGCCACGGTCCTGCACCTTACAGAAATGCTCTGAGAGGAACCTGAAGGTTTTGGACAAAACTTCTTCATCCCCATGCATTGTGTAATCCTGGGAGGCTAAACAGACACCCTGATGCTCACCCACTCCTAATTGCTGCTTATCCTGCTCCCAGACCTAAAGCTCACCCTGCTCCTACACCTGGGTGATGCTCAGCCCAGCTCCTGTCCCACCCTGCATCTGCCAGCTGACCCACCCTGCAGTTGCTCCTACATAAACATGAGAGGAAATTTTAACTCAGTTTTGTTAAGTCTGCTGACACATTGAAAACCCACCCCCAAAAAAATCTCTTAAAATGGGGTAAGTTAATATCAAAAGGGGAAGCAGGGCTCTTCAGCAATAACTTTGTCTGCTATGGGGCACTTCAGCTCCACTCCTCAAAATCTACTCTCTGCCTCATCTGACCAAAATAAGTCGTTCACTTCCTTTTTCTTAGTGCTTACTCCATGTTTTAAGTATACTCAAATAACTCAGAGATCACGTAGTTCCTTCTTTCCCTCCACCCTTCTTCTTCCAAACCTTGGGCTCTAATTGACAGTAATCCCTAGCACAAAATAAGAGTACAACTTAAAAGGGCCTAAGACTAAGGAAAAATTGAGGAATGAAAGGACAAATTTTCCCATCATTTACTCTGATACCACCTTAGGTTAAAAAAAAAAAAAAAAAAGAGAGAGAAATTTGACTGTTACATTCTCAAAAGGAGGCAGCAGTATGTCTTCTATATGTACTCCAGATCCAAACAGCCCAAGAAATTTCCATAGAGGGACTGCCACAGCATGAAAAACAGGCACAGAAATACTGCAGAACACACCTTTTTGCAGTCCCATATCCATCCTCAGGAGCACAGTACTGAGCACACATTCTGTGTAACCCCTCTTGTTTTCAGCTGCCCCCTTCATAAATTACAAGTTGCATTGACCCACCTACACCACCTTGTCCTAATCTCCCTGTTGAAATGTAATCCTTCAAAATTTTGAGTCTAGTAGATGAAGTTTCTTAATGTCATCCAGAGGGTTTAAACTGGGCATCAAAACTATAAAATGTTGCTTAAATGGAATACAAAAATGAAAAAAAAAAAAGTTTCTCACTCAGGTATAACAATTAGTTGTGCATAGGAAATAACTCAGGATAGAAATCTCTATCTTTCAAGTTCAACAGATCCTGCTGAAATCAGCAATACACAGAGCCATGCATTTTAAACATTAAAAAAAAATAAAGTTCTTTAAAAAACAAACCAAGAAGATAGTGGTGTAAATGTAACGCTGTCTCAAATTTTGGGCAAAAGAATTCTTAAAATTTGTCCATTTTACAAGTGCCTAGTATTCTAGTAAGAGCAATTAAATCCAGAAGAAATATTTTGGCTTGTCAGCTCTAATAAGGGTGACATGGCAGACACTCTCAGGAGAGCAGAGACCCAAGCCCAGTCTCAGACACACCATGCTGAGGTCAGAAGATTTCCATTTGCTTGGCTCTGTTAGCCTAGGTAGAAAAATCTGCTGTATGACTGCTTTGTGCCCAGTCCAGGATGTCCCATGCAACTCCTGCCACACCAAAACCAAAGTAAAATAAAAACTTTATGATCAGAAGTGATAGTAATAAACCCTTTAAAAACTTGATAGGAAGTATTTTAAATGAAACAAGGAGAAGAGGTGGATCCAATGGCAAACTAATCTGTTTGATCAAACATTGTGAAATATCATCAACATCCAAATTCCTTTTTATCCCAGGACACATTCTTCAGATTGCATACAGGCATTACGTATCCCTATATTTCAGCATGGGTTATTGATGGTTCACAGCCCTTAAATGCAACATAGACCTTTTCTGCTTATGCTGTAAAAATACTCTGTGGTCTTGCTTAATAACAGTTGTGGAGAGCACAAAAATAGTCGGGGGAAAGAGCTGGGAGCAGGATGTACTGTCTCCTGGCGTTCTGCTCGGTACACGTTCCACCAAACTGCAGCTCGGGGAGCTCATGGGCAATGACACAAACACACACATGTACTCTCCCTCCCACCCAGGTGGTATTTTTATTTCTAACCTCCCTTTGCCTGGGTTGCAGGGAAGTTTGACAGAGCCAGCGAGCGTCACATGGGATGCTTAGGAGCTGGCAGGCTCTGGCCTGAATTTCACCCACTGACCACAAAGCACAAAGCAGTTTAAAGCTTAGGTTGAAGTTTTTGTTAATGAGATGTCATTACAGATGGGGGACAGGAGACTGGGAGCATGTGATGAAGCCAAGACATGGTTCCTCTGACATGGTGAATCTAAGGCAGACCTGACAGCAATAACACTCCTCAACAGAAAGGTTTGTGGGAGCCATGTGAGCCCAGGGCCCTGGACTTTGGTCAGCAGACACATCCCCTGCCCTGCTGCCATCCAAGCAGCCTGCACTCACTACACCAAGCCTGCAGTGATCAGCTGCTTCAAAGACCATCTCCATTAAACCAGCCTCACGTGGGCTGCTTGAGCCACTAAAGCTCTGCACGAATCCAGGGTTTCATGACTGCAGCTCTGCAGGCATCAGCCTTTCTCCAGGAAATTCATGACAGCTACTGCCCCAGACACAACATCCAAAACACTTCAAGAAAAGCTGTAATGTAAGTTGTGCCATTGCATATTATTCCAGAGACATAGAATCTGACTTAATGGCAACTTTGAAAATGCCTTTTTCCAGTAGCTATTTGTTTCATCCAGATAATGGGTTTTATTTCAAATATCAGTGCTAAAGGCATGCAAGTTTCCCATTCCTTCACCAAATCAGAGAAGAGGTACTAGCATTCTAAGAAACACCACCAAAACAGAAGCTATTTTGTCCTCTGGAACTAAGAATCCACAGCATGAGCCTCTTCCCATGTATACCAGCACCAGCTTCACGGATGCCACACTCACGTAACTCACACTGAAAAAGAACTGAAATTAAAAAAAAACCTACTAGTGGAAGGGAGGTTGCTGTGCTTTCTCTTCTTAGACCTTTTAAGGGAAAAAAAAGGCATGAAATGGGTGGGGGGAGAAAGAAAACAGCCTCTCCTATCCCCAAGTTTCTGAAGATTACTGGGATCAGAAAGCTGGATAATGAATGACATTTTAAAATGAAAAGCCATCTACATGATATTTTGACTGCCCTGGTAGATTTAATTCGCTTTTCAAGCATCCTTAAAAAGTGAATTAGGAAATGGAGATTAGTTCAAAATTGGCATGGGAAGAAACAAGAAAACAAAACAAAATTAACCACTCATGTGCTATTGAAATGTTTAATCTAAACCTTTTTCTGGTTTAAAAATAGAAACTATTTATAAGACAATTTGTGCTTTAATCAGAATGCAAGAAACAAGCCAATAATTAAAATTTCAAAATAAAGGTTTAAACTCAAACATAGTTTTGCAACTACAGTTACAGCCAGATTACAAAATTCCTTTCACACAATGCACATAGCACCCTTTGAGACTTAATGACATTCTGCAGCTGGGGTAGTATGAATCTGAGTTCTTTCTGTTCTGACTTATTTACTTCTGCAAGAAAATTCCCCATGGCAACTGGCCAAAGGGGCTTGTCTCCTTAGTGTGTGAAATGTGAGCAGATACAAACTTGACACCATATTTCATCCCCTCGCCTTCCCTCGTGTCTGCATTCCTAACTGTAAATTAAGGGGTGGCACTGACCGTTCTGGGGTAGCAGGAAGCAGCTTATTCAGAAAGATAGGAAGTGACAAAGGAGGAAAAAAAACACATTGCGATGCTCCAAGGCAGTTTCTGAAACTAAAGTGAGATTCTTCTCACTCATAATCAAGACAAGCTGAAATTGTGCAACAGCTGATTCCCTTCTAAAAATGTGACAGTTTTTTGTTTTATTGACCTTTTAGAGATGCATTTATCTCTGCCTCTAAACTGAAATCAGGAGAAATTTGTCAATACTTGATAATGCACGTCTGTACTTGCTGCAGCACCCCTTTCAATTATGGTCTCTTTTCAGGAATGCAAGTCAGGTTTTTCCTGTGTGGAGGGTCCACTAAAAGACAGAATACTTCTGCAGCACAGTCTGCCAAAAGCTGATTATGAAAGAGGCAATTTGGAACATGGAGCCTCAAGCTGGACTTTAGAAAACAAGAGGCACCTGGGACATGATATGCAATTCTCAGAGACTCTAAATACACTCTGGCAAAACCAAAATTCCCCTAAGGACCTCAGTCAGCCAAGGGTGAAACCATGACCTTGGACACATGTTTACCCTTCTTGGAGCTGATATGCATAATGCATCTGCTATTTTAGCTAAGGGATGCCATCATCCTGGTTTTCCCTCCAATTCCTGACTGCACAGTTATATTTAGTAGTGACACCAGTAAAATTACTTTAAAGATATTTAGTGAACAAGGTATATTTACTGGGAAAGCCTGAAAGAGTCTCAAAATATTGCTATCAACTTCTAAATACACTCTGCAATGTGCCGTAGTTATGGGTCTATGTCTAGCTCTTGTGTCCTATGCACTGTCTAAAGACTTTCAGGCTTCAGACCACTCTGGAAAGAATCTTGTGATTCCTTCTAGCATATGGAGACACTCTTCCAATTTTATTTGTAGCCCCCAAAAATGTCGGTGCTATGGGTGTGACAACATTTTTATTCATTTCTTTTGAAATGAGGGTGTCTTACTAGAAGTTTAAAGGAACAAGACTAGAACCAAAATTCTGACAGTCCAACCATGTTTTGCTTGCTGCTATTTTAAATTTAGAAACAAACCAGAGCAAAGACTTTCATTCAGTCCTGTGTGCTCTCTGTGGACTGCAGAGGACCCAGCCATTGGTGTCAAGGGGACCCCAGAGCAGCAGCTGTGCTCACACCTCAGGTCCCCACAGGGGCTGGGATCTTGTTCTAACTGGCTGCAGTGAGGAGGCATTCCAGGGCAGGGAAGCTGAGCCAGGTGAGTAAAGTCTGCATCCACTCATCCCAGCCTGCACAGCACTCCTCATGCTAGCCCAAGCAAGTGAGAACAGATTAATCTGGGCAAAAATTATGCCATAAATACTATCAGTGTAATCAGCTCTACTCAAAATGTTTGCACAGTTTGGCGATTCGATTCTCATCTAAAGAAATGGAAAACGAGGTAGGAAGTTTTGAAGAAAAACCCAGGAAGCTGTTTCCAACAGAAGGAATCAACAGGCCAAATTCTGAAGATTTTTCTTCTGCCTGTGCTAAGGCCTTCAGCAGAAAGTCTCCCATTAACATCTGTGTAACAGCTACTGGATCTGTGAGATGTAGCAATCAAACATGAATGTGATTATAGCCTGGTTGGCCAGGGTTTATGACAGAAACAGAAATGCAAATGTCAAATAGTGAATGGCAAATTAGAGCTCAAAGATTTTTTTTATTGTTTCAGTAGTTCTCTGAAAAACACAAAAACAAGTGATGTAAGCAGTTTAAGAGGCTGAAACTGTAAATTCTTTTTGTACTGCCAGAGAAGTGTTAGATAGAGCCCCTTGTGCTTCTAGGAGAATAGTGCTGAAGTAACTGCTCAATACTGAGAAGAAGAATTAACTATCAGCTAACAAATTAAAGGAAGAGAGAGAGAAGCCTGTTCAGAAAAGAGAGAAAGCTTTAAGTGCAGTTTAATTCCTGAGGGGGAATAGAGGCAGGTGAAGGAGAGGGCCTTCACACCACCATCTAAAATGGGTGACAAGGAGGAAGAAGGGGAAAATTATTTTCTATTTTCTCTGGGAAGCAAAGCAGCAATGCCAAGATTTGAGATCCTAGGAACAAAATGAAAATAGAGGGGCACATGCTCAGATAAGTCTCGTGTCAGTGTCTAAGCAGCATCTCTTGAGGGATCAGCACAACCTAATTGTTCAGAAAAGGACAGGCTTTTAGGAATTTACATGTTCTCATAAGCTGCAATAATAAAAGAACATTTTGAAAGAAACAATAAAAAAAGAAGGAATTAGGGGCAGACAAATTGTTCACCAGCTCTAAAAGAAGAATTTAGCAATACTAAGTCAGCTGTTTCATATCATTTCAAAATAGATGGGTTTGGGTTACTTTCCTCTTTTCAAAGGTTTTTTCCTCCCTCCCCAGCACCATTACTCCAGTTCACACAAGAGGTCAAAACAACTAACAAATGGCAAAAAGATCACAAACATTAGCTGAGATTCTAAAGGCAATTACTCTATTAGAACATGATTTTGACCTTCTATTAAAGGGACCTGCTTTACACAAATCCTAAGACAGCACATGTTGGCACTACTACATTTCTGTCAGCAGGGCCACTTTGATTCACAGTACCTGAAGATCTGTTCCAACTACTCTTAGGTTCAGGCTCTGTGAGGCCTGAGTCTGTAGATCTGGGATGAACCAGACACTTTTTAAATGCTGAGCTTTTGAGAAAACAGATCTGTAGTCAACTTTTTCAAACAGCTTTTGTATTTTAAAGAGTTATCTGTTTGGGGACGTGGGCTGTTGTTTTTTGGCTTTGGGGTTTTCTTTTAATATAGCAAATTTTCTAAAGGAGTTGGCACTTGGAGAGTGGGTAGCTGGCTGAAAAGCACTCCCTGTAGATGTGGAGTCTGAAGGAAGTTTCAGGCACTACAGCATATATTCTCAAATTTACTTTATACACAAGTTCATTTTTCATCCTGTAAAGGGCTCTTAAATCACTGTGCAGCAGCTAGGATTCCACAACTGACTTAAATAACCCAACTCAATGTACTAAACGCATGCTAGTTGTCCCAGGGATTTATACACAAGTCTTGGTCCTCACTAATTCCACAACAGTGTCTTTAACAGCCTCTGTACCATCCTCCCAGTGCAGCTTTCTCTCCCCAAGCTTCACTTGCATTCACCACTGCAGTCCATCCTCTGATTTGCAAAATTGCACTCAGACTCCCACTTTAGCCTGAGTTAAGCACATCTAGACAAAGAGGTTCACTGAAGTTCATATGACCTCCGTGGCTAACAGTATCAGCAAAGATAAAAAGCTGAAGGTCCTTTGAGGAGCTTTCACTTCCATTAATTAACCACAAGGATCTTACTGAGTATGGAATCTTGCCTTCAGTATACTTTGGTTCTGAATACTTTGAATTATAAGGGAAAAAAAAAAAAAAACAAACCTCAGGTCTTTTGCTCCTGGGGAAAAGAAGGTGGAATAAATTCTGTGTAATTTTCACTGTTGTTGATATTATCAGCTGGCATTTATACCATTGAGGCCCATATTATTATCCATGAGCTTGGCACTTCAGCAACCCATCGCAGCTAAACAAGCAGTTAAAATCAGAGCTGAGGCTCTTGTCACAGCAACATCCCACCAAAGAGTTCTCAGATGGCAGAAATTTACAGAGGCAGAGGAGTGAGATCAATGGCACTCTCCCAGATTGATCTTGAGAAATGCACTGGAGTTTATGCATTCCCCCACTCTTGCTGTCCTCTGCTGGACTTTTTTCAAATCAGTCTGCCAAATTTTACCCTGAGAAGAGCACTCTTACTGACAGGAGATCCCAAGAAACATCTAGCTGCTGAGAAATCAGTAGAGATGTCTGCCTACAAAGTGAGAGCTTCCTTTCTCACTCCTTGTGTTATAGTCTAAAACTGCACTCGGCTGTAGTAGGATTTCAAAGTATGTCAATTTCCATTCTGACATGCAGCACAAGAGTGCCTATGGAGCCAAAAGAATTTAGGCCAAACCACTAAGAGTTTTTCATCTTTACTAACATGCACTTGACCACACACTGCTGGGCAAGGCATGTAGTCAGCACTGCTTATATCAGCTTACTGTAAAGACCACAGACTTGTAAATTGTGAAGTTTCATCTCACACAGAATTGGGAAGGAAAGGAACTTCTGCTTATGTTGTGCTGAGTAGCATTTTTTTTTCCCAAAAAAGGAAGTGTCCTCATAATAGTAACATTGTTGGATGTATTTACTATCAAGCTCACCAGGGCACTTGCTTTTCCTTTTTATGTTATTTGTATCTTTCACCACAATCATGTTAGCAGCTGAGCAAACACCATTCCAGCTTTGAGGGAGCAGGTTAAAAATACTGTCTCCTGCTCAAAAAAAGGTTCTGCTAATTTGGAACAAGTCCATGCTACAGCTCTTCAGCACTTCACACCCACTGATCTCAAAGGACTTCACTCTCAGAATGAGAGCATATGCAAATTCACAACTTCCCTTCTGAATAGATAACCAGTTTTGGAAATGAGGAAATATCTACCAATTATTTTTAAAACTGGAAGCCTAGAGCTAGACTTCTGGGCTTGTTGTTTGCTTTTCCAGAGATAGAAAACTTCCATTATGCATTTTCAAAAATGGATATTCATCTTAGTTTTAGCACTTTTTTAGGTATTAAGGTTTATTTTTAAAATATTGACACTCATACCTTTTTCAGAGAGTCATCCACCTAAAGTAAAAGATAATTTTTCGCATGAGTTCTTTATTTAGGCATCAACATTAACTATTTATTACTGTCTGCAAATACATTTGTAGTGGTTTGCACTGATAATAGGGAGAGTAATTATCGCTCTGTACAACTGAATCTTTTACACAAAGTATAAAGAGAAAGGTTCCTCAAGAGATGCAAGATGATCCACAGACACAAATACGCACTTGTGCATATACCTTTTTAGTAGAGGGAACAAGGAAAATGATGCCCACCTCCATTGCTCCCCCTATCCAGGCAATCCAAAGATTGTTCTCCCTACCAAAGCACTTTAATGAAGCTAGTAAATTTCTAAGACTTAAAAGAAAATACAGCATGATGATCTCATTCTGGGGATGTTCTTATTCTGGATAATAGGAATTTCAGCTAAATAAAGTATAGCTTAAAATTCCCTTACCAGAGAAGATTTCAAATGATTTATCAAAATTCTGCTTCAGGTATCAGAGTAGCAACAGCACTGTTACAATCCCATTCCCACAAATTATACATATCAACTCAATCTATAAACCCAACCTTTCATCTTATTGTTCCAATACAGTTTGATTCAGCTTGGCTACTTCCTGAGCTTCAAGACTTGGAAGAAGTAAAGAGCTGAAACCCAGCCTGAGCATATGCAGTGCTCTTCATTTTACCTCATAAACACCATGCTCCTAGAAATTAGTCGAGTTGTATTTGAATGCAACACTCTGGGGTGAGCAAATGCAACTAAACATTCCCATGTGCAATAATCACTCTAACAGTGATATTTAAACACATACCTCCTAGCACCATGAGCAGTCAGAGCTATATCCCATGCCAGACCAGCTGGATATGGTAGTTCAACACTGTCTTGGTGGACATATCCGGATCTAGCACTTAGCTCAATATATACCAAAATGAACAGGATAGGGAAATTGTTTGTTTGCAAAAATGCAAATCAATTTTCTCCCAAGACCACAACATCTTCTAATTCAGGTTTTGATATGAGCCAGTCTCCACAGTTAATAGAATAAAATAATATTTTTTAACGTAATGAAGCTCAGAAATTCTTCATAGAAGCATTCATTGTCCCTAGGAAGACTAGGAAGGATGGGAACTGCCAAATCCTGGGAAAAAACTCAGCCTTCCATCATGTTCCTCCAATAATACAGATCTATACTTGCCATCTGCAAGGAGTCCGTGTCTAAATGCATCAGTCCACCAGAGTTTTGTGAGCACAGGGAACAGTTTTCCTTTGTCTATTTGCTTATTTCAATTCTAGATCATAAAAATAAAAAATAAGTAAGTAGTATTCAAGACTTATACTTGTTTTTTCCTTTCAAAGAAAAATTAATAAATAATTTTCAATCTTAATTAGTACACAAGGGTATAGTATAGTACAAGGAAATAAAAATTCCAGCATAACAAAAGCAGGATGTGTGGAAAATATAAACAACTTGATTCAGTAAGCATGCAAGGGATTGAGGCCTGTTTGTCACCAGATCTCCCCAAACTTCCCCCTGGAGTGAAACTCAAGAAGCATACATGGACAAAAGCATGTCAGGGCTTGGTGGGGAAGCCAATACAAGAATAGCTGCAGTAGTAACAGTGTTCCACATTCATGCAGATCTTGGGTTACCGAGATAAATTCAGCTACAAGACTCACCCTTCTGCATTCTTAACCCTTTCACTGCAGGATGCCTACACCCTGGGCAGTGTGGAGAGTGCAGAGGGGGAATGCTAGGAAACCTCAGGAAGGGCTGTTTCTTCTGGCTGACAGTGCTATCACTCAGATTTAATCTTTGTAGAAATTTTAAGTCTTATTTAAGAGGTAATGGATATTGCTGTGGTTATAAATGTTTGCCATTAAACCGTACTGTTGTAATTAAGTAAGTTATTTTACTCATATACTGAGGCATAAGACCTGCTCATCCCAGTCTCCATAAATGCAAAATTAAAATAATAATTTTTGATGATTATTTATACTTCCTCCAGGCCATTTTTTGAAAGTTTTCACTTCCTTCAACTAATAAAGGGCATCATTTGAGGTAATGGCTTTCTTTTCCAGTTTCCAGATGCTCTACTAGCTGCAGTGTTAACAGGCAGCAGCTACAATTTTCTTATCTTTCTGAATCATAATATTACAAAACAATTATTTCAAATTTTTCAGTTTTACACTAGCTGGCACCTCTAATCTTCACTTTCAACAGTACATTGGTGAAGACAATACAGAGGAGAGAACATTCTATCACCAAGATATCTCATTAAATTTCTTAATTTAAAAAGATATTAAATAAGACCTCTTAATAAATGTTTTATTGTGTGTTTGACTGTGGGTTTTTACTGTGGGTTTAAAAAAAATCCTTTTTGTACTTGTGCAAGAAGCAGATACAGTCTAATATTTGAAAGAAAAGCCCTTGTTCATTTTTTTCTCCTGAAATTGATCTCAAGAAATAGAGGAAATATTGCAACAAAGCCTACAGATATGGTAGTCAGGTTCAAAACCTATCAGTGGGTCAAATTTCAGCTATGTTTCTATCAACGGAGGTTTGCTCCATTCTTGTTCTTACAGAATTTTATTTTGTGATCACTTTGTCAGTGTCAATGCCTCATCTGTAACATGGGGATCCATTTATAGCTCCCTCCATGACAAGAAAACTGTAGGAATAGAGCCATGAATTTTGGGATGAGTGACAAACAAGCATTGAAAGGGGACATGCAATTACCAAGACAGAAAAATTCACATTAAATACAAAGACTTGTGGTCCACTGAGAAGGATACAGAATTAAGAGTCAGGTTTATGCAAGAAGAGAGAACACTGAAAGCTCCTTGTGACTTCTCAGTGGGTGTTGGTGTACCCTTCTCCTTCCCAACAGATTTTATGAGGCTGCAGTGGAAAATGCCCTGATAATAGACTGAAATCAGCACTACATATAGGAGCTGGGCAGGCCAGCTCAATCCTAGCAGCAGCCAGTCCTTCCTCGCTCAGATCCAAGCAGTCAGGTTGAATCCCACTCTGAACTCTTCACCTCCTCTCCAGCACGCTTCCCCTCTAAATATAAACTGCTCTGCTGACATGATTGCAGCTGGCACCAATCTTTTCAGATGTTTTCCATGTTGTCCTTGGTTTTGTTTGCTACGTTGAATCAGGGAAAATTCTGGTTTAAGCAACAAAGAAGTAGCAAAAATGTATGTAGGTGAAACAAACAAACAAAAATAGATAAAAAACTGTAGTAACCAACAGATGGGTGTAGGAAGGGAGGAAGAGATTCATGGAAAGCAAGTGATTTAGATGAACCTGAATTAAGTTGAGCTAATAATACTAATCTGAAACATTAAATATCTTGCAAGTGTTAGAACCTCTTTCATCTGTAATTCTAACAGAAATAAAGCTGTACATTGTGAACAAACATGCTTGCACCAGAGATCTTTGAACTCTATTACACATTAACAAACTAGTCAGAGTTCCCCTAGTATTTGAGCAGCTAGAGGAAAAGCCTAAAGGAGAAAAATTTCAGACAGCAATTGCCTGTAGCTTGTGGCATTCAGTGGTAGTGCACGAACTTCAGCTAGTCTGTGTACACAGCTGTGGGAGTACATAAAAATTTTAAAATTACAAGCCTTTTTAAGAACTCATGGCAAAATTCAAACTAGGATGAATAAAAGCAGGAAAGCATTATGTACCCTAGCAGAGAAACACTCTCATGCTTTTAAATCTATAGCTTGCTCATGAAAACACATCTAAGTGATGGCAGTAAGAGGCTGCTTCTTTCCCTGTTGCAGAGTGGTGAACACTGCCATGGTATGCAGACAATCCAGGGGTGGTTCAGCAATCATCCAGACTTGCTGTGTGCCACTGCTGATTTTTCCATTGCCATAAAAATGGTGGAAGTGTGAGTTTTGGAGGTGAGGGAGCAGAAACAGGGTTCAGAGTTCTGAGCCAAAGAAAGGGAATGGGGAAAGACCTGCTAAAAAACTATACCAACCCAACAGACATATGTGAAAAGATACCAATATTAGCTGAGCAACAGACAGACCAAAGAGAGCTGAAAAGTTCCAGAGCCCTGTTTTGCCAATATAAGCAGCTGTCACTAACTGCAGCCTTGAAAGAGAACAAGGTTTTACCCTTGAAGGAAAGCTTAGGAGACGATGTGCTTGCAGTGGCATCCTCTGTGTTACAGTTCCTCCCATGCCTGCATGGCCAAGCTGGAGGGCAAATTGATAAAAAGATATAATCAAGTTCTCATCAAACAGCTACCGTCCAAGTACCTACATGCTCTAGATATATTTAGTTGTCATACTGTGGACTGCTGTGCTTTTCACCATGACTACTTATAAACAAGCTTTTCAATTAGTGTTTTACAGCATTTTCTTACATCTCCCTCTTCTTTTAACATTGCATGCCACTTAATCCACCCAAACACTCGCAATAAACATACAGGGAGAGGAGAGAAGAGGGCTGTTGTAGTTTGATGAACTAGTATACAGCATAAAATGTTTGGGCAGAAGCTAGTGTACAAAATCATGTATCCATAGCAAGCTGTAATAAGCATAAATTTATGTATTTGAATGCTTTTATGCATTTGTTGCATGCTTAAAAGGAACTTGTAGCTTTATCACTGCAATACCCTCTGTTTCTCTTTCTTCAGATGGACATTTATCTCAAAGGCTGACCCTATGCACATGAAAGGTCATTCAGCTGTAAGGACAAGTGGGGAAGAGGGGTGAGGTAACAAAATAACACTAGCAAAACAAGAGGATTTGGTTGTTATGCACTGGAAAACAATAATAATATCCCTACATTTGTAAGGGACCCTGCCCTGTGAGCTTTGTTTTGCTCCCAGTCCAAACAGCCCCATTTCTGCCTCCAGGAGAATGAGGATAACCAAGAAAATCCCTACTGAGGGTTACTGTGCACATGCTTGAATGATTGAGAACTCTTTAATGCATTTAAGAGTTAGTAACATTATGTACGCTATAAATAAAAAGAATAGGACAGTTTTGTGTCTCGAAAAAGTCTCTAAATACTATGCTTCAGGACACAAACAGATTCCCTTCAGTAGTCAGTCTAATTTATATCCTCTATACCACATTATGCAACGACCAGTTGCTCATAAAGAGCCTTTCTTGCTGGAAAGCACCAGATATTCATTGCCACTTGGGTACTCGGGTGCAAATTGCTGGATTTGGAAAACCACAGATCCCATGTTTCTGTGATATGTCCTTAGCCAGCAAGGGATAAAATAATTCAGAGACTAATGCACTATTAACTGTCCCATTATATAACTAGTACTACACCAGTAATTTCAGTAAACTCTTTTTTACAGGATCCAGAAAGAAACTCCAGCCTCCCACCAATCCCCCTGATCAAGGTTACTCCCTTACCACGGCAAGATCAGTAAAAGAAAACTGTCTGCACCTCTCCCATTTCGTTGCAAATGCCAGTGTTTGGCTGCAAATGTACCACTTCTGCTGGAAATTTAAGATAATAGAGCTGACTATGTCTGGAAATCACTGAGGGCACACACTGCTTTCCTCAAACCCTGCTGAAAGGGGAAAGAATAAGGCAAGAACAGTCACAGCTTCTGCAGCTTCAGGACTACTGCAAATTTTTCTGCTCTTTTTTATGTTCAAAGCTGTGACATCTGGGGTTGCAAACTAGCACCAACAAGAATCTCTAACTTGTCTCTAATCACATACAGGCAAAGGTATCTCAGCTCAATAAATCAAGATTACTGACTCATGCTCTAGCTTAGAAATATTTCTTTTTGAGCTCATGAAGGGAGGGAGGAAAGGAGGGAATAGGGGGAAAGGTGCAAGATTTCCCGTAGGCTGTTAATATGCATAAACAATTAATTTTTCTTAACTGGCTGAAAAACGAACTGAAATGGAGCAGAAAACCAAAATTATTAAAAACAAACAAAAAGCATGAAGATCAACCCAGGTCTTCCATGCTATGTGCACCGTACAACCGGGGAATTTTAGGTATAACTCTGGATAATTATTGCTGGTGGCAGAAGTTCGATCAGCACTGCTCAGAGCTGGCAGGGCTCCTGCTCTGAGGGCAGATCTGCACGGACTGCAAAGCGCAGCACCAAACACTCCAAGTGTGCCGTAAGGGGGTGGAAGGGCTCTGTGCAATTACACTTCTTGCCAACCTACAAAAACAACAGCCATCCGCCACTCCAGCCCAAATATAAAATCTGGCAGAAGGGGGCTAGACATTCACACTGATCTGCCAGCCTTCTGTTTCAAATGACACATGCTTGTAAACAAACAAACAAAAGTACATTTGGGGTTTCGGACTATGACAAGAAGAAAAAGGAGAATTTTTTTTAATGCATGGGATAAAATCTTAATATGTAAACCATCAGTCGAACTCTAATTGCCTAAATTACTAAAAATGCCTTGCAAAATTACAGCAAACACTCTACCAAATGGCTAACATGAAGATATTAAACTGCAAATTAATGACAACTCTGCTACGTTATTAACATGGGAGACTTCAGAATAATGAAAAATTAGATCATTCCAGAGAGCAGACAGGAAAATGCACAGCTTTCATGCATTGCCTACATGTTTGCAAAGAAAACCACACAAAATTTGCCTGAGTTCAGATTTCATTGCAAACATGAAACTTAGCTCAAGGGAAAATTTGCTAATGTTTGCATAACTATTCAGTCAACTGGGGCCCAGCCTCAAGCAAAGCTTTGTGATCTAAAGAACTATAAGAAATGTGCAGTTTCACATCAAAACTAGGTGAAATGGGGAAAAAATGGACAGTTTCATTTTGAATTATGATGACATTTTAAATGAAACTTCAGAAGCAAATGTAATAACAACACAGACTGCACGAGCACAAGTGAAGACTGAGGACGTTGTGCTGCCTAAAATAATCACAACAATTTTAAAATGTTTCATCTTGCTCTAACAAGGTCTGTCAGAATTAAAGCTGTTCTCACCCTCACAATACACCCTGAGGGACAGGGTGGGGGGCACCCTCAGTTCCATGTTATAGGTGAGAAATTGAGGCACAGTGGTTACACGTGAGCAATAAAGCTTGACTGTGAACCTAATTTCTCATCTAAACATCCTTCCTCTCACTCAGATTTGTTTCTGCATGCAAAGCTAATCACACACACACACACACACACACACACATATGCCTGTTTCAAGCAGTCCATTAACTCCAAAGCCAAACGGAGTCTCACCAGTCTCCCTTTGCACATACTCTGAGCATATCACTCAGGTAGGCTCCACATACAGTTACCATTTGGATATCCTTACACCCTCCTATCAACATCTGGTGCCATCTATTTTTATGCAGCACTTTCTAAAGCAGCTTGCTTCCACATTCTGCTGCTGTCTTATTGAGTCATTCTGGGCTTTGACATCACTGCAGTTGAATTCAGCCTGCCGGGGATGTTCAACGATGGAAACTCTGATACACAATCAGACTGGCCTACAAAATAGTTGCCAATCCTATAGCTACCCAAAAAAAAAATTGTATTGCGTGTGTCCCTTTATACAGAGTCACTAAAACACCCTCCCACACACTGCACAACCAGAGGATCTCCTTAAGTGAAGAGAACAATAACAGTAAAATGTGTGTTTTGTATGTCAAAGTAGGATTTTACATTGAGATAAGTAACAGAAGAAGCATAGCTTATTTTTATCTCAGTATGCATAATTACAGTCAGACGTATAAACTGTCAACACACTACTGGGGAGGAGGGAGAAAGTAGAAGGGGATTTTTTTTGGCAGAGGGAAAGGAATGATTTTCTGGTTTGCTTTGGTTTTACAGTCAGCTAGTTATCTCAAGATTCATATTCTTATGTGAGACAAAAAAAACCCAAAAATAAATTCCCCATTTTATGGTGAAAACATAGTTTTTAACCTCCACCATATGAAGGCAATGATGGAAACATTAACAATCACTCTCCTTTGAGAGTAATTTATTCCTGGAATAGAGTAGCCTCTGCCAGCAAGATTACATTCAAAAGTGAACAATATTAGAAAATCCCAGTGACAATGACTATTTAGCAAATTACACAGCTAAGAAGAATTTTCTGACTAATTTTGGTCCCCAAGTTAAAGCATGTTAAAAGGTTGAATTCCCCAAATGGAAAGATCACTTGGCCCAGATTATAAAATACACAGCAGTTTCTTCTGACAGTATTTAAACCAGCACAAAGGTCTAAACCACATAAGAGAGGGCCATTATTATTCAGAAGCATTTTGGAAAAGCGGGCCACGTTGCAGCTCAAAACATCTGAGGTAGCACGAGCTCAGAGCGAGCCTCCCCACAGTCTGGTTCTGCAGAGAGTCACACCAAGAACCAGCATAGCTGCATCCCTTCAGCAGCTTAGCAGGTCCTGTGAGATCCCCTAAAGCACCATTCCAATCCAGCAACATATTTTCCATTTCCAGCCCCATCTCTGCTAACATGATCATATTTTAGCCCCCCCACCCTGTCCCCTTTAGCATGGTGTGGACACGTGCTTTGCACTCAGTATAAATCAGCTCCAAAACCAGACAGACCCTGGAGTCACTTGGGCCTCACAACTTTAAATGATGCCTAAATTTCATTTTAAACCCGAGCCAGGGTCACCGCCTGTCCTGATTCACTTCTCTATTGTATCACCCCAGCAACAGCTGGTAGATGTGCTCTGAGCGGCTTGTCTCTTGGCACCTAGCAGGAAACGCTCTTTCCTTGTAGGAGGAATTGCTCTAATTCTTCCCTTTTCTTTATTCTGTGCAGGATATTAGGTGAGCCTCACAGATACCACCTGAACTGACCGGGATATTGTTAATACCCAAAGAACAGAAATTCTGGTTCTGAAATAAAACTAAGTCTCAGAGAGACCTACTGTAAACCTATTTATATCACACCCTGAATTGAAGGCGCGTGATTTTGTCAAATGAGGTATCAAGTAAAGGGGCACTGTCAGCAGCCGTTGCTTTTCTAAACTGTTTCAATAAATCTGCAGAGTGTTTCCTTAAACATCTAAGCCTCTCAAAACCCCTGTGTGATTTTCTTTTTCTCCATTCACAGCATGTCAGGGAGACAATCAACAATAAATAACTCTTCCTTGAGATGATGGGCACTTGGCAACGATAGCAAGAGTTTCTCAAGGCAAATTCAAGAGCAGACAGGCTAAACAGACTGTTTGAGAGTCATAAGCTAGAGACAAATGTAAACTGGCCAAAGAGAGCCAAAGCCCTGACAGAGCGAGTGCATCCAAATTTTAATTAACTAGTTTAACCAGCAAATCCTGGAAATTCAGGATTCATCCAATAAACTCAGACTTTGTCCCCCAGATGTTCATTCACTGATGAGACATTTTAAAAGGCTATAGTAAAATCTTCTTGGGGAGTCTGGCCTTTTTTTTTTTTTTTTTTTTTGTAGGGAATGAGTTAGTCATAAGCACCATAGGCCAGCCAGAGCCACATATGTTTTATGTACATAAATGATCATACGATGCAAAACAGCAAGGACCATTTCACATTATTGTAATTGCAGTTGATCGACTCCAGAAGAACAGGCTGTATGACACGTCAAAAGAAAGATGAATATTCAAGCTAAAACTATGCACTTGATGTGAGCTTCGTAATTATGTACTCTGAGTCTCTCAGAGCTACAGGCCATCATCCAAGAGCTACATAACTCATTTGGCAGCAAACAGGTACGAAAAAAGCCCATCAAATCCATCATTAGCTTTTTTTCTTTGTTTTCAAGGAATGGCTTCAGGGTACTTTGGAAATGTCTTAAGTCCCCTGGATGCCATACCTAAGTCGCTTTGCAGCCTTGACCACCTTTTCTATAACAAGAAGCATCTAGAATGAATCTTTTCTGCCATGTTGAGCAGGCATGTTCCTGACTTCACATCATAAAAAGTCTTTTCTTCACCCCCTCACTCATTCCTCACCACAGTACCAAGTAATACTATTTTTAGCGCAGGAGGAAGTGTCAAGAGAGATTGTCAAGGGTGGTGTAGCACAGAGCTGACCCACAACAATTTTACATACATTTAATAAAACAATTATCTTCAAAGCTCTTTGTTTTCTCAAAATAGAAGACTTCAACCAGGGAGCACAATGAATAAAGGGGGAAAATGCAGTTATTGGAGAGGAAGAAGAGAGTAGGTTTGCTGCTGCCAGGATGGGGAAAATATAAATGCTGAAAAACTGAGGGATTTCTTTTTGCTAATATTTATACGAACTTTAAGTGAGAAATTCTTGTTCACTTTTTTTTTTTAACAGACCATGGCAACTTTTCAAAGCTGCTGGTAAATGTTTCAAAATGCATTTGAATAAAGTAATGTACGTCTAAATTTAGGCTTTTGTTGTTTTGATCCCGTCAACCTCTTTTGTTGCAAACATTTCTTTAACATCATTCAGGTCTGCATCTGTGGCTCTACTCATTTATCTTGCTTTGAAACAAAAAATCCACTTTTGGAGAACAAGCAACCAAAACTTTGGAGTTCTGATCTTGTAAAGAATCACACAGACAGAAAAGTTTTCAGTTTTGCATTAATCACAACCATGATTAAAATGCAGAGGAACAGACTGTGACCTCACATTCAAGAAATGAATTCAAGAATAAGTACAAGAAAGGTCTTGCCAAAGCAAGTCCTCTCCACAACACCCTAACAGGACAAGGGCCTATATTACAGAAAGCCTCATAACCTTCACCAGCTGTAACCCCTATTGTCAAAATTCCCAGCAGAAATCACAAGGACTGGGCTGAGTCCTTGGGTTCCACAGAAGTCAGTCACCTGTCATTAACAGAGTCCTGTAGGCATCTTGATGATGTCAGGTTTAAATAAACGTGTTCCACAAACGTCATTAATACCTTGATCTTTTGCAGCTTTCCTAAAAACACACAATTTACAAATACTCCACATAGAATTTTCATATGTATAACCCACACATTATACATATGAAAACATATAAAAAGCAAAACACATTTCTTGAGGAGCACAGCATTTTTCACGTTTGCCAGAGGCACAGGAGGGAAATGTATCCCCGAGCTCCCTCTGTTATGGTATCCAATACTCCTAGCTCTCTCCTTACTATGCAAAAAGCTCTCCTGCTCCTAATTTTCCACTGCAGTATCAGTGTACAGGTATTCTCGTCATAGAGAACTAATTACAGAGGAGGCAGAGACTTACCAAAAGTATTTTAATATTGCAATATTAACTATATACACCACAGTATGGCATACCTTTCGCAACATGACAGTGACTGAGTGCCATCACTGTCACATATCAAGATCTTTATAAAAAAGGATAGGAAAGGTTGGCTTTCCACACCAGCAAAATATTTTAATTTAAGTAGCTATTTAGTTTCTTAGTATTTAGTCTGCCTTTGGGCAACATTTGAAAGTGAAAGGATCAGAATTATAAATTTGGATGTCACAACAAAGGGTTCATCTGTATACAGCGACCTGACAAATCTAACAGACTTGTCTGGTAACTATGACAAAATAAGAAATGAAATCTCCATGCAGATTATTTGCAGAACTGGCTGCATGAATTTTGTCTCAGTGGTGTCTTTATATGTTTACCTGCATGTGCATACATATATTAAATCACCTATGGACGAGTTTTTCAACTTTATTCTCAGCCACAGCAATCCAGTAAGTGGGATCATTTTAGATAAACCACCAGCAGTGCAGAGAAAAGTAACTTCAGTTTAAATAAAGTGAAAATCTTGCTCGGACTTTTCTTTATGTTTCTCCAAATTTGGAGATAATTACTACCAGCAAGGCAAGAATTTATTTTTTGCGCTCTCCTTTTAATAAATAGAAAAGCCAAGATGACAGATTGCATAGAACCATCATTATATGTACTCAAATATCTTTTTGCAGGCTCTAAGCATACAGTCTGAACCTTTCAGCCTCAAAACTGCTCCAGCTTGCCAAATTCCAGGGTGCAAGCTGTAACACTGGTGCATTGAGGCTGTACTGCCCTGTAGTACATTGGTAGCAGGGGTGGCTCTAGTACTCTCTGTTTCCTGTGTCAAACCACAGCAACATCCCCCCATGACTATTGCTAGTAATAAAAGCTTGAAAAGCATCACTCACCATTGCAGATGCACAGCCAGAGGTGCTCCAGTCTTCAACATTTATCCTAAAAAGACATTTTAAAAATTTACGGCAGCAAACCTCTTGGTTGCAGATGCTGCCTCTGCCCTTCTGATTCTCCAGTAACAATTCTAATAGCTTTCCAAATGAACAAACTGGTAAGTACTGGACCAAAAATACAGCACAGGAATAGTCCCATGGAGATCAGCGGACTACCCAAATTTAGCAGGAATGGTGCCATAGGAATGTTCATTTTTCTTCACACTGATCAACTACATATTGATGTAGATGATTCTAGTAGTGAGAATTCTCACAAGGTCCTGAAGGACATGTTCCCTTTTCACAGAAGATATCCCTAATTCTTTGCTTTTGAGGGGCTGAGGATAAAAGAAAGGATAGTCTGTATGTAAGGAGATGCTCTCAATTTTGTCCTGCTGAACTTCCAGGACCCACAGCAGGATCTTAAAACGCATCCATGACTTGGCTTTGGTTGTTTCCAAATAGTGATTAGCTGTCCCTAACTGTTGGCATCTAAAGAAAATTAAATCATAAAATAAGAAAATAATAATAGAACCATGCTTTATTAATGAGGCTTTAGATACAAGTCCAATTCCTCTCTTTGCCAGAAAAGCCATATACAGGAGAAACAAAACTCCCTAACTGTAATTTGCAGCTTGGTAACATCTTTTAAAAACCACAATTTGCATAAGTAATTTGCGATATGGTCAGGTACATCTCCAAATTTGATCTCCATTTAGATTCCAAGAGTGCTTTGCAGCAAGTACCTACTTAAGTTACAAAACTGATTTTCTCTTTTCCAATTCAATATTAGATGCACATATCAGCTATGCACTGCTGCATGGGTATCATTAGAAATGTGTTCCCAGTTTACGTTCCCATTTCACAGCAGGGTACACAAACTTGCATTGGTTTCTGGTACATTTGTCAAAGGCTCAGAATGACACAGATCTCTACATCAGAAAACATGTGCTGTGTATTTAAAACCTTACTCAGCTCTATTTATTATTGCTAGATTAATGAATAATAACACCTCATTTGTGTGTTTCGTTATGAAATATAATATGCCCACATAGACCTAATCATACAGTCCACTGAGTAAGCAAAATTCAGAGGAAGACAAGAAAGGCTGATATTAGAGAATGACAATAGTGCAAGAACCACAGGGGACTTCCCCTGAATTTCAAACCCACTTGGTAACTGCTCTAGTACTGAAGATGGAAATAAACTGGATCACAAACTTCTGAAGAATAGATTTGCAAACCCCTACCCAAACTCAACAGCCATAAGATCTTCCATTCATTACAGGACTATCTAAATAAATCAAAAAGTACTGCTCTGTTTGAAGGCAAGTGTCCAATTCTCACCCACAGAGGTTTCATCCACATGCATGAGCAGATAAAATGAGATTTCTTACATATGAAGGCAGTAAGCAGAGGAAGAACAGAACTGTTGGAGAGATCTATGGATCAGGGTCAGTTGAAAAATTTGCTCACTAAGACTTCAGCAAATAATGGCACAGGCAGCCACAGCCTGCTGTTTCCAAGCAGTTCAAGCAGGGACTCTGTGTAGAGCCAACACATTCCTGATGCAGAAGCTGCAGTACAACCTCAGTACCTGGCTTTAGGAGACCCAGAGCCACCACTCCCCAGCCATGCTATGACTCCAGGATACCTGTGCACACTCTGTAGCAACTTTGGGCCCTGCTGTGTCCCACTTTTCAAATGCTGCTGGTTCCCAGTTTATTTGATGAAAAACACAAATCATGTGTTTTTCATCAAATAAAAATATGCTGTTTACAGGGTCAGGCAGGTGGGTCACCCCTGAGGCAGAGTGTCAGGGGCACAAACAGAGGCTCAGAGGCACAAACAATTTCCTATGTAATCATCTTCTGCCAACTGTAGTCCTACTCTGCACATTCAGACTCACTAAACTAGCTAAATGTTGGCATTGCCTTAGAAAATACCCTACGATTACTAGGCAACCACAAGGAAAACGAGCATTACTTTTCCAAAAATCTACCTGTGTTCTGAAAAAACCTGTGGTTTCTGGTGTAAGGCTGGGGGGATCAGTGATATACAGCTTGCACATACTAAGCTATTTATTGAGCCTAAACAATTTGGTCTTTCCTCTTAAATGTAAGGACCTCAGACAGGGAAGAAAAGAGCATTCCTGAAAAGAGTAAAATACCCTTCATTCTTCCTCTAAATCTGCAGATATTTAAAAGACATCAAAAGATGAGAAAGCCACTGTCCCTAAAACATTATGTGAGAGTCCATGAAGGAGCAATTGTGTTCCAGAAAACTGTCTCTCACAGCTCATGCATCACCACAAACACCAGGTTTAGTACAAACCCTTCTCCTTCCAGCATTTGATGCCTTCATGAGCTGGAATACCACAGGGAGCCATACCTGTGGTTTGGTACAGCAACTCTACCTCTATCCTGAATACAAAGCTTTGCAGAAAAAAAGTGACAGAATTTTGCTGCAGGCAATATAATTAGGCAACTTTGCTCTGCATATGGGAAATGTGAGGAATATGGAAGAAACTCAAGAAACATGGTTTGGTTTGTGAAACCTTTATTTGGAGTCCATTTGAATGCATCATATAGCATTCTCGAGTCTTTCCATCTTGATATTTTTGCCTCTTCATTTCAAGACAGAATTTAGGATATATGCACTGATTTTTACCATGTCAAGCAATTCCATCATCCCCACATTTTCCTGGAAACAATACTACAGAGAACACCAGCCTTGGCATCAATAAAGTTCCAGGTTCAACAACAAATACTGCACATCATCTTGCATCCTATTTTTACTCAAATCAGCATCAGGTCTCCACACAGATAGTCATAGATAGCTCCCACAAATACATGCTTAGCAAAGGCATAATGTATATACAATGAAATAAGCTCACAAATTCCTACAAATTAAATTTGCTTGGCCCAGGTCAGAAATCAAATATTTGTGACAATTCTCAGTCTTATCTCAAATTTAAACAGGGTTACAACTGGCTTGGCATCTTATTAGCTTTATAAAGAGGCAACACATAAATGACAAAGTAAACAGGTATTTATGAATACATATATTTTTCTCAAGCTGACACCCAAAACCAAATGAAGCTTTTTATAAGTAATTTAAGCAACAAATTAATTTTCCTCCATTTGGTCTTGAAAGAAAGCATGACATTTACACTTTGCTTGTGTTAATATGCTCTCTGTCTTTGCTGTATGTAATGCCATTGATTTTCTCAAGTGAAAACATGCTGGCAGTGGGCACAGCTCCTGGACATGGCCAGTGAGTCAGTATACCATCAGCTGTAACTTGAAAAGGGTAGCAGATGATGTCTAGAGCAAAATGCATATGGAGAAGTACTTTTTCTAGAGTTTGGCCATGTTACACTATTGCTCAAAAAAGGATTGGCAACTGGTTATAGATGAACAGAAAAATTAACCTGCAAAAGTCTTCAAAAGGTCACTGAGATTTTTCCACCAACTTGCCATTGTCCTAAGGCAAGATGAACGCTACCTATATCTTTTCTGCCTAATGGTTATCTATCCTATTGGAATTTCTAATACTGGAGGTCCTTTACAGCATCCCAGACAATTTTTTGCAGTTCTTTACCATCTGTCTGTCTTTGCCAGTAGAAAAACTGGCCTGAACCTTTCTTGTGCTAGTTTATGCCCATTAACTTCCTCTCATACCTGCCAGGGCCATGGTTGCCAGATTGACCACTTCCTCTTTGCAGCTGCTTGATACATATTGTAAATCCATTGTTTCCTTTCTCATGTAGGTTAAGAAAATCTGATTTCAATATTCCATGCAGATGTTCCTTCAATCCCTTAAATCTCTGTTTTAGTTCTTCTACCCAACTGATTATACCTGCAACAAAAACTTAAACCCAGGAGGGTAATGTGAGATCAGGAGGTTCATTTTATGCACCTTGAAAAGCTCTGATCTTTTAGAACCTTCCAAAGCACCTGCCTTTTCCCTCCTTGCAATCACAAAACACTGTTGATTCCTGTTCAGCTGCTTAGCCATGACTGTACCAAACTCTTTTCTACTAAACAACTACCTTCATTATTCTCTGTATTCCATCTCTACTGCTGCCTATTCTCATCATCCTCCTCAGCACTTACTCCTACTGAAATATACCTCATTTTTTCAGAATGTTTCTTCAATTTCTCTTCAAATTTTAGACATTCCTCAGCAGGTTCAGTTTGGGTGTTATCTACAAACCTAAAATGCATCATCATACAGACTGTGTAAATTTTCAATAAAAGCAAGCTCCAGAGACACCTCCACAGAGCCCTGCTCAGGGGCACGCTATTATGAGATAGGATCATTGAAAACATTCTCCTTCCAATTACATTGTCACTGCCTGCAAGAATCTCACCTTCTGTTCCCCTCACTCTATTGTGAGAGTGTCATATAAACCAGAGCCATAACTCCAGCAAACTCAAGACATAAAACATTTTAAGTTATGTAATGCCTTTTGGCTGGTTTTAGCCTTCCCTCCCATAGTCACCACCCAAAGAGAAAGCAGAGACTCTGAAACTGGACTTGTTAGCAGAAATAGCGTGAACTTGAGCTTGTGGTTACTTTCAGCAACAATACTGCACAAGTAATCTTAAGACATCTCTGCTCTCCACTGCTCATTCACACCTTCTCACTGCTTAAAACTAACTGCGTGCATAACACTTGTGTGTGGCAAACAGAATCTTGAAACCAAAAAACCCAAATGCCAGGTTGGGGAGAGGCAACATAATGGTTAGTGCTGAAAAACAAAAGTTTCCTAAATTACACCAGTATTTTAATGAGAACATGGAAGCCAAACCTAAACTTCTGAGACTGAATTTCTTATGATCTAGCTAGTTACAGATTTCAAAGAGAAACTCAGAGCTGCTTAAGCCGTACAAAGCTGTTAATTTTGTCAAGAGCCAGGTGAGATAAAAGTGGAAGCATCTTGTGGTGCTCATCACCATCTGCATCCTGGCAGTAACTGACCTAAGACTCACAAGAGCAGGGCTGCAAGCCAATTCAGACAGTTTCTTTTCATGTGCCACTGAAGAGCTATGCATGCTCCAAGCTGCAACCAGTGGGCCATGCCAAAGCTTTAGGGACCTGTGTTCAGTCAATATAGTTAGATCCTAGCCTGAAAAAAGGTCAGCCTTTTCATAGTCATTGTGATTCTCATAAATCTGATCTCATAGCAAGATAGCAGTTTCACATATTGCTTCAATTTTAAGATGGAATTCAAAATTTATATTGTGTAAACAATTCCTCCCTATGTTAATGTATGTTGGATTTTTGCAAAGTGAGATAAGTTTGCCTATATGCTTCAGAACATAATGCATCCTTCCACAAATCTTATTACCCATATAGCATGTACACAGGACCCAACCAGAATGCCATCTTCACAGACAGTCAATGCAAGCACATTCCCTTTCAAGCCATGGGAGAAATCCACAACTGAATGTAAAGTCAATGCCAGAAAGAGAATGACAATTCTTGTTTCTTGTTAATGTGGCTGTCCGCCCTGTCACTGGATGAAATGGTAAATCTTTAAACATGCTGTCACATCAAACAGCAGAGAGAGAAACATTAATTTGCCTTCTGCTATTTTGGACACGACAGCAACTATTTTTTAATCAAGTTTCCATTCATAATCAGGCTTCCAACATGTGAGTTCAATGTTCTCTATTTGATTATTTTAATGATCCCTTATACAAGCCAGCCAAGGCTATTTTATTATTATTATTATTACTTTTATTTCTGTGTGTGGAAAGGCAAAGAGTCACGAAATAGCTTACATTCCTAAAGCCTGTTGCCATTGGGCAGGAGTGCTCTGGATCATCAACACTGGCGACAATAGACAGTTCTGTAAAAATAGCATGTACACATGCAGCACAACAGAGCAGCTGGCCATCTTAGGACAAGGGAAATGCAGCTCTCATAACCTCGGCAATAGTTGCCTGTGCCAGTTTAAATCTCCGACAGAGGAATTTAAATGAATGTTGATAACTCTCCAAATAGACTCTACCTTCAGTAATGTGATGAATTCTTATTATTATTGCCGGTTCTGTCTATAATAAAGACGGAAGGTCTTTTTAGCAACATATGGAAAATCATTATAGCCACAGTCCAAAGTAATTGCTCGTGGGCAGTGTGCTGTCAGCTCACTTCAGTTTGTTGCTTCATCACTTCACCCATGACCTGGAGGAATAATTTCTCCTTCGCTAATATAGCAGCAGCTTAGTTTCCATACCCATTAATGTCTGTTGCTTCTTAAAATTAGACTTCTAAGCAAATCCAAAAGTCATAGAACATCTTAATGTCTATGAAATTCTATGTCTACCATGACCATGTGGTACTGAATTCTCAATTTATGTTAGATTTACTAAATTAAATGATACAACAGATTTGGCTTTTGAAAACAAATTTGGAAGATGGAATATTCCATTTGCCATTAAAAAGCCCAGAGAGAAAAATCATGCTGTATTGGCAGAGAAAGATATGGACAACATGATTAGAGAGAGCACAGTATACATAATCCAAATTCAAACTTCCCAAAGACAATCATGATTATACCCTCCATGAATGGGATCCACCTGCAAAGTTTACAGCCCTCATGAAGTAGAAAGTCAGAGAAGATCTGAATCTATGGTGCCAATTCAAAGCCATGATCGGAACTATAACAGCTTTCACTGTTTCAGCTCTCAAGATTTTGCCAGGTGTCAATTAGACATGGAAGGGAATGGGGCTTAGGCATGACCATCACCTTAGGCTGTTCCCCTACTGCCTGCACCCTACCCCAGGCAGCTTGGAATTTGCCGGGCATTTTCAGGTTTGGACACTGGATAGAAATCTCAACATTTTGTAAAAAAACTGTGGCTAAGAGATTTCATTTCGTGCTCCCTACTTGAGAAAAGCCAGCAGAAAGCAGTAGCAGCAAATCCACTTGACATGTGGGCAGTTAACACATGCACCCTTCTGAATTAACATGGCACAGCAGTGCCTTGCTCATTTGGATTAACTAGGAGTACCTAGAGAGGAGAGGAGAGAAGAGCCAAAGGTTGTGAAAGGTTACAAAGCCATAGCAAACATTGGCTCTCCTAAACCTATTTCTCATTAATAAAATTTGCTAGCAATTTTATAGTTTAAAAATATGAAAACATGAACAATTCAAACTGCCTTAAAATGTTATGGATCAAATGACTCTCTGAAACACAACAAGTCAAAGTAACTTATTTTTATTTTTAAAAAAGGAAATCTCTACTTAAAATTAAGACTGGAAGATTTTTGCCTTTATTGTTTTTGAAAGACTTCCTCTAGTTCCAGACAGAAATAATTCAAGGAAATCTTACATAAGAGAGCTGATTAGGTGATCCCAATGGTCCTCTCTGTCTTCAAAACCTATGAATCTGTTGTCAGACACAGCATAAAAATCAAGAAACTGAGTCTCATAAAAATTATCTTGAGGATTCTTGTCAAAGTAAAACTGGCTTGCATATTTCTAAGTCAAATCACATGAAGAAAAAAAATAGTGTAAATATGAAACAACTGAGAGATTTCAATAAAAAATGAAAATTAAAGAGTGGAGATAAGTTCATATTCTGAAAAGATGGATGTATTGGCCTCCAGCTTTCTCCAATAACCCTCTTGGTTATCTTTACTTCAAACCAGGCTATTGCTCCCTTTTGCCAACATACCCCCACACTTGTACCTGTCCCTTGCAGTGAACTTAATGTTCACTTACACTCTGACCTCTTGTGCAGGGCCTAAGAGGGCCCACTGTGACCTGTGTGTCAGTATTCACACACCATCTGTTCTTTCAAAGGAGGAATAAATTCTTTCTTCCCACATGAACTCTGAAACCTGACCAGAACATGCAGTTACAGCAGCCACTTGCACTGAGAGGTGTAAGGTCAGAGAGAGCATGACCCCCACCCTTTCCTGATAATGATGCAATGGTTCAGTGTATCCACACACTGCTGCTTTATATGGAAGGAAAATACATTCCAAAAGAGTATGGATTTTAGTGATGCATGGAAAAACATGAGACAGATGAACCTTGTCCTAAGTATGCCTACTTGAGGAAAGGACAAAGGCTACTGTAAATAAAGACCTGAAGATGACATTACAGTAAAAAGTCTAGAAATTTTTCTTGGCAGTACTTTCGTATACCCCTAATATAGATGCAATGACACACACCCCAATTTTTTCTTATTTTCAAAGAATTCTTCCTGTCAAGCCATCTGACCTGCTTAGAACAGGAAAAAAAAGGCTAAATAGAGCAAGATATTTTTAGCATTCCTGAAGGAGCTTCTTCCAAATGTCATTCATTATAGAGCTATGTGAAATCATCTCTCTGGACACTCACTCCAGAATCTAGGACAAAGTGAACGACTTCAGCCACAGCCCACCCCAGAGAAATACTGGATTCCCTGCTCCAGCATAATGTATTCAATTCAAATTGGTTTGTTCCTCAGCCAAGGGACACAGCAACATAATTTACTATTTCCCTTCTGAATAGCCAATACAGAATAAATCTGATCTGCTGGGGAAGTGTTTTGACAGTCTAGCCTGAAAGCACATCATCTGTTTCCTGGAGCTTCCTTCAAAAGCTTCAGCAGCTAATTTTACACTGTTGCACCCATGAGGTCTTAGGAAAAGGCAGGTGGAAGGGAATTAAATGGTTTACAAAGACTGAACAACAACAATAAAAGGTTCTGAAAACTGAGACAACAGTTTATATCCACTACCCTTTTGTTGCAAAGCACCTGCAATGCTGCACCTCAAAAGTAAGATTGTTAGCTTGCGAATAACATTCTAATAATTATTTTCTTATTTAACGTCTCACCCTAATCTCTCACAGTACTTTTTGCATTTTGAACCAAATCTCCACTTGTTAGTGCAAGGAAATACAAACCAAATAATATTGACTAGCAGTAGCATCACTCATTTTTCTCTATCATCCTCTCTTTCTTTCAGAGTGGCAGTTTTTCTGCCTACCCAGTATTTTACAGGCACTGCTACATGATGAACCACTCACAAGAAAAAGTAACATTTGGGTTCGTATTGCCTACCTGTGGCCTTCCTCAACTCCTCCCAGCCAGCTGCACATAAGTTACACATATTGGCATCACATCACAGCCTCTCATGATTATTCAGGTGTAGAATGATGCCAGTTCAGCATTCACAGATGCTGTTTCTCCAGCCTCAGTGAAATTTATGTAAGTAGAAGTTAGATGTGTGGTAGCTCTTAGGATCTACAACTAAGCTTTTCGTCTACTTGTAGTTTTCTCTGCTGTGAATGTTTGGGTGGTTTACAGAAAGGGACCAGTTTTCAACACAATTAAGTGGGCAGACTTAGAAAGGAATAGCTGTGCAAAGAACAAAAACTCTCATATGGGTAAGAAAAACAGCTGTGATAGGACACGCTGACAATGGCAGGTCAACCGTACTTCCGTTTTATCCCGTATGACTCAGCTGCCCATGTCTGACATTCACAGCACAGAGGGCTCACATTGATAAAAACTGGACAGGAAAAAAAGAACAAAAGCAGATATTTTATTCAGTGTCATACTAAAACTGTATTTCCCTGGGTTTTTTTTCCTTGTGAGGTGATGGAGGAGAAAACCAAGAGAAATTATAATACTTAACTAGCATGCAACCCTGGAGGAGGGTGCAGTACTCAATGAATCCCTTCATTTACTGTGAAGGATGTATAAAATACTGATATGGACCTTTCTAAGCATTAATTTTTTTCAATCTTTAATGTTAATCCACTTCCATTGTAATTTATCCTTCATTTTCTCTGCCATTTTCTATTTTTTCCTCATTTTCTTTCTTTAATCCTCTAATCCTTCTTTATTTATTTCTCATATTTCAAGAGGGTTGAGAAACTGACCTATTTGGACACAGTTTAAAAGGTCTCTCACTTCTTATGTTTTCAGTACATACCTATGTATTTGATGACAAGTAGAGGAACAAGGGAGCCTGATGCCAGCATCGGTCTGCCTCCAAAATCACCTGAAGGTGCAATAAAAGTCAAGGAACTTGAAGGCCCCTTTTTTCTTTTAAAATGCTCTTGCTTTCAGGCATTTTTGCTTGTGGAATGTACGTGCTTGCCCCACAGGACATTGGATCCCATGCAGTTCTGCTGTTTCATAATCAGACCCAGAATGTGCACCTATAGGTGGAAGGAGGAGGCTGTTTTCAACCAAGTTAGCAGACCCATTCTGAAGCCCTGCATAATCTATAATTCACATGCAGATAGTTTAAGCAGATTTCCTATCTGTCTGCTACCAAATACCTTAAGTGGAGGGAAACCTGTTAAATTGGCCCTTTCTGTACATTTGTCACTGCTTGAACAAAGTAAACAGTAGTGGCAAAAGGACTTCTCAGCCACCACCTCTTAATCTAAATTTACCCAGCACAATTCTTGGATTATTTTTCCTTCTTTTTTTTGTTGTTGTTGATTTTGTTATTTTTTTAAAGCTCTCAGCCAGTGTTGGCAAAGTTTGTAAACATGAACAGGCCTCAGTAAAATTTTGGGAGAAAATATTGTCAAGAAAAGTAAACCCAGTCTAGCCCAAAGTGATTATTTGTTAAATAAATAGAGTGCTTTATCATCCTGTAGTTGGGTAAGAGCCATTTTTTTTTCTTTTTTTTTCTTGAGTAGTCATGAGGTTTTGCCAGTTTAAGCACAAACATAGTGGGAAGAATTTTCAGTCCAATGGTTGTATAATTTTCAAGGATGCCTGACTCAAAAGTAAGTGAGCTCATCCTCAGCCCTGTGCTTAAAAAATTGATTGGTTTCTAGTGAAATCCAAAATCCTCAATTAGGTCCCAATACCCACGGTAGAGCACATCAGAAGAAATTAGGTCAAAGAGGACAATTTAGACAAAAAGTGAGGCAAGAAACCATCCAATTTAGTCAAGAGGAACTGCTGAAACAGAGGAGATGCTGAACAAGATCATCACCTATAAAGAGGATTCACAGTCCTGCAACAACTCCAGCCAATAGGAAACTACACCTGCTTTCTATCACAACTACAGCTGACCCCACTATTACCCCATCCCAACAAATATGAACCTGTCCTCCTCCTACCACAAAGGGTTAACAGTGAAAATATGCTTAAACCTTTTAAGATACTTAAGGACTGAAGAAATATCAGACAGAACACCTTAAAACTATTTAGACAAGATTTAATTATAGTCAGCAGGGACGGATGGAGTTTTATTGAGAAAGCTTCAGCAATTTCAAATGTCTTCAAAAGAGGACAGAGTACAAACCCTCCAGGTGACAAAAGGAATCCAGGGAGTAGAAAAGTAACAACATTGAAGGACACAAGGCACTATGGCCTGTTAGGATTTGTGTATCATTTAGGTCATAAAACAATTTGCAAAGAGCTATACAACAGTCATATCTCAAGGTGAATGGAAATGTTGCGAGCTTCTATATTTGAGCATTTTCAAGTCCAAAAGAGAAGCATTCCAACTCCTGCCCAAATTCTCTACACTGAGTCTTTAGTCATTAGCTCTTCCTGTCTCTGGGGCTGAATCATCCAGCTTGGTTATAGTTTCTCCTTGGTGGTTTTGTTGATTTTTGGGTTTTGTGGGGTTTTTTTACATCTCTTTAAATATTTATTGGATTCAGGACTATACCAGATGTGCTTTTAAATGTCTGAGGCATTGTTTGTAATCAAATCAAAGCTTTGTTTTAAGAACAGATACTCAGGTGATGATCCTGAAGCAGCTTCTGCAACAACCTAGGGTGAACCAGTTTTAGGGAGGTAAAAATTATTCTGCAATGTTTTTACTTTATTCCAAACAACCACAGAACTTACATACTTATTTTCAAATTAACATTTTAAATCATGATTTGCTGTTCTATATCCTCAAAATTATGTAAGTATGAAATAAAGCAAAAAAGAAAAAAAAGCTTTGTAATCTGCATTGTATCTAAACTCTAGATATCCTAAGTAAAGCTACAGATCTTACTTGATTGCTATGCAGTATGATATACATTATTATGGCAACTCGGGAGTTATGGATACAACATTCATATTTATCAGCTGTCAGAGCTTCTGCAGATCCTGCTAAAATCCAGGAGTGCCTTCAGTTCCCTCAGCTTTGCAAAAGAGGGAACAAGCATCTGGCGTTGTGTGTGCTGCATATACGAAGTTCATGGCCAAGCCCAGCATTTTTTAAACAGGAAATTCCTAGGGGCCAAATCTCAAAGCTGTTATTCAGCTCTATGTTGTGCCAAGAGTCTTTTCAATTCCAGCACAGTCCTACAAACCAAAACAAGAGTTGTCTCTCACAAAATTCAGGGTTCAGCTTAATGGCTTAAGATAACTTGTTTTCCTTAAGTGAGAGCCACTCCTGGATTTGATTCTCTATTGCTAAGACAAAGAGGTTTAGCCATTTAGGACTAACACAGTCAAGAAGAATGAAAGTTACACACAATCTTTGTCTTTCCCTATTTCACCATGAGGTCTCAAGCAATCTGGTATGGCACAGCTTTGACCACAAAGCAGAGCAGAGCAATACACCAGCTGGGAAAGAGTACACAGATCAAGGACTATATCTTGGGGCAAAATCTTTTAACCCTACTGTACCACATAGCTGACAATCAACTTAAACAACTCAAACATACATTGCAAACAACTCTGGTGTTGACCATAGCCAGTGTGCCATGTCTTACACCTCCTCTATTATAGTTATCCTTGTTCTATAACAATTGTACAGATTGCTCACCAATCTGGAGGGGTGAGAGTTGTGGCTTTCAAAATAGACTTTGATCTCCTGGCTGACAGACTCTTGAAGCACTGATAGTAATCCATGAAATATTACTGGTGCAACAATGACAGACTGATAGCAGAACAAAATTTGTACTGAAGGGGCCCAAAACATGAATAGTGGTTGTTTGAAAACAAATGTTTCCACAGCAAATGTTTCACAAACTTTGAAACATAAGGAAGCCAATGCTACAAACACATTAAAATCTGATCTCTTCACTACATAAAAGACAAATTTTGAATAAATCTTGCAGATTCTTCTTATCTCCAGGAAAAAGAAAGCAATTCACTACTCATTATTTTATTATGCTTAGAAAACAAGAGATAGTGCCATTTCTCATGTAAGTAGCTACATAGAAGCTCCTAGACAGTAAAATTACAGAGCCGATCTTTCTTCCAGTATGCACTTTACACAATCCCCTGAAGATACATAGACCTGCATGGGGTATAGTATGGCAAAGACATGAGCAGCCACCTTAAATCCATAATGAGCTGCAAACAAAGTAATATTCCAGGATTGTTCATAGAGCTTAGAAAGAAATAATTAAAAAGTACTATTACTGACTGGAGAATTAGCAATTTTCACTCCTTCTGCCTTCCAAGGGTGATATTATACAGAATTTAGACTGCATTTGTTGTTGTAAAAGCATGAGTAGGTTTGTGTTTAGCCATTAATCTCTGAAGGCCTCCAGCAAAGTGTTATGAAACTGAATACTAGCAATTGCATTCACTGCAGCAAACCTTACCACTACTCAATTCACATAACCTGGAGTGACACCCAGGTTAAACACGCTCAGAGAACAGGGTGGCACTATGAGTAACTTAACCTCCTCTACATTCCATGTCACCAATAAAAAAAAAAAGTTGGGAAATTCTGTTACAATGACACACAGAGAGAAATTTTGACACTCTGATCTTTGAAATAATGCAATGGACCACTGGGGTCTGTCACAGCTGTATGCTACGTGCACATTCTCATACAGCCCTTATCAGCTATTGCCATTTACAGGTAGCAGAAGGCCAAATACCCTCAGGTGTAAAGACAGCACAGAAATTGGGCTGGCAGAAAAAAGACCCTGACATCCATCACTCAGGAAAGAGAAAAATGCAAGACTACCTCTGCAGCCCTTGTTTTCCTGCAGTCCAACTACACTGAATATTGTGAAGGCTTTGCACTCCAATTTCAGGGTCTTTCTTCTCTGGGTCTCTTCTGCTCCAGCCCTCCTTTATGCTACTCCATTCCCACCACCATTGTAGTCCTGAGTAAAAGGCAAAAAAATCCTATTCTTGTTTTCTTGTACTGCATTCCCCTAGTACAGTATATTCACCTTCTCAATTCTTGATGGAGCTCTGATTTATTGGAGCAGAAGCTGTTCTTTACTGCTTGTATTAAACAGAAAACAATAAGGACTCCACTTCTAAGCACAAAGTTCAAAGAATCCATTTCTGCCTCTAATCTTCAAATTTTGTGCATCGGAGTGCATAATACAAATGTAACTCTACATTACTGAAGTTATTTCTCTTACATCTTTAAAAATCCCTCTCAAATATCCCCACACAAATAAGTCAGTACTAAAATCAGTTCTTCTAATGGATGTATTACAGCATTTGTGATTAGATTTTAGGCACTGACTTCATTTTAGTGCCCATTTAACCAAGGCTTACCAAAATTAGACCACTTTTAAACTTTATACTGAAGATACCTTCCAACTCAGATGAGTTCATACAGATATTGTTGGCCTGTCTGACACACAGCTATAGCCTGAGAGTGTATAGCAAAGTTCACTGGATTTCTGACAGGAAAGGCTTCTTGTAGAGGAACAGAGGTATACAAAGACTCATAAAAGCACCAAGTCTAGCTTTTTGCCTTCTATCATGTCCTCTAAACTGTGCTACAATATCAACTTTGCAGTGGAATTGTATGGTTTTCCTTATCTATTATGTTGTAGCTGATGGTTCCATAAAATCACAATACAATTTCTTATGGGAAAAGTTTTTCTGCCAGTGTAATGAAAGATTGTAACCACAGCTTTACATGCAGCTTTTGGAGTTTTTAGCACACGTTAAGGGAGATGTTTGGAAGCTTGAAGCAAGATTGCATATTGTTGCCAGTCAGATTAGAAGTGGCAGGGATTTTGCATTGCATTTTTGAAGAAAGAATAAGAGCACATTATATTTAGGAGTCAGTATACACATATTGTATTTTATTAGTTTGCAACAAGAGATTGGATTCATATTTTAATTGCAGAAACACCTAATTCATCTCAGTCTGAATTGAAGCATCCTTCTGCCTATTCAAGAAATTAATATTCCAGTGAATCTGCATAGAAAAGAAAAAAAATCCAATAGACCCTGACAATCAAAAGATATTTGACCTAAAAGCTGGCAGTCTTAGCCCCAAATATGTCTACATGAAAACATGAACCAGATCCCTGAAAATGTAATGCTGCTCAAAGAATGTACCCTGCCTAAATCCCTTCTTTTACTGCGGTTTAGTCTCCTGTGCTTCAGAGAAAGACCAGAGAACCCAAAATGCACACATCAAATTATGACTTATTGTGGGGAAGTTTTTCTTTCATGACCCCATAGATGACAAGTGAAATCCCCAAAGCATGGCATTATTAACCAAGCATACTTTTTTTCTTTTTTTTCTTCTATAATAAGCACCAGCAGGAGACATCTTTCCATTGGACGTGATAGGAAGTTAAGGTTCAAAGTCAGACCACTCAGGAACAGATGTTTCCTAGTGGAAAGCTATGCATGAGGATTGAGATTCTCAAGAGGAGCCAAATAATCATTGGGTGCCCTTCCATGATAAACTGTAACTCTGTAATCATCATTAGTAATGCTACAAACCCAGAGTCCTAATTGCACAAACTTGAGTTAAAGCTGTCTTTGTTCCAGGGTCCTTAAGTGTGAACTCCATCATTACAAAAGGCCTCACGAAACTCTGAAGAGGATAATTTCTCAGGTGGAAAGCACCCTGCCGACATGTTCCAGTCTGATAAGTAGTGGTAACAAGTCCTCCTTTCTTTTAAAAAGGCTTCTTCAAACCCAGCCTGCCCCTGAGTTTTCAAATTAAATTTAACCATGGTAAAATACGATTTTAACTGCTATTCTGTTTTGGAGATCCTGTGTTCTCCAAAAAGTAGTGATGAAATTTCTGATTAAGAATTGTTCAGTAAATGACCTAATTTATAACAAGGTTATTTCTAAACTTTCAAATCCATGCCCTATTCAAAGAGTGGATACAACATTTTGGAGTAAGACTTTGTAAATAAAAGTTGAATCCCTATGTGAAGTACAAAATTGAAATCAACATTGACCACAGATCTGAGATCAGCTCTCAACACACAACAGCTGCAGACTGTGGTTATCATCATGTCCTCTAGAGTATTTTTGCAGATGCTTCTTTGGAACAAACTGGAAAATTTGATTTTTTGTTAATTGTACTTTCAATTTTAGAGAATGTTATGGAGACAAAGTAATTTCTTACCATAATTTAACAATAACAAAATAACAATTCAAAAACTGGCAGTTCCTGCATGACAAACATTAGCAATTACTTGGAAAAGCCATGATAGCCAGACACGCAGATCTTCAGCATTTTTCCTTTGCACAACTTAATTAGCGCAACAGACACTTAAATCTGTCCTAAAGCTGACAATGCCTCAAGCATTTCCTTAAGAGAGGGCAGTGCAAGTTCAGCTGTGTCAGGCCACACCAGCTGCCTGGCACACCAGTCTGGGCACGGAGCAAAATAAAGGGAGAATACCGTGACCCCCAGCCTTCACCAACAGGGAGTCTAAGCCGTACACAGGTCAGGATAACCTGGCAGCTTTTGTGACTGAGTGGGGTGGAAAGCAGACAGAGAGGCAGAAAAACAAGTGATCCCACTGAACAGTGCTGCACAACACCCAGCCAGATGTCTTTTCTCTAGGCAGGTCGACATTGTGACTCTGCACTCTGCATTAGTGCCAACAAGCTTTAAACTTGCTACCAAAAACACCCTACACCTTTAATGGGAAAAGCAACTCTTCTTTTTCCCCCACATGGAAACACACTCCACTCCTAGAGCAAAGAAATATCAAAAGAAGCAGACTAGATGTCCTTACAGTCCTTTGTTAAGTGGAAGGCTGGTCAGAAATCAGAACTGGCTTCATAAGCATAGAAACAAAAGGCATCCCAAGTGACAGGCTAGAGTTTGAAACTTTCTAGAAAGATCTGAATAAAGTTAACTTATAGCCATAAAAATAGATAACACTGCTAAATGCATGTATTGTACTTTAAAACAGGAAGGCATTTAAAATATTCTCTAGCCTTTTAAAGTTTAAATTAAGGCATCTCAAGGGATAGAAAGGAATACATTTTTCCAAGTGGAAAAAAAAAACCCCACAAAAAACCAAAGGTTTACCACATTTATGTACCTGCAAAATACAGAAAATTCAACAAAGCCACATTTCATTAAAAAATTGAATGCTTGAATAATTTTATATTACTAGCTCCAATAATCCATTACAATAATAGATTACTATGGAGCTCCAGATGAGGGTTCTTTGCAAAGATCACTGTACAGCAAAATAGGTGCTGGTCCTGCAAATACACTCACAAGTTTCCATGAGTTTTGTCAAAATCCTCTGATAATCTTGCATTTTATACACACAACAATATGACTGCTTCCATCATAACCACTTCTGAGGTCAGAGCTCTCTGCATTACCTTAAACTGATCATGGCCAAACATGTTGAGTCTGCAGCACTAAACTGGGTGTTTCCATCACCCCTTTCACCTAGGCTTTTCTGAAACAAGGAGCATGAGCGTGCCAAACATTCTGCTGTTTGTAGCAGTAAAACTCTTCTGTCCTTCTGCCGTACTTTGGCACAAGTTATTCTTCAACTCCTGCAGCTGTAACAGGAATTAATTATCTGCAGTTCTGTGTTCATTTGATCAGAGGCTTTAGTGCACCCATTCTCAGTGCTCAAAACACAGAGAGTCTCAGCTGACAGCTAAGGGCTCTGAAGGACAAGGCGAGAACCAAGCATTACGTACAGAAAGCCTTGTTTGTCTTTAGCATCTGAAATAATCTGTTACTCGATTTGTTTCACTTTTTTGTTTTCAGTTGCTATATGCCTTTGGAAAACCAAGGCTCCCCGAGTCATTCAGCAGTATTACATCAACTAACACATCAGTGCAGTGGATGTCAATGTCACCACAGTCCTGGAGCACAGCCAGCACTGGTCAAAGCATCCAAACAGTAATGGAGACCACTTTCCTCATTGGAAGGTTTCATTTTAATGTTCTTTAAGGATGCTGATAATAAAGCTAAGAGATCACTGCAGATACAAAAAGTCCATCCTCAAATTCAGGCTTGTAAAACAGATGGATCCAAGCCCTATAGCTTAAATAGTGACTCAGTCTTGTACAAAATTAAGACAGATTCTATTATGTATTTTAATTTTCTCATTATTAAACCAAGGAAGCTAGCCAAATTTTCAGCAGGCAGAGAGGAAATGTCATCTATTAATTCCCATCTCAGTTTGAAACTATCTTACTGATCCCAGTGAAATCATACCTGTGCAAGATCTGGACCAGCAGAAAATCAGGTTCTGGCATTTTTTCTTTAGGACACTTTGGATCTAAGAGTGAATTGTAAAGCTCAATTCCAAGAGTTATGTTTGTATCTGCACTGGTTTCATGTCTCTTTAGTTACTTTTCAAAGCTATAAGAAAGGACTTTAATATGTACCATAAGCCAAGAAGTCTCAAGACAGGCTAATTATATCACTCCTACCCTTTGCTTATAGCAGTTTTAACTCATCTCTAAATTCCAGTCATCTGTTTCTAATTCAAGCACATTTCAATTTCCTCACTTGATATGAGGAGCAGCAGCACTAGTGCTCACCAGAGGCCCTAACCAAGGGCAAATAAGAGTCAGGAAAAACCCTGGTGCTCTGCAAAGCAAGCTGGCCTGGCAGTCCTCAGTCTGGGTTTTCTGTAACACTACTTGGATCCAGCAGCTTAGCAAGTACAGCACAAGTAGCCCATATAGGTGCTGTTGCTAGTGAATACAATTTTAGTATTTTAACTGAGTAATCAGCACTTCAGAAGGAAGAGATACCAGATTTCCCCTCTTTTTTCTGTTAGTACTTGCTAGAGAAACAGTGCCAATCGATACACAGATGCCTTCTCCACCAGTTGTTGCCCTGCTTTGATTCAACTTTACCAGTAGAATATTGCATTGAATCCTGTGAGATGTTATGCCTAAATGTCTATGCATGATACCCAGGGAGATGAGCACCAACATAGGAGGTTGTGGAACTGATGGGGGGGAGGAGCACAGCTATGTGGCTATCAATCTATATTACTCTATAGCTCACATTGTGCAAAGTCTCTGTTTTTCAGGGTGATAAGAGAAAATACAATGACCTCCAAAGGGGTTGTGCGAGCTATTTTCTCCCTAGTGGAGCAAAAAAAAAAAAAAAAAGTCTGTATTTCTATTGTTTATTTGCAAGATGAAGCTGTTCCTAAGTGCATTAGTGCATTTCCCATTTCTAGGGTGTGTTACTTACAATACGCTTTTGAATTTTCTTCAAGAATAATTAGTTCACAAATAGAAAATATAATGCAGGTGAGGGAAAAATAATGTTTCTCAGACTTACTGTACTGACTATAGAGTTGAGAAGAGGCTGTCCCACATGTGAGCCTGCGATGGGTTTACTGATAGGATATGTGGCTACAAGGACAAAAAGTACAATGTCCTCATCACAGTGGGAAACTTTGAACAATATAGAGAGAAGGAAAACTACTAATATATTCCAAATAATATTCCTTATAGTTGTTAGAAATTTCCCTATTTAAAATAAATATCCCCAAATTGCAAGATTTTAATAAAAGTTCATTAGGAGAAGTTTTGACTGATATTGCATTTACTCTCACAACTCATTTTTATTTTGCATTCCAGTGTAAACTAAGAAGAAATAATTAACTGCATCAGGACTTTTCTGAGTTGGGGTCCCCCTAAAATTTTTTCAATTGAATTTTTTAGTCATAACAGTTAATAATAGAAACATCTGCAGCAAAAAGGCTGACTTTTTGCATACTTCAACAGTTCTGTGATTTCCAGATAACTTGTGTGAACCAGACATAAATTTGTCAATGAAAATTTGAATTTAAAATAGAAGCCAAATTTTACTAAAATGTTGCTTCACAGTTCTAACAAGGAAATCTTCAACAAATGAGCCAAGTCCAGAATCCACAGTTTTTAATATAATATACCTTATCTAGCCAGTTTCTCAATCAACTGTAAACAGCTACATCTCAAGCATTATTCTTAACCACACTTCTCACAGAGGTACTGAAATCCTAAATTGAAATCCCATGATTTTTTTTTTTTTTTTTTTTAGTAGATTAGCACAACCTCTATGGCACATACCTAAAATCAACTTCACACAAAATCAGAACCATGTGCAAAACCTGCCAAGGCCAGAATGAAGAGGGATACTCTCAGCTTCTCTGAGTAGTAGCAGATGTGAAGCCCTGGCAGTACAGCCTCCAGCCAAAAGATTAAAAGGGGTCTTAACTCACATTTGCTGGCAGATTTAGGTGAGTGGGCTACAGAAACACCTCCAGTTGACTGCTACCTCCCACCCACCCCCCACTACAGCTTCCCCGCTGACAGCAGCCACAGCTGTCATACATACACACTAAATCACTCTTTCCTTCTGGCAAAGAGTTTTTACAGTTACGTAAAAAGAAATTGGTTGGTACCCCATTAGAGTGGCTTGCTGGACACTCTGCATGCAGTTATCAGCATTCAAGTAATCTCCCCATTCAGAACGGGGTTGGAAAGCCCTTATGGCTGGCCTGAGTTCCCAGTGAACAGAAAGATCTCCACAGAACAAGGCACACCTCTTCCAAAAGCTGGACAATGCCCATATACGTGGATTTGTAAGAGTACAGGTAATGTTGCCATCTAGTGACTCCTGACACAGCAATATTGGCAAGATTTTTATTGGGCTACACAAGTATTTTCAGCAACTATATGGCTTTCACCAATCTGAAGGTCCACAGCATCTGAGGATTGCAACCTTTTCCATATTGTAGCCAGCTAAAACAATCAAATCATTTTAGGGTCTGTCTTTGACTCTAGCTTCTAGAAAAACAGTTACAGTCCTTCTTCAGCCTGCTCATGATCAAGCTGATGACCCTGAGAAGCCTACAGCTCAACAGATTTATTCCGTAAGTTCAGTGATTTTCCTGGCACTAGGCTATTATCTTACATCACCTACTTGGACTTCAACAAAAAAATTAACAATGGAATTTTTGTTAAATTCAGCTTGCAAGGTGCAATTAGATTGAAAGAACATTCTCATAGCATGCAAGCAAAAATATCCTGAAGCTGTGCTACATCTCCAGCCCATTAGCCAAACTTTGATAGACATGCTGAAAATGCTGTTCTCAGAATGGCACAAAAAGCTCAGTCTTTCATCTAACTTATTGCAGATACAGCAAATCAGGACTGTGACTGTCCTAACGCAATTGTGGTGGAGCTGTGATCCACTCTGAAGCATTTAGCAATCAGCAACTTCTTCTATACTCTATACTCAACTTTTTCTATACTAGAGAAGACACTTCCTTCTTCCAGGGAGTTTGATGCAGATCTGAGGGAGATGCCGTCTCAAGACGTTGGGGTTGTTTAGTGTGATTTTTCTCCATTCAGTTTTCTCAAACTGGAAGAATGGTAGCAGTTTCCCTTCAACAGGCCCATACTGGAAGCTTCAGGGTGGGGGGGAGAGGAGGGTGGGGGAGGGGAGAGGACAATGTCAGGAAATAATTAAGCAGGCAATCATGACCACCAGATACAGGAACAGGTAAAGCACTACAAATAGAAGCACAAAGGCTGGCTGTAAAAGAGGTGGTTCAGCTTGGTTACAGAAAAGAGAGGGGAGAGCAGAAACAGAAGTGAGCAAAGTTTGAGAGAGCTTTAACAAAGACAAACTAGTAACACAGGGAAGGCATTAAAGAGAAAGAATGTGCACTCTTGGACAACAAGAGGAAAAGTGCAGCCCTGAGTAGCCAGGAGACAAGCAAGGCAACAGTCCAAGTTAAAATGGGGTCAGAACAGATAAACACCTTTGACATTCATGGAATTCATTAATGTCCCACTATTTGAAGTAAAACTGGAGGATTTGAATGACGCTGCCTCATTCTGTGTCCCTCACACTGACAGCCAGCACTCACAGGTCTGTTTCTTGGGTTAGACAATAGTGCATGCACTGCAGACACAGCTTGTGCTAGGTATGACTTTAACATAAAATAGTTTGGAACAGCCCCAGTGCTTTGCTTTCATATCATTGTCACACTTGAATAACTTTAGGAACAGCAGCTGCATAACTCAGAAAATTGAGAAACCCTGACAACGCCTCCTTTGCAGTTGGTCTGGCTAAAACAACTCGGTGCCTTGGGAAATTGGTCTGGCCTTTTGTGTTACCCAGCGTTGCCACTGGCCTCCAGCTCCATCAGCTTTTCTCATGCATTCCAAGATTTACTCTGTTATTCTCTGTGAAGTTTGTTCCATAATTTGTGAGCACACCAGTGCTCTTGCTCATATGCACACAAGCCTTGAAAGGTCAGAACTCACAGATGTTTTGCAAAAAACATAGAACCCATGACTTGCATGAGATCTGTGTCTTACTCAGAGAGAAGGATATATATCCTGCATATGGAAAACATCACATTTAACTCATTTAAAGCATGAACCACATTTCTTATTCTCGCATAGCTCATCCCAGCTATATAATGGCTGCTATCACACTGTTAACATCCAGCTTTAAAAAATAAAAAAATAAAGAAGCTTATCACTGTGAAGTACTAGCCCCCATACATGAAACCTTGAAGGCATGACCAATGAAGAATGTACCATTTCAGAATAGAAAAAGACTGAACAATGCAGAACAGTCATCTAACACTTGTATCATACATATATAGCAGCATGCCTAGATCTCATTTATGGGCTGCCACCCATCTTGATGTTTATATAGTACAGAGTCAAACAAAGAATTGCTGCCTCAGAAGACTTACAGCTTAATTCTCCTACCAATCCCTAGGTCAACTCAGCCACAGCAAGTAACAATGACACAATCTGAAAGCAGAAATGGACTTCTTTAAAGACATGAGAGTATTTTAAAATGCATTGAACCCCTCCTCAGGGAGAGTTAAGAATGCCTGATGAATGCTCTAACTTAGCTGGAAGTCTTCCAGTAGCTTTTCATTCCCTACCCTTTCCAGTTACAGCTTAGGAGTACAAAGTCATCACATCCCGTTTTGTCTTAGATACACTGTCAGTAAAAAGGGAATGCCTCCATATCTGATTATGCTGTCTTTTGCAGTGTTTTGTTTGTTTGTATTTTTTTGCAAAGGGCTAGTAGCACCAACATCTGCCTGCACTCAAGCAAAACTTTAGTCTTGCTTGTTAGCCAAAATTTTCTTAGTTGGAATTTGAATCTTAGAGCTTGTTTCATCAATGAAGCCTGAAGTCCCATAAGAAGGGGTGTGGTTTTAGCTCCTTTTATTCCATTGAACATACAGATCCTAGTCTGTACTGAGAAACACACCAACTCCTTACATGGAATTAATAATCACATTTGATGCCCAAAAATTCCACCTATTCTGAGGAAGTCTGACATACTCAGCTTTTGCAAGAGTGGCTTGCTATCCATGGATTACCCACACTGACATCTAAATAGGCAAGACAGCAAGACAGTCTAGGACAACAACAGTTTAGAGAAACCGCAACACCACAGCAGCTCTTAGTAATGTTTTGGTTTGGGTTTTTTTCTCCCTCCTTGGTGAGGATTTAGATGAAATAGATGGAAAGGCTATATGGAGACGTGTAGAAACAGCCACAAAAGAGAAAAGCAAACTGGACAAAAATGAAGATAAAGTCTTGTGGACAAACCACAGCTAATAGAAAAGTAAAAGTATGAGAAGATGAAGTAAAGAAGCTCAAATACATTGATTAAGATTCAGTCAGATCCACACAAAATCCTGCAGCAGTTTACTTGGTTCAGGGCTCTGCTTTAAAACAAAAAATACTTCTTGGCCTTGCCCCCCAGGGCCTGGCAAGGTGTCTTTAGAGGCATTCAGTGTCACTTACTGAGCCATTGAGGATGGGACCCAGACCACCTTTCCCTCTCCCCCAGCTAAGTGCTGTGGCCTCACTGGGCAGATCAGAGCAAGTAGTTAAGCTGCAGCTGCAGTTTCTTCCTTCTACTACAACACAGCAGACACAGAGGGTCCAGGAACCCACAGGCACAGCAAAAGGCTACGAACCTGAGCTGTAGGAAATATTGCAGCAGGAAAGCAGAGGAAATGTGTTGTTTGAAGCTGACTTTGTCCATCCAATACCAGCAAAAAGTGCACAAGGTGACATGCAGCATCTTCAGTATGTGTGAGACTTACCCCTCCAGATGCCCTCTCCATGCAACAGGCCTGAAGTCATCCTTGCAGCCACACTGGGACTTGATTCTGGGGGAAAAAAAAGGTTGGGTGTGAGCACAGAGCACCACTGAATTGGAGTACACAGAAGAGGTGAGAAGTCATTCAGGTAAGCTCAAACATATGACACTGGAGGATGAGGAGGAAAGAAGGCATGGCAGCCTTAAAGACAGACAGTGAGGGCTGGTCAGAGGCAGATGCTGCAAGACTTTAAATGCCATTTCTGTCTGAAAATTATGAAGAGATGGTATTCCCTTTGATATGAGTGAGAGGGGCACAGCCACACCTGCAAGAAATCAGGCTACAAAATTTGTACTGCAGATATAATTAGGCTAAATTTTTAAACTTCAGGTATATAGCAAGAGAGGTCTCTGTGACTGCTGGAGAAACTCCAGGATTTCTCTCTTGACTATGAGGGAACTCTGATGAGGTATTTGGCTTTCTGAGGAGTTGTAGCAGACATGCAAACTAGCAGTCATATGTCAGAATGACTAGGAAAGAAACTTCAGCTTCCAAATACATGTGTAAAGGTTAAAACTAATTAGAATACAGAAATAAGTAGTATTTTACTGGAAACAGAAAAAAAAATGTCCCAACACTCTAGGAAAATAGCAAGGCCTCCATTAGAGCAAATTCAAATTCAAGTTTAAAATGCAGTCTCATAAACATGTGTGCAGAATTTATATAGGGAGGAAGGGCTTTTACAATGATGCTAGGAGCAACATATCACACTAAAAAGTAGGAAAAAAACAATACTGGGTAATAGAAAAAGTTCTTGTCAGACCTGTGACTCTACAGGATAGTCTAAAATAAGTGTGCTGAAACACTGCTAAACAAGTGAGGCCTGTAGAAATTCGTGCCTAAGTGATGACATTTGTTAGTCTTCCACTGCTGGATTTTCACCAAAGCAAGAAAAACCAAAGCTGGTTATTTTTTTCCCCACCACTTCTGCTCAGTGACCAAGATAAGAGGTCAGGAAATGCAGATGCCCATGCATGTGTCTTGCAGAGACCTACATACCAGACCCATCACCCCAATCAACATGCTTTCTGTTTAAACCTTTTTTTTTTTTTTTCCTTTGCAGTTCCTGTAAGTTTCATAAGTCTTGTTTTGGGTCTGTTGAGGTCGAGGTTTTTAAGACAAAAAAAAATCTCAAGTAAGCTGTGCTTGTTTTATAGTCAATGCATCCATAAACCAAACACACCAAATGCTAGAGCAGTTAGCTAAGAGTCATTCAGGCGAGCCCTAATTAAAAAGAAAAGAAACCCTTGCAAACAGCATGTCTCCAAGGGGTGAAAGGTCCCCATGCTGCTCGGTGAGGAAACACCAGGGCCACCTTTAAACTTTAGAGTTTTATTAGTGCCTTTGTCAGCAGCATGTATCTGCGTGTTGTGTTTTAATCGAGGCTCTGAATTTGTCTGTGACAGACTCAAAACAGGAAATTAACACCCTGCGGTGTGGCGGCAAAGCCTCAGAGGAAGCAGCAGTGGGGTACATGAGGCCGAGGATGAACAAAGACCCATAAACATAACGTCACCCATAAAAGTCACACTTTAAGGCACAGGAAGGATACTAAACAACACTTGGCTGCATTACACGCTTGCAGTAAAAAGAAAGCCTCAGGTTGAGGGGCAGAACATTTACAAGGCGCTTAGTTTTCGAAATATTTGCTACGGCTTTTATTTTCAGCAAAGCAGTTCAAAGTTAGGTGTAGGAAATACCCAACGAGCTCACAAATGTTACATTTCCAGTTGACACGTGGCTCAGGGCTAAGATATTGCTTTTTATCTATCTCCCTGTTTATTTGGGTTGTTTCCTCTTCATAAGGGGTTCAGCTTTTCTGCAGGCAGCTGGATGGTTTTCCACTGTTACCATGGTATTGCTGCCCTTTAACATAGGGCTGTTAACATGACCTTTGCTTCTTTCCATTCCTACAAGGATGTTTCAGTGTAAATAATTTGGAAGCCAAACAGCACTGGGAGATTCCCCCTCTGGGAGATGGGAACACAGCCTGCTCAGCTAGGAGAGGAGCAGGGCAAAAGCTGCAAGCTGATAGCTGACAGCTAATGGCAACATAAAACTGAAGTGCTGTCTCAAAAAGAACTCTTCTGCAGCTGAGGGATGCTGGCAATTATTTTTACAATACTTAACGCTACCTGTGAACTGCCCTATCTTGAAAGCAAAAGATGGAGCAGACCATAGGCAGTTACAGGAGCCCAAAGGCAGACTCTGTAGGGCAGGGCAGTTGTGCTGAGTGGGGTAACAGAGCCTTAGGATGAAGAAATACTGGCAATATTGCTTAAGATGGCTATTGTAACTCCTAGGATTTTTAAGGCCTGAAAGGCTCTCACAAACAGGGGGGATGTTCACTTTGTAAGAAAAACATACATTTTGCAGAATGTCAATTAAAACAACACCAGAAACCACCTAATTTACTATTAAAAAAAAAAAAAAGGAAAACCCACTGTTGTAGCCTTTATCTAATATATTCTTTGCCTCAAGCAACTCTTAATATAGTTATATTAATTCTATTAACTTAAATGAAAGGCAAATCCAAAGTTTCATGGGGCAATAGAAGTTGCTGCTGTAAATTAGACCAGTCTGCAGCCTACTGTACTGAGGGGAACTTTAAGATTTCTGCCAGACTCCTCAGGCATGAAGTGATATTTTGAACACTGTAACAGTGGCTGAAAGCTTCAGGAAAAGGTGTGCATTATTGCGAAAAAGTTTTGTTCACAGTGGGAGTTTTCTCTAATCCTGCACAGATTTAGAATTAATTTTTCAAGAGAGACTAAATAATACCCTAAATTCCACTAAAATTCTGTGGGATTTATGTGCCTAACATCCTAAGTCCTAAGCTTTTATGTTGGGCTTATGCAGTAGAGCATGAGAGGGAGATATTTCTTATATAACTCAAACAGTTCAGATTATACTCAAGTAATCCAAACCACCTGTGGATCACTGCAGTCAAAAATTTGTGGAGGGAGGGTTTTTTTCCCCCTTTTCTGATTTTTAAAGCAGGATTTCCAGTACATTTAGGATTCGACCAGCCTTGGAAAAGCACAGCTCCTGAGTGAGTGTGAGAGCAGCTCCAGAGTTGTGCTGGTGCTCACCCCTGGGGCTGATCCCGACCGGCTGCCTGCGAGCAGCTGCAGCGCTGTGCTCACGCAGAAAGCCAGCTATGCAGACACAGCACCAGCTGCAGATTTCCCTCTGCCTGGGGAATCCCCAGCCAGCAAAATCGGTCAGCTTCGAGTTCTATGAGCTGTTAGGGCAACACATGGGTGCTAGATTAGCCTTGGGTGTTTCAGAATTCCCACTCATTACTAGTGCAAAGATGCTACAGGGTTGGAATAACTGCACTGACCTTGTATGGATTGTCTCAAAGTGACTTAAGGTGATAAAAAAGGATAAAATTAAATTACTAATATGAATCAATAGTATTTTAAGATGGTAGTTCTTGTGGCTTCCTACTTACTTTTTTTTTTTAAACACACAGGACTAAAACACTAAAGTTCAGTTGAAATGTCATCTGAACTCTGGCAGCTTGAACATGTGGCTTCTCACATATAGGTTTCAGATGAAACTCTGCTCTGTCAGATACTGATGCAAAAAGTCTGCAAGAGGAAAGTACCAAAATAAATGTAAAAGCCTTCCACTAGCAAACAGGAAGCAAAGCAGCACCAAGAAGTTATGCTGTTCACTGGGGATCCATTCAAATCAGATGTTGTTGAAGAGATTCAACGCAAATGAGGATGCTGTGAAGAAAGTTTAAATACATGTCACAGATTCAAGTGGAACCTAAAATTAGTACAGAGTGGTTTGGCTCTTCACCCTATATTCCTGTCCTATGGAATGAGATCATTTTGTTGTTAGAGCCAAATGCTTTCTCTCACTGCTGTTGCTACGACAGGGTGACAAAAGCTGCCAAGACCTCTCGTGAGGCATTTCGAATGAAAACCTATATAAATTTTTTAACTGTCTTTTTTATTACCATACAATGTCTTACAGAGTTAAGATTCTGATATGGTAATTATTTACCTAGCAAAACCTATGCCTGATCTCACAACATATAGCTGATAAGTGTGTACATATAATGTTAGAAACATTTTGTTGAGTAGAAAACCTGAGATGGGAGTTGGCTGCTGTGGGCTTTTGAGACACTTATATAAAAATTAAAATTGGAATAGACTCAAAGGCCTCATTTGCCTCTCATTTTTTTCAAGTGAAAATCCAAATGAACCCCCAAATGCCAAATTAGCAGTCCTAGAGTAAAATCTAGTGTGACAGGAGGCCAATTAGGCCACCTTAAAAAGTTAATTTTTCACAGAAGTTGGCCTGTGAAAAAGCCATTTTCAGCAATATAAGTTGGTTGTAATAATGAGTTGTTTCAAAACCCAGTAACATTCATCCTAGGATAAATGTGCTATAAATATGTTCACAGAACTGAAAAAACATAAAAATTCTTGAGAATAAATTGTGAAAATGGCATTTTTAACCAGCTGGCACTTGCCAATAGGCAGATCTACAGTCAAACCACAAGCAGTCCTATCTCTCAGGTTTGCACAGAGTACAGATCCATCCCCTCCAAACCATGACACAATCCCTAGTGGTACATGGAACTCATACCGTTCCTTTAGATTCCTAGTTTGATGCTTCCACAACAAAGTTGCTCAGACAATCCAGAGTTCCAGCAGGATCTGGTGGTGCCAGCCAAGCTGCATGTGCCATTCTCCTCCAGTAAGGAGGCAAGATTCAAGGTAAATAAGTACAGCCCATAGAGGCAAGCCTAAGTGAGACTAAGGGTGTACTGCAAAAGAACTAGATGCTTTTTGGTTCAGATTATTATTGCTGGTCATAACAGACACAGTGATCCTGCTCCTGATTTTTTGAGCTCTTTCTCAGTAGGCTCAATATTAAATTCAGAGGGCAGACAGATATATACCCAAAAGACAAACTGTAGAAACCTCAAGACAACTCTCCTTCTTCAGAGGAAAGTTGTAGCAATGCAAGGGGCAATCTCCAGGCTTCACCTCAGCTTCACACTTCTTTTGCTGACACATTTAGTGAAAAAAGTGAGAGGGGATAAGAGAAGACAGAAAGAAAACATTAGGCAAATGAAGGCCAGATAGATTGAGATTTAGTGTTTTTTTCACATAGTTTGCAAATTTTGCTTAAAATTGTTTCATTCCTCTGGTACATTTAGGTTAGTCTTAGGAACAAAGATGATGTATACAAGCCAGTTATAAGACAGGAAAGGGGTAAGAGTTGAAATCTATCACCCAAGATCAGAGATGATCACTATCATAGTTGCAACTAGAACTCAGGTTTGCACTATCTTGGTTTTGAAGTTATATTTCTGGGGCACAATGTGCCCAAATGAGCCTTTTTAACTTTGCATTTACTATCAGAATAGACTTTTTCCATCTGTAAGGCAATCTAATTACCCTACATCATAAAGAAAAATAAGGATCACATTGCTGAAATTAGAGGGACATCCATTGATAGTGAGTGTTAGGAGAACCAAGTTTAGTATTGTTTTTTTCTCTTGAGGAGTCTTTCCACAAGACAATCTTCTAAAGCTTACTCCTGAGCATTATTTTTGATATGTTAGAGATAAAACTTACTTGGACAAATTTAGAACAAAAGAGGATGGGGGGATGTGTTCTAGACTATTGAAATAGAGTCATACCTGGGTTCAACAGCTCTTCTTCAGCAATTACTTCAGCAATCATACTTGTGTAGCATGAGGCTTCATAAGTTTTTTAACAAAGTTCCTCCAACATCTAGAGAAGACAGCTAAGGAAACACTGCTTCTGAATGGATTACATAACACTTTGTAAACCTTTTTCTTAGCTAGCATCTTTGCCAAATAGCACCTCATTGTACTTCTTCAATCTTACAATAAAAATACGAAGAACTTGTCTGGCAACAAACAGCATTCACATGAGGGGAACTTCAGTCTTGTTATATATAAGCATCATCTAAGAGGTTTAAACCACAAACTTTTACTGCAATATAAAAAAGGGACTGTGCAGGACTTTGCAAAAACATTTCTGTAAAGGTATGAACAGCTGCCTTGGGGAAACTCCCCCATATCAATAGAAATAGCTGTTTCTGCCCACACTGAGCAATGGCTCAGAGGGAATCTTTACAAATATTCTTGTAACTTATTCCGTTTGAATGCAGTAGGTTTCAGGAAGACATCTCAATAAGCAGGGAAGTCAGAAAACTAGCTGATAAAACAAAAAGCAGCAGCATTTCCCAGTGCAAAAAAGGAGTTTTTGCTGCACAACCAATGCAGCAAGGACTGCCTTCCACCAATACATGACTTTCTGCCCAGGGGGTTAGCAGCATTGTACACTCTGCTCCCTGAAATCAAATTGCCCCTTTCCCTAGCATTTGTAATTGAAGCAAGACTATTTCTCAGTTTCCTTTGCACTCTAATTAGCAAAAAAAAACCCCAGACCTTAAGGATGTCTAAAAAATTGAGATCTAGGATAAAGAGGGGGGGAAAATGTAGACACCAATGTAAACCTATGGATTCTGATATTAACACATGGCATTTCTTAACTGCCATCAGTTACAGCAGAGACTGCAACAGAAAGCTTGTACTCCCTGAAGGCATCAGCTATAGTGTCTTGTCTTGTACACTTGTCCCCAGGGGCTTGAGCTATAATGTCTTTCTTGTCCTATTAGTTGCTCCAAAATAAGGGGAAGGGGTCACGAATGACTGACAGCTAACCTATCTTTATAACAGGCCTCCAAAGTACCAGATGTAAGAATGACCACTTAACAGTGAGGAATATTTAAATTTGCTGTAATTTATGCTTATAGGAAGTTGCAGGTGCTACCAAATTTTCTCCAGTATTTCCCTGTCACATTTTTTCAGCTTTCTAGAAATTTGATAAAAGTTATTAACACCAATGAAGGAAGAAGTATGAGAAAACCTGAAACAGCAGAGATTATGAAATATAATCTATTGACTTTAATTTCTGAGAGAGCCATTTATAATAAAACTTAATGCTGAACTAGAACTGTGTGTAATTAAATCAACAGTAGAACCTTTTCACTTTTTGGGACTTCTCATATGCAATGTGGTCTGCTTGGGGAAAAGAAATCCATCCAACTAGTTTGGACATTTCAGTTGCTGTTTACTGATGCATCCAGTTAAATCTTGTACAGCAGCAAAAAAAGAAAGTCTTAACAAATAAACAACATTCTATTGCACAGATACCACAAAAAAAAAAAAATCAGGGACTTGCATATAAACATACATAAATATACACCTATCCATTCAATCAGTAACCAAAAGCAGGAAACTAGGATGGCAAACAACAAAGTTTTTGTTCTTTTCCTTCTCTTTCTAGTTTTACTTAGCTTAGAAGAACAGAAAATATATTTATGGCAGTGGAGAACATAGTCCTACCTTTAATTATATCCAGCGACTTCTCTGTATAATGAATTGGAAACAAATTTCTAATTTTGCAAGACTAACAATGCTGAAGTTTTTCCATGCCATGTGTTTGACTAAACCAGATTTGGAGGGGGAAGGGAAGAAAAAATTCAGTTAACAGCTTAGCTGTTCCTAAGAGCAAGGGGTGTCAAAACTCAGTTGGTTTTCCAAAGCTCTAATTCTATCAGCCTTTTCCTTCTGCATCCCTAACTTCTAGACCCTGGAGTAGGAGCATTACATTTTACAAGAAAACCCTTTGGGTTGGTTGGTTTGTTGTGTGTTTTGTGTTGTTTGTTGGGTTTTGGTTTTTTGTTGTTTTGGTGGTTTGTGTTGTGTTTTTTTTTGTTTTTTGTGGGGTTTGTTTTGTTGGTGGTTTGGTTTTTTTTTTTTTTTGTTTTTTTTTTTTTTGTTGGGTGGTGGGGGTGGTGTTGTTTTGGTGGTGTTTGTTTTTCAATACGTTTAAAAAACATTCCTTTAAGCTGAAAACAAGGGATTGCTTGAGGAAGAGAGGGGAACTTAACCAAAGTGTGAGGTTTTGGTCTAGAAAAAAGGAATCCTGGGTATCCACGTTTCCCTTTGCTTCCACATCATGAATACTGGTGGATCTCACTTGCAAGGTTTGGATTTCTTTCCATGCTTGTACTTGTCTACAACAACCTGCTATGACTCCTGGTTGGCCTAAGCTGCCTCCAAAGTCCTGCTGGTGAGTCATTCAAACTGTCTGCAGTAAAAAGATGTGAACATTACATAAAAAAGAAAAGTCAAGATATGCAGGGAAGTCTCTGTTCACTGCAGATCTGGTGTGTGGAACAGACCTGGCCCTCCCCTTTCAGTTCATGTTGATAACAGAGATTGGTGGCTGCATGGCAACATCAAACAACACAGAATGGTCCTGGAGGGGAAACCCTCCATGAACCTGCCTCTAGAACAGGGACTGAATATTGTATGTAAAATAATGATAAATTCAGCTTTAAGAACTAGCTCACAATGCTTTTGAATGGATATAATTCATCCTTTGTGGATTCTCTCATTTACCAGGCACTGAATGCTTCCCTTAGCAAACTTGATTGCCCCTAATTTTACTCAATTATTTGACAGCAAGTTTATACATATGACCTCTGAATACATACAATCTCCTGTTTTCCATGCCTGAAATTCAATGGCAGTTCCACAAGAAGCAGAAACAAAGAAACCTATGACCACTTGGGCTGACGTGTGGTATAAACTGAGATGAAATTTATCCAGTGAGTCCAAAACATCTGACAAAGCCAAGCTAATTTTTCAGCAAGCTATCCAATGTGGAGGTCAAGATTTCAACTGATGGCAAATTGCCTACATCTTTATATAAGTTGCTTTTAAATTGAAATTTTTAATTGCAATTTTGCACTCAGTATTTTAGTACAAATTCATCCAACTTGGGTTTTTTTCAGGCCAAAATTCACCAATGCCAATGAATACAAAGCCAGAGATGGAAAAACAAGTGTAGGTGAACATACCATGTATTATTTTAAATAGTTTATATTCTATTAACAGATAGTTCCAAAAGAAGTTTATATATGACCCAACAGAACTTTGATGAGCCCACTGGCCTGTCCTGATTCTACTTTTAACCACACAAAAAGTGTAAATTATGTAGTAAGCTTTTGGGTTTGGTTTTTGTTTGGTTAGGTTTTTTAAAATATTTTCTGCTTTATTGCATTATTTCCTGGATGTTTAGTGTTAAAAAAAATTAAAATTCATTTTACAGTATCCTAGCAAGACAATAAATTATATGCTTTAAATATTCATTAGAAATAAAAAAAGCCAAACCTACATTCTTTTATCGAAGCAAAACTACTGCTTGAGGCCAGTCAGTTTTGCTCAGCAAAGCACTTGGGGCTGGCCTACACAGTGGTGATCGAGAGAAAAATTCTCACTTCTCTGCTGCCAGTTGAATGGATAAAGCTGCCACAGAGACGTATGCTATGCAAAAGGAACAAAAACAAAGGTCTGTTTACACTCTGAGCTCGAGTCAGAAGACTGTAGAAAAACAGGAAGGCACACTCTGAAGCTGGTACCCATGTGGTGGTTTCCGTGCGTGGTTTCACACCCGTGAGGTAACGGGTGATGTGGAAACACCGCGTGCTCACACCTCGCTGCTCAGGGCACAGCCACCCCTGAGGAGCTGTGCTTGCCCTGTGCAGGGCAGAGCAGCCCTCAAACAGCCCCTACTAGACCTGGGCCAGCTGGTGGCAACACTGGGATATGAATGATAGAATGCAGGAACAGTTAAAGTTTCATATAAGTGTTCACACACAGATAGAAATGGAAAGTGATGGAAATTTTTAAAAGTATATATAAACTCGTTGACTCAGTGAGAAGCTTGCATGTTTTATGCTCTACCTTAGCAGTGAAATGTAGATCAAGTGCTTCTGCAAGAGACTCCTTTAAAAACAAAAAAATCACCAAATGTGATCTAAAATTAAGAGCTGATTGAGGCTTTTAAGTCTTTAAATCTTATTTAAAAAAGGAAAAAATAAAATTGGACAGGGGGAGAGGAGCTTGGGAGTACCTGCTCCCCTCAACTTATCCACTTATCAAATGACAACTGAAATTCTGAGCTGCCTGGGGTGCTATCTTGCTTTCATGTATTTGCTTTTACTGCAAACCCACGTGGGGATTTCTAAAGTAGGTGATAATAGATTCAGAACATATAATTAAAACAAGTACATAATTAAGACAAATATATTCCATTAAGCAAATCAATTTTTCCATCAGCTTCAGTAGAAACAGGTCTATTAGATGTAAACAGATTAAAGAGGACACCAGAACACATGGGCTCAGTTTTGACTTCCTGTTCCCATTTCACTTCAGCTGAGCTTTTGAGACATCCTCATTTTGTCTGACACCATGAATTTGCAGCCAAATGCTTACAGATTGCAAAGCATCTACCAAAGCTTAGTTATTGTCCATGCAAATATGGATGACAGCAGCAGGGGGCCATACCCAATAATCTGCTTGGACAGGGACTCTGAAACCATCAAGGAAACAGTCCTTTTGGTTATCCTTCTGCAGTGTCCCACTTTAGAAAGGGGATAAAACATTTGACATTTTTCTATAATTAGTCAGCACAGTACATAACCACCCACTGAATAAGCAGAACTCTTACACCAAAGACAAAAAATTAGCCAGTCACATTCACACATCTTTTGTTTTTCATGGCAGAGTGGGGTAACTCTACTGAATTCAAAGACATTATCCATAAAATTAAGGATTCAAAAGCCTTTTTCAAAGCCCGGTATGTTTTTTTCATATCTTTCCAGTCAGTGCTTCAGATAAGCAATTGGCATAGAATTTGGCCTCCAGCATGTCATGAAGTTTCCTGTCAAAGCTTGAGAACTATTTTCCTCAGATTAATCCTTGGGCAACTTTCTCTTCTATCTCCATAAGAAGGAAAAATACAAGACCATTCTGATACACCAATAATCACGATGCAAGAACACACACAATAAAAGCATACAGTCAAGGGATCAGGTAAGTTTGCAGAGTCAACATGATTTTTCTGAGAGAAACAACAGCCAAGTGGAAGACTAAGATGCAGGCGAAAAAACAGATTGCACAGTTTGAAGAAAACCAGGTACCTTTAATATTTCCCTCTTGAAGAACATCCAGCCTTCCTGGACTCTTTTGCCCTTCAGGACTGCCTGACTCTGTCAAGGGACTCTGTCAAGCAGTCTCCCAAAGAGGCCCAACTCTGCCCTCCAGAAGTCCAAGGTGACAGTTCTGCTGACCTTTCTGTTTACTTCTCTGAGAATTGTCATTGCTATGACCAAGTAATCCTCCAGCCATCCCATCACCCACAAGTCCTTTTCTGGTTGCAAACAGGGCCAGCAGGGCACCTTCCCTGGTTGGCTCACTCACCAGCTGTGTCAGGCAGTTATCTTCCACATCCTCCAGGAACCTCCTACACTGCTTCCTTTCTGCTCTATTGTATTTCTAGCAGACATTTAGTAAGCTGAAGTGCCCCATGAGAACAGGGGCTGGTGATATAGATTATATAGATGAAAACTAGAAAGAGCAAGTATATTTTTGTACTTGCAGTTAGGTATCCAAAAGGACAGCTATTTGTCCACAAGTTAAGCCAGTCATTACAAGAAATTATTATGCAGTCTTCACCTGCATCTTCTAAATAGTTGCTGAAGCCTAGAGCTTTCCTCTGCTGTTTAGAACATCTATAGACATTTTTTATGCATTTCCCCTTCAAATACATTATCTATAAATTTATACAGTAGAACTACTTAAGTATAATTTTCCTACCCAAAGCCATACATGGAGACCAAACTCTCTCTCTGATCCAGCCACAGGAACTCTTTGAAACAGTGGGTTAAAACCCACATACATATTTATCCTGTGACACAGACATCTATAGAAAAGTTTTAGCATCTTTGCCTAAGCCTGATTGACATTTTTATTACCCAAATCACTAGGAAGAATTATATTTTCCAGTGTACTGCTTTTGCTGGATCTGGAGTTTTAGGCAATACTCCATTACCCATCAGGAAGTGAAAAAGAAGGAGCACAGGTTATTTATGTATGTTAGGAATCCTGTCATGAGTACAAGCAGTGATTTTATGGATATCAAGGGACCACAAACCACCACAAAATATTCAAACATACCACATAACCCAACATATGTAACCCCTGCGTAAGTCAGACCTTGCAGTAAAGTGTTCTGTTCTAAAATGGTTCTCTTAGTGTAAGTACAATTCAAAATACCGTTAGATTAAAGTAACATAGCATTTAAACATCTTATTGACTAATTTTACTTCTAATTATTCCAGAGCAGAGCATTCTAATAAAAATATTACTTCAGTAGGATAAGAAAAGGCATACTGTATTCAACGTAACTCTGTCATTACAGAGACATGTCAAGGCCCTGGAAGAGTGGAGAGGCAACCTCTGGAATTCCTTCTAAGTCTTTTATTTTAAATTTATGTCAGTGATATGAAGTGCCAACTTGCAAGATTTGGAGAAAGGGTAGCGTATATTCAGGCATTCGATATTTAGCAACACTAGAGAAAGTGTATCGATTTCTGCAGCTTTAGTCTCAGTAAGTGACACCTAAGAATAGAAAACTCAGCTCAAAGAACTATAGTATACTGCAACACCCCCACTAAATTTATACCAGTTCTTAAAGAACCAAGTCACTGTGTCATCTCAGTCTCAGCCCAAAGTCTTGATGCAGGAAAATAATACCCAGCCCATAGCTTTCCCCACCTTTCCTTCCAGCCTGCCAAAAAGTGCCATATGTATTTTCCCAGATGCACCATGATCTGCACCTCCTTGCTGTGTCACCTGTAATCAGCACATTAAGCTTCTATCTCTGCCTGTCTCAGCCTGTCTCAGCCTCTCTTTACAAATAATCCCTCCATGTCTTTCAAGGGTGGGAGGCAACACTAGCAGAATGGCTCTACTCTCAAAGGCTTTTTTTCCCTTCCATCTACCCCAGTCTTCCTTGCAAAATACCTCTGTCTTTTAGCCCCTCAAGATCTCTGTTCTTCTGTCTGGCATTTTTGCTAATAAAAGGGTGAGAAAGAACCATGGCTTGGACTCTCGCCCAGCAAGGAGAGGCTAAGAAACCCAACTTGTCACTGATGCAGTGGATGGAGTTTAGACTTTCTTGTTTGTTCCAAGTTTCCAACTGTTATCAAAAAGCAAAGCTGTCGCCTGGTTAGACTTTGTAGGCCAATGTCTTGCAATTAAGTCTTTCCAGACTGCCAGAACCATGTCATCAAAGACAGGCCATGTCCCTAAATCTTATGCCAAGCCAGGTGCCCGTGGTGATAAAACATTCTCCCAAAGGCGGTCTGACCTTGGCAGCCACACAGGTGCAGTTATCAATCAAAGTTTATAAACACAAAGCCTGCCCAGCACCTTCCACCCAGACAGACAGAATGGACACCCTGCTGTTTGGACAGGCAGGTGCTGATTGCTTCACCTCCTAGAACCCACTGCTGGGAAGCCTAGAGCTGGATCTCTGGGCTGACAGAGGAACAGACACACAAAAATAGGTGCCTGAAGCCTGAAGTTGCTAAAGCACTGGCAAGGTGACAGATTGTTCAGCTGGAGGAAGATCTAGAGAAGAGAAGCAGATCAGGTTGCAATTAGAATTTAAATGCTGTAGCTAGTCAGCAATGTCATCCATTAGGCATCTGTCATCCATTAAGCATCTAAATTTCTCTTTTAGAAGAAGAAATTGGATTCCTGAATATTACTCAAAAAATTATACAGAAACTTCAACATATGTTGTCTCTGTGGCCCAGGAAGAGGAAAAAAGTTCAAAGATCTAGCAGTCCTGTATTGGCCTCATCTGTTTTAAGATACATTTCCCACGGCCTAAACCAGCCTCGGGGATTCCAAAGTTTATATTTAAGGTGGGCAGTTAAGTAGAGCAAAGACACAGACTAATCTATCCCGTCTATTTTTTTGAGGTAGTTAACCTGGAGAAGTGACAGCAGTAGTGTTTTCTAGCATACATGGAACTTTCCCTGAAGGAAACAGGGACGCTTCCTGGTAGACATTTAAATGAAAAAGCAACAATGAGCTCACACATTGTAAGACACCCAGGAATCTGCACAGAAAGGAAACAAATTTTATGGACACAAAAGTGGACAAAAACTTTCCAAGCCGTAATAACAAGACGAAACCATCAGGCCTGATAGGCCATCAGGGTTCACTAGTCCTAGCATTCCTAGGATTTCGTGACTGAATATAATCCACACCCCTGCCATGAAACTAGCAGAGGTAGAGCACTGACACTAAAACCAAAACAGAAAATCCAAAGCATTTAGAGGTGGTAAAAACATGTCCCTATAACTAATTGGAATAAAGAATATGAGGAGTTTCAATCCTCAGGTGGTTTTGGAAAGGAAGACTTATTTTGTTTTGGTAGAATGCTAAGACTACACAGATTGAGATAACATTTAAAATGCCAGACAACAAGCAACATTTTTATTTTGCCCCCTATCAAAAAAGGGACGTTTTAAGCAAAAAAAGTTATATTTTGATAAAGAGTTTTACAAACATTTCAAGAGTAATTAACAGAAAAAAAAATATGCCTTTTGATACTGCCAAATTTGTTTTTGTTATTGAAAAGCAGTCAAAGCAACATGTTTTTTATAATCCTGAAGCATATCTTTAAAGTATTTTCTATCCTTGGACATGTGTTCCAAACCTTCAAAGTCAGTTCTAACAGTATTTTTAAGACATCCACATTTTTCCATGCCAGTTTCAATTATTCAAATCCAACCACAAATTTACCCATCTCCTGTGTTACTGATAGCTTTCACGTGCCTCAGTTTTCTTAAGTGGATTTCCCAGATTTGCAAGCAGCAAGTTTCAAAGAATCAGGAACAGGAGTTAACTCTCCTGGTTTCCTGTTCAGTGACTTAATGAAGGGGCCATCCTGTTGATTCTGCACGTGTACATTGTATAACTCCTTTGGGGACTAGGGGAGAGGACATGTGCGTGTAGACACACATACATCCAAATGAACTACTCTGTGCGATAACGCTGCCCAGTTTTCTTCAGGACTCCTGCAAAAAAAAAAAAAAAAAAACAAAAACCCCAAGTATCAGAAAACATACATTATTATTTGTTCACCCACCTACCCACCTAAACACCATATATTTCCAGGCTTTGTGGTTACCCAGGGATGAGAACACCAGGATTCAAGTAATAGAATTTACAGAGCAAAACTTCAGTCATATGCAACCGTTCCATTTAATAGCTCACCTAACTGTCTGTATCACGATCAAGTATACTAAAACAAAAAATAATTTACAAACCAAAATCAGGACCTATACTTCTGTCACAAAGCTTTCATTGCACATAGTTCATCCTACTCTCATCACAACCAGACTTCGCCAGGATAACCTGCTCAGTACAATACTTGTAAAAGTTTGTGCATTCTTCAAAACCAGACAGGAACCTAGAGGGTCCACCTTTAGAGGTTAGTCACCCAATGAAGTGCATCACACCATACTAAAATCCTAAAATCCTAAAATACTAAAACGAATTGCCTTTTTTGTTTGCCTGTGGGCTAAATTGTAAGAGGAGGTTAATCAAACTTTTCTAAATCACATGGGTGTTGTGGAAATGTATTAATTTATAGCAAGTGCTTTGAACATGTACTGTAAAGCCGCTATTCAAGTTCTATGCATTCAGCAGGTCTAGTTTTGCTTAGAAATTCTTGAACTCTTGAGGAACCTGATCTGAGTTTCGACTCTAAGAAAACTTGAAACCAGTTGAGATTTGTGTGGCCTCAGGTTTCATTGAGTATTTATCACAACTGATAATGAGCCCTTCTCATACACATTCCATCTCCTAGAGTTTTTTGGTTTACTTTCCAAACTAAGCAATATAAACATGTGGCACTGCTTTTGCAGCAGAAGTGTGCCCCTACTAACTTACTCTGGTATCCTAAAGGTTCATGTGTTTCTTGTGTTGTAGGCCCAGCTACTTAGATATTTTGATACTTAAACTGTAGCTCCATTAGGAGGCATCTTGTTGTATGGCCACTCTGTTGAGCAAAAAGCCCTACACAAATATATACCTTGTTCTCTGAAAGAGTGATAAAAGTGAATTGATTTCAGTTATGCTATGAGTACAGAATCTTTCATATCCTCATTTCATATGTCTTCTGTAAAGATCCCTTAAGAGCCTTGTGCAGGTTGGGGAAGCTTTACAGAGCTCACAGAACTGAACCTAGCACTTGAGACCCAAAGCCAGCAGCAGATTCCCATCGAGTCACTGCTTCAGATTCTGTCACTCAGCTGACTCCAAACTACATACCCACAGCTTTACGGATGCATTTCTGACTGCCCTGTTACAGCCAGGATGCACAATTTGTAGCCTGTCTGCCCCCATCTAAATCTAGCTCTGTTTAGAGGAGACATGCAGTTGAGTGCTCAAAGTATCTCAGTAAACTCAAACACACAGAATGGTACCTTGTACCTTGACCACATCCCTCTGAAACTCTCACAGTGGATAAGCTAGCACAAAGTGCAGCAATGCTCATATGTTAATTACCAAACAGCTCAGTCAGTTACGTCTCTCTAAATCATCCTTGTGCGTCACAGACTGGGGGAAAAAAAAAGTCATAGGCATAAAACATGCCATTTTCTTTAGCAGTAATAGCATCCAGCCCAGTGCCAGAAATGTTGGCATATCCAATATTCCAGTGAAGTCTAGAAAAAACAATTAAGATCCCTTTTTCCATATCCATTTAAGTAATTTTGCATCTCTGCTTCTCAGGTTTGTCTCAGCAGGTCACAGCCAGCATCTTATAAAACTTGTCTATGAGGGGCTTAGCATACAAACAAACTCTTAATATCAGTTCATATAATTTTGAAAAAATATCAAGTAAAAATACATGACAAGACTTTCCTTCCGTAAACCAAATAACTTTGTGAGCATTTTCCTACTGGTTATAAATATTCAAAGTATGAGACAAAAAAAAAGATTGAATATGCTGCACCATAATTAAGAATGAGCAAACCTCCATAAAAAAGTTATGCCTAATGAATCACACAGGTATCTTTGACACCTCTGTTTCTCTGCAGGGTGCCCTTGCTCAAGCTTCCTCATGCTTCCTTGACCAAGCCTTGTTCTGGTAGAAAAAGTCATCTTCCAGACAGCCATAAGACCTCAACCTCACAGCACACTCTAAGTCAAACACTCCTCTCTTCCTACAAATCCTAGCTCCTAACATAATTTTTCTGGCAAGTAGTCATTTATTTCTTCCTCTTTAAGGTCAGTTCTCCTCACAAGTCTGCATACAATAGCATCTTCCTGAAAACTTTACCACATGATGACTATTCCTTCTCCTCCTTATATGACCTTCCCCTGAGTGTTTTTATTCCCTACAGCCATGCTCCTTCTGGCACTTTCTTGTTGCTTTCTACCCTTGCTCTGCCTTGTGTGGTTTTTTTGAACCCCAACCAATCAGAATAATTTTCTGTACACAGAATTTATGCTTTTTCCTTATTCCTTATTAGTGCTCTCACCTTCAACGTTACCAAACCTCCCTGAAGACATTAAAAAGTTCAGCTGAAAAAGTTAGTAGGAGCAACCTGAACTGTACTTCTTCTAGGATGAATCACATCATTCCATGATGTAAAATGGTTGTTTGCCATCTGCCATCAAACAGAGAGAAAACTCATCTGATCTGAAGCAGCTGAATATAACAAGGAAATATTAGAAATTATTAATTAGAAAATGATGTGAACTGGTGTAGCTCAGCTATTGCTTTGCAGTGCATTAGCCTTTCCCACAACACAGGCAGACACTTCAAAAGTTCCAAAGGAGTGATAAACATAAAGAAAAATATTGATTTTGAATTAGGGCCTCTTGCTTCTAGTCCTCTACTTAAATTAGGGGGCTAACTTGAGACATCTGGAAGTTGCTCAGTTTTCTACTAAGTTCAATCATTCACCTCCAACATAATCACTGCCCTTTTCAGTATGTCACTTTGGGGTACCTGAAACAGAGACAAATAAAATGTGTTGGTCACTTTAAAATCTTTATACTATAATGGTCTGAGATGAGAAATGACTGGCTTGGGTCCCTAATCCTGCAGCATCTGAAAAACTGAGCTCTTGACTCTGAGCTCCCTAATAACCACACCATTTGTAGCTGAGATGATTCATAGATTTTCCAATCATTAAGATAATTCAATCTGTTTGAGTAACACAACACTTAAGGTCTTACATGGTAGTTTATGAAGCACAATGGATCACAAACCACACAGTAATTTTACTATTTCTAGAACAAAAACTAATTAAGTGACTAAAACTGAAGGAAATAAATTGAATTTGTAAGGCGCACACACACATAGAATTGTCTTTAAACAGAATGTCCCTTGACAATGATTGAATCCCATCATAGGAGCTCCTGAAAGAGTATTTTTAAAAGTCATCTGATTCCAAATTATCGTCTTTTCCTAATCTCAGATTTTAGTCTGCAGTCACCCTGGGGAAGCACAAATACTTTAAGTTTATGCCCTCCCCAGAGGATATAGTCTCGGTAGGGCAGCTGTGTTGCAGCAAGCAGGCAGCTCTATTATGTATCACAGATTCCTTCTGCAAGTTCTGCCACAGCAAAATGTAGTCAAGCAAGAGAGGAAGAATGTAGAGCTTTCAGCAGAGGGAGGTATTGACACAGCGTATAACTCTAGGGGAGGGGATCTGAGACTGACTGTTTCAGTGCTTGGCTACAGTCAGAAAAAACAAATCCCTCCTCCAGCAGGGTGTTAGGGTTTTCTGTTTGCTTTTTGTTGTTGTTGGGGGGAAGGTGTATTATTTTTAAAAAGGAATATCACTTGAACAGCTTTGCTGAAGTTGTTTTTCTGTTTGCAGAAGCTGAGGTGCATTCTGTTGTCAATGGGAAAAAAAAAAAAACCATAAATGAGAGGGTGGGGGCAAAGGAAATACAGACATAAATTTAAAGAGAGAAGCGTTTGGTCACCAAAAATAGCCACGGCAGATAGTGTAACTAAAACCTGACTAGTGCCGACACTGTCAGCGCAGCGCACAAGGCAAAGTTACATAATATTTTCCACATTTCAAGCAGGGCAGCCTGCCAGCTTGATAGATTTCTAGAAAGGGTGGGAGAGAGAGAGTGGTTTGATTCACAGACTGCTGTATTTACAGCTCACCCCACAGGCTCTGCCTTCCCCTCTCTGGGCGTTTACCTTTACAGTTTGCCAGAGAGCAGTGTGAGCATAACCCTGATATAGAAAGCAAGTCACCCTTCAGACAGACTGAAGCAGTGCAGCTGCAAAAGTTAGCTTTAGTTTTGGTGTTTCGAGGGTGCTAACAATCCGTGGTCTGCTGAAAGCTCAGTCGTTGTCAAAGTCAAGAAATTAGAAGTAGGAAAAGCACCTTGAACAAAAAAAAAAAAAAAGGGGAGGGAGGAAGTTTCAGCTTCTGATCCTTCACTGCCCAAACTCCAACAGATTTCAAAACCAGAGTCTTCAGGAAGAAAGGGTTTCCAAAAAACTGTGAAACAAATTAATCCATGATCAGTTAAGGGTAGAACTGGGCATGACTCTCCAAAAGGGACATGAATTATCTCAGAAGACTCGGCTGCTCTTTTCTAATGCCTAGATTAAACCAACTACTTGGTTTCCTATGAGAAATTTAGTTTTGAAAGATATTCATCAAGAACAGTCATACAAATGACTAAATGAACAGTTCTGTGTTATGTGTGACAGGACAATCCATAAAACAAAGCACTGGCCAGCGTATTTCCTGCATTTATTCTATATTTTCTCTACATGTGGCAGGTTCTCCATTGGGACTTCTCAAATACCTCATTAAAGCTTGACTGTTGCTGGCAAGCAATAACATTGCAGCTTCCCATCAAAGATAGACAGGAAAAAATTACTAGTAAAATGACAAACAAAAACGTCTGTTTCTTACATCCAACTTGCATGAAGAGAAAAAGGAGGTGAAAGACAAGGAAAAAATAGAACACTGTTATCACTGTAATAAACCCAGTATGTTGTCCATAAAACAGAGGTTAGGACTATCCTCTCTCCCATCTATCATGCATATACAGAACCATATATATGACTCTGTAGTTTTATTTGAATGGGGTTAAATGGGAAAATGGACTGAGCCAATTCTCACCAAACTGAAATGTACCTACACAACACAAAAGTTGTTAACACATTTATTAAGTATATTAGTGCCGGTATCATTAAATCAAATTTTTACTCCAAAGAAAACTGTTCTGACCATGTTTTTAAATGAAGAAAATGAGAAGATGCCAGCTAAATGCCAACATGTTATAATTTTAACCTGCAAAGAAGAGATATTCCCAGATTAGCATGGAGATAAAACAAAAGCACAGTTCATGAAACAAGGCAATGATGTCAAGTGAGGTATTATATTTCCTCTTACTAGTAACATTGTGTGCTTTTGAGATTGGTGCCTTTGAGCGTGAAATCATCCTCCAAAACAAACTCTCCTTTTAATGTTGGTCTCATCACTAGTTTACAGCTGGAGCTTGCTAGTTTTGGTTATAATGATCTCCCCAGAAATTGTAGGGGGTAGTTCATCTTTAAAGATTAATTTTGATTCTTATGACTGTGCTTAAAAGGAATCCCTCCATTTCTTTTCTATCTTGGATGACATTTTATCATTTCCACATTTTTTCCAGTCCAAACTTGGAGAGGCTGCACACTGGCAAATTCTATAAATTTACCCAGAGAGAGCTCAGTATCCTCCTTTTCCCCCTGAAAAAGAGCCTAATTTGAAGAAATGAAAATAAATAGTATTGAACTAACAGGATCAATTTTGAGCTAAAGAAAAAAAGACATCCCAGTATTTGGAAAAGGGTAACCTATTCACAGACAGATAAAACAGAATAAATCATCTCTAACACAATAAGCAATGAGATTACATCACATCATCCAACTGCAAGAGTATTTTCCACAATGCTATATTGGTATCCATTGAGTTTTCTGAATATTTAAAGATCAAATAATGAAGAATAGCAAGAAGGGAAAATAGAAGAGGAGCCAGAAATTTGCTTGAGGGGGAAAACACAAAATCAGGAAAAAATGGAGAAATGGAAATTGAGATGTTTGAGGAGCGCTGAGTCAGAGTCTGAAGAACAGAGAGTGACTAGGACAATAGGCTGGGACACAGAGATGCTAGTTCAGTTCCAGACTCAGCCACAAACTCTACAGCAAAGTGTATGATTTACTTGGAGCCTCAACAAACTAGTGGTAAAGAGGACAAAAGGGGACAAAAAGCTTCCAACTCAGGGAAGGCCTTGTTGTGACTATGAGGCATGAAGTGCATGTAGGACCCTCATGCTAAGGGGTGTGCCAGGAACATCCCTGTTTGGCTCCAAACTGTAGCAGAGCAACAAGCTGCAGTGTCTGACAGTTCCACACCAAGGTCAGTCAACTCTGCTCAGCATCAGTACTACCACCCAGAGTGAAATTCTTGTCAGATGGGAACATGCACTGCAATTTCAATTTCAAAGTTTGGTGTCACCAAACTTTGTTGTAGCTTCCTAAATACTCACTGTAAGGTTTGCCAAAGCTCAGATTTTCTATTCTGCTGCAGATCCACACTAAATCATGGTTCTCTTTCTGGAACTTTCTGGATTTAATATATCTGCTCTGTGATATACTCTACTATGTAGAAGCAAAGCCACACACTCAAATGATTGGCTCAGTCATTCACTCGAGTTTAAAAGTAAAGTATACTCTATATTATTTCTCCAAGGGAGAAGAATTATCAGCCCGGTTCCTAAGGCACTCGTAAATATGTTGCACACTGTAAATGCAAGCTTTCTTTTGCTTTTAGCTGTAACTAAACAAAACTTATCTATTTAATTTACCTTCTGCTATTACAGTCCTTTAGGGTTCACAGTCTGCACTATTCAAAAAAGGAAATTCAAAATCTGTATCCAGACTGGAGGACACAGGATGGGACCACAGCTCCCAGGGGAGCACATGGCCTTTCACCACATCCTGGCTACATCCTGGGGCAGGACCAGCCTGAGCACAGCTTTCCTCATCCATCAGGTGCTCCTGCCTGGCCCTCCTGGGAGGGAGGTGTACGGAGAGCCATGCTGATGGCACAGAACACAGGCAACCGGGGCCTGCTGAGCTGCAGCCTCTGGGCTTCACTACTGCCCCTTTCTCTGACACAGTCAGGAAAACTGGCACATTGGGCACAGCACTGGTTTTTGATATGGCTGGATAATGTAATCTTCATTTACTACAATTATCAATCTACAGCTTTCTATTTCAGCTATTGAAATATTCTTTTAGCCCAAAAAGCAATCACAAGATTTTTTTGCAATCTAAACTTGAGGAAACTACTTAAAAGTTTGCAGGCAGCCACTTTCTTTTCATTTAAATGAACTTGGGTTTTTTCAGTGGTGTGGAAAAACTTTTTTAAAGGTAATCCTCCCTATTGAGGCTATATAATTTTGCAATTATATATTTATTTTAATTACAAGGTAATACTACTAGACTAAGGATTATTTTTTACACAGTGCTATAAATTCATAGAGCACTTCAAAAATTATAAACCAGAGTAGCGGCAAAAGCACTTTATTGACACGGTGTAGCAAAGTGGCAAGGACTTTGAGTTTCCACTGAAACTCTCTTGTAATGGGAGTACTCATCACCTTGTAGAAAATGAAGCATACTCACTTAAATACACTGTTAAGTGATTAAATATTGCTAAAGGAAGTAATTTCACCTAGGTCTGCCAATAGCAAGTCTGCAAAGCAATATGGTAAGTTGTAACTCAAGAGGCAAGAGTCGTTTTTTGACAGTTAGGGCAGTTTTGCCTTAAACATGACGAAGATGTCAGCAGCTTTGTTGTTCCATGTGTAGCTGATGGCTGCTAGCATGACTCCACCACTCCCTAGAAAGCTGAGATCTCTGTAGTACAGTGAATCACAATATAAAACTCCTCAAATCTAGAATGCTTAACATCTTGAGTGCACAACCACAACAAACTCACAAAGTAGTATCTAAGATCATTTTAGAGTGGTGTTGTCCAGGAAGACAAGTGCTATTTATCAGCAATTATACCATACATCTCTAATTTCCACCTGAATTCCACCACAAGAAGAAAGAAGAAAAAATATATTTTCTGAAACCAATGATGTTACACGAAGACACATAACTCACAAACAAGTTACTCTTGCAGCATGATCATAAACACAAACTGTATATGCTGTGAAACTGCAGGAAACTGCCTTTGGCAAGGGGCCTCTCTAGTCTAAGCAAATGTGCTTTCACACCTACATCAGTGCTAAGGGTTAAGGGGTAAGGTGAGAATGTTGGTTATGTTGGTTCCTAGAGAAATGTGAAATTTGTATGCCTCATGATGCTGGAGTTTGGTGTAAGCAAACTCTCTTTACAGGTGGTTATACCACACTGTCACAGCAGTCCAGGACAGGGCAATGAGTGGCCTTCATGTGGTTTCACAGTATTACTGGATCAGCAGGAATTACAGAGCTTTTCACTGTCCAGTGCCTCTTATGCAAAGGCACTAGGCCTTTTTCCTTCTGGGCCTAAAGGAATAGATCTCCCAAAGGGTGTGCTAGCCCTGTCATCATTTCACAGAGTAATTGGACACCCTAGGAAAAAGGTGTCATGTATATGTAGTTATTCAACACACATAGAACATTTTAAAAAAGGGATATACCAACCACAAAGTACAACTCCACTCTGTCCTCAGTCTAGCCTCAGTCTGACTTAAAATGTTACATGTTTTCTTTAATTAGCGTTCTCTGTAGGGAATGGACTAATATGCCAAAAGAAAACCAAAAGAGAAAAATGCGGTACAGAAAATAACTGAAAATGGCATAGATATATGAGAAAGTAAAGATATAAATCTCACTTCAGCTTTGTACCCACCAAGTGTAAGCCACTTACAGTCATTTCTTCTGGCACAAGCTGAAGGTTATCATGCATTAGAAGTGTATCATATCTTTTCACCTATCATCAATTTTCATCTTCTCTTTGGCAGTCACAAAATTTCACCAGGAAAAATAACTTTAAAAATCTACTTATATACATCTTATATACCTATGTATACCTTGCCTATCTATATTAATCTTAAAGATGTCTTTATTATTTGTTTGTATTCTGCAAACAATGTGTAGGTCTGAATTGTGCTGGAACATCATGAAATGGAAAAGAAAACAAAGAACTTTCACTGAAAAAAAAATTCTCATGTGATATCTTAATTATAGTAGGACGTACATCTATGTATTTGGGGTATAAACCAGATCTGAGTCAGAGTCCAAAGCAGGAGATTCTTCAGAAATGTGACTAGATTTCTTTACAGACAAAACCAAACCTTTTTACTCCAATGTGTCAGAAGACCAGAAAGTTGCAGGGATTTTTTTCACTCAGTTGTTCGCTTATACAAGTGAAAATTAAAAGGCACATAGGACCACACAGATTTAGGGAGTACAAATTAAAGACAGATATTACATTCTCCTATCACTTACAGCTTGCAAATTCATTCAGCCTCACTAGGAAAAGAGCTTTTTAACCAACCAATCTAACCACTAAAACTGAAAGCAGATTGAAACCCACAACATCCAGAGGATGTTACAGCCAGCATTAGAAGACTTCATAAGAAAATAGTGAAGAAACAGGACCCCTTCTCTGCAACTACAATCTAGACTAAGACTACCTCATGCAGCTGGGGTCTTCTGACTGCACATTTCAACAGCAGATTCAGTGGGCAGCAATAACCATATGGTAGCAACCAGTTCTGGGTACCATCCTGAAATAAAGGAAAGTGCAGATACCAACCAGATCCTTATTCCTTTTGTCGTTCGGCAAAATTTAAATACAGCCCTATAGGCCACTTTTGTGGTTGTCTCATTTAGAGGTTCTTATATTCCTTGGGGACATAAAAGCACAATTGCATTTTTTGTGAGGAAGAGGGGAAAAAAATGAAACCAGCCAAGAAAAGAAAGACAAAAACTACCCACATATGTATACTGAAAAAAAATTGTAAAACCCAAGTGCAAGAGATGGTAAGCAGGACCACTCTGGTCAAAACTCTAATCTAAAATGCAGTTTTCACCACCTAAACACCCTAAACTGTCTCTGCTAGGTTTCAGTGGCATGTGACCCTTTTCTGGACTGCTTCATCTATAGAGAGCTGTCAGAAAAAGCTCCCACTGGATTTACACCTACATGTGCAAAATGAGTTCTGTGATCTTCTGTCTTGGGGACACTGTGAAGAGAGCACTACACCAGAGCCCCATGTACCCTGAGGCTAAATTATAACATCTCCTGTGTTAAAACTGTTCATTCCCATTTGTCAAAGATTTATGTTTCACAGATGAAGAACCCAAAGCAAAACTGGACCTTTAGGTACTGTCCTTTCATTTGTGAAAGCTGAGTCCCATTCCTAAACCTAAACACATTCCCAGGGTGATGCATTCACTCTGGAGAACATCTTGTTAAGAGCAGTAAAATAACACAAGTAGGCACATCTACACTCCCTGAGATAACACTGCTCACACCTTCTCTTTTTCCACAATGAATTATAGAAACATCCATCCTTCTTCTGATCCTTGTAGTACAAAACATGTTACCTCTTGTCTGATCATGGAAGCATTATTTTCTAAATTGTGATTTTCTATGTCGTGCAGAAAAGCACCACATCTCAGCAAAGAATTTAAATCCCCATCATTTGTAATTATTGTGGGTGGTAGGGAGTGAGATCCTGCAGAAGGCACAACTCCTGAGTGCAAACGGAAAGAAAAGGGTTAAATAGATATCTGCTAGAGATCCATCAGTGCCTGCACCAGAATGTCTGAGAACTATTTGTTTGTTCAGTGACATACACCTCGAAGGAAATGGTCACTCATTATGGAAGATCTGAGCTAAATAAAGGTACTTTGGGTTTGTATGTGCTGAATTCAAAGACAACAAGGAAACCCTGCCAGAAGCTCTCTGTGCAGCGTGCAGCAAGCGTGCCACAGAGATCAAACCTCAGGTGCTACTGGAACATGCTGTGCTCCTCAGCTTCTCACCACCTGCTGCTATTGGCTGCCTCGAGGTATCAGATGGAAATATCACACCACAGCTCACCCAAAACTGCACCCAATCTTTAACAGCAACATACATTTCTGACTTGCAGTTTGCGTCATTTATGCCCCCTAATAACAAGGGCCTGCAAATCTGCCTGCGTTTGCAAAGGAACCAAACCACCTTATCTAGAAGTGCATCCTTTCTTGTGGCTCTTTAAGAAAATTTTCATTTTGGTATCATTTGGGGTTTTTTTTAAGTGTTTGATTTCACAGTTGGCCTGATGTTCTTTTGAGAGACGTTTTGTTCATAAAATTCTGCTTTGTTTTGGCAATGTTTGCTGAAATACTTGAAAAATAAAACAGAAATCTGTAATTTCATTCCAAGTCTGGACAACTTGAGACCTTATTTTGCACAAGTTATTCTGTAATATACTTCAGAAAATTTACCCTTTTTGCACTTTCAGAGGAGATAAAGGCAGATACCTAATGGTGGGGAAGAGATTTAAGCTGAACCAATTTTTCTCAAAGGGCTCACGTATGTCATTCACTTGCTAACAAGCTTTTGAACAGCATCCTCCTATGTGCCCTGCACACATCAAACAAATAAGAATCATGCAGTATTAAAAATGTTTCCAGTTCTAAAAAATAAAATATCAAAGCTGTACAGAACAAATTATCATGGATAATTTACTATCATGGATTCAATTTACTGACAAACTTTGTTTCCAGTGAAAAACAGTATGATACATTTTAAAATGTTAAATATTTCTTTTATCATAGTTTTACATACAAAACAGTGTTTTGAGTATGCTTGATTTACTGATATATTTTGTATATTTCACAGTTCACGTTAGCAATTACTTCAATCTCCCTTTTTACTGGCAAAATATGCTATCTTTCCTAAGTCTTCAGTTTTGTAAGAAAACAGCCCTATTTCTAAGGCTCCAGATGTTCCTCTAGGTCCTGGAACTCAAAAAAGCAGATGGATTCAGAAAATATGGGTGCTGAGCAAGGCCATCCTAAGTTTGCTATGTCAGAAATACACTGTTGTTAACAGTGTGCAGGTTGGACATTCAAAGGTGTAAAATATGGTACCCTATCACTGGATTACTGAGGCACCATGTAAGCCCTGACACACAAACCTTTCTGGCTGTAAGCTATTTCCAGTGCTAGCAGGAATTGCAGACAGTGAACTTGCTGGCTGGTGGAGCACCAGAGAGGCTTGTGCATGTTTTGCCTCAGAGCACCAGCTCTGGAAAGAACCACTACCTTCTGGAAAGTTTTGAATGACCAGCTGCCACAGTCATGACTCAGCTTTGTCCTGACATTGTTCCCCACTTCTCTGCAGAGACCTGTGCAAGACTCAGGAGTGAGGGGCAGAGTTCTGGCTTTGCAGCAGTTCAGAAAAAGCCAGTTTTGCAATGACACCCTCAATGGTTCCAAACTCAGATAAGCCTTTTCCTTCTTCTCTTTGTGCAAGAATGGAAAACCAAGCAGGATCCTTGCACCTTTGACTCCCTGCCCAGTGGCCTCCACTGGACTAAGCAGGTCCAGCAGACAGAAACAACGATGATTAAGGGACTGGAGCATCTCTGTCATGAGGAAACGCTGAGGGAGCTGGACCTGTTCAGCCTCAAGAAGAGACAACTGAGAGGAAACTTCATCCATGTCTGTCAGTATCTGAAGGGAGGTGTCAGAGCAAGGAGTCAGGCTCTGCTCAGCGGTGCTGAGCAACAGGACAGGAGCCAATGAGCAGAAACTGATGCACAGGAGGTTCCACCTGAACATGAGGAAGAACTTCTTTATTGTGCAGTGCCCAAGCACTAGAACAGATTGCTCAGAGGGGCTGTACAGTCTCCCTCACTGGAGATACTCAAGGGTCCTGTGCCATGTGCTCTGGGATAACCCTGCTTGAGCAGAGAGATTGGACCAGGTGACACACTGTGCTCCCTTCCAACCTGACCCATTCTGTGATCCTGTGATTCTGTGACTGATGAGCAATCTCATCAAATGCCTCTGCATTGTGTTTTGTGGAGCAATCCATTCATTCACAGTACAGACTAGAGCTATAAATACACAATGCCATAAAAGGCTTGTGTGTAGGCCTTTCTCCTGGAAAGAAAATATGTTTTGAAGATGGTTTGGCTGATAAACATTTGGCAACTTTATCTGCAACTCTAAGCAAATGACTGCTAAACCTACAGAAAAGCAAGGTGACAGTCCTTCAGAAGATACCAAGAGCTTCCCTTGATAGATGAGGAACAAAAAGCAGACACAACTTAAAAACTCTTTTTTACCTAAGACATAATATGTATAAAAAACAGCAGCCTAAAAATATCCAAAAGATCTGAAAGATAAGACTGTGCTCCGCAACAGGCCACACTTTGCAACATTTTAGAGTTTGCTTTAGGCTTTCTGAAAGCACTGTGTATCAGGAGGATACATTCATATATCCCTATCTAATAGCTTCATGTAACAGCCATCACATAAAGCTTTCTGAAGCAATTTGGTAAGAAATTTGAAGGAAAATATATTGGTATAGAAGACTAACATAGGTTTAATAATTTGGTAGTACATCATCCTCCTTGATGATGATCCATGGCTTAATTTACCTTCGTGCTTTGAAACTGAATTTGGAGCATTCCTATCACTCTGAGAGGTGTTGAGTATCTCCAGTGAAACACTTGGTATTGCAGTGCACATGACTTGAGGTGCTCAGTAATTAACATGATCCAATTTCTCCACCTCTCTACCATGCAGATCCATATTTAGGATATTGGTCACTAAGTACAGGGATTTGTTTCTGGCATATACCTCTTTTGTCATCTTTTTTTAACACAGATATTTACAGTATTTGTCTTCTATCGTGCAATCTGAATGCCTGACAGTAATTCATTAGGAAATTTCAGTAACATACAACTTTTGTTCTCTCCCTGGAATTAAAAAGGTCCATGTGCTTGCCCTGCCTGGAGGTCTGGGAGGACATCTCCCATCCTGTGTGTGCTGATAGAAAGCAGTTTGTTGGGCTTTACTAAAAGTCAAAGTGGAAGCAACCTGTCTGCACTGAGACTGGAATTGAACTGTCACAGCAAGCAGTCTCTGTGGATGGCTGGTCAGAAGCTTTGCAGTGACCTTCAGGAAAGGTCTGTCTCTCCCTCCACAAAGTGGAACTCACAGTATGAAGTGTCAAACTGCAACCATGGTTGTCACCCCAGAACTTCAGACAATCTTTCAGATGCTAGGCTCAGGCCACTGTAGATAAGCTGCAGACAGGCAGACAGACACCCAGCTGCCTTGCTGGGATCGCTTGCTAAGCAGTGGATAAAGTAAATCTTCTGCAGTGTGTCTGAAACACTAACTTATGGGGAATTTGCCTTTCTTTTTTTCATGCTGCAGCAAAAGTTGCCAAACGCTCAGGATTTATATGCAAATAGTCCTGGTTGTTCTCCAGTTACAGGGGAGAACCAGCAGGAGTAAGGGCTGCATAACTGGAGCTCATTGCCCCTTTTATCAAACACAGTTCAGGCATGCTGATGGTTAGATACACATCAGAATTTCAAACTGGGGTTTATATAGCTGCTAAAACTCACTAAAACAGCACACACAAATTTCCTTCTCTTCTCTCAAATCAAGAGCCCCTGACAAGAATCAGTGCTAATCCTAGTTTGCGAGATGGTTTTTATCCGTCCCGGAGACAGTTTACACTGCAGTCCAGCTCTGTGTAAGCCTCAGAGACCTCTTATGTAATGTATCTCTTTCACAGCATGGTGTGCATTTCGCTTAGGCTTGCAGTGTGCATTGAAAACCCTGGCAGACTGGAACCTGTAGGAGATACTGGATCAAAAAATATAGAATGTAGCTTTTCTTTAGCAAAACTGCATGCTAGGCAGGAAGACTTGTGGTATTAGGAGGCAAATGATGCATTTCATATTTTCATACACACCTCTGTGACAACACCACAGCATCTACTTAGACTAGAAAATAGTTCACTCTTATTTATTTCCTATGGACCCAGTTATTGCTGAGGACATTCTAAGAGAGCTATTCCGCCTTTCATCACAAAGCAAAATGCTGTATAGAATCGGAGTGCAGATACAAAATATCCTAGCATTTAGAAAGATTTGTTTCTCTAGGTTTGCTCAGAGCTATTACCACAGTGGATTACCCTCTGGACCAAGCATAAGTAAGGCTAAGTGTATATGAAAATCCATCTGGTTTTTTGCTATGCTCCACCAGCATCCCTTTCTTTTTCCAGCAGTCCAGAGAAAGAACACACTCACTGTGTGTGTCATTGTCAAAGATGACTCCTGCATATTATTTTCTTTGTATTTTTGCACAGAGGTTACAGACCTGGAGAAGAAATTCTTACAGCAGCAGATCTCTCGGATGATTGTTACAGCCCATGCAAAGGTAGCAACTGCATGTTGCTAAATTAGGAGTAGCTATATTCACTTGTACCAGCGGCATAGATGGGGGCAGGGAATGGGGAGACTCTCCAGAGCAGCTGAGTTTGGACTTAGCAGTGAATACAGAGCTTTCAGTGCTGACTCACTTTTTCCGTTTTTAAAATAAAAACATTAGCAAAGATATTTTTAAGTGGTTACAGTGCTTTTCTGCTGCAAGCAAAGCCTTTTCATGAGTTTTAACTATCCTCACCCCCCCCAACAGTAACATACTTTAGTAATCACTCCTATTTAATAAAATCCTTTTAGCCATGGAGCCCAAGATAGTTTTAAATGGAGCAGTCCTTAGTCCATAACTTATTAGTTTCTAAGGGAAAACTATTGTCCAGAGAAAACGTAGGAGCCCGGGAGCCAGGATCCCTTGGCTCTACCCTTCATGTCTCTGCTGACATGTTGTATTATGGAAAAATGAAACAGTCCTGCTTGCGAAACTGCGCCCTGAGCTGTACAAGCAGATTTCTGTGCTGGCTGAAGTTGACACAAGCTCAGAAGTTCAACCATACAGATAAAGGTTCTTCAAATACAGCAGGTTTACCTATGCACCCCACTTTCTAGCATCATAAGAGCAAAATTCTTGAGTCAAATCACATTTTAAATTCCCTCCAGGAGAAAGAAAAAATACTGTGGCACTTCCAGAAGAAGGACAAGCATATGACAGGATAAGACCACCAGACTTGGATTGTTGAGTTGTGGAGTGCTCTCCAGGTAACTAAAAGAATTTCAGTAGCAGTTCTCAGAAACTCACAGGTCAAGGCCTCAGGAGCACAGCAAACCTGGAGATTAAGCAGTGATGAACCACATCTGTGAGATACAGTCTCAGACAAAGTGGAACCTAGAGAGCCTAAGAGAGGCTGAGCGTCATCTTTTTTGACCTTTGGGGCAAAGAGCAATTTTTCATATGCTCCACCACTCACAAGTGATGCCCAATCAGGCAGCTAAAGAAGGCTCAGATTTTTAAGAGTTCAGTACCCAAAAGCTTACAGCCAGACACTCAGGGCTCTGTCTTTTGTAAAACATACACTAAAAGATTTTGAAAGCTTGTCACATATCATAGGATAAAAGTGGGAATAAAAGTCTCTTGAAACTCCCCTATTAGTTATGTGGCTGTAGGTTCAGAATTAGCATTTTCCCTTGAATTAACTGCAACTACAAAGCAACAGACTTAAAAAGAGAATTTTTTTTTTTAAGTCCTATTTCAGGCTAATTTAGAAAGTCCCCACTTGGAAATCCCCATGGTTTTATGTTTTATGATAACCATTTTGGTAAAATTTTCTTCCATTTAAATTAGTGTTAAGAAGGCTCACGTATTAGGACAAGTATTCCTCCTGTAGTCTTGAAATTACCAGCACTAGCCAGCTAATTTTGAGATTTCTCTTGCTCTCTCCTTCCCCCTCTTCAGCTGTGTATTTGCCTCTGTATTCTTCAGTATCATACTTTTTTGGTAATTTGAGAAAGTCTCAGCTATTGTTTTAAATAACATCCCTTTCACAGAGGGGAAGTCTATTTTTCCTATTCCTATTCCACTCCAATTGTGCATTCCTCTGCACAAACAGATCCTGGAGTCTGTTGCATGGCAGGCTGTCTCTCTATATTTCCCCCAAAGTTCCCACAAGAATCTTGTACTCCTGTTTTCCATCCTGTCCTCTGTGGTTGCCATGTACTGTTTAACAGTTGCCACATTCCGCCAAAAAGTGGAAGAATTTCTCAAAACACTCAGCAAGTGATTTTAGTTTGCTCAATACCTCCAGACTTTCCTTCCCATGTGACTGGTTTACAAATGCCTTAGATGTAGTTTTGTGCTCCTTAGAATGATTAAGGTGCAAAACACTTTCTTAAGCTCTCTCACCCTGGCTGTAATCTATCAGAAAATCAGGCACAAAATAAAAATTAAAACAAAAATCCAGATTTGGGATTAACTTCTGTCAGGGAAAAAAAAAACCCCAAAAAACTGTTAAAGCAAAATTGGAGTGCATAAATTCAGACTATCAGACTTACAGTGACTGAACTTTCCCAAAGGATTTGGCTCTGACCCAGCAAAATATATTTCTACCTCTGAAGTAAACACAAAACAGCAACTAGGACTAGATTCCAGAAAACAGTGCATCCCCTCTCCAAACCTCCCTTCTTGTCAGCTTCATAGCTGTAAGATCATCTCACCCAGTCCAAGGGTGCATAGACCAGCACGATGCTCTTCTATGCATTCAGCATGCCAGGGAGCCTAAGAATAACACTGATGGCTGCATCCTCAGCTGCAAGCTCCTGAGCAGGGCAGCTCCACTGGCTTGGGAAGAGCTATGCCAAACTAACTGAGGATTTGGGCCCAAACATGCATGGGAAAAGAGGGTGTATAGGCAGATAAGACAGAAAACCACTTCATTTCTGGCACAGCAGTGGATGGATGCCCTGTACATGGGAGAGAGGAAGGGAGAGGGATAGGTTTCCCCTCCATCTCTCTGCTTTTATAAAGCTTCCCTAGACAGCCTGAGACATGATATCCTCACAGTGTTTGCAGAAAGCTCAGACCTTTGTCTGACAGCTGCAGAAGCAGAGGGTCCAAGTGATTTTTTTTTTCCCTCTATCAGTACTGATTCAGCAAAAGTAATGGCATGGCAGACACAGCTCTTACTTGGGTTCAAAACCAGTATCTTTTCCTTTTTTTTCAAACACATACACACACACTCTCACTGTATCTTTTGATAACAGAGATGCTGACATCATCTCCTGCACAGTTGTGTTTTCCCTGTCTTTCAAGACACCACAGAGGTACAAAACAATTGCACTATGTGAACCACTGCTAAGGAGGGGGAAGCAAAGGTTCAGATGTACCCCAAGCTGCTAAACACCTTTTAGATGTTTAAACTTTTTAATTCACAATAGTCACTCTTTCGAGAATTTGCTTAGCACACAGATTTTCATTTTATATTCATTTTAGAATCCACATTTTCATTTTACACACTGAAAATTGCAATTAATGCTACTCCTATGGAGCTCTGATGAGTCCTTGCAGAATAAAATGCATTTGTGAGACAATTTAACTGAGCCTCTGTTTTATGATTAATTGCACAAAAGCCACCTTAACTACACTGCGCTACAATCCATATGTGAAGAAACAGCAAGAGTATCTGCATCATGAAGATGGATATATTTTAAGAAATTAATCCCTGTTTTGTGATTGTATTTCTTTAAACTGTATTCACCAAAAAAACTTTTCCTTGTATCTCTGTTTTCTACCAAAAATCATATATTCTTGCTTCTCATAAAAAGAAATGTGGGTAATTTCCCACATGGAGATCCATGCAGCAGCAAAGACACGAAGATTGTTGGTACCTTACAAGCCACAAAAGTTCCTGAGAATGGTCACATAGGAATTAGGGCTTCTCCTTCCCAAAAAAAAGGCAAGATCAGTAGCTCAGCTGAAGTGCATCTGTACCAATGCAGGCAGCATTGGCAAGAAACCGGAGGAGCAGCAGGAAAGCTATGATGCAGTTGCCATCAAGGAAACATGGTGGGAAGGCCCACTCAACTGGAAAGCTGTGATGGATGGCTATGAACTCTTCCGATGGGATAGGCAAGGAAAAACTGATGGTGGGGGAGCCCTGCATGTCAGGGACTGTTTTGATTGTCTAGACCTTAATGATGGTGGCAATAGGGTGGAGTGTTTATGGGTAAGAGTCAGGGCGAAGGCCAACAATGCGGATATCATAGTTGGAGTCTGCTACAGACCACTCAAGCAGGATGAACATGCAAACAGAATGTTCTATAAGCACCTAGGAGAGATGTCACAATCACTAGCCTTTTTTTTTTTTTGTGGACGACAGCAACCTACAAGATGTCTGCTGGAAATACCCTACAGCAGAGAGGAAGCAGTCTAGGAGGTTCCTAGAGTGGAAGATAAAAATGCCGTGAGGCTTTCCAGAGAGAAAATTAGAATGGCCAAAGTCCAACTAGAATTTAATCTGGCTACTGCCATAAGACACAATAAAAAATGTTTCTATGAACACATTAGCAACAAAAAGAGGGTTAAGGAGAATCTCCATGTTCTACTGGCTGGAGGAGGAAACAGTGACAAGGGATGAGGAAAAGGCTGAGGTGCTTAATGCCTTCTTTGCTGCCGTCATTAATACAAAGTCCAGTTGTTCTCTAGGCACCCAGCTTGGGTTTAGTCCCACTTTAAACCCGTTTTTTGTTTGCTTGTGAATGTTTGGGGTTTTTTTGGTTTGGTTTTGAAATGTCATTCCAGTTCTTTGAGTATGTTTCTCTCAGCTGTAGCGGCTTACCAAATGAATGCTCCTGGTCAGGTCCAACTCAGACTGTCATTGTGGAACAAACATGAAGTAAAAGGGATAAAGATGTTAATGCACATGAGGTCCCTGTTGGTTTCTACAGCAAATAAGGAATTTCCTACATGGGAAGGCAGATGTCAGCTGCTAAAAGTGCACTGCCAGCTTTGGACATGGATATAGATAGCACTTTCCTCTACAGGCCTTTCTTATTTAAACCCCAAAACTATTGTGTATATATTAAATATAGAGATGCAGATATCAGGACACTTACATACATTTCTATAACAGGCCACTGAGGCATGGATAAATACTCACAGAGTTTCTTAGAAGCCTATCAGGCAGTTGCTAAAGTCTCAGTAACTGCACTTTTCATCATCAAAAATAGAATTAGACATTTTTAAGATCTGTATTGACTTGGCTGACAGTAACTGGCTCTGAATTACTACATCTATATTTAGAATCTCTGTACACACAGTTTACTGCACCACAATCACATTTAGCTATTCAAACATTGTTTCCAGAAGTGATGACTTGCACCAACTGCTAGGATTCATCATATCAAGTCATCAATAAAACTTTTCATTGTGCTTCTCCTTGCCCTTAATCAGCAAGCCTCAAAACCCAAGATACTTCTGATATTTTGGGAAGAAGAAATTCATACATGTACAGACTGGACAAATACATATGCATACACAGATGATGTACTTTCTACATTCCTAAACATTGGAATTTTCCGCTTGTTTTATTTATAATGATACCGAAGAGTAACTGTTTGCAAATAAAATCTTTACATGCAAAGTATAACTCAGGAGATCTGCAAGTAGCTTCCACACCTGAGACCTGTCTGTGGAGTCTGGCTTACATGTAAATCTAAGAATTACAGAAAATTTTCACTTGCAGTTGGAAAGAGGACAATCATGGACTGAAGATCAGGGCACATGAAACAGAATTACAGTAGACAAATAAAGTCAGCCAAGTTTTCAAAAGTCAAAAAGTGTTTAAAACAAAACCAGACAGAATGAATCTCTACCCCTTATTTTAAGAACATTGGCTTGAGTTAATTTCCTGTCTGTCTTTAAAGATAAAAACAAAATATAAACATTAAGCAACCTTATTGTCAGTGCAGAATTTCACTGCAGAATCTTTATTAATAAACACTAAAAGAGGAAAAAAATATAAATTATGTCATTAATACAGTAGCTTGTGCAATTGAAATAAAAGCAAATTGTCTATTCTCATCATTCAGAATTTACTCTTCATATCATGATATTACCCAGACTTCAGGTTTTGTACATATAGGAACATTAACAGCAAATAAAGGGAGAAAAAACGTCAGGAAAAGTTTAATTTCCACTCCTTCCAAAGAGCTGTTGTCTGAAATCCATTCAAATGTACTTGTTCTCCAACAGTTAACACTTTTGAAGTAGCTTAAATCCAAATATTCAAATACTTTATTAAGTAATTTTAGAAATGCCACTGAAAAGCAGAGGAAGTGCGAAATAAATTTCTAGAATAGAATTTCTAGTCTGCCTTAAAATTAGTCTTGGCAGGATTTTCCTGTATGCTTAATCATTTATTTGAAGATTTAGCTGCATACTTTCTGCATACTTTTCTGGGAAAGATTTTGGATAGCACCAAGAGTCTACTGGTCTAACAGACAAAAATACAGAGCAAATTGATCAGGCCCAAAAGTTGGTTTTAATTAGGAATTTTTAGCCTTCTTTCATTCCTTTCACAGGTCACAGACATGCCAGTGACTCTAATGATTACATCCCACTAACATCCAATCTCTAAAACGACAACTCCTTCTTTCTGGAGTGAGTTAGATCATTTCACATAGCTCAGTAAAAATACATATTTGCCACAGAGCTGCAGCTTATGCAGAAGTTTCTCAGTTCACAGCAGTGAGCTCTCAGGTACAAGTGTCAGAACAAAGGAAAAAAAGTCAGCCAGAATAAAATTTCTCCATCTTTCAAAAATGTTAAGTTATACAAAAGCTAAGTGCTACAAAAGCAATGTACCACAGTTTAATACTACACAATTAATACAAACTACTTGATTGCAATAGTAAATTAAGTAATATAATTCTCCAAGTTTCACCAGATTTTAAGTTATATATCCTGTTAGAAGAAAGTTTACCATTCTGAGCATTGCATTAGCTCTTCCTTTAGCTGTATATAGCTAAAAACTTAGTGCCCCAGAGCTCTCTGTTGTGATTGAGGTGTCACAACAATCTTGGTTTAGCTTGGAAACCTGTTTATTGACATGCATGTGAAATTTTCAGTTTGATCTTTTTCAGTCAACAGTGAACAAACCTAAAAATAATTGAAAATATGGCATAAACTAAAATTCCACTTCCTTCAACTTTGACAGTGTAGCACCATTTATAGGTAGCGGCGTTATCATTAGCAACTCCACTCTGCATGCAAATTAACCAAAAATGAGGATAAATATTTGCTTTCAGTTAGACAGCCACCAAGGTGCATTATCACTATTCCAATCACAACCAATCTTCATTTTTTCCCCCATAACACAGTCCCACAGCCCCTTAATCCAACCTGTGATTAAGCTCTCCACAGATTTTCTGGAATTCCTGCATTGCTTTGCAAGATCAGGCATTTCTTTAGTCATTGTTTCTGCCACTTATTGGCAACCAAAGCTCAACAATTTACAGAAATTTCTTGAATTAAAACAACAACCAAAAAAAAAAGTCTGCTATTATTAAATACCTATCCAAAAAATAAATCAGAAAACTCAAAACTCAGATTTGGACTTTAGCAAATGACACTTCCCCAGTATGATTCAAAATTGACTCTTTGTGGAGTCATAAAACTACACATGGAGTTTTGAAAGTGAATACACGCAAATCACTCCTGTCAAGAGTCATTCACTAAGCAATTATGTGGCCTTCACCTTTAAATCTTTGTTCTCTCAGTTTCATACCACTTGTGAAATGATTGATGTCTTTTCCTATCCAAATTGGACAGTGGAAAGAATATTTTCCTCATTTAAATAGATTTAAGCAGACCATAGAAATGCCCTGAATATTGATTAGGACTTAGCTTGAAATTAAAATGAAATTCAGCTGTAACTGTACAGCTCCACAGCACAACTTAAAAGAGTAAAGATGAACTGAAATGTATTAAGATTGACAAATACATTTTTTAAAAGAAACTGGAACTAATAATAGCTGAATTGTGTATTTGTCACAAATACCCATAGGCAAAAACCCATTGTGTTTGCACAATGCATTACTGAGCTAACATCAAATAAAGGCCACTGTACTCTTCATTACATCTTATGTCCTTCATAGGAAATTCTGAGCCAGTATGGAATATGTAGTATCCCAGTGTTCATCACATCAGACCAGAGGAACGATGCCATGCAGCTCTCCAACAAATCACAACCAACCAACACTGTTTAAAATTAGATTTTCCATGAGTAATCCACATAGCATTTTTTTTCACGTCATGATTCTATTGAAGAGATTTTGATCTCCGTGCAGATACTTCACAATTCACAGTCACGAACTAGGTCCTTAGTGTTACCAATTAAAGACACAAAGAAGGGTGACAGTAAGACCTTTTCTCAGCATGGGTCTGTCAGAATTGTGCAGTTTCTTCCTAACCTCCTCCTCTCAAAAAAGTCCTTTCAGATGTCTGTTTGACTGAGTGCAAAAATTACCAAAGCACGAGTAACTCAAACCCTTCAGTCTCAGGCCTGGCCATCAGCTGAAACAGAGAGAGCACCAGGTTTGACTTGTAGTTTCCCCACATCACAGAGGGGTAAGGTGTGAGAAAGCCAGAATTGCACAGCACTTGATTTGAGGTCATTTTCAAAAGCTACAAAATTTACCTTGCCATGTTGGGACTGCCGGAGCTGAAAAGCTTTGAAAAGCTTCTCCCGAGAAAACCCTGCTCTTGTCACTGGCTGTCACTGGAGGGCCAGGCCCCATGGACACCTCCTGTCCTCCAGAGTGGGCACCAGGCATCTCCCTGGGGATGGGGACACACCAAGGCCAGGCCAGTATCACAGAATCATTTAGGCTGGAAAAGACCCCTGAGATCATCGAGGTGGTCAAACACCACCTTGTCAACCAGACCATGGCACTGAGTGCCATATGCAGTCTTTCCTTAAAAACTTCCAGGGACAGTGACTCCACCACCTCTCTCCACAGCCCATTCCAATGTCTAACATGCCCTTCTGGGAAGAAATTCCTCCTAATGTCCAACCTAAGCATACCCGGGCTCAGCTTAAGGATGTAGGCCTGTGGGTGGGCATGGAGATGAGCCCTCCTGCAGCATCCCTGTCTGAGCAGGAACGCAGGGACTTCTTGGTGCCCCCAGGGAGTCCTGAGAAAAATGTCATTATTTGAGTAGTAGAATCACCTAGTCAGGCCTTTAGAAACAAGCAGACAGTGTTTTTATTTCTGATTCCTGGTCTTTTTGGTGACTTAACTTTTTTTCTGACTCAACTGACCAATTTATAAAGTAAGCAAAATAATATCTAGTTTTGAAGAAATTTGACACCCTTGACCCTCATGTTCTCAAAGTGGTAAATATTACTACCATTGCAGAACTATGAATGAGAAGCCAAAAACGATTGTTTTATTTTACTCTGGCTAGTTGTGTCTTTCATCAGAAATGCACTGAATATGGAGAAAGAGGAAAAACATGCTGCTGTCCTTCCTTTCTCCCTCTCCCAAAATTAATATGTTTACAGGTGCTGTTGAAATATAATTTACATCTTTTAACCTCCATCTGTGTCATTTGCAGGAGTTATGACAACACTTCAGCAATCCTCTACTCCCATCCCCATGGAAACTGCCATCAAACTGCCAAAAATGGGACAGAATGCTTTAAACTAATCACTTTTCAATGGAGGAAGGCTTTTTTTTTTTTTTCTACAGCCGTTTCCATGGGATCAGAAGCCATTGCTGGTTTCCTAATTGTTTAAAATCTTGTCAAGTGCACAGGCAAGTGCTCAGCCTTTTTAAACGTGACTTTTTGTTTCGAATCAGGCTTCTAAAGCAGAATTTGCAAGCCTGATCTTTCTCCTATCCCACCAGTTGTCAGCCATCATAAAATTGAACTCAGCAGAGTTTTACCAGTTGGAAACACGGAAGAAGTTCCATCATTTAATTTTGGAAGAAAGTTTTCAGTGGAATGAATGAAAGAGAGGACATGTGTTAGTTTTTTTCCACAAGATAGCTCAGCACCACTGTGAAAGAAAGAATCCTTGAGCCAGTACTGTTAGACAGCACAGAAAAAGGCTATGTATCAGGAGGTGGAGACTGCAGTCACAAAGATCCAAGAGATGTCCTTTGAGAATTTCCATTCTCACCTATGCCACATTCACATTAATTTCCTAAAGTATATATGTTTTTCAAAAAAGTTTAAAAATTTGGAATATCAGGTTTCATTGAGAAGGCATGAGAAATAACACCAACAGGCAACTCTCCTGGCTGCTGTGAATTCAGAAGGCATATTTTGCTATGCAGTTCCGTGAATAAGTACTGCAAGACAAATCTGTTACTTCTAGTTTTATAGTTTAACCCTGTGCTAGGAAATCTCCTTTAGTGTAAACATGAATTTTCATATGAATATAAACCTTCTGAGTCCATTTTTTGTGTTAATGCAAAAGAGCTAGATTTCAAATCAATCTGTTAAAATTATATCAGCATGCTCATGAGAATGTATATGATTGGGTATGTCTCTACTCAGGTCAGAGCATCAGGTTCTGCAATAAATCAAATTCAAACTGCTAAAGGCACCAGTTACCATTAATTCAGAAAATTATACTATCCTTGCAAGGGGAATACAAAAAATTTCCAACTACTTATCAATGTTTTACAAATAAAATGTTCTAGGGAAAAAATTATTCTTATACAATAAAAACTTTTTAAAGTTTCCAAAAGTTATTTGGAACCTAACATCCTGTATTTAGAATTATGATAAAGCATGACACTCCGATTAAAACATTTGGTTACTTGTGAACAGCTCTGAAAATATGCAGCCAACTACACAGATTTCCCTATCATAAGATTATACTGTCTTTTATTCCAAATGTATAAGAAGCAGGATTTGAAAGTAATAAGTATGTAACTAAGTAAATACCAAGAGAGGGGGGAAAAAAAAGAGCAAAATGCATTCTCACCTCCACCAGTGTTGCAGAGTTACATCCCGCATGTTCCTGGAAGGACAGAGTAATTAGGGACTGAATTTTTCAGAAGGACTAAATATCCCTTAATGAGACCAGCGGTCATTAAAAACCTCAGCAGCTTAAGGAGATGGGAAGAATGAGACCAGATTTTCTCAGGTACAGAAATGGGGTAATCAGGTTGAGAACTTTGCCTGAAGCACCTTGTTTTGAGAGATTAGTTGGATCTGTTGGGCTTTACATCAGGACACAACTTTCTCTCTGGATCTCCTGAAACCTTTGCATTAACCATAAGGTTAGCCATTGTCTCTGGCACTGGCACAGGAGAGGTGCTAACCACACCTGAGAGCCAAAGTCATTTGAAGCAGCTGATTTTGAAAACAGTTTCTTCAGAATAGTTCAGCACATTCTTATTTATCCTGGTGCATTTAATTGTCAGAGTAGTAATTCAGTTTAAAAAAACTCTAATGATTGTTTGACAAAAAAAATCAAATCAGCTTCTCTATTGACTCTCTTATAACAAGTTCTCTAAAGATTTTGATCTTTAGCAAGACTCAAATAGCTGTTGTAGAAAAGCACTCTTGAAAGGTTTTCAGATAAAAGCTAAAGAAAGCCAAAGAGAGCCAGCCGGGCTTTCTTCAAATTGATGTTAAATTATCAATTCCATTTTTCTTGAGCTAGATGACCACTGGCTTTATCTTCATCTTTACTCTCTTGTCTCAGGCCTTTTCTGACCTTTTTTTCAAAGACTTCATACCTTTATTCAGCCTCCTCTCATATTCAAAATACAATATCTCACTCTTTAAAAAACACTCCTTTTTTGTTCTGAAAAGGGCAGAGAGCTGAAATAATCTTACACTCCTAACTTACACTTTAGCTTTTCTCTGGATATTGTCTGGCTAGCTTGTAAAATTCCACTCATTACAGGTCTGATGTAGAAACTACACAGCAAAAAGCAATGCAATCATTTTGCCTGACAACTTACCTGGAAAGGAAAAACAGCATAACATTAAAATACACCAGTCACTATTAACGTGGGGTAAATATTACAACATTTCCTTTTCAGTTATTCAACACTATTCATATTTCTGTGATTCTAGAAAAGCTAATATAGAAGTAAACTAAAATTTTGTTCCAAGACTTAGCGTCAGAGGTTTTGTCTTTATATTTCTTGTTATTCATCTGTAACTTCCTAGCAAGGATGCTGGTATTGTTCGCAGAAGTAATTTTTCTGAGTCTCATCACTATGGGTCTTGATATTGTTTTTATTAATGAGTAATCACTATGTATCAGAGTCTTGCTCATTCATTCCATCTAGGAGATAATTCCTGTCCTCAGATGCCATTCATTTGGATAGGAGACTCCTGCATACATCCAATTCTTTGTTCTTCCTGTTTTTGAGGTTTTGTTTTGTTTTAGTACTTAAAAAAAAAAAATTAAAAAACACTCTGGAAAAATAAATCACATGTACGTAATGATAGACCATGTCCCCACCCCCCCAGATGGGTTATTTTGGGTCACATTTCATTTTCACATCAAGAAAAAACTGGATGAATAGTGAATGGGAAAGTATCATTATAATTGGAATCCTGCTGGTTTATGCAGGCCTGCACATCTGGAATAGGGTGGGAAAAGAGAAACAGAAGAGTGGGATTCTTCTCACTAGACAAAACCAGGGAGTCTGGAAAGCACATGTCGTCTGGTTTCTTAAGTTACAGCGAAAGTTAGCATTCAGAAATGAAAATGTTCAGCAACAAGCCCTCCCTCCCCACATAGCTCAGAAGTGCTCCTGTTCTCTCTTTGAAGCTATACCTCAGCCACCTCTGTTAGTTGCTTGCTATGAAAATGCGGGCTATTTCCCTGCTCTGTAGGCCCCAGTGAGCACTTAACTGGGGTATCAAAGTGATCCCTCTCCAGCCAGCCTCCTAGTTACAGATTAACAGGAACTGCCCTCGTACCACACAGCAATTTAGACAGGCAAACACGTTCATTCATGTGACTGATAAAACATGTTTGCTTTGTGTTAAAGAATCTATAAAAGCCTTTTCTAACACTGCATTGAAACGGTCATGAAGGTTTCATTAGTGGTAAACAACTTCAGTGCCTTATCTGGGTCACTGTGATGTTGCACACACGGGTCTGCACCCAGGGGCTTTACAGCTCTTTGGAGGCTTCATCTTGAACTCCAGCTGAGCCCCCAGGCAGGGAAAGAGCAGGGCCATGGCCTCTGTGGAACTGTGAAATTACCCCTCGGTCTCCCAGATGAGAGGGGTGGCACGTCCACCCTGAGAATGCACGTCTGCATTCTCTCCACAGAGGTGCCAAAGAGCTCCAAAGCATGTGGCCAAGCCACTTCTACATTGAAGTCCAGGAGAGGGACAATGCATGCTGCTGGCTAAATATATGCTACAGGAAGAAGCCACAAGATTGCATTAGTCTGTTTTACAAGACAGTGACAGTGTGGTGATGTAGTGTGAGGAAGTATCACATAACCCAAGCACTATTATTTTTATTACCATTATTTTGTCATCTCCATCTTATTTAGCTCTCCATGTATACTTCCCAATCCGTCATACAGCATAATTACATTCAATGAATGAGCTCTCAAGTTACATTACAAAAAGAAACTCATTCTTAGAAGTTTCTCAACTGAGTCGTAAGCAATTAAAACCATCTCTGAGTGCTTTGTTTAATTTTCTTCAATGGAAGAAGTCTTAGAAGTAGGTAGAAGTAATTTCCTTTTCAGAAGGGCCATGAATTCATATGATGGCATATGAATAATGCATTGTTCTATTTAAAACATCTGAAGAGCCAGCATGGTCTGCTGAAAGCTGGACCTACTGGCAACATAAAGCAGGGGACTAAAGTTCTGCAAATAAGTCAAACACAAGTAATGCAGTGCTGAGGGTTGCCTCATCTGTCAGACACAGGCACTTCCCCCCTGTGGAAGAGGGGACCTTGTCTTGTTCCAAGCACAAAGTTGGCTGGAAATATGTTATAAAAAGTAACTTAATAAGACTAGTCTACTTCATATAGGGCAAGTTATTTGTGTGTCTCAGCCACTTGACCATGAGCAAGATCCAGATATTTCACGCTGAAAATAGAAAACTGGTGAAAAAAATACTTCCCTCAGTGCTAGTGTCGCTGAAGCAGCATATTCATCATAGTCAGCACTGCCAGTTTTTATAACTAAGACTTTCTAACCCATTTTATAACTCACCATTAAAACATTTTATAATTAACTCTTTCAGATCTTAGAACACATCAGGTCTATTAATTCGGCAGCTGCAATTCTGACTGCATTGTTCTACCACTCTTAACATCACTGTCTTTGCTGGGCTCAGTACCTCCTCCTAACAGGTTCACCTTAAATATATGGGGCAATTGGTGCAGAAGTGTGTTTAGGACTGTAACTGGATTTGGGATCTTCTTTTACTTCTGAGAAACAGTGTATTTGTTTTTAAAAATACAGCTATAACAGCCAAATTTTTGTTTCTGAATAATGTTTGCATAATCAGGACTGACACTCAGGTATTTTTCTGCTCTGGCTAATCTCAGTGCCTTCTGCAAAAAATATATAGTGATTCTCCACGATTTCTATTGGCTGTCTGGACAAAAGGTTCTTTGTGCACTGCGGGACCAAAGGCATTACATACAGTAAATATCTGAGCTGAAGGTGTGCTACTGATAGATTTGTATGCACTATCGTTATTTTATGTTATTCGTGTTGTTGGCTTGCATCCCACTTTGTGGCATAGTGAAATAAATGACTGCTCAGAAAGCTGTTGAGCAGGAAAGAACCTGCTACATAATATACAAATTGCAACAGATGATTGCTACTTCACACAATAAAAAGCTTGTTATTTTTAATGTCTGGGAGAATGTATGCTTTTTGGACTACATAATACACAGCAATGACTCACAAGCCTTTTTTAAACACTACAATACCATCTTAATTTACTTCAGATCCACCTATACAGGTTGATATATAAAAAATAAAATTACTTTTGAAAAAAAAATCTATCATGCTTATAGTGGGGCTTATCTCATTTACCCTTAACTAACCAAAAGATGAACAAACTTAGTCAACCAGATATTCCTGTGAAGGGGTGAACAACATTGATAGATCTATAACTTTGCCTCAATTTTAGGAGACAAAGCAACTGCTTCAGAAAGGGCAAATTTTAAGCAGCTAAAATATATGAGATTAATACATGCTTTACTAGTGTTCTTGTTTCTCTGCTAAGTACCTTACCATAGTTGAAGAAAAATATCACTTAGAATGAGAAAAACAGGCAGAAGATGTCTTTGTGAAAGAGGAATTTATTTCATTGTGTAGGGACAAACAAGTTAAATTTAAGTTACTTCTGCTGCCATTACTTGCCTAAATCCTCCTTTACCAAAAGAATAGCCCTATTGAAGTACCACTGGTGTTAGCTAAAGGGTTAGGTAAATAAAGCTGGCAGAGGTGACAGCATGATGTAACACTGTTCTTTTTTTCAAATACCATATGAATGTGATTCCTATCATGTTCTTCTTCCACTTAAATGCCAAAAACAAGCCAAAGATCTCAAAATCTTATCCGTTATCTCACAGCTTGAATAAATACTCAATCCAGTACATGGTGAATAAAAACTGAGCCATGTGCATTATATCATTTCAAGATCAAACGAAAAAGCATGCTTGAATCTCTATTATGGATTTAACTCACAGAATTCCTAGTAGATATCCTAGAACAATATCATACTATTTATTCTCTTCTTGTAGTTTTGGCAACTTTATTTCTGCAATATAGCATTTCTAAAAATAATATTTTAAAATGCTTATACAAAAAATTGGTTATTTTTTAGTATTAATCCTTACAATGAGATGATGGGAACTTCCAGATGCTAGACCAATCTATGTCTGGAAAATAATGTGCCCATGTGGCCCATAATTAACCCATACTCTATAAGATGTGCCCCAATGACTTAGCAAAACCTTCTTTAAATAACAACAAAAGGCATTACGAATAACTTAAGGACACAAATTAATAATACTGAAATGGAACCAAAGATTTGATGCATCAATATTGTCCTCTGTATTGATATTTCACTTAGTAATTGGGGGATTTTTTAATTATATTTAGGGATGTTTTCTGGAGAGAAAGGAGAAAGAGAAAAAAAAGCAGAGAAGGGGTAGGAGGTTTCTAATTTCACTGTGAGTTTTGGAACAGAGAACTTTAAGCTGTCATCTGTTTTTTAAATCATAAGCATAATTAACAAAATAGTTATAAGAGGATATAATTGTTTAATCAATGCTGTTAGAGTTTATACAAGATGTATGATTCTACTAAAACAAAATGTATTGGCTTCCTCCAGAAATTACATTACAAAGTTCACTAATTTAAGGTGCCAGGGGATCAGAGAATACTTCAGGTTGGAAGGAAGCTCAGGATGTCTTTGGATCAACCTTCTGCTTAAGGCAGGCTCAGCCATGTGGTCAGACCAGAACATTCAGGGCTGTGACCAAATGGGTTTTAGAAACCTCCAAGGACAGAGACCACACAGCCCCTCTGGGCATTGTCTTCCCTGCCTGACTGTCCTCATGGAAAACAGGTCTCTTCCTGTGCTCGGTTTGCTTCTCTCTTATTTCAGTAAATATCTGCTGGGTCTCACCTTCTCACCATGCACTGCTGTCCATAGTGGCAGCACTTTCTCAGGCTGCTGTTGGTCTGCCCTTGAAGCTGCCTCCACCCCAGGCTGAATACTCATTATTTATCTGCAGCAAGTCCATTATATGTAACACAAATCACCATAAATCCTCTTGCACTTGGGCAAACAGCTTCAGCTGACATCACCCCCAGGAGTGTCAGTCAAAGAAAATGCTGACAAGGGACATGGAAGCTCCAATCTGTCTGCCTCCAGATGAACTGCATGAACCAAAAAGTTACTCCAATTCCTAATTTCACTTTCTTTCATTGCAGCCTCCAGCAGTGCCTTAGGCATGCCGCAAAACCCAATGAATATTTTGTGCTGTACTAAAACATGCTGCAACTCAGACATATTATTTTGACTATAAGAGTAGTGAGTTGATGGTACAACACAAACTGCTGACTGCATTACAGCTTTCCAATGCCAAGAATATGCACCTGATGAGGGAAAAGGTAACAAACAAAGTCTGCTACAGATCAGACAGGTATGCTACCCATGCAAAAATGATCTTTTACTATGAGTGTAGTCTGTTGTGCAATTTCATACCTTTCTACCCACCTCTAGAGAGACTTCAAAAGTCTAAAAACTCAAAGATTTTTGGGAGGATATGAAGAATATAATAATGAGTTTTCTAATGAGTACATTATTTTTCTAGCCCGTTGTACAATATCCTAGTAGATATTATAATGGAAATGGTCTCTGTGTATGATTTTTGGCTTACTCCACCATGAAACCCGCCAGCCACCCTTAGGTAATCATCACGCTGCTAAACCAGACACAGATGGCTTCTGCATGGAGGCAGATGAGGAACTTTCTTGCATCCCATACCACCTCCTGGCTCAGAAATGTGATAAAAAACAGCCAGGGATACAGTCACATCTGATATTTCCACAGCCACTTTTTCTACCATGAATATTTAGGATTGAAGTGTAACCAAAACATGGATACGCTTATGCATATGAGAATCAGAAAGGAGCACTGAAACAAAAGTAGTTCACATCCTGCCTTTAAGATGCTGATCTGAAACTTCAGTTCAACAACACATTGCAAAATTTTTAGCATGATCCTAGATGAACCGTTCGGTCTCTCCTACCTGCAAAAAACAATTTAAAAAATATCCGTTTTGATGCTCACTATTTGTTTGTTGTTGTTGCTTTATACTGTCAACCCTTTGGGGAAAATACATCACTTTCTCCTTGCAAGAGCTACACAATATGGAAGAGTAAATCTGGTTCAAGTAGATGTTAATTTGGAAAGGCCTTAGATCCTAAACTTGAGCAGGATAAGTGCCTAGTACTCAGCAGGAATGAACTGCCTGAGATTCCATCACACTGTTTGAGCAGGAGTTTAGGTCTGCTCTGAGCACCAGAGCTCAGAGCACTCTCCCCAGCACCCAGCTTTGCACCCATGAGCTGCAGTCACAGTTTAATTGGTGCTCTGAGCAATAATGTTACATGAGGTCAAAGCACAACTTACACCTGAAGCAACATGGAAACCTGAAGATGAATGTGGAAACACAGGATACAAACAGTGTGGCAATGGCATAAATTATCTGGTAAGATTAACTCTGCATTTATAGCCTGTCAGCATTCCACTGGTCACTAAACAAGGAAGAACAATTTAGGAATGCTGCTGGCATTCACAAAGCCATTTGCAGTTCTGGACACACTTTTTATTGGATCTAAGAAATAAAGTTACTCTGCAGCAATTCTTCAAGGAAATATAATGAACAAATAGGGTGGCAAGAGCGAGAGGTTTTGGTGAAATACAACATTTAACACTCCTTTGATAGTCTGAGCACTCATAAGGAAAACAGAACTTAGCCAAGAAAGCAATTAAAGCTTCAAGCTAAATCCTCTGTGGGCATAAATCAGTTGCACTATTTTGTACAAGGTGAAGAGCTGGTCCTGAAATGAATTCACCCTGCTGCTGTGTTATCAAAGGGCTTCTATTCACCCCTCTTGCTCACCAGCACTCGAAAGGAAGCATCCCATGAAGAATATGCCAGAATCCACACGATATATCTCACTGCATTTCCTCATCCTATCCCCTCTGCTGATGACCTCTGGACCTTTTCTTTCAAATCCTCTGTGTTCTGATACCCCCACTGCACAAACACGGTTACCTATTTCCTCCAGAAATAAACTTTGTTCAGTAACCATGGACATAGCTTATCCAGTCAGGAAAACACAAAAAACAACTGTCCATTGTGAAAAAAATGAAAACGCTCCTGTTCCCATTCAGTGACCCCATCCCCACTGACACAAGAGCGGCAATTTTTCTTATCTGAGGAAACATGACCACATGGGAGAAGATTACACGCTGGAATATTGCAGTCACATTGAGCAATACCTTTCTTTTTCCTCTTCTGTAATCACAGTACTGAAGGATAGATCTGACAGGATTTTATTGACACAGACTTTTTATAGATCCAGTTAAAAGGTCCCCAGACGCTCATTCAGTTTCCTGTACACATAGTACAAAAGCACTGCAGAATCATTGTTAATGAAAATACATTTTACTGTGAAAAAGCAGGGGAGGAGAGAGGGGAATTCCAAAAGACCTTAACAGACACCACTTCAATGCGGCACGTTACCTGTGTTGGTTTGCCATGACCAAACAGAAATACTTTCTCTTATCATTAAGGGAATTGTAAGACATGGCCTCAGTTCTTAGCCCTCATCTATCTGATTGAACTTTGGCATATGTCTCCTTCACCTCATTTCCCTATCTCAGCAATAAAGACTGGTTCCTTCACTTCATCTATCTTGTCAAATTAGACATGTACATGAACCCTTTCACCCTACATAATGTGGTTGGAATAATGTAAGAGAGCCCTAAAAGCCTCATATCCAGCCACAAAAGATCCCTATGGTGAAACACAGAAGCCACTAAGCTACTTACAGAAGTAACACACTACATCACATAACAGCCTGATCTCACTTGAGCTTCCAGAAATACATAGATTATTATAACTTTAATTTTATATACTTTGAGATGCTTGGCTGAAGAATTCAGCAAACTATCACAGTAATAGCAGCAACACTAGTTAAAGCTGGAAAATAATTGCTTCCTTAGCCTCTTGGTTTCACACATTTATCCACTTTTGAGGCTTATTTTTTCTATGCTTTAAGGTAAAAACAAAACACAACACCAGTACATCTTACTAAAATGGGAGCAAATTCCCAACAGCTTTTGTGCTATGGAACAGTGGGAAACAAATATACACACACACTTTTCCCATTGTAATGAAACTCTAACCATACTTGTTTTTGAATAGGGCAACAGCAAAAACAGCTGAAGTTTGAAATGTGACACTCAGCACACACATTGTCCTTAACAAGAAGTACATGTTGTGCTGTGTTTGAGGAAGACACTGGTTTTGCTTTTTTTCTTCAGTACTAATTGACTGAAAAAAATTTCCTTCCAATTTTAACAGAGCCTTATAAAGCTCTGCCTTTCTGACATCACAACAGTTACCTTTGCCCAGATTGACAAGCTTATGGGCTGCTGAAAAGATTTGTGTGAGGGAAATGTTCATACATAGATAACATCATACTGTCTGATTCATAAAGTGATAGAAACCTGAGTAAAATGACCTGAAAGTGGTCACTGATCCATAGCAGACCAAAGATTGGCTGTGGCAGCTCTTAGACTTAACTCTGTCTAAATCCCAGCTGAAGTCAGAACACCCATTCCTTCTGGAAAAACTTGTGATCATCTTTGTACTTCCCAATGCCCCGAATTGCCTTTGCACCAAGCTGGAGGCCCTCCTGCCCCTTCTCCAGTTATGAAAGATTTGGAAATTATGTTTCTGGATGTTCCTTTGTAAGTTAGTCCCTTTCCTACTCCTGCATGTGGAGAAAGAAATGCTGTTTTTCACTGGATACTGCAGCTACTACCCTCATCTACCTTCAGAGAGCAATTCTCCTGCAAGACAGATAGCAACTACCTCCAAAGTACTCTTCTAGTTTTAACTTATTGATGCCCATATTTATTCCTTCACCTCTGAAGTCACATCTGTAGCATACTAAGTCTGATCTGTCTCAGTGTGAGAGTGGTCCCTGAGGAACCTCCTTATTCTCTGGATCAAGGATTTGAAAGCGAAAAGCATGGCTACATTTACATATAGTATATGCCATGGGGGCCATCAGGATCCTGAGCCATTATCAGATCAAAATCACAGGCACTGAAAATTACATGCAAGACAGCAAGCCAGAATGACGTAACAATTTAACAATTTTTGGAATTTATTCATTTGTAATCCAGGAACATGGTCATATAAATCTCTCAATTTATGGGCACCTGAAGGAATCAGGCTGACATGGAGGACCACTGGTCCAAATATCTAGGACATACAATCTCTAGAGAGATCAAGTGTGACTCAAATACTAAGGCAGTTGAGCATCCATTATAATCTAGATGGGTCAGAGTAATCTGTCCAGGCAGAAACAAGAAAGGGGACATAGCTACAGGATTGTGAGCATGCATGTCACTCTTATTTAATGTTGTGTTTTAGTCATAGAAGCACTCATTTATGGGTGCTCCATAAATAGTTGTACCTCTTCCCCCCACCCTACAACCAGTCTAACAATATTTTGCAAACTCCCTGCTTCACCTGCTCCATGCAGCACCACAGTGAAACCTCAGCGGTGCATGGTCTTTCACTCATGGATCTTAGCTGGTTAAATTTTTAGTTTAGCAGATTTGAAACATTGCTAATGCTCATAATTTAACATTGCAGCAAGCCAAAGCCAGGTTCTAACCAGAAAAACAGACACCTCATGCGTGCTGCTCTAGCTTTCCAGCTCAAATAATTGTCTTGTGTCTGCCAACACAGGACACATGAGTAAGACATTGGCACTGAAGTGAAAACTGCAAGATCAGTTATCAGGGTTTGCAAGCTTTTCTTAGCAACAGGAAAGGCAGCCATCATTTTCTGTCTGTGCAGGATTTCAGCAGAAACAAGCCTCTTTAATTTCATGAAGAAGAGAGAGCTTTCCAGCTTTACACAAGAAGTCACGTACAGCATTCTAGCATTGCTGCCTGGATATAAACAGATAAATGTAAACATAAGTGCACATTGCCTCTGTCTTGCACTTTTTCATTTCCCATCCTCCAATAGTTGACAACTCTAGCTTTTGATTACCTTTGAAACTGATTCTAAGGTCATGTCCAACACCATCACTAGGTCTACACCAAAATCCTAGCATCTCCTTGCAACCCTCAGTCCAAAGTGTCTGGCATTTCTGTGAGTCTGGGATAAGTTTAAATCCCCATCGTTATGCTGAAGCTTTCCAAATTAAGAGTAAAATATCTTTCTCAACTGTAGGTCTTCCTAAGCCTTAAAGATATTTGTGAGGACTACATGTTAGAAAAGGATCAGAGCTTGAACCTGAGATGTGCTAGAACAACTGTATTCTTCATATTTGCTGAAACACATCATTATAAGGCATCCACTACGGCACAGCCTTTAGTTGGACTGCAGGTTTAAAGGCAAGGTGTGATGCCAGGGATGCTGGCAGGAAGCTGTGCCAAAGACAGAAAAAAGCAGTTTAGTGAGACCACAGAGGTAATCTTCGACATCCACCATTCTCAGTCTCCAGCCAATACCAGGTTGGTGGCAACATGACAAAAATCCTGGGGATGAAAATCTGTAGCAATGACCAGCAAAATGCACACTCCACCATGACACATGTGCCATTTACATCTCTCAGTATTCTCAGTAATTGTTCCAGCCTTGAAACAGAGAAGCAAAGCTAAATTTTCTTTACACCTTTCCTGTTCTTCTTCACCTGCCATGATTAAAAATTCAGAGTATAATAGATCCATACCTATGTATGGTATACACCATGGCAGGAAGAATAATTTTTTGGAGAAACACATTAGTGTTACAGGAATGGTAAGAACTATCCCATAATTCTCAAGTGAACTCCAGTTGATGATGGTTAGAATCACTGTAAGAGACTGAAAGCAGGGAAGTCTCAATTCTCATGTGCTGCACAATCTGCAGAAGACTTTAGTCCCTTCACTTTGTGGTTTACTTCTTCTGCTGACCTTGGACACAAAAAATTGGGCTGCAGAGGCAATCATATTAACTAAGCCCAAATGCACAAAGCAAAAGAAAATTTCTTCCACCAGGCACCGCTGAAGCACAGATTCAGACATGTCTCGGTACCAAGCTCTTACTGCAGTACCAGGCCTCTTTGGCTTGGGAGCTAGACCCATGGAATCACCTGGGCTTTTGCAATTCAATATGGCGTAGTGTCTTGTTTAAAATATACACACCCCCTGGCTGCTGAAAGGGAGCATTTTGATAATGTTATATTGTTAATTCTGAATTACAAATTCTTAGAAAGAGATATTAAAGACTATTTAAACTCTGGTGCTTCTTCTTGAGCATAGTAGGGGATGAGGTAGCTCACTGCTTTGCAGATTTCCCCTTATTGCACAGGAACAAAAGTGTGCTCACCAAATGGTTGTAAAACCTCTTTGTGCTTTACAGAGTTTTAGAATAATTTTCACAGAGGGGGATTGAGGGGAAGACTGTTAGGTTTTGGCTGGAAAATCATATTTCGGAACAATGCTAATCAAACTACTAATGACTATCCCACGAAGAACATGGCCAGCATTGTTCTTTGCAAAATATGTACCAGCATTGTTCAGAGACACTAAATGAGGATTCTTTTGGCTACAATTCACAGTTCAGCATGTCATCATAATATCAGTCTGATGAAGGAGGCCTAATGCTTTGGATATTTACCTGAACATTATTAGCATCTCCTCACCAGAAACTAAGTTATCGGCAATGCCACTTTTTGCCAGCCTTCCTTCCTTCAAAGCAAATACAGTGGACTGCAAGAACCAATTCCAGCTAAATGAGCAATAGGTCAGCTCTAAGTATAATAACTATAAGCTCTAAGCATAATAATACAATAAGACATTTCTAAACATCCAAAAGATTGTGTTTCATGAATAATCTGTCTTAAATGCTATTTAAACAAACTTATCCACTAATACCGATGTTGACATTGCCCTGGATTTATCATGCATTTTCAAAGGTCATTAATATTGTCATCATCAAATGTTCAGCATTTCTTCTCTGAAAGGAGAGAATTTTTGTTTTCTTGTATTTGATCTGATAGTATCAAAGAGAAACATTTCAAATTTTTTTCTGCAAACACTTTTGACTCAGTTCTAATTCAAGACAAAAATAAACTACATATACTCCGAAACCTCAAACATCCCACCAGGCAGGAGCTCAGTTTTCATCTTCTGTAAAGACAAACCATTTTGAATCTTTCTAGGGAGTTTTCTAAATGCAAGTTAGCTTGTGCTACCAGGACACTTGGTATTATGGAAAAACAATACCAAATACAAAACACTCAGGCAATACTCCCTGTGTGCCTTTTTCTTCCATTCAAGATATGACAAATGCATCTGCTCTCCACCATGCTGACATCAAAGCTTCCTTCAGCCCACCATTATCACAGCTGAGCACCAAAGCAGCTGCTGGGTTTCCTTTATTTGCTCCAGGTACAAAGGAAGGAAACATTATTTCTCCTACAGAGAAACTACAGAGAACACCATCTAAGACAGCTGTAAGGATCCCAGGAATGCTGGAGACAAAAGTGCAGAAGGCCTGGAGTAGGTTGTAATGGTTGTTGTTGCAGCAGATCTAAGTACAGATGGTGGCATCAGGTTCCTGTTGCCTCACATCAGACTGATCCTGAAGACAGACCTCTTTATGAAGAAAATATTTATTCTCACACCTCTTCTCACTCCTTAATCTAATCTAACCTCTCCTCTCCAAAATGGATGTTTCCATCTGAAGTCCTCTGACAGGTCACAAGGTAGCAAGGTGAACATTTTCATTTTAACACGGAAATGCTGCAAACCAAATCACTGATGGGAGCTATCACTGAGTCAGAGCATCCCAGGCCAGTAACCTGGCATAACTGTTCTCAGTACCATGGGTGGTGGCACTCACATCTACCTCTATTCAGACCTCTACTTTGTTTACAATGAACAATCCTGTTGCAGTTTGAGAGAAGTGGCAATAGTATCTACAGAACAAGACTGGATGAATTTACTTTAAAATAATTCCAAAATGCATTAAAGATGAGATGCACACAAAGGTAATAAAATCTGAATAGGAGATCCTAAAAAGACTCCAGTAACTAATGAAAAAAAATTGGTGTTCGAAAGAAAATAGTTTAAATTTTGAAAACATTCTGTGTGTTTTCAGGTTGTTTTAAATAAATTTAAAAAAATATCTAAACTTTGAATAGTTTAAACAAAAATCATGGACATCAAAAACTCATGGACATCACTAGCTGAAGAATGGATTCACTTTCTGGTGTTTCATCTGGAACTAGAATGAGGTTGATATTTAAATGCTCAACAGCTTTGCTTAGGAAGAGAAAGGTCTGTGGGACTTAAAGTCTAATGCATTAGACATTCAATAAAGAGTTGTAACTGACATGCCCACTTGACCACAGACCTTTGGCTCAGTCAACAGCTACTGCAAAAGGTATTACAGGACTTGCAGACTCTTGCAAAAATTCTACTTTGGAAGGCAAATACCTCAGCCTGGCACAAGTTTAGAAAAATATCTAGGCCAGTACAAAAGGATGTTTACTGTATTATATTTCCCTTTTAAATGTGAGCCTTGTTTCTTTTATTAAAATAACAGTACGTATGTGCTTTATCTAGGTTAAGTTATCATTTCATCAACAAACAAGTGCTGTACAGCCCATCCGCCCAACTTTGGAAATAGCCCAAATAAAAGAAAATAACAGCAGTAAGGAAACATCTCAGCTTTATTATTCGATTTTTCTGAAGTGCATCTTTTGTGTGACTTGCATGCTTTGCCTATGACACCCATTTAACAGTTAGGGTGGCTACAGGAATCACGGAATCTGTCTCACACTTGCCTTTATCCACGCGGCTGTCTCACAGACAACCAGGGATTGACACACCAAGTGTATTATGAGGATCTAGTAAGCATATTTATATCTGAAGCTGCTATTCTGGATTTCAGCACAGCAGGTAAGTCAGGTTTTGATAGTTCATAGCACAGAAATATATCTGCTATGTGTTACAAGAAGCTGTTGCTCACGAAGAGCCATTGATACCACTAAGCTTTCTTTCTTGAGAAAGCTGACAAAAGGCAAGCGAGAAGGAGAGTACAGGGCCACTTCTGCTAAAGCAAAAAGATAATGCAAAACCTGGAGTTCTAATCTCAAATGCATAAATTGGTGTCTAAGGAGTATTATGTACATCCTATTGTTTGCTACACCGATTGGAATTTTCTTTATTCAGAAGGTTCTTGCTTAGTGACATGAATAAAGCTCTAGATGGTGTTAACTGGGGAGGATGACACTTATGTCAGAGGATGTCCACTACACCAGTTGAATTGTGCTGTAAGAGAGACATCGACAACTGAGTCAAGCCTTGTGTGCAAATCAGTCCCCCACAGGGAACATTGTGCATAACAGCCAAGGGTATAGCACATTAAAAATACATCCTGAGAAGAAAAAAATGTCATATTTTATATTGTAGCTACCAAAACCTCCTTCTTCTCTGTTGCCATGTGCAAGTCATTGTTAGAAGAGCCTCTTTGTTGAGGCCAAGAAGGCTGGCATCAGGAAAGGGAGGTGCCTGGTTCCTCAACATGAGATGCCATTAATATTACTGATAGACTATTCTTTAAAGAGATCCATCTGTTTCTTATTTGGCATATTCAGAATTGTAGCTTGTTACATTTTTACAAGAATCTGTGTGATCCAAGAAAAGCAAAACCTCATGTAATGAAAGAAAAAGAGAGAATACTTATTAAACAATGCCATCAAAGCTGTACAACTTAAACATCCATCTCCAAAACGGCTTCAGTCTGTTCCATTCACAGCTGTCAAATTTCTTTGCTTCAGGGAGAAAGGGACAGAAGGCTACTGATTTTTCTTCAATTTTCCAAATTATGCATAGAAGTAACATCTAAGTACGTAATAAATCTTTTCTTCTTGTGAGTCAGTATGAAATTCTGCCCTTCATAGTTACATTACACACAACAGGTTTATTCACCCAAACTCCTAAGATGCACTGCAAGAATTTAAGCTGAAGGCAGGATCTGACATAGGATGAAGTCAGGTTAGGCCCAATCTATGGCAGCAGGGATCTTTGTTTAGAGAACAACAGAGCTGAGTGGGGAAGTCTAGAAGGTGGGGGGCAAGAAAGTATCCCAGCATAACAACTATGTCTTTCTTCAAGAGTCAAGTATGTGATTTCCTAATAACAGAAAGGGCTTACATTCAGTTTGCATTATATATATAAGATTATTTAAATATCTAAAATAGTTGAGAGCATAAGTTCTAAGTGAATGTAGCCAATATAAACTCACTTGGAATCAAGTGCTTCTCCTAATAAAGAATTAAGCCTAACTATTCACAATGTCCCTTCTTCTGGCTGGTACTTAAATCAACATTACAAAATGTTATATGCCTTCCAGATTTATAAAGTCATTTAATTGTATTCTACAATACAACTTAATGATCTTTAAGGCCCCTTCCAACCCAAGCCATTCTATAATTATATGATCCTATTCCAATTTGTGAGATGCATATTATCTATTGACAATAATCATATTATTATTCAACAAGCATAAGTATTTATACAACATTTAATATGCTATTTGAGCAAGGCAATGACAGGACAAGGTTGCAATACCCAAACGTAATTCTGAACCCACAGTGAGAATTCAAGACCTATGTATGATCAGAATAAATGTTTAGTCCTAAGACTAGGCTTATGACACGTTTTTTGATGTTCAGAGACAATAGTATTTTCAACTATGCTTCTGTGACACCTATCACTTCCTTTATGTAGCTGTAGATTCAGGACATGCCAGGAGTCAGCTGTAATTAGGCCAAGTAGATAATGCAGTTCAATGCCACTACCATTAGCCTCCAAATAATTGCCTTTGTTTAAATTGCCATACAACTGTGCACAAGAAGCATTCTCCTTTTTATAGAGAAGTACTTATTCAATAGTCAAGAAGACAGGTAGTAAAACTGGTGTCAGATAATAGCTGCTAAAATTTTCCTGAGTCTGCAGATACTCACAATCAGCGAAATCAAATAATCATCATGATTCAGAAACAAGAACTGCCATTGAATGAAATTTTAGCAGCAGAACCACAATCTGATGTGCTTCCTTTTCAGTTTCAAAATGAAAGTGCAGTTAGTCACTTTCACAGTGCACGAGAGGAGCAGGAAAACAAAATCTCCTGTGCCTTTGAACACAAGCTGCTTGTGCCTGACAGGAAGAGAAGCACAGCCCTTCCTCTTGTGAAAACTCCAAGTGCAAAGGGCAGCAAGAACCACACACCCCTGTTGGTCCCTACTCCATTGCCAGAATCTCTCTACTGATCTTCTACAATGCACTGGTGGCTCAGTCAGTCCAAATCCCAAAATCTGGGACTTGAAACAATGCAAAATGAACTGGTTAGCAAAAGAGTGCTACTGATTAGCACAGACAGCAAGGGATGAAATGCACAATGCTCTGTGACAATGAAGACTAGTATAGGAGCAGGGCATTTAATTTTGGTAATATATTAGGCTAATGGGATATTCCACTAGCTGCTCTTTGTGCATTGCCAGTTTGCAATATGGGTGGAAGTAAGTCTTGGCACAGAAAATAGAAAAGACCTCTGGTTTCCAAGGCTGGAAGGATCATGGAATAGAACTTTCAAAACTATTACTTGGAAAAAGATGCATCATGAGGCATCATTCCTCTCGGGGACTACAGAGGAGTGCTGATGTTTTGCAGAGACCACTGCTAATTCCTCCAGCTCAGAAGAGCACTCCTCATAATAAATGTTTGCTCCTCAGGATATACAGACACACTTGAATTGAGACAATGTATTTCCTTTCAGCTGTCTGGCAATGAAGACATCTTGATCCCAGAGACAATGTTAATCAGACTCCAGATGGACCTCAGCGTACTTGTGACCATTTCAAAACTTTGCTAGACAGAAAAGAAATGAAAAGAGAAAGTAAAGAGAAACCTGAGAATGCAAATATATATACACCATTGGAGCTTCAGACTGACTGGAACTTATTTCTAGGGTATTATTATTTCTAGGAATTTATTTCTAGGGTAATGTAAATATATACAAATATTGCCACCAAATTTGGGTGGGAAAAAAAAAAAGCCACTGATCCTTTCCAGGTATGAGAGACATGCAGACTTCTTGCAGCAAAATTCTTTTATAGTCCTTCACCAAAGGTACCAGATTTTGGCCCATCGACACAACCATGGTGATTAGTTATAGGAAGATAACCCATCTTGAAAGATGTAATGGAAAAAAACATGCAGTGTGTTAAAGAAATTAATTTCTAGCATACATGTAACTTGTATCTACTTGTTTATAAATTGTGAACCAAAAAATGACATGAAACACCATATATGTGGAATTTAGGAACACAAACCACAGGACTATTCCAACATCAAGAAGTTGTAGAGAAAGAAGAATCCCAATGCAGATCATCAGAACACTCTCACTGTTGTCTTATTGCACCACTGAATAAAGACAGTTGCCCAAAATCTCTGTCTCAATTCTAATGCTTCAGTAAGGGAACCAAGGCAATCACACCTTACACTGCTGGAAAGTATTGGGAGCCTGGGTTTAGAGTTGGGAATGAACACAAGGCTTTCATAAGAAGAGACAGGGTCACAACTGACAATTCATCAAAACTGAAATTATTCCCAAAAGAACTTCCTGCCCTCAAAAAAAAAAAAAAAAAAGGAAAAACCCCAGGTTTTGAAATTCTAGAAATATGCCATTTCAACATTTTTAAAACAAAAAGTCTTGCTTTTGCGGTTAAAGGCATCTTCTCCCGTTGAAACTTAATTTAGTTTATATTAAAAGGTTAAAAAAAGAAAAAAGGGGTCACCATTAAAATGAAATACATTTGTTTGTTTCTTAAGTCACTCATATATTCACTGAATCCCATGCCAGGCCTGAAATTTCAAAATCAACAGAATCCTTGTGGGACAAGAAAACTGTGTTCTGTATATCCACACAGCAAAGGGAACATTAGCAGTTCAAGCTCTTCCCAGTTTCCTTGCAGCGCAGCTTAAAAATTACTTTTTATAACTCCTCTGATAAATGGAAACATAGTCTAATTCTCCAACCATTTAAATGCTTAGAGACTTCTTTTATATTATTTATATTATTATACTTTTTAGAAGCTACACAGCTAGTTCTTAGGGGACAAAAATGGAGGGGTTCCTCCAAATGAAACCGCCTCAAATTTTTCTTTTAGATTCACGAAACCAAAGCATTAAATATACACAACTATATTTTACAATGGCCATTGCATGAAAAAGAGGTTAGTAACTGTTGATGCTGGAACTATTACAGCAAACTAGGTTGTGGGGAGGGTTTTAAAGGATAACATATTAGAAAAACTTAAGATGAATTAGAGTCCACTCCTCTTTTCCAGCAGCTCTGTCTTCCAACCATCTTTTCAGAAAAGCAAAAAACACAGTAACAAGAGAAAGTTGAACTTCTCTGAATTGGTGCAGGTTATAAATTTATGAAACTTAAGACCAGAAAAGACTGCTTGATAGAGTAATCTGAGTGCTTTTATATGGCAAGCTATGAAATTTCCTCTGGGTTCTATCCTATTGTGCTCCCATCACTGTACAAAGTGTTTGGCTAAAGCAAGCATTGATGGCATCCCTCCACCTGAGGGACAGCTGAGATATTTATTTAGGCACAACATACAGATACAGAAGAAGGTGGCCACTAAGGGAGTTTTAGACACTCAGAAACAAAGGTAACTAGTCACTGACAGCAATCTAAAACCTAAAAAATTCCCTCTGGAATTATGCATATCCATTTTTGGCACAAAATCATCAGCTTTCCCTGAAATAGTTGAAAAGCTATACCGTGATGTTTTTTCAGATCTTCTAGGATTATCTAGGACATCCCAACTATGCAGACCTAACTGTGTTGCCAAACCCACTCGGTATTGAAGAGGTGTTTCTCCTGTCCAGCTGTTCAATCAGGCACATCTTTACCAAACTTTCAACTGTCCCACTGCATTTAAGTTTCTGCAGTGCTCAGTGCCCCAAAACTCTTGAAATCTGGAGGTGGTAAAAAAGCTGTTTTCAACTGGAGGGCTGCTAAAGGAAATAAAAATATTTTAAACAGGGTGCTATATTATCCTACAATGAGAAGAAAATGAAAGTTTAGCTTAGAAATCATCTACAATAATGAGAAATATCTTTGGAATTCCTTCATGGGATGTCTTTTATTTCACTGAGTGAGTTTAGATTATTGATTTTATTGGCTGCAATAGATAGGGAAGCAGCAGCCTGCGTCCTTACTTGTTTATAATCTCTTTCATGAACTAAAGCACATTCTGGTCTTTGGGGAAGAGGAAGGGTCTCTTTAGTCCCCAAAACCAAATTTCCAATATTGTAAAATTATGTTAGCAATATGAGTTGTGACAGAACCATGCAAACATTACAGTCTGTAATTTTTTTAATACTTTGGCATAATCAACCCCAAATCAGGAGAAGGATTCAGATTTGTGTTATGGTTATCACTGCTTCTAAAGAGTTATTTATAAGATATTTGTGAAAATATGGACTATGGCTCTTAAAGCTAGAAAGGACCACATAGGATATTCTAGGTTCACTTCTCTGTAGTACAACAATATTATTTTACCCAGCTCTGTATCCATTGTTTGCTAAGGCATACCAGCCCCTCTCAGTTTGCAGAATTCAAGAAACTGTAAGCTCACTGTTCCTCTTCACAGTTTGTTCCAGTGGCTGATAACTTCATTGTTAGCAGCTGAGGAGTAATGCTAATCTAGGTGCCAACAAAAAAATACTGAGACTAGAATAGAACTACCTGTTTAAACAATGACAGTCAAGATAATTAACATCCTTTTTGTCAGGTCTGTTTATCATGAAAGCAACAAAGCTTTAATATTTTTTTAAGCAACCCTACTTTTGTGAACTTTTTGCATTTGTTTCTCATTCATTCATGTTTCTAAAAGCTTATAAAATTTGGAGGAAAATCCACGTTCTGTTTTTCATCTCCATAGGCCACAATGCTTTCAAACAATGACTGGTACTTTCTTCTGTAGCTTTCTGTGATTTCCATGCAGCTTTTTTTCAGGATAGAATGAAGCCACCTTCTCACAATGAAGTTATTCCTATACGGGCTCATAGCTGAAAGTTCATGAGAACTGCACATGCACAAAAAAGGAATAAGAAAAGTGAATACACTTTGGGATGCCACAGAACGTATTTCCAGATAAAATAATAGTCTGCATTTTTGCAGATCATTCCATCTTCAAGGTATTGGGCATGTATTCCTCATCAGATATTAAATATCGTAAGGGTTATTTTACTAAGATTCAGCTTGACCATCACTGTCAGATTTAGCTGCTGCAGTTCTGGGATGATCAAAATTGTTGTGTATGACTGACAGACTTAGACAAGGTAGGGCACCCGACTTTGACATGTACATTGCCAGCAGCATTCTCGGAAATCTCATTCTCTGGAAGAGAGGTAGGATATGGAAAGAGTGTGTCTCACAAAGGCTGACTGCTACCATATATTAAGACCAGGTGGTCTTGATGGGTGGGCTACAGCCCCCTTATCTGCACTCCCTCTGCAAATCTGTACTTTGAAGCTTTACCCTTACAAGTTCTGAGTCCTTTATTAGAAGCTAAGGCTCAGCAGCACAGAGGATTAGCTATTATTGTCTCACTCCTGGCCAGGCCTGTCTAAAGGTCCTTTTCTTCTGTAAGTGGTTATTGAGAGCAGAAGTCCTGTGGAGGATAACTCCCGGAATATATCCATACATGGCACTGGCCCACAGTGCAGTGACTCCTGAGCAAACCTGACAACTGAGATAGTCCTGAAGCACTGTGCAGAGAAGCTGCTAAGGTCCCAAAGGAGGCTCTGCTATGTTTATATGGCCCTGCACCCAACTAGCCAGCCCTAGCTCTAGTTCAGAGTCATCTTGATACAGATTGACCAGTTCAATGCCCACCTCACCATGACTACAACACCCCATGGCCAGGATCTGCCCACTGCAGTGGCTTGTTACAGCAATCAGCACGTCAGAAATTAATGCAGAGTCAAGATATAAAGAAGGCGAGAATGTATTTTAAAGTTTCATGTTTAACATCTGTTACACTGGTTGAGAGGGAAGCCTAAGTTTGATTGGTTTGATCAAACTAAGCAATTCAAGCATCTTCTCCCTAATTTTAGCCCAAAGAAAATTGCAGCAATGCAGAAGCAGATGATAAATCAAAAGCAGAAAAATAGAAATTAAAGCTCAGTTCTGGCCTTTCATCTTTATTACCCTTCTTTATGTGCATATGGTAGGTGTTCAATTCTTTCCAAGTCCGTATGATATTCCCTTGTGCTTCAGGAGCTGTAGTTGTCTATAAAAAGGCAACCTAACAGTTTCCTGTGACTGAAAGTTGAATGTGTTATTTGTTACCAGCTGGTTCATGGATAGCTTGAGCCCAAGTCTTGGCTTTAAGTGATCAAACTGACTTTAAACCACTCACTCATGGGGTGTATTCATGTATAGAGAGAATTCCATTGCAATATTTTATTTCTGAATTATGCCATATGACTTTTTTTTCCTAAACCAATATTAAAACCAGAATCTGTAACAAGCCAAATGCAGACTGCATTTTTTGGAAAGCTGATACCAAACATAACAGTAAATGAACCCTTCTGAAAGGTTAAAGTTGCTTTCATATAAAACATTTTCTACCAGGAAATGGAAGTGGAATGTTGAACTAAGCATTTAACTTGAAAGAACTGTGCACAGACTCCAATGGTTGCATTATACTTTAAAATAAAAAAAGCAAAAGGTTTTTATGAGCATACATAGTTCTAGCTTCATAAAAAGGGTATTATAGTGACAAGGCAAAATGAATCCCAGTATTTTGGATGCTTCTTTTAACCTCCCAAAAGCTCCCTCCCTGTCCATTAACTATTCCAGGGTGAGTTTTCAAAATATGGTTAAATTCATCTAACAGTTTTTCTCCCTTCACTTCCCTTGCATCTTTTCTTCCCTGACATCCAGGCTCATTCCTTCCCTTCCACTTTCTGATTTTCACTTGGCTCCACTATGAATGTAATTGGATTCCTAAACCAACAGAAAGCTATTCATGGGGCTTTTTGCTGAATTGGTTTCCTACCAGCTAGCAAGGTGAACCAGCGCTAGAGGTTACACAGAAATCAGAGCTGATGCAGAAGAAATGGTTGAGAACAGCACTCAAGATTTTCTTGGGAAACCTCAAACCCTCAAAATACCTATTCTAAATAATGGGATGGCATCTTAAAAATACACTTCCTGTTTGAGATGGTGCACCTGTTGCAGTAGGTTTTGCAAAAAAAAACAAGAAATGAAAGTAATTGTACCAGGTTTGCCACTTAGAGACACAACAAAGGCTAACAGCAAACATGCACCATAGGGTGGTTGCCCACTCTCAAGAGTAGACATTCCTGCACGTGTGCAGTGACCTCATGACATATCTTTATAAAAAGCAATCCAAAAGTGTCTGTTTCCTGGGTACAACCTTTTGCTTTGGGGGAAAATAAAAAAATGCCAACTTTATACTGTTTCTTTGAACCTTGATTTTGATTCTATGATCATTCAGGAAGGAAAGAAGCCATCCAAATGAGCTTGACCCATTGAGCTACTGCTGATTTGCCAGATTCCAGTGTCCTCAAGTGTGACATGGAGTTATTACTCAGTGTCCTGTATTTAAAATCAGGAGTGATTTAATCTGGCTCTTTACCATACCACTTGCTGACATGTTGACACCATGTAAATAATGCATAGCTCTGCGACCACACTACTTTCATGCCACATGCTGGGAGAAACAGACAACGCCTGCTATTATTATTAGCCACATCTTAGATACCTTGGAAATGTGAAAAATTACCATCAAAATTATTTCAAACTATTGTAGTCTCCAGCTTTGAACTTCTTCATTGCAACTCAAAATGTGCCACATGATGTGGCCTTTTCAGTCAACACTGTACATAAATCAGGAGTCTGTTTTCAATGACAGTGGATGAACACACATTTACATCTCACATTCTTTAAAAGTCACCCTTCTAAGACTGTTTTTAAATAACTGAGTTTAACTGACACAAGAACACTGGTGAGACTTTTCTCTGTACAATGTTGACTGAAAAGGCCACTATTTTAGAAGAAACCTCAAAAAAACAAGCAAAACTCAGGTCTAGACGGCAAAATTTGAAATAATTGATATCAGACATTGCTCCCTGCTAGCAGTACCCAGTCCTCTTCTACTCTTCAACCATTTCAAAAGATAAACCTACCAATGCCATCACAGCATGCTCATCAAACCAAAGTGAAATTGTGATTTTCACTGGGGAACAACATAAAGCTAAAATAGTACATTTAATATGCTACCTATTTCTTATATGAGAGTCTTTTATCATCTCAATATCATGAAACTTCAGTCATATTGAGGGCAGACAGCAAGATATGCTGCTTTTCACAAAACATTTAACAAGATTGAAAGTTAACATCTATATCACTGGTACCCAATAATTGTTTCATACACTCTCCCCTTCAATCCTCTGACTGCCAAGCAGAGAAAGGGGCTGATTATATTTTTACCTTTTTGCAGTTTATAATAATAGAAAAACGGCTCTTCTTCATTTCCCTGGGCCTATGCTCAGAGCAGGACTGTGATGTGCATTCTTCCCATGAACACACACAGGAGTAACTATTAAGGTAGGAGAGACAACCGAAGGCAACAAACAATAAAAAACAAAAGGGAAGTCTTCATGGTTCAGAAGTTGGGGTGGCTGTGTTATTGTGGAGAACTCACCTCAATCCTCATTCTATTGGCATCACTAGTGAAATGCACCTATAGAGACACGCATTTGCCTGCTGACTTTAGATTTCCAAAGCCTGAAATAAAAGAGTATCTGCCACAAAACCACTGAACTATGCAACTGGATCATAATTTCTCAGGGAAAAACAGATGTACGCATCAAAATGCCTTGCCCAAATAAATTCCTTTAGAAACTTTGGAACACAGCAAACATAAAAAAAGAAAGGGAGGGGTCCTTTTCTTTTTCTGCTCCTATGAGACAGTCAGAGCACACAGAAATTTGGGTTGTTTCTGTTCAAGGATGAATACATTGGACAACATTCTGTACTTGTCCACATTGTTCAAAAGAATCAGCATTTTGAGAGTCTCAAACCAAGACCAATTCTTTCTGTTTTCTCCATTAAGAAGACCAGGAATCTTGTGGTCTCTTTTCAAAGGAATGTCTTTGTCCAGAATCTTGCCTCAGAGATTTATTTTCACTATGTTATTTAGAACAGAAAAGAACACTGGAATGACTTCCTAATTTCTTTATTAAATCTGTTCTTAATCTACTTTATCCCAAGCATTTTATAGACAGTTTCTTACATGATGTTCTACTCTGAAGTTCTGTAATTACACACACAGTGGTCAAACTTTCTCTTGACCAGAAAAGACTGGCAGTAATTCCAGTAAATTGAAAAGAAAAGTTTGAGAAAAGAGTATGTTGGTTGAGAAGATAACTTAGTGCTTAAATATGATTTCTGTTCTAACAGCTTCTCTGGGTAATGGAGTTGCCCCTCACAGAGTATTGACAAAGCCTGTCTTGTGGAAGTTTTCTACAGTTTTTGTTTTGCCTGGGGTTTGGATTTCACAAGGCTAACTAGATTGCCCTTGTCTAGGAAACCCCGGGGGTGAAGCCAGATGGTGTCTGTGCAAACTGCAAAGACTGAAAACTGGGAAAGGATAGTGGCTGAAAACCTGAGAATAAAAACCACTGAACTAGATGAGTGGGTAAAGTACAACAAGTTAACAAGAAGTTATGAAGTGGCATGACAAGGTAATGAAGTGTGCTTTTCACAAGCAAAAAAGTGAGTATTTTGAGGAGAATGTCAAATTTGGACTTTTTTTGGACTTTTTTTCTAAAGTCCATTAAAGCTGCCCTCAGCAAGGTTTTCTCTCTTTCTCCTCAATGAATTCTTGTGAGGACACTATTAGCTACAGAAAATTCCTCTATATTCTTGTTGCTATACATATACACCTCTACATGCAAGAATAAATTATTCCAAACAAGTCCAGTACTAGACACATAGCAAGTAAAAATAGCATAACTTGCACATTCTTACTAAGAGCTAGCTCAGCAGTCAGCAGCACTGCCTGAACAGTCAACTATAAAAGCTCCTGTTTTGTGGTAACCTGATTTGACTATTTCCTCTACCAAAATGTCCTATTTCAAGACTTGAAATGTACAGGTCAGTGTCACATTTTTGCAGCTGAAAGTGCATGCACACTGAAAGAGCAGATTCTGGGTAAATGTGAGCTACTGAGAGCAGCAATGAGTCTCTTCAGAGGAAATGTTGCACTCTTCCTGCTGTCGTGGTTTCTGACAGTGCAGGGGGAAGGAACAAAGAAAACAGAGACTCTGACACATTCAATGGCAAGTTTTCTGATGTTGAGACTCTGTTGAATTTTATCTGATGTCCATATTTACAAACTCAAGCACATGTGGTTTCACAAAAACATTCAAACAGGGAAAGGAGATGATCAGCACATGCATGACCTGCTTCCTGTGCTGGTGGAGAAGGGTATGCTGGGTGCCAGGCCACACTGGCAGAGCAGTAGGGAGAGCTGTGGCACACAGCTGGTGACACCATCAGCACTGTGGCAAGAAGCTGGGTGGAAGGGCACAAAATGCATACATGTACCTGAGCCCAGTAGCAGCTCATTTCCTTGCTTCTAAATTGTGCTATTTGTACAAAAGTTTCAAGTGACACCCAAAAATAGTATTTTTTTTTATACACATTAATGTTTATTGTCCTACCCATACAGCATTTTGAAAATTTGCTGATAAGCAGTGTTAGATTTTTTCATTTTCTACTGTCAACATTATAGTTTTCACTTCTAAAAAGCATGTGCAATTCCAAACAGGCGTGACTGCTTACAGTTCCAGTGTTATACCCTTACTTATCTGTTCTCTTTGGCTAATGTGGCTTGATGATTTCACTCTGTGATTTCCCTTTTCAATTGTATAGATTAGATAGCAGATATTCATACTTCCCTTCCCTGCATCATGTGGCACATTTTCATAATGCAGAGCGATAACATGGCAGATTTACTTTTGGAAAGAACTAGCTTTGATCTACTCTACAGCATATCTTAGAAATTACCACTAATTTTTACAGTATAAATTAAGGAATGCAAGGTATTGATGGCTTGAAAATACCAAATTCTGTGTGACATTGCTGTAGAAACTCAGTACTCAGCCTGAAGACGCATTTGTTATTAAGTCTAATTCTGTTCCTGAGACAGCCTCTTTAAAACTGTATCTGCTTCATCTCTGTGCTAGGCTGGGCTCTCTGATATGACTGATGCTTTGGAAGACATTGCCCTGAAAGGAGACTATGCTTGCAGCAGAGCACTTGAAAGCCAGCGAACCACCATCCATCTTCTCTTTTACAGCATGTGCTGGGATAAACAATGGGGAAATCAGACACTTACTGAGGCTGCATGAAAAAGTGGTGAATCAGAGCTTCACTGAAAACTTGATGAGGGTGCTAGGTTACAGTTTTGAAGGTGTTCAGTGTTCCAGATAAATGTACACTTAGCTTTCTGTAAAGAGCTTAGGTACCTTAGCTCTGCTTACTTCAGCCCAAAGTGACTGCTTTCAAACTCCTCAAAACTGAAATAGGCAACTACTCAAATGTTAATAGTAAAAATCTGAACCTTTAAAACCTGAACCCTTAAAAATCTGAACCCCAGCTCTTGATGACCAGTAGTCTCAGTCTGCCAGCTCAACTCAGTCTTGAACTCCCCACTGTATGAGTGTTGCCTGCCTACCCACTAGAAGTAGGTCATTACCACCCATCTGAACAGTAACTCAGAAGTAATGAATGGGAAATATTCCTCTTGGCCTGTATTTGAAGCAGTGACATAGAGGAAAAAAGCTAACCATGCCTTTATAACCTTATTATCCTAACCCTCCAGTCTTACCAGCCTTCATACCTCTAATTAAGCATGCAAAAAATAAATACCTTACTGACAGTTTTTCCTCAGGCTTGGTATGAGTAATCTGGCTAAATCCAGAAAATTGCTATGAAAAAAAGATGTTGTGAAACAATTTTTCATTCTAACAGAGTTTTTTTTATTCTAAATCTATCTTTTTTTTTATTTTAAAAAGTATAACAACATTCTCATCTAAGATCTAAGTGTCTGAAACTAGAGCAAAACCTACACTCTCCAGTTACAATAAGTAAAATTTTTAGAAGTTGCTAGTTATATTTTTTTTTAAAGGCAGAAGAATTTATGCTTTTATAATTATACCAGTAAAAGATCTAGCAAGCCAAAGTGCTTTCCTTTTCCATTCCAACTAAATCATACACTATTTGGGGTAGAAATTTGGCAGGAAACATTATTGTATTATCCCTACATTGTGGCTGGACTGATTTCTTTATCCTTTTTTGATAGATGGATGTCTAGCTGAGCCGTGAATATCTTCAGCAGTGCTGATTCCAAAGCTTCATTTGGCAGCTGGTTTCCTTGGCTATGAGTTCTTATGTTTATAAACCTTCCCTGATATATTATTCTAATTTTTCCCTCACAATGCTTACAGCCACTTCTTGCTTTCTTGCTTGCTTTCTTAACTAATGAGAACAAACAAATATCATCTCTTTTTCATTTACTTTCTATTTTGACAAT